>NC_088691.1:75873063-76504313 GCF_028017835.1 Emys orbicularis | reverse complement strand
ATGAGATTTTGTGTTGAACACCTGAGTGGCATAGCCCAGGGGGAACGAGGCTAAGCTGGCTTTAAGCCACCTTCACATCGTCCTTATTCTGGGATGCTCCACAGCTCTGAGAGGCTCCCAGTGTAATATATACAGCACTGAGGACCTGTGTAAGTTAGGAATCACCAGGGTGCTTCCTAATGTGTTGCAGCCCTGCTCAGGATCACCACAGTGCTGTGGCTTCACTCTAACACACCCTGTTTACCCCCCACCATGGCCCAGCACACCCCCTGTTCCAGGGCTTGTGAAGCCATCCTTACGACAGTCTTCCTTAGTGCCTGCACTGCAGGACATGGCCCCCAGGCCAAACTGGGGCTTTTGGGGTTTCTTTAAAGACCATTTTAGCTGGCATAAAGGGGCCAGAACAGAGGTGGGGATCTTTAGGTGTGTTTAGTAAACCAGCATTGCCAATACTTGCATAACAACATGAAACTAGCCAGCCTCAAGCATTACCAAAACTAATATAAATTATGAACATGCAATTACCATGGCTGATCATTGACAAAGTTGCTATAAGAACAAATTGTAAACCAGGCCTCAGAGAGAGCCAACCTGCATTTTTACTACTTTGGTGCTATTTTTCTTTGTGCTGTTATATCAGAACAATTAATATAAGCACGTGCAAAAAATTTGCTCAACACAATAACAAAGACATACAAATATTAGTGAGAAGGAATGTCAAAAGATTTAGCATTCAACTTGGGTGAGCATCCAGAGTTAAAAATGTTTATCCAAACTGCCTCAACCTATAGAGGCTTCCACACATCCCAAGGGCCTTCAATCTGCATACCAAACAATCCCCGTCTTCTCCACAAGACAGACCGCTGCTTTGGACAGCTGACAGTGCTGTCTTCTGCAGGGAAGCCCATTAGTTGGCAACTCTCACCAGAATTTTCTGAGTGGATAGCGGTTCTTGGCATCTTCCCTCCCACAGTGCTCCCTGTCTGGCACCCTTCCATTCAGGCCATACTTCTTCCCCATTCTATCACCCTCCCTCTCATTTAAAATGGCTTCCTCACTCACACCAGTAGTATTTCCTTGTGCTCCCCCGGTCTATATCCACCTGTTGTCTCTTGTCCTGTACTAAGGGTTTGTCTACAGATGCGCCAGTGTAGTACTTAGTGAAGATGATAGCTACACTGACGGGAGAGCTTCCCCCATCAGCATAGGTACTCCCTCTCCCTGAGAGGCAGTAGCTATGTCAACAGGAGAAACCCATTGACACAGAGCTGCCTAAACCAGGAGTTTGGTCAGTATAACTGTGTGGCTCAGCGGCATGGATTTTCCAAACCCTGAGCAACACAATTATACCAACATAAGTTTGTAGTGTACACCAAGCCATAGGTTGTAAGCACTTTAGGACAGGGACTGTCTTTTTGTTCTGTGTTAGTACAGCAGCTGGCACAAGGGGGTCCTGGTGCATGATTGGGGTACATAGCTGCTACTACAGTGAAAATAAATAAATAAAATAAATAAACAACAACAACAACGGAATAAAAAACAGTGGCCACAACCCCCCATATTCTTTACTCAGTCCTTGAAATATTTGCTCAGTGACAACAGCAGGACTGGGCCCAAAGTCCTTTCTGAATATTTCCAACACTTTGCACTTTTGCAACACAGCAGCTGGCTAAACATACAGATTTTCCTTGTTATTTTGCATGTATTTTATCAGGATAGAGACTTCTCAATTAGAAAGACTGTCTCTATGCTTTATTCTCCTGTTAAATGTAGACAAATTAGTTATAGATCAACCAGTTTCACCCTGGATTTCAAAAAAGGTATCCTCTGTGTTTTCTTTAAAAAAAGAAAGAACCACTTGGGTTGTATTACAAATGCCATGTAGCAACAGACGGCTCGCTAGGGTTGTACACATAATTACAATATTTCTTTCTCTACTGTTTATCCTCCACCTATTTTAAAGCATCTAAACATTGGTAATTTTATTTTAAGCAACTTCAATATTTAAGCAAGTATAAACTTTTCTTTGGACTGGTATTCACATCCCAGGTTTACTGCCAGTGCTAATGTTAAACAGAAAACTAGGGGAACTGTGGTCTACCATGATGATCTTACTACCAGATCCAGGGCTTACAAACCATCTGTTTTGGTGACACAGCCATAAAGATGCATTACCAGCCCCATCTCACAGTCCAACTCCTCCTCCTGTAGTATTTTGGCAACCAGTGACTCCTTGGAAAATAAGTTCAAAGCCTGTGTCAATCAAGAAATAGCTCTGTATAAACCACCACAATTGTGGGCAGCCAAAATGTTTTTTTCTTGGGGATTCTTTCTACCAAGACTTTGCCTATTGCCAGGCTTTTATCCTTTAGGTACTGTAGTTTCCGCTGTATACTGAATGTTTACAGGACACAGGGTTGCTTTCCCAAGCCAGGGAGAGGAAGTAGAATGGAGCTTGCTCCCCCCACCTCTCAGGTTCCCCTTACTTTAACCCCTATTTATAAGTACCATAATTAAGGAAATGATCCAAAGCCTTCCATTTGACTGAAGCTCTCAGATCTGGCTGTGGGTAACTGTTAGTTTTCCTCTAGCCGATTACAGTGGTCAAGTACTCTCTAGACATTTTTTAAAAATGTGGCATGCTTTCTCCCGAGATGAACGATATTTGAACTCAAAGACACAGTAATAAGCACCGTTAGTTTATAGGAGCCAGTGCTGAAAGGCCTCTGGATGTCATAAGAAAAGTGCATTTATAACATTTAAAATATATTTTACTGCAGAGTAAACAGGCAACAGCCTAATTAAATCTCAGAATGGAAACAGTCTAAACATTCCTAAGTGCACTACTGCTCTCCTCTCCCAAACACAGTATAAAAATATTCAAGTGTCAATCCTACGCATGAAGGAGGCCACTAACGTACTTCTACATGTGAGCATGGGGAGATGATTCCATGGCCATTGGTTCTTAAGACAAGCTTCTCATTCTTGTTCTGCAGTTCTAACCCCACCAATCTCAGTTACTGTAATGAAACATAAAGCAATGGTTCTACACTTGTCTACGCTTACAGCATTGCAGTGGCACAGCTGCACCGGTGCAGATGCCACCTATGGTGATGGGAGAGCTTCTCCCACCAATGTAGGGACTCCACCTCTCTGAGAAGTGGTAGCTTCTGTTGACCGGTGAAGCCCTCCTGTCCACATAGCGCTGTCTACAGCAGGAGTTCGTTCAGTATGACTCCGTCGCTCAGGGGTGTAGACAGGTCCCACAGTCTTAGCTGTATAAAACATCTTTCTCATCCCAAGGGGATTTTCTATCCTGTATGTTTTGTTTTATTCAAAATCACAGTGCCCCCATACAAATGACTCTCCTTTCCTGAAGGATGGGAGGGATTTTTAGGAGACAGGACTGCATATTATGTAACACTTTAAATACCAAGTGTGCAAGGCCCTCTCCTCTAATACCCAGGCTTCATAGATGTGCTGTGCCTGGGGACTACAGGTGTATCACTACGTAAGGGTGCCTGAGTACTTCTGTACACTGTGGAAAGAGTGTCCATGCTGGCTCCTCATAGATCAGTGTAGAATGAGCCACAAGGGGGTTGGATTCTCTCTTTTAGGTGTCTGACTGGCTGGTTCTTGCTTGCATGCTCAGGGTCTAACTGATCACTACATGTGGGATTGGGAAGGAATTTTCCCCCAGGTCAGATTGGCAGTGACCTTGGGGGAGCGGGGAATATCACACTTACTCATTTCCCTAGGGCCTCGGGCACTGGTGCTCTTTGGCCCCTCCTATTTTCTGACTGTGGCATATAATAGTTTATTCTCCTGTGGCCTGTAACATTTTGGTTGTTGGGTTAGTGTGCGGGCACTGAGTGGGGCTGGTGGTTTGTGCTATACAGGAGGTCAGACTAAGATCAGCAGTTCTCAAACTACGGGCGGACGGCAGGAGCCCTGGCTGACAGCGGGAACCACAGCTGCACGGCGCACTGCAGGGCTCTTCACTAGTCCCACGCAGGGCTCTCTTAGCAACTGTGACACGTCAGAGGTCCATTGCATGGTTTTTCCCCAAGAACTTACAAACATTATCAGCAGTGCACGTACAGTGAGAAACAGGAAATGGATCGTTTTGTGACAAAGGGAGAAAAGTGTACAACACAAGTCGAAGTGAGGGCAGCAGCAGAGGTTCCAGCCTAAAATGTAGAGTGGAGTGACAAGAACTTATTTCCTCCTCCTCATAGATTTTTATCACCTTTGAAGAGGCACGAGGTCAAAAAGCTTTGTGTTGTTATTTAAGTTCCTAGTTTACTAATGAACCGATATTCAGAATATAAACATTTGGGTTTTAATAATCAGCCTTTGTATTTTATAGTTCTCCATTAATGGGGGGGAAGTGAACATAGGTCACTAAAATACCATTAGCCACCCCCCACACAAGACCTTAGTGATTAACCTCTGCCTGGTTCACTGACTCCAGTAATTTAACGTCTTGCTCCCTGTTATTGTATGTCTTAATCCCAGAGGAAAGGGCTGGTACAAGATAAGGCTGTTGAAAGATCTGCAGCCTGAATTTAACACAGAATGTTTGTTTTGTTTGCCAATTGCAATAACTGGAGTATTTTTACAAGACTATATATTAGTAATACATGTGTGCGTGCACACACACAGAGCTATAAATGATGAAATAATGATCCAGTAACATCTCCATTGGCTTTCCTGCATAATGGCAGGTTCAGAGGAGACAATAATAGATGTGACATTAGGGATCAAAACGCTTTGATTTTTGGAGGTGCTGATGCTGAATACCCACAACTCCTGTTGCAGTTAATGAGACCAGCAAATGCATAACACTCCTGAAATCCAAGTCATAAGAATTGTCTAAAATTCTGAATATAGTCTGATGCTTTGAGGGCTGGGCCTATGTAATGTGAAGAAGTTTAGTTTAGTTTAGTTTCCTAAGACGGAGATAATAGAACTGTAATTATCATGTAGCTTAGCTAAAATAGTCCAAGGGGTGAGTGTGGCCATGTCCATCTCAGAAGTACATTCAAGTCAGACATTTTAGGAAAAAGATCCTGTAAACAGTGTCTCAGAACAGGTAAGGCATAAAGTGGGCTCAGTTTTGTCCAGATAATGATGGAAATATTTGCACAACAGAAATGGTATACGTGGATGATTTAAAGAAGCCAGGTCACAATTTAGAAGCGAAACATGAGTCAAAGGAAGAAACGGCATGATTTTGAAAAAGGCCATGGTAGAAGATGTAAATAATCTCCTGTGGTGACTTACGGTAATTTATTTTTTGTAAATACTTTCTCTAGAAGCATAAGGCCTCAATACTATACACATCTAGACACATGCATAACTTTACTCGCATGAGTAACGATGCATATGCCTTAATATTTGCAGGCCTAATCAGAACCTAATTTTTTACAATTTGTGCAAGTTGTTTTATTCAGAGCTTTTATTGGCAATAGCTGTGTGAGTGTTGCCACTGTTTTCTGTGCTAATTACTGGTATTTCTATTAAATCACTTCTTTTAAATTTACTGTTTTTCTTATTTCTTATTTGCTGTATTTTTCATCTGGCAAATTAAGATTCTAATTATCTGATATTTTCAATAATATATTCCACAGCATATGAACTAACTCAAGAAAACAATGTATATATGTTATGTTGTTTATATTTTTCCAAGATAGCCGATGATGATAAAAATAATTTTTCTGGAAATAATAAACTTATACTTTAAGTTTTGGTGGGCCATTCAACATTTCCTAAACTTACTGTCAAATATATTAGTGTTAAAATATATTTTGACAGGTCTTCTGAAACACAGTAGAGAATAATTAAAAAGAATAGCAATTAACCTGTTTTAGAGAGAGCATTATAATGTAAATGCTGCTTCAAGGTAATTTCTGACAAATTAAATTCAAATGGATACGCAAAGAGCACCATAATAATTAAGGAAACCTGCCAGTTAAATTACGACTAGTCAAGTTCAGCAAAGCTCATTTAATGCTCCTTAGTATTTCTTCATTAGTACAATGTTTTTTAAGAATACATTTGGATGTTTGAAATAGATTTAAATAGAGAGTATATCAACTGCAGTACAAGCAGTATTGTAATTCAGGATTAGAAAAAAATGTAATTGATTGAAAGAAGAGGTATGCTTATGGCAAATGAAAACAAGCATAGTATATCTAGTTAAGTCTATTTGTGCCCTGGCTGTGTACTAAAAGAGTATCGGAAGCACGGATTAAGTTTAATTACAGTTGTTGGCATGTAGTATGTTAATGCCGTTAGACATACTGATTGTTCCAAATACTTAAACATGCATGTAACTGCATATGCATGCAGTCCTGTAAGCTCTACCTGTACGCTTGCACCACAGATCCAGACCCAGGCCGGCCAGATATATTTGTTGGAGTTGCCATTCCGCTCCCTTCTGAGCTCAAATGTGAAAAAAGCACACTCAAAATAAAATCCTTTGATCATGTCTACTTATTATGCCAGTCCAGAGACCAAACTAATCAATCTGATCCATAAACCTATAGAAATCAGAAGCTTTCCAGAGGAGCTGATAGAGATCCCATCTGACATGGGAATAAAGTTCACAAAAATCAGCGTTGGAAGACTTCAACACACAGATACTGCCTATGATACAACAGCCCAAAATCTCATATAGAGACTCTCTTGGGGTTTCTCACAGATAAATCTTTGAAGCCATACAGTCACCTGACCAGACTCTAAACTGAACTGGATCTTTAGGCAGATGTGGACAAAAGAAATGTGAGAATCCTCCCTCCTTCCATCTGCCCTGCAATCCTGCTCAGACCACTTCCTCCAGCAGGCAGAAGAAGTAGTAAGAACAAACCCATTGCAAGAGAAGAAGACACCACCGCCCTGGCCTATCCCCCAAAACTTCTGCGAGACCAAGATTTCACCCTTGGAGTCAGCCAAATTCCAAAAGTCACTTTTCCAGCTAAGGGACCAGGAGCAGAAGCAGCATGACAAGCATGTGGGATGGCTGCTCTGGGCACTCTCCAATCCCGCCGGCCACACAGATCACCACCATGGTTCTTAAATTCACCTATGCAGGAGCGGCGCCAGGGGTCCTTCTGCGCTCCCGGTCTTCGGGGCACTTCGGTGGCGGGTCCCGGAGCGAGTGAAGGACCCGCCGCAGAATTGCCGCCGAAGACCCGGAGCGCGGAAGTACCCCCCCGCCGCCGAATTGCCGCCGAGGGCGGCATAATGCCGCCCCCCCAAATCCTGGTGCCCTAAATGGAAGCGCCGGCCCTGCACCTATGACGAAAAGATAGAAGGAAGAAAACTTGAGCAGTGGGGAGTGGAAGACACTGCCTGATACAGACACAAGGATTTCTACAAGCCTTTGCCATTGCTGTGAGGAGGCTCTCCTCTGTAACAAAGGCAGCAAAAATCACTCTTTGCAGAACTTTCCCAGATTATAAATCATTTCCTAAACCCACACTACCTCCAGTCAATGTCAGAACACAGTGATCATCACTTTGAGAAATCCTCATCTTATTCATAGAGAAAATCATCTGCATTCAGGGATAAGAACAATAAGCAAAGTGCAGGACTAGACACCTAGAACCTTCCATCCAAGATCTGGCCCAGTCACACACAAAGTTCTGCAAGTATTTACAGGAATCAGCACCTCCACCTAAGACTCTTACTCTGCCTTTCTTGGATAGTGAAAGACAGTAGAGAACATCAGGGACCCTGCCAACAGGATCTGTAACCACTTCCTCTGATGAGAGGAATCTCCTTCTCACCCTAATATATGCAATTGTCTGGCCAGTGCAAAAATAAACTGTTGCTCAATATTAGAGACTTTGCAAATTACCACCTAGTGGCCAACCTCATTTTTCCAAAGGTATGTCTAAACTTAAAAAGCTACAGCAGCACACCTGCGCTTCAATGAAGACACTACCTACACTGATGGCGGGATTATCCCGTCACTGTAGGTAATCCATCTCCCCGAGTGGCAGTAGCCAGGTCAACAGAAGAATTCTTCCGTTGACCTACCACTGTCTACATGGGGACTTAGGTCGGCTTAACTACACCGCTCAGAGGTGTGGGTTTTTCACACCTTTGACCGATGTAGTTAAACTAACTTAATTTTCTAGTGTCAACCAAGCTTGAGGAAGCTAATCAAGAAGGTAGCATAAAATGGGTTCCAGTTCTACTATCTGTGGGCAGTAGCTTCAATGCTTCTCAATCAGACTTCAGGCCAGGAAACAGCACTTGTTCTGGTGTTTAACTTCTTATTCACAGATGAGAGAAGTGCAGCCACACTTCTACTGCATTTGATATCACGCATCACTGAATCCATATTCATTATGGGCTAGATTTTCAAAGGCATTTAAGCACTTAACGATGCAAAAAAGGAATCCAATAGGATTTTTCAAAAATGCCAGTGCAGGTTTCTTACCTAACTCCCACTGATTTCAATGCTCTAACTCCTAGAATATCCTTCTTCTAAAATGGTAGTGTTAGGACAGTAAGATAATCTATCTTTAAATCTATCTAATGCAGAATGTTTCTATTTTTCTTTATGGTTAACCATTCCATGTAGGCTAAAATTAGTATAAATAAGGCACAAAAATATGTTCCATCATACATTTTTCTATTACATTTTAACATTGTTTGCTAAGCATGTAAGAGTATAGCCAAGCAACAGCTCCAAGTTCGCCAATTATCTTCAATTTCAGCTGTCAATTTTGATCTGTTTTGCATTTCTCATTCTGTGCATCCAACACCTTATCATTTCTATCAGCACTTCAAATACTATAATTTACCACCGAGACTGGAGAAAAATGGGAACATAAAAGTAATTTCTGCATCCAGTAGGAGCGTTTACATACAAAAAGTATGTTTAGTTCAATAAATAATTCTTCCTGTAGTCAGATATTTTCCTAAATATATTTTTTAAAATCAAGAATATACCCAGAAGATGCCAAAATCCATTTCTATTTTTCAGATAGAACAAAGTGGACTGAATTTAGAAATGTCATTTGGATGCCATGTGCTTTCTGACATTAAGTTCTGAAAATTGAGACGATGCCCAGCAAACTAGAGGCTATTTCATTTTAATACAGAAGTGACAGTGCTGTGACCTTTCCATGTCATTTCTCATATGATCTTGCCCAGCAGCATGAAAAAATATGACATTTGGAAGCAGAGCCCAATGTGGGTAGAGTAATGGTACTTTTTTGTTTTCTGTTTCTCTCTAGACATCTGTTGTAAAATAAAAGAAAATCTGAAAGTCAAAAAATTGTAAAACAAACCACAGAATCTTTTGAGCTGACAAACTTTATTATCTATTTTAGTGTGTCACATAGTGCCACCCAAAAAGTATCATGCTATTGTTTCGCTAAATATCTTACATTAAGATAGCAAATGGTGCTCTAGTAAATGAAATCTATATCAGGAACAAGTAAATGATAGGAACAAGTAAATATGTCAAAATTATATTAACTTCAACTGACAAAAGCAAGACATCTTCTAGGTAAGCCTGCTGCTCCATTCCCTTCTCACAGCCATTGTGTAAAGGAAATAAAATGTTGAGCATAACATTTTCAGTTTGTTATAGTTATTTCAGGCCCTGTCTAAGCTGCAATGCTGCCAGAAATCGCTCCAGCACTACAATTCTGCCCCCAATGAATTCCTCTAACCCCGCTCCTTCCCCAGCACACCCACTTCACCAGGGCTTGCAAGGAGGTCACCTGGAGGCATCCTTTTGGCTGCCCCAGGGATGCAGCTGGGGCTTTTAATGTCCCTTTACACTCTTCCTGCCCTTTTGCCTTGTGTAAAGGGACCAGAGTCGGGGTGAGGATCTCACCTACTGTCTTTAACATGTGCTAAACTGGTCAAGTTAAATCCTAAGGGGGAGGCTAAGCTTGAACATTTGACAATCTCCCCCTATGTCCTTTACAACATTATAGGCCCTAATCTTGTAATGACTGTGAAAAATAACTGAAGTCAGTAGAGCTCAGCATGAGCACAGCCGTGGGTCTGCATAGTCACTTGCCAATATCCTCACACCCTCTGTTTTTCCTGGACCACAGCGCTCACAGTTATATGTCTTCCATTTTGAGACTTGGAGCAGAATTCCCCATGACTGGGACTTCTAGGCACTCTGATTATATAAATAAATAAAATAAATATAGTGAATAGCTCTTAAACTAGTAGAAACTTTTAAAAGAGAAGAATTTTTAAATGTGCAATCACTGTGGATGTTTTTTATTTTTGTTTGTTTTCTGGTGTTTGTTCCATTTGGCTGACCTTTTTCCCCCTGTCTTGACTCCTTCTTCTTCCACTGCAACCTGCCCCGGAACTGTTTGATGCTGAGGGATTCGGAAGAAGGCCTTATCACAAAGGCATTCAGACCCAAACATGGTCAGGACTGGACTCGATCTGATCTCTTCTGGTGAGGTGCTCTATAGCTAAAGAAAGAAATGGATGGTTTCACCTCCAGGCCTCAATTTACCTTCTACATTAAGTACATTGAAAAATACAGTGAGAAACTACATAGAACTTCTCAATTTTTTTCTAGCAGAGCTATTTGATCTAATAGTGCACCCTGCTTTATAACAAGGTAATCTGCCAAAATCTCCAGTAATAGAATTAATTATGTTGCGACAGATCCTCAGCTAGTATAAACTGGCATTGTTCCACCCATTGGAACTATGCTAGTTTATGCCAGATGGAGCTGGACCATTATGTTTACAACAATTAGTACTAACAAGAGTCTCAGGTCTGCAACCAGATCCATGTGGACTGGCCCTTGTGTAGATACCTTTGCAGCATTGGTTTCCTTGATTTCTTGAATTCTCCACTATTTCATATTTTCAGAGAACAAGAAGAAAATTATAATAGGCCCAAGCAATTAACCTTTGTAATGAAGCTTTCACAGAAATTGGTTTTTTCCCCCTACTGTTAGATTTCCTAACCCAGGGCTCAAGCATTTTAATTTTTATAGTCTTAATTATCAGGCACCTGGTTCTAAGAGTCAAAATCAAGGAGTCTTTTTTCCCCAACTATATAAATCTGTAACTTCTATTAGCTTCAATAGATGTTACAGCTAAATGTTGATAGGAGAAAAGAGCCCTAAGAACAATCTGAATGACCTTAACATTTTAAATGGGTTAATATCTGGATGGGGTGAAGAAAAACACTAGAGAAGAGAGGTCCGCTGATATAGTAATTTCGGACTGGGGAAACAAAGCCATTAGGGGCTAGATTCTCTTTTGGCATTGGAGAATGTGTGTGCGGGGGTGGGAGGCAGGAGCCAGCTCTGCAGTTCAGAGCAGCTGCTGGGAGGCTCAAATTCTGCCACTGGCACAGGTGAATTAAGGAGCCTAGCTGCTCTCTCTCTTCCCTGCTATGTCCTTATGCTGGATGCGGGATAGGGAAGGAGGGCAACAGGCATAGGAACCAGTTACAGAACACATTATCTGCAGGCAGTTTTCCTTTAACAAGGGAATTCTCTGTTGGGAATTTGTGGCTGGATTACCGTCTCTTTGCACATCATGTAAGCCACATAAAGCTGCCTTAACCCATTAGAAAAACCTGGCTATAGGAATTTATTACACATTATTGTCTCAAATTCTAGTAAAGGATTAGTAGAGACATCTCTTTTAACTGGATAGAGTACAGTGGCACCAGCTAGGGTTGCAGTGAGGTTTTATCAGCCTTCCCAGCCTGAACCTTATTTTTCAGGGATTGTTAACTCTGCTGAAGTCTGCTCCAGGCTGAAGTTTTACAAAGCTTTATTGCTATTTAAAAAAAAAAATGCAGGGAGGAAGGTTTGGCAAGTTCTAAGTTATGTGAAAGTGATGCAGTTTATTAGTTTAAGAAATTATTTTATATTTATATTCCTTTAACATGACTTTGACTTAAAACATTTGGCCAGCAATTATCACTTCTAATTAACTTTAAAATACAATTTGGCAGAAGATGTACTATAAGTCCTAATGAGGTTTAGTAACCTTAGATAAACCTTTGAGTTCCCCCTGATTTCAGCTTTGTAGCTTGTGCATGAAGAAAGGCTGTTTTCTTCAATATCCAGTAAATTATCCTAGAGAAACTAGTTTGGGACAATATTATTTTAACAAAAACAAACTTGAAAAAAGCTTGAGTCAAGGGACTGCTCAATGAAACAAAAGTAAGTCTACTCAGGGAACTGCAGGCTGGGAACATGCTGCTTTACTGAACTGCATCACAACAGACTAATACTCCTGGGGGAATTCTGTGCCACTGTGCATGCACAGAATTTATATCCCCCGCAGATTTATTTGCTTCCCGGCAGAAAAATGACTTTCTGATGGGGAAGCAAAGGGAAGCCACAAGAGCAGTCATGCGACCCTCCCCAGCAGTATGTTTCTGATGCCCAGGGCAGCCAGCAGAGAGGCAAATCACTGTGGGGCAGGAGGCAGGACTGGGGAAGAACTGACTGATGGCTCCTACCCTGTGCCAGGCTCAGCTGCTAGTCCCGGCTGGGCTGGGGAGGACAGGACTTCCTCTTTCCCTGAACAGCATCCGGGGCTGGGTCAGACCCACCCCCAGATTTCTCCCCCGGCTGCAGGAAGCTCTGCAAATTCCCCTCCCCCCACTTCCTGCATCCATTGCTCTTCAGTTGCATGGGGAGGGATCCCTGTACAGGGAGCTGCACCAAATCTGCCCAACCCCCATGCATCCAGCCGCCCTCATACCCAGACCTTCCCACTGAGCCTCACCTCTCCACACTCAGAACCCCCCCAATGAGCCCCACTCTCCCTGCATCTGGACCCCCCAATGAGCTCCCAACACCGACACCCCTGCTGAGTTCTATCCCCCCTTACCCAGACCCCCCCATGCTCAGCCCCAACCACCTTCACCTGTACCCACCTGCAGAGTCCCATAACTGTTGCACCCAGAACCCCCAACAAGCCCCTGTGCATCAAGATCCCCACTGAACGGCCCATACCCAAATTGTCCCACACAGAACCCTCTCAACCCACATCTGGATCCCCCTACACCAAGCCCCTCCACACTTGGATCCTGCCTTGCTGAGCCTGCCTGCCCACATGGAGGAGCAGGGCCCTTGGGTGTTTCTGGGGCAGGCCTATTCCTTGTGCTGTGTCAGGTCGGGTGCAGCCTCACCGCTGAGTCCGTGTCCTGAGAGAGAGCTACAAGGTGATCGCCCACCTCCGTGCAGCCAGTGGCCTGTGCTTCCCAATGCCATGCTAGAGCTTCCACATTTATTTGACAAATAAAATTTGCAGAATTTTAAAATATTGTGGGCAAAAAAAATTTTTTGTTGTTTTTTTTTGGGGGGGGCACAGAATGCCCTCAAGAGTAAGACTAGGGAGAAAGAAAAGGGGGACTCTCACTAACTGAACAGGAAGTAAGAGAGGGTGGAGCATGGATCCAGCTGTAACCCTTCTGCGCATCAGAGTTGGCAGCAACAAGGGCTGGGTTCAGTATCTAGGGGTTCAGTTTCAATAACACAATGCAAAACTGGCTCGAGCCCCCACCCAATTACATACCACCTCCCTGGACGCCTCTAAGAGGCAATACTTCCCCTCTCGCAAGCACAGAGTCTGAGTGTAGCAAAATCCTTTTAATAAAGGAGGGAAACATTGCTGCATTATGTTGGGGAAACACCACAAACAGGATTCATAACACAAACCATGAGCAAAAGACCTACTCCCAAGTAAGTTTGGCAGTGTCCTTTTCCCCTCAGGGTCTTAAGTCCAGCAACCCAACAGTCACCCCCACCCACAGTTTCTGTCCTTGGTCAGTGCAGCCCCCAGAGTTCAGAAGTTCATCTGCAGAGTTTACCTCCCAGCCTGGGTGGAAGTGGGGGGAAGAATGGGGGGCAGCTTACACGCTCCGCTGCTCAGGTGGACAGCCAATTGCCGCGCCTCTCTGCGGGGTTCTGCTACAGTCTTCACCACCAGCCACTCGCCAATATGTCTTCAGCCCCCCCCACTTAACACAGCTCTCAATGATTTCAGCTGTTAGTAGGGGGACCCCAGTGCTGTCAAACTCAGAACCACTTGCCTAAAGTAGGTCTAATGCTTAGACCTAGAAATCAGTGATTTCAGCTCTGCAACATGTAACAAGGCTCTTAATGGACTCAAAATTAGCTTTGTTATTACACAATGGAGAGAGGAGGTCAAATTGACATTTAGGGCCCACACTACCAGGCACACATACCTATCCCCAACCTCTCTCAGTTCACTGGGCTTTGGAACTTATGTCCCTTGCCTAGGAAATGCTACTTAGTTGAGGGAGAGTCCCTCCATCATAAAACGCCAAGTACAGTTCTACTGTCTTTGATTCCATAATCAGGATAACACCACTTTTGTTACTCCTGCCCAAATAACAGAGACTAGGGGTCCCACAGCAGCCAAAGTGACCATTTGGGCAAGCAGTCCCTTCATGCCAGGTGGGGTGAGAGTGCCCATGCAAATGAGATCAGCTCCTGAAGTCCTTTTCCACAACTCACCACCAGATGTCAGGGTAGAGCTCATTCTGACTCTGCTTACACAGCCCATAATTATAATACTCTGGGTAACCCAGTTAACCCTATAATGACCACTCTACTACAAATGTCTTTTTAAAAGATAGGGCCATGTTGTTGAACTTCAAGCAGGTAACTGTCTTACCAGCCAACGAAATGCCTACCAGGCTATGGTGCTGTGCAAATAAATAAATAATAAGTCACCTGATTGTCTTATTTGCCCACACAGGGGAATAGTGAGTCTAAAGGTGCCCCTTGCTCTCCTGTGTGGACTATGTCCCTCATAGCTCACAGGGTAGTGGTAAGAGCAGCTTCTGCAGGGGTGCTACTCCCTTTCTGGCACAGGTAGGTGTGGCATGGGCAGAGCATTTTGTGCCCTCTCTACCACACCAAATGCACCTGGCAGCCCAGCTGAGACAGAAGGGTAAATAATGTGCTACTTGCATGGACCAGTAGCAGATTGCTTTCCCCCTGGAACAGAGAGGAAACAAGACTATGAATTTTTACTCTCAGAACAACAATTCATTTCTTTATCTGTGCTGGGGACATCACTAGTATGCACTGCCCCTCACTCAGGGTAGTTAAGTCACAGTGGCCTAGATCCTCTGAGGTATTTAGATGCCTATCATGGGGAGATAGGCGCCTAATTGAAGATCTGGGCCAATCTTGGCTAATGATAATAATAATTAGAACTAATATCAATTGGTGCAGAAAAGACTCTGTAGAGCCAGTGGATGCAGTGGTGGAACTCTGCCCAGATATGTAAGCAAGGGGAATGCACAACCTTGTTATCTTTCCCTATTCCTACCATAACTATGTGTGTGGGATTGCCCCATCCTGCCTCCTTAAAATAAACCCGATTCCCTTGCAGGGTTACAATCAGATGCCAGTGTAGCAAATATGCACGAGTATATGCTTGACAGTGCTTAGGCATTTGCATAATACACAGTTTGACAATTTGCATGGTGAGTAGGGGGCCAGATTAATTGAAAGAAAAAAACAAGAACACAATTAACACATTTTGTTCTTGCCATTAATCTCTGCTTTCCACTTATTAAACAGTGACAGAGACTGGTTTACTATTTCTTGCAAAAGTAGTTTGCTTTGGGGTTTTTTGTTTTTGTTTTCCTTTGCAACAAGGAGTTGCTTGTTTTTGTTTTGGGATTTTCTTGGTGTTTGTTTCAGGGGTGGTGGTGGTTTTGTTTTGTTTTGTTTATCATATGATAATCACCTGGCCTGAGGACATATGGCAATAGGATAGGGTTTGATAAAAAAAACTCTCTAGACGGGAGGGTAATATGTAAATCATAGAAGATTAGGGTTGGAAGAGCCCTCAGGTGGTCATCTAGTCCAATCCCCTGCTCAAAGCAACATAAATAACATTTGTCCCAACATTGTGGCAATATTTGGAATCTTGAGCTTACTAGGACCTAGTAATATGAAGTAGCAAGGGAAATAACATTCTATTTCCTTTGCTGTTAAAGTGACCCCTAAAGTCTAGTTGCAATTCCTACCTCCTCACCCCTCATCTCATTGATGACTAATAAACTGGTTCTTCCCAATTCTCCTTGACTATCTTGAATCATTGTTATCTTTTGAAAATATTTCTTCCTATTTTAATTCCCCCTCAGTTTAAAAATTCCTCTGCCTCTAAGCCAGGCTGTGCCCTTGAGAGAGGCAAATAAAAGCAGATGTCTCTCTTTTCCTTTTTTAATGATGACCTTGCTGATCAGGCTGGTTTCAGAGGTCCCTCAGCTCTATTTAAAACCAGAACCTTTAAACATGCCCTTTAAATAGCTATAAAATGTTCCCATAAAATCCTAGAAATTTATTTTCTATATTGTTTCTTTATGGTTGGTTTAGTGTGTCATTTTATCAAAAACTTTAAAAAGTCATTTCCTTCCCAATCATTCATTATTGTAGTGGCCACAAAATTCACTACTTTAACTTTCTTCTTGCGCCATTAATTAGCAAACTGCTCATTAACTGCTTTTGTAAGAATTGATTCATTGGCACCCAGATACAGAACCGTAATGATGGAAACATTAGAAATGCTTAGCTAGCTAGACAGAAACCCAGTTAAACATGTAAGTGAAATGAAATCCAAAGTTCACATTTCTAGCATGGTCTTCATGGAGTGAACTTTATTAATGCTTGGCGGGCAGTGAATACTTCCAATACGGGTTATCAAAGCTATGCAGCTTTGTTGATGTATTCCTACGTACAAGATCAGATACATACAGTACCTAGTTGTAAAATGCAAGGAGTATAGAGCCTGTAGATGACTTATAGTAATCAACCAAGAATCGACCTCAGTGTCCGGAATGGAATGATTAAAATGTTCATGGGGGGTCTCCAAAGGAAGAAAGAAAAATCAATGAGGATGTGGGGTTTCTTTTGGGAGGGGCACACATTTTAGGGGGGAGCCAAAGGTACTAGGCCTCATTTAGACTATGCTCCTTTAGAAGACAGATGGTGACCAAGGGTGCTTCTGGAATGACATCATGTACAGGACATACATAACACAGAAATTGGCATACAAAAAGATTTGCACCTACTTACAGACACAGCCGGTTAGAAAGGCACCTATGTTCCCTGATGTACACTCTCTACTCAGCTGGAAGGATGGTCCAGCAGTTAGGGTGCTAGCTTGGGATCTGAGAGACTTGGGATCAATTTCCTGATCTACCACAGACTTCCTTTGTGATCTTAGACAAGTCACTGAGTCTCTCTCTATACCTAATTTTCCGATCTGTAAAATAGTATTTGAGGGTATTGTGAGGTTAATGATTTGGAAGCACTCAGACACAGTAATGGGGAGCTATACAAGTACCCAAGAGAAAGAAAAAGCTTCCCAGGAGCACAGAAGCGACACTTGGTTACCATCCTTAGCTTTGTTAGTCATCGGGAGATGATGGCGAAAGAGCCGGGGTGCATGTAACATATGGTTTTTGACCATGATGAATGAGCTTTGAATCCAATGATACTGTTGGAATGAAAAGACATTCTTGGCATTGTGTAATCATAAACTCATGCTTGAGAAAGAGAAAAACAAAGCTGGATAACTACTGGGAGCTCAAGCTGAAGGGTACCACGAGATACTATCTAGCTTCACCCGTTCCTCAGAAAGCTGCTACTGCAAGCTTTTCCTTGCTAATCAATCATCTGAGAAAGTGACAAGAAATATAAATGGCATTAGTAAAACTATAACTAGATGTCTCAGACAATTATTGGGAGTGTTGATGAATCACCTAGACATTTATACCATGCTCCACAGGAACTACAAAGCAAAAAAAAAAAAAAAAGCAATTTCATTCTATAACAGGATTTCAAAATAGCTAGGTAGTTAGGTATTTCATTGGTTTGGTGCTCAATCCTGCAGTCCTTTCTTGTGCAAAACTTCTTCTAATTCAGAAGGAAAAATGGGTGCAAGTTTGGTCCCTATATCTGTTGTTCTTCCATACCATGTAATCATAAAAAAATCTGAGTTAGGAAAGCATAGACTATTAATAATAATATGTACCTTTGACATTATTGTCCAAATAGAGGAACTGACGCCAAAACTCTGGTGGTAACAGTTCAATATTGGGGTGCTGCTTTACTATTGTATCATCTGAAGATGAAGAAATTCTACACAATGACTGAATTGAATGTATTCTATTTCTTTCAGTCAGTAACTGATAGCATAGCCTATCTAATTAAATCCATATTTGATGTGCTGCTCTGCATCACTTACTGTGTGCATAATAATGAAAGCTCTCAACTATGGAAGCTTTTGAATTACCAATCACAGAGTAAAAATTGCACTTCATATGAATACAGCATATGAAATGCATCATTTAAAATATACCTTATGAAATATTATCTGTCATCCATCCATATTGCATGTGTGATAGAAATAGATGAAGATATGCATGGGAAGATATGGCCAAGGAGCAGAGTAAAACTAAAATGGAAAAGCAGATTAACAACCTAACCAGACAGAAGATCCTAGCTGGTGGTGGTTGGTTTTTTTTCCCCCCCCAAAAAGAAACTAACTTATAATATAATCTTAGCTGTGTATGTCTTGGGTCAGATCTTTAGCTGATGCAAATCAATGTAGTTCCACTGTGAGTGGAGGTATATTTGCTTCTCCTTTGAGTAGCGTCCCTATGGGTACTCCACTCTAGGTGCACTTGTGGCTCTTGCACCTCCGATCAGAGATTTTAGGTAGCATTGTCCATTTGACCCATGCATGTGCCCCTGAAGCTCCATGCCCTATACCAAGGCTATATAGAGCAGTGTGGGCGAACTGCCCTCAGTTCCTTCTCAACCGCCTCTGTCTAAGATGGAACCACAGCAGAATCTGAGTTGAACTTACCTCAATTGTACTTTTCTCATGTTCTTACTAGTTAGTCAGTGTTAGTTCTTAGAGTTTCTTTTTGTGTCAGTTAGCTGTAGTAATTTTATAGTTTTAAAAATAAAAATCTTTAAAAAAAGATTTTACTTATACTTTTAGGATAAGGACCGTTGTCCCTTTACCTATTTTTCTTTGTTTCTCCTCCTAAGGAGAACTTAAACACTGGGAGGGTATGCCCAGTTCTCCCGGGTTTAAACGCTGCCTTTCATGCCAATGAACTTCAGCTCTCAGGTTTCTGAGGGAAGTCCAAAATACCGGTAACGACCTTCCCTTTTACAGACTGAAGTTATTTGCAGGAAAAAACTGATGAATCTTTGTTTACCTTAAAAGATTCTAGAGCCACCTTTTGCTCTCTGGGAATTTACACCCCCTGCACAAAAAAGAAAGCTCAGTAAGTCCCAGACAGCACACAGATCTCGTCCTACCCAATTTTCCGCCTCCCAGAGACCTTATGAACCCCAGCACAAGAGACAACAGTTCCAGAAGAAGAGACCAGCTACTTCTCAGGCATCAACTTCACAATGTATAGCTTCAAAACACCAATTTTGACAGGCTGGTTGAGGTAGAATCCTTATCTGCTACAACAATCTGCATGTCTTCCTCGCTTCAGCAACCGCCTCTCACATTTATGTCAGAACTGGGAACACATCACTATGGACAAGTAGGTACTGGAGATCATTTCAACATCCACTTTACCTCCCTCCTCCACATCCCGACCCTCTTCCCCATCCCTTTTTAGGGACCCCTCCCTTGAGCACCTTTTGCATCAGGAAATCAACTCTCTCTTGAATCTGGGTGCATAGAACTAGTTCCCACGCAACACAGAGGGAAGGGATTATATTCCAGGTGCTTCCTGGTTCCAAAAAAGAATGGCGGTTGGAGGCCTATTCTAGATCTAAGATTACCCAACATATTCGTAAAGATTCAAAGATTCAAAATGGTAACTCGTGCAGCAATAATTACATCATTGGACCAAGGGAACTGGTTCTCAGCCCTTAACCTTTAAGGTCGTTTACTTCCATATAGTGATCTACCCCTCCCACAGAACATTCCTACACTTCACTCTGGGTCAATAGCACTTTCAATACATGCTGCTCCCATTCGTTCTCTTTTCTGAACCTAGAATATTCTCAAAAGTTGTGTCTGTGGTAGCAGCTCGTCTTCACAGACAAGAAACTCTGATTTTCCCATACCTCAACAATTGCCTGCTCAAAGGGCCGTCCTTCAACAAAGATTTGACAGCCACTCAGAAGGCCATAGACCAATTTCTCAGACTTGAACTATAATTAAACATCCGAAAGTCCACCTTAACCCAGGTACAAAGTCTGGAGCTCATAAGAAGTTACCTCAATGCAGTAACAGCTAAAGCATTCCTCCCTTTGCACAGGTTCATAACCCTAGCCAACTTAGTCAGTAGAGTCCAAGACATCTCTCAAACATCAGCCAGAAATTGTCTCTAGCTTTTGGGACATATGGCGGCTGGCACCTTTGTAATAAATCACGTGAGACTTTTACAAGAGACCAGGAATACTACACGAAAAATAAAGAAATAAGGAAGTCTGACTACCAGTTCAATGGGATGAAGATCATGTCTAACATACCAGATGAATTTAACAAATAACAAGTTGAGAGGAAGAATTTGTGGCCATAATTTGTTTGGTTTTGAGGTAACTTTATGTAAAACACTGCAGAAAATGCAATCAGGCCAGGTTAATGAATATAGTATGGGGAGAGGTTACGTGGATATAGAGCTATCAAAGTTTGGATGCTGAATGCAAAAAGTTCTTCTGAATAGAAATTGCTTACAATGGAATGAGGTGACTGGCAAAATGACTGGGTAATTTAGTTTATTTTACATATTTGTATCAGTGACCTTGAAGAAGGAACATGAAGCAAAATGATGACATTCTGGGGATACTTAGAATTTTTAATGACAGCTACAGGTTCTCTTGCAAGTGGCATTAACTGCCTACCTCCATGAATGTTTGCAGAAACTATAAACTCTTATTATTTCCCCTAATAAATTTGAGCAGATTTATTAGAAGTGACCTCCTCCAGTTGAGCAAAACTACTAATCTTTCACACTGATTTCCTTTAAATTCTAAAAGGCATATGATTCAAGTGACTAAGTAATAAGTGAGAATACTCTGATTTTTTTGAATATAATATGTGTGTTCTCTTTGTTCGTATGCCTTACCAAATTTCTGTTCTAAAATACACTTCAGAAATATTATAAACAATATCTAATCTTCAAACAGCAGCTGCATGGCCCTGGTGGACAGTCATCAGTCTGTTGTAATTAAACCCAACTTTTGGAACCTATCAGCTCCTGAGCCAGCTGGGTCAGGGCAGAGTTCAGTCATTGTTTCGTTCTCTGAGCCTCTCAGGCATGGTCCCACGTGCAGACTCCTTGTCTGTTCCCTTTCCTTGGGATGTGGGACTACACAGTCCAGCTGGCCTGGGCCCTGAAACCACTGCTGAGACCTCCAAACCTCCTGAGTCACTTATGCATGATCCCCTAGAGGTGCACCCCAAGGGAAACGCTGGTTTATAATTCAACTCCTCAAGGACCATGTGGCAGGTAAAGTAATGGAACATAGACTTTGCACAGGAAATTCTTAATCCCAATAATTGTTACCCTTAAAATATACAGGAGTTACATACGTTAGGAAAAACCACCACCACCTACAGGTTTCCCCCCGTAAGTCTATGCTCACCCTTTCTTGTGAGTCTTAGGCCCAGTCAATGTGTCAAGCAGGTAGACCCCTCCTGCAGTCCTTTTATTGTCAGTCAATGGTTGGCCCCTGAAAGGCTGGAGCAGATCCTGCCCTTAATAAGATTTTTGTTTCCTATGTCAGGGGACCAACTGATCAGCTTCAGAACCTCTCAGGTAGTTAGCGGGAAGTCTCAGCCCCCTTAGAGTCCAGACTAGGCAAACTAGTTTCCTTTAGCCCAGGCATTCCCTCTTTGATTGGAAGACAAAAACAGTTGATGACTCTTGTGTTAGCTGTCCAGGGTGGTATCATGCATTACAATAAGCTGCTCTTGATCTGTTCTTAACATCTCTAGGCAGTTACAACTACATGAAAAAAATATAAGTCACATTCTTCAAAATGGCAGTTACAGTATCAAGTGAAGGTCACAATTTTGATACAGAGTTGTACAGACATATACCAACCCATCACAGCAGAGTTCAAAGATAACACAATAAATTATGCTACTATATTTGTTCTATTTATTGTGTACTAGGGTGTGTGTTGTGATTGGCACTTGTAATTGGCACTTGTAAAAAACACAAAAATAATGGTAATCCCTCATTAGTGATGGTTAAAATAGGCCATTTTGAATTGCAACTTTCAAACCGGCAAATATTTAATTGTATTTGTATATTGACAATTCTTTCAAAAGTATGATTGTGGATCAAAATGAAAACAGACTGGAAAATATTAGATAAAGTGAACTGAATTAAGCTAAGTGTAACCATGGCAGTACAGTAACGTAAAAAATATTTTATTCCATCTTAAGAGTTTGGATGCACATTATACCTTTTATATAATTCAAGTGACTGAATCAAAATATAAAGGTTATACAAATCAAATTAGATGTTAATTTCAGCGTGATGTTTCAGATCCTGAGATATATGTGATGAAATAGGAAGCAGGACATCAGTATTGTTCAGTTTGTAGCGACAGAGGTGAGATATTTATTTCTAATAGAAACCTACCTCCAGCTATCACACCTAAATCTGCAGAGCTGTGGATTATAAGTATCCAGTGGATAAAGATTTCCTGTATTGTTGTATCTTCCTACCAATGTCCATGAAAGCTGATTCTCTCTCAGAGCTGGATAACACTGACATGCTGTAAGTGAATTCAGAGTGGCAGACAAAGGACCCGCTCCAATGTCCATTGGTGTAGCCTTTTCCATTGATTTAAATGGGCATTTGATCAGGCCTATATCACCAGCATTTATTCTTTCCTCTTTAAACTACAATTGACTGATGGATTTTCATGTATACGTTAATACCAGAAACAGCTTGGTGAAGTGAATATAAAATTAAAAGGCTACCCATGTAGTTAAGCCAGAACATACAATATACAGCAAAGGGAATATAATGTCCTGTACCCTAGTTGATTAGTAATCAGCAGCTAATTAGTTTTTTTTTTCTTCAGTATTTTGACCATTTTGGAACTTGCAACTCACCACTTTTTTATGTATAAATTGTTTCCAAAGACAAGCATTGTATTTCTGCTATTTCAAAATAAATAAAGATTTGAAGGGGTGGGATGGGGGTGGGGGAGGGGAAGAGAAGGGAAATACAGTACCCTGCGGACAAAAGAAACAGAAGCAGCAGCTGGGTTCTCGGTTTGAAAATGTTTTGCTAGAGTGCAAAACACATTGTGACATGTAACGAAATAGTGAAGGTGAATATATTGTGTCATTGCAGAAGAGTGTCTGAAAATGCTTGTCCAGTGGCTGCACTTTAAAAGTTTGGTCCCGTTTGAAAGCCGTTTCAAGAGATTAAGAAGTCAGAATTTGGGTCTGAATCAGAAAGAGCAAAACTAGAAGTAGCAACAGTGAGGGGGCAGTGGCATCTGCATGAAGGAATCACACTAGGCCACCACCAGCAGTTAATAAAATGCACAGTGGTGCTAGGGAGACGGAATAGTACCGTTCTCCCTCCTAACTCTCATATCCACTGGAAAACTGGCACTGTGGGGATCCAGGAAGAAATCTCCATATGGGAGAGAGAACAAAAGAGAGAGAGTGTGCACATGCTGTGCCGTGGGAGGGGAGTCTGGAGCAGCAGAGAGAGGTGGCCATGATAGTGCTGCCTGACTCTCATTGACTTGAAAAGACTTTGGATCAAGCTCCAAGACAGCCTGCTAAATCACAGCACAAGAAAGTACTGCTTGAAGATAAGAGTAGACTTGAGTTCTGACCTTTGAGTATTGTGCCTCTACTATAGGCCTGATTCTGATCTCACTGACATTGTTTTAGAACAGAAGTATCTGCAAAAATGTCAGTGGAGTTACACCAGAACGTGGCTGGTGCAAGCGAAATAAGAATCAAGCCCTGTATTTTTATAGCATGACATGTTGAAAATAAAAGCTTTTAAGCCAGCTGTGGCCATTTCCAAGGCAGGGAGACTTCATGGCATTCAACAGCATGAAGATTAACCATTTTAACAATAAACTGTGAGATAATGGTGGGAAATGTAAATAAAAATTACTTCGGTGTACCTAACCACTTGATCAGGAGGAAATTACCTCCTACATTATTCAGAAGGAGGCCATGGTACACCCTAGAGAAAAGAGATAAAGCTACAGTACATGTATTATTAAATATATTTGGTATTCATGTTAGGTATTAAATTTCCTTTAATAAATTGGAAAATTTCTACAGTGTGTTCCAAAATATTATTTCAAACTTGTTTTTTTAGCCTTTTTGCTTACCCAAGACTGCAGCAGAAAAGAACATCTGCAGCACATAAAAGCTTGGGGACTTAACGGCTGTTTACATTTTTTCGTTGATAAATTATTAAAATCATGCTTGAGTAATCATTTTTAATGAAAGAAAGCATCTCCGGGAGTTAAATGATCATCATAGACTTGATGTTGTGCAAGAAGTGTTACTCAAGACTATCATGACTAATTACTGCATATTTCTGAGATGATATTATTAAGACAAGTCCTGAGCAGCTTTCAACTACTAAACTGTCATGCTGGTGCTATACATTTTTTTTTAACTCTCATTGTACCTCAGTACATATGGGGGAATTCTGTTTTAGGCGAAGTTTAATTTTCTTGCAACTTTACAGCAGTATAAGCTGATTGTAACTACAACAAAGGACCTGGTTCTCCTCTGCCTTGCTCTGTGCAAAGTGAGTGTAAAATACTACCATTCTGTTTCTTAGGGTTTTACACACATTTTGCACAGGCACAAATGACAGCACCCGGTGAAAGACCATGGAGAATCAAGTCCAAGGACTGAGGTGACCCATCCCACATTTTAACTCAGAGATTTTCTACTTTTCTTCAGCTCTTTGCCAAAACCACCCTTTCTTAAAGTGAATTTCTACTGCTCTGCCACAAAGGAGCAACCAAGCCAGGCTAGCAAAAGCCTAGACAATAATTAAAAACAACTATTACAATAAACAGATTGTCAGTTACTCCTTAGATCACAATCACCCAGGTCAATTACAAAATGAAATTTACACTCCTCCCAAAAGAATTCCTTACTGGAGTCCTTCCCATTAATACCCCTATGCAGTCTTGCCTATGGGAAAAGGAAATGGGTGTGGGGAGAACAGGTAAGCCTTGAAGTGTCCCCCAAAGAATAACAACACTGGACTGTTATAGACCAAGTCAGACATTACGACTTACTTGGACTGGAATGCTGTAGTTACAAAGCAGTAACAAAGGGATTATATACTTGTGACGTTGCAGTCTATATGGTTTTATAAAAATATGATAAGTGAATATAATGTAACTGGGATATGCTTCATGCAAAAGTTCTCTTGTAAGGTATCATTACAAAGCTTATAATCTACTGAGTGTGATCATCCTATTTGTATAAATGTACCACTCTTGTATCTAAAACTAGAAATATAAAATATAACTCTGAGGGCCTATTATAATTATGCAAAGTGTGGGCCATTAGTGGTGGATTAGAATCTTGATGACTCCCATTAACCAGGACCATTGTCTGCAGATGGCTGTGTTTTACCTGTGAGTCTTCCTGTATATGTGTGTGCTAGCAAGTGGGTAATGAAGTCTTGCAGTGACGTGTGATCATGTCACTTGAACTGGAATCCATCTTTAACCTGGTGCTTTTCCAGTGAGGGGGTGTGGAAACCCAGAGGGACAAAGGGTTCCCGCCTTATGCAAAAGATATATAAAGGGGTGGAACAGAACAAAGAGAGAGAGAGAGTGAGGAGCCATCATGAAGAATCCCCTAGCTACCACCTAAGCTAGAACAAGAACTGTACCAGGGGAAAGAATTGTGCCCAGGCCTGGACGGTGTCCAGTCTGAGGAAAAAACTTACTGAAGCATCTCTAAGGGTGAGATTATCTGTATTTAGTTTGATTAGACATAGATTTGCGCATTTTATTTTATTTTGCTTGGTAACTTACTTTGTTCTGTCTGTTACTACTTGGAACCACTTAAATCCTACTTTCTGTATTTAATAAAATCACTTTTTACTTATTAATTAACTCAGAGTATGTATTAATACCTGGGGGAGCAAACAACTGTGCCTATCTCTCTATCAGTGTTATAGAGGGCGAACAATTTATGAGTTTACCCTGTATAAGCTTTATACAGAGTAAAATGGATTTATTTGGGTTTAGACCCCATTGGGAGTTGGGCATCTGAGTGCTAAAGACAACACACTTCTGTGAGCTGTTTTCAGGTAAACCTGCAGCTTTGGGGCAAGTAATTCAGACCCTGGGTCTGTGTTGGAGCAGACGGGAGTGTCTGGCTCAGCAAGACAGGGTGCTGGAGTCCTGAGCTGGCAGGGAAAACAGGAATAGAAGTAGTCTTGGCACATCGGGTGGCAGCTCCCAAGGGGGTTTCTGTGATCCAGATTTTTATGCTAGACTTTAATTCTTTGGCCCAGATTCCCTGGTCCATCTGCATTGTGTTCAGCAGAGGGCATAGCAGATGGCAAAAGTATCTTTCTGCCATCTTTGTGTTCTTCTCATCCTTGAGCTGTTTGAGCCCCCAGGATAAGGTAGAACAGCTCTAGGAAAACACACCAAGCCCCAAACTCAAAGTAACTTCTTATATAAAACCATGTCCCAGATAATGCACTATGACAAAGACCACAGTCCTGCATCTTATGTTCTCATATACAACAATGCAATGTGGGATAGTATATTATCATTATGATTTGGTAGCATTTTACACTATTTTGCATTAGTGTAAGTGACTACACAAAGTGCAAGGCAACTGTGAAGTCAGCCTTCAGGGTCTTAACTCTTCCTTCCCACCCTCCGCCAAGCACCCTCAAACACATTAAAATTCTTTGTTCACAGCATATGATTGAGTGATCCTTTAAATCACCACCACTAGGTACTTAGCAGACAAAAAGTCTGGATTTGTCTGCAGGGTTGAATAGGTGTGTTCATAGGAACAATGGAAGGGGTTAAATTTACTATTACCAGATTGTTTGCTGAATGTTTTAGAAGTTCTCCTCTAGAAGAGACCTAAATGCTATAAATCATATTTCAGAGCGTGAGAAGCAAAGCCACTGCCTGCCTGTTTACAATGTTTTCTATTTTACTTTGACATGAATTACAAGTAACACCAGTGTTAACTGTTACAGGATCACTATAAAGGACCTTAACAAAAGATATCTTTCCTTCAAATGAAACATTAATTTATTATTCATTTTCTGAACAATTAACGATAACAAGCAGCTTATATGAAGATAGACTAGTAGCAGAGAGGTCTTGGTAGCAGCAGTGTTATTGATAATATCTTGGATTTTTTTTTAATAAAGTGTGAGGGTCAACAACAGAGGAAGAAAGAGTGATATGAGAAATAGTAATTCAGACCCTGCTTAATGGAATGGAAGAAACTACAGTAGGGAAAGAAAAAATGGTAATTACCAAAACAGGTAAGCTTGCTTTGATGACTCATGCAGCTACATCAGAGCTAAGAACTCAGTGTTTAGGGAGAAAGCTAATGACTAGATTAACACTATAAGGGGAGCCATTCTTGACTGAAGGAGTCTAGATAACAACACCTCAAAAAAAGGAGGAAAAAAAGAGGACGGTGGGAGCTCTGGAACTCTGTTCAGTATGTGTATCAAAATCAGAGACTAGAAACACAGGGCCAATCCTTAGCAGGTTGTAAATGGCAGCATAGCTTCTCTGACTTTAATTAGAGCTACATAGATTTACAGCAGATGAGGTCTGGCCCAGACTTTATCATAGACATACATTCACACTCAAACGCATGCCATCTAAAAATATGCATAATTTTAGGCAAATGAGGAGCTCATAGAACACAACTGAGCTATTCACATGGCTAATGTTACACACACATGTTTAAATGTTTGCAGGATTGGAGCTTAAGATATTAACGTGAAGCCTGCTTTATTTTGATCCTGTTTGAAAAAAATAGCCTGCCTGTAAACTGATAAAGTTTTATAGCAATTGCTTAATTCAAAATTAACTAAGCTTTATGTATAGGCCTTTGTATAATTATTTCCGTTAGCAGTTGCATCCAAGAATGTTTACTTCTGATCGGTTATGGTGAGCTTAAATCATTTGTGAAATATTTAGCTGCTTGTGATGAAATCTATAAAAAACGGTGTGGTTCATTATCTTGGAATGAAATGTACCTGGCTGTTTTTTAACCACCGAAGAGTAACGATGGGTCAGGTGTTGTCCTTCAAGGTTTAGTTGGTAGTAATTAAAAAAAACATGGCTTACTTACCTACAGAATCCTTTATCTTAAAAGAACATGAGTAAAAATTGTTTTAATGCACTGAGACATCTTTTTAAAAAGTTCCTTTAAGATATTGAATTCAAGTGACCTTTACCTCCTATATTTCCTGTCCCCCTTGTCTACAACTGTTTGGGAACATAAAACAAACCCACTTGAGCTCAGTGAATCTCCATATTAAATACAAGTGGCAACACTCAAACCTTACATGAGTGTGTGTAACTGCACTGATTTCAGTGGGGTCACATCTGCTTACCTCAGAACTGAATTTCAACCAAAGACTCAAGTGTCTGTCAGGTTTTCAACTATCTCTTGTCTTCATAAAGTACCCCAGCTCAGTACTGAACCGAATGAATCAAAGGTGACTCTTAACTCTGTCTTTGCGTTTCCTTTCCCATCTTGAATGTAGCTTATTACAATAGATGGACGTTTCGTATCTTTCAGCTACAGTATTTTAAAATGCCAAATCAACTGTGTTTAAGAATATTTGTTCAAAATACATAAGAAAAGTCAAGGAAGAAAGCTTTGGTTTCTAGAACTTCACCCACACAAGGCTCCCAGCAGCATATTGAAGACCAGTGTATTCAAATAAAGAAACATCATCAAAACTTTTTTTGGGGAGGGGGGGGTGCTAACCTCTGTGGCTAGGACATTAT
This sequence comes from Emys orbicularis, assembly GCF_028017835.1. Lineage (NCBI taxonomy): Eukaryota > Metazoa > Chordata > Testudines > Emydidae > Emys > Emys orbicularis. The sequence goes on along the minus strand of NC_088691.1, from coordinate 76,475,272 downwards.
AATTTAGCAATGGCAGAGATTAACAATTGAACCCTTTCATAGGTGTCATATATACATTGCTATGAAAGCAAATGCTTAAAGAAAATTAAATTGAGCTGAGACTTTAAAACCACTAAATAAGGACTTAGACTAGTGGGGTACCCAAAAGGTTAACTTCTGATTGAATTAGAATGTTAAATTAAAAAGCCAAGTCCCAAATGAGAACCAGTGCTTGTGACCATGTAGATAACAGTACTTACCTATCTCACAGGAGTGTCCAGAGAGGGGGAAAAAAATTAAAGATTGTGAGGGGCTCAGAAACTAAGCTATATAAATAAGTAGGCAGAGTGTAATTACGTAGGCTAGAATTTTCCATGGACTCCAGAAAGATATCCAGTAATTTTGCAATGAGGATATCACGTTTGTTGAATGGCCTAGACCAGTGGTTCCCAAACTTGTTCCGCCGCTTGTGCAGGGAAAGCCCCTGGCGGGCCGGGCTGGTTTGTTTACCTGCCGCGTCCGCAGGTTCGGCCGATCGCGGCTCCCAGTGGCCACGGTTCACTGCTCCAGGCCAATGGGAGCTGCTGGAAGTGGCGCGGGCCGAGGGATGTACTGGCCGCTGCTTCCAGCGGAAGGAAGTCCTTTCCTTCCCACCTCACCCAAGCCCCCGTCCAAGCTTCACCCCCCAGTTTCATGTGTAGTTGCTAATAAAAAATACGTTTCTGTTAATTACTGTTTCCATCATGTTTTTTTAGAGCAGAGTCTGTCTGAAGGGGGGGAAGGGGGTTGGTAATTGGACAGGACAGTCACCTTTACCAGGGTACAGAGGCGGGGGCAGGTTCAGCAGCAGGGCACACACACAGTGCAGTCACTAGTTACCCTGGTCAGTCTGGGAGGTGGTTTTCATGTTCTGTGGTGGGGGGGTGGGGGTTGCTCTGTGACTTTGTGGCGGGGGAGGGCAGTTAGAGATCTTATGCAGCGGTCCTTATCCTGGATCACAGAGCCACGCAGCAGGGGATCTGTAACCGTCCTCCCCCTGCCACAAAGTCACATAGCCCCCCCACACACAGAGTCCCGAACAGGAGGGGTGGCAGGCTCCGTTGAAACCACCAGTCCACCACTGAGGAGCCTGTCATTCCTGGAGTTTAGAAGCGTCATTTGCATCACTACACTACACCCGCTCCCCACCACAGTCTGCGTCCCAGTTTCAACACTTTCCCACGAAAACAGTAATAAAGAAAACGGTGTTCATTAACAAAATTCAAGTGATTTTATTTTTAAACGTGGGTTGTAAGGGGGGGGGAACGGGGTATGTAACTGGAGAGGATACTGAACATTTAGTGGGTAAAGAAATGGGGGCAGGTTCAGCTTCTCTGTACACAAACTGAAAAGTCACAGGTTACCCTGCTCACTCAGGAACCTAGCTTTCAAAGCCTCCCGGATGCACAGCGCGTCCCGCTGGGCTCTTCTAATCGCCCGGCTGTCTGGCTGGGCGTAATCAGCAGCCAGGCTATTTGCCTCAACCTCCCACCCCGCCATAAAGGTCTCCCCCTTGCTCTCACAGAGATTGTGGAGCTCACAGCAAGCTGCAATAACAATGGGGATATTGGTTTCGCTGAGATCACAGCGAGTCAGTAAGCTTCTCCATCTCCCCTTGAGACGGCCAAAAGCACACTCCACCACCATTCTGCACTTGCTCAGCCGGTAGTTGAACAGTTCTTTTTCAGTGTCCAGTGCGCCAGTATAGGGCTTCATGAGCCAGGGCATTAGCGGGTAGGCTGGGTCCCCGAGGATGACTATAGGCATCTCCACATCCCCAAGAGTTATTTTGTGGTCCGGGAAGTAAATACCTTCCTGCAGCCGTCTAAACAGACCTGAGTTCCTGAAGACACGAGTGTCATGAACCTTGTCCGGCCATCCGACGTTGATGTTTGTAAAACGTCCCCTATGGTCCACCAGTGCTTGCAGCACCATTGAAAAGTAGCCCTTTCGGTTGATGTACTGGCTGGCTTGGTGGTCCGGTCCCAGGATAGGGATGTGAGTTCCATCTATAGCCCCACCACAGTTTGGGAATCCCATCTCGGCGAAGCCATCTATCATGACCTGCGCGTTTCCCAGGGTCACTACCTTTGAGAGCAGTACCTCAACGATTGCGTTGGCTACTTGCATGACAACAACCCCCACGGTAGATTTGCCCACGCCAAAGTGGTTCGCGACTGACCGGTAGCTGTCTGGCGTTGCAAGCTTCCAGAGGGCTATGGCTACTCGCTTCTGGACAGTCAGGGCTGCTTGCATCCAGGTGTCATTGCGCTTCAGGGCAGGGGACAGCAACTCACAAAGTTCCATGAAAGTCCCCTTCCGCATGCGAAAGTTTTGCAGCCACTGTGATTCATCCCAGACCTGCAGCACTATGCGGTCCCACCAGTCCGTGCTTGTTTCCCGGGCCCAGAATCGCCGTTCCACAACATCAACATGACCCATTGCCACCGTGATGTCCTCAGCGCTGGGTCCCGTGCTTTCTGACAGGTCTGTGCTACTCTCAGACTTCAGGTCCTCACCACGGTGCCGTAGCCTCCTCGCCTGATTTCTCTGCATCTGCCTCTGGGAAAGGTGGATGATAAGCTGCGAGGTGTTGACAACGGCCACAACTGCAGCGATGGTCGCAGCGGGCTCCATGCTCACAGTGCTGTGGCGTCCGCGCTGTCACTGACCAGAAAAGTGCACGAACTGATTTCCCGCCAGCGCTTTCAGGGAGGGAGGGCGGTAGTGACGGACGGATGACGACAGTTACCCAAAAGCACCCTCGACCCATTTTTTTACCCAGAAGGCATTGGCGGCTCAACCCAGAATTCCAATGGGCAGCGGGGACTGCGGGAACTGTGGGATAGCTGCCCACAGTGCACCGCTTCCTATGTCGACGCTTTCCCCGTTAGTGTGGACTCACAAAGTCGAATTACTGTCCTTAGTGTGGACAGACACGTTCGACTTTGCAATATCGATTCCACATATTCGATTTAAGTAAAATCAAACTATTCTCGTAGTGTAGACATACCCTTAGGTTGCTGCATGCTGATGGACAGCATAACCAGAAACAGCTAGAGGGCTCAGTGCTCTGGTCTGGCTCAGCTGTGCTCAGCACAACACCAAAGGCATGTGTGTATGGGTGGGGGGGGCGGGGAAGTGGAATCAAGGTGGCTTCATACTACCTCTCGTGTTCCCTAGTGCTGGGGCTGGTTGGGAGGCAGTTTGACTCTTGACAAAAATAAAAGCAGGTTCTAAATTGCATCTGGCTGTTAGGGGAAAAGTGAATTAAAGGGGGGTATTAAAGGACCCCTGCTAATGATGGAAGTTTGGATTATCCCTGATTTAGGGTCTGTCACCTATGATCTCAGTGAAACAGAAGGAGAACAAGATTAAAGGTGAACAAAAAGACAGTTTATTAGGTACAGATAAGTAAAGAACACTCGGTGGTTTAGAATCAAGGGCATTAAGCCCAGTCCCTCTAGCCCAGTGTTTTTCAACCTTTTTTTGGGCAAAGGCACACTTGTTTCATGAAAAAAATCACGAGGCACACCACCATTAGAAAATGTTAAAAAATTTAACTCTGTGCCTATATTGACTATATATAAAGTAATTCTCTTGAATAGGAATCAAATAAACACAAAGAAAGTATTTGATAATTACTTTATTATGAAATAGTAAGTAAACAGAAATATGAAAAATTATAAAATACTTTATTCAGTGCGCAACCTGGGCCTGTTTGGCTGAACACAAAGCTGATATTCTGGCTGGAATCGAAGAAAGACACACACGTAGCTCTTCGTCAACAGCTCTCAGTCTCTCTCTGTATTTAGTTTTTATAGCAATCATGCTTGAAAAGCTCATCTCACACAGATATGTAGTGGAAAATGGGAGCAATGTCAAAATAGCTTTGTTTGCCAGAAGGGGGAACTCCTTGGCAGTATCCAACCAAAAACTGTCCAAAGGTAGATCAGCAAATCTTAGCTTGAAACCACGATTTTGTCTCAGTTCAGTTAGTTCCTCCTGCTCCTGTAAAGTCATGTCCTTTCCACCAACTGATGCTGAGCTATAAGGGTCCCTAACCCAGTCAAGGCATTCAGTGGAGACTGAAGAGAAATAAAATGACAACTTCTCCTCGAGAGTTTTTAAATGTTTAACTATTATCTCACACAGTGCAGCAGTGTGAACACCTTGCCATTGCTTGGTGAGTGTGAACATTTCAAGATTGCCACTTTCCACGTGTTGATGCCAGAGTTGCACCTTTGAACGGAATCCATTTATTTTATCTGTACTTGTAAGCAGGTTTTCATTTCGGCCTTGCATTCGTGTGTTCAGTTCATTCAGATGATGAAATATATCTGCCAGGTATGCCAGCCTTGCACACCACTCATCACTTGCAAGCAGCTTTGCGTAATCTGACCTCTCATTTGTCAGAAATACTTTAAGTTCCTCCCGCAGCTCATACACACGAACCAAGACCTTGCCACGCGACAACCACCGGACCTCCGTATGAAACAGCAAGGTTTTATGCTTCGCTCCCATCTCCTCACACAAAGCTGCAAATATGCGACTTTTCACGGGTCGTGACTTTACAAAGTTTACCATGCGCACAACATCATCCAACACATGAACTAGGTCTGCTGGTAAAGTCTTGGCTACGAGGGCCTCACGGTGTAAAAAACAATGCGTAACAATCACATCTGGATTTCTTTCCTTCACTCTGCTTACAAAGCCTTTGGTGCGCCCGACCATGGCTGCAGCTCCATCGGTGCAGACACTTGTGCAGTTTTCCCACTTAAGTCCTCCTTGTTCAAGGTATTCTGATGTGACCCGAAAAATTTCTTCTCCTGTTGTTTTTTCTGGCAATGCCTTGCAAAAAAAGAAGTTTTTTCTAATTGCATCACCATCAACAAAACGCACATTGGCCAAGAGTTGAGCATGTCCACTGATATCAGTAGACTCGTCAAGTTGCAATGCAAATTTCTCACTGATACGGATCTTTTCCAAAACCACACTTTCGATGTCTGCAGACATGTCATTAATACGTCTGGAAATTGTGTTGTCTGAGAGAGGGACTTTGGCTATTTCCTTAGCTGCTTCAGGTCCGAGCATCTCCTCTACAATAGCTTTGCAGGCGGGAAGTATTAATGTCTCTGCCACAGTGTGCGACTTTTTTGACTTGGCTATAAGTTCAGCAACTTGATAGCTAGCTTTAAGAGCTCTTTCATTTACCTTTGTGGTTTTTCTCATGAAAGTTGCCTGTTTCTCCGTGTTTTCAAGCAGGCGAACAAAATAGTCCGCATTCTTGTTTTGAAGCGAAGGGTGTTTCGTTTGGAGATGGCGTTTAAGTTTGCTTGGGACCATAGCACTGTTAGCTAGCTTTTCACCACACACCACGCACAGTGGAGTTGGTTTGTTTGCATCTCCGGTGAAAGTAAATCCAAATGAAATATAGCTTTCGCTATATTGCCTTGTGCCAGAGAATTTGCTTGAGCTAACCATCTTTGCTTTCTTTTGATCCCCACTCATACTTGGGCTCTCATCTGGCTCCAAATTTTGTTCAGAGTCCAGTTCTTTCCTTTTCAAAAACTTGTCCATCACTGCAGTATCTCACTGTCACTCAGTACTTACTGCGCTTGTCTCCTCCAGATAGCCGCTGTCCGTCACACTCAGCACTCTTCTGCGCATGTCTCCATCCAGATCCATCAGTCAGCGCTCTTCTGCTCATGTTTCCTCCAAATCCAGATCCATTGGCGCTCTTCTGCTCATCGGCGATCTACTGCGATGTCTCCTCCTGTCCTCCTCCTGTTAGTGTAACAGTGACACCGGAGCTATTTATAGTCCTTAACATCAGTGGTGGGATTCAAAAATTTTAGTAACCAGTTCCGACATTCAAGCATGGTTTAATATTTTTTTCCCACGGCACACCAGGCAACATCTCGCGGCACACTAGTGTGCTGCGGAACAGTGGTTGAAAAACACTGGTCTAAAGGAACCTTCTAAATAATACAAGTGGAAATTATAATAGGATTCATTTTCTCTCTCTTGTTAGGAACCTAATACCGGTCTTGATAAGATAGCTATGCACACACACAATTAATTATTTCAAATCCCTATTTATGAATAACACTCCAAAGATAAACTATTACAGCACAGCAGTTAGGCTCACCCTGGGCATTATACTGACAATTAAATCAAACATTTAGTTGTACTACATACCATTATCCACATTATTGATCACGTACACAATTTCAGATAAGAAAGGGAAAAATAACTTGGCAATGACTGTAGCTGTTAGGCTCACACAGTGTCTGTGGTTCAATGATGTAGTATACTTCCCAAGGACGTTTGGCCTACAGTCTGTGATTGCTCCTTTACGGTGTTGTCCCAGTCTCAGCCCCACTGACTTCTGGAAAGTTACAGGAAACTGTATTGAGCTAAAACCCACAGATTCAGTCTGGGTTACCCCTGGCAGCTCTAGCTTCTCCCTGCAGGGCTAGGCTGGATCTGAGCCATGTTTAAACTGGCTGCCAGTTTTGAACCTGGGACAGAACTCACTACTGATTAGCCAGCAGCTTCCAGGAATGTCTGACTTAATGCAGCCTTCCACACCAGCTTCCAAACCGCTAGGATGGTTAACAACTTCCTGCTCTCCCTCTAGTGTGCTGATATAGAAACAACTTCTTTGCAGTCACTCAAGGCCACCTTGTCTGGGAATGTTTCCGTATCATAGACTTAAATACCAAAAGCGTCTATCATGATCATCTAGTCTGACTTCCTGCACATTGCAGGCCACAGAACCTCACTCCCGACACTCCTGTAATAGACCCCTAACCTTTGGCTGAGTAACTGAAGTCCTCAAACCATGATTTAAAGACTTCGAGTTACAGAGAATCTACCATTTACATTAGTTTAAACCTGCAAGTGACCTGTGACCCATGCTGCAAAAGAAAGCCCCCCCCCGAGATTCTGCCAAACTGATCCTGGGGAAAATTTCTTCCTGATCCCAGATATGGCAGTCAGTTGGACCCTGAGCATTTTTGCAAGATCCAACAGTCAGACACCTAGGAAAGAATTCCCTGTAGTAATTCAGAGCCCTCCCTATTTACCAGCTGTTGGGCATATTAGCTACTAGCAGTCGCAGATTGGCTACATGCCATTGTAGGCAGTTTCATCATACCATTCCCTCCATAAACCGGTCTTGAAATCAGTTATGTTTTTTGTCCCCACTGATTCCGTTGGACAGCTGCTTCAGAACTTTATCCTTTGATGGTTAGAAATCTTCATCTAAATTTCAAGCCTAAAGTTGTTGATGGCCAGTTTATATCCATTTGTTCTTGTGTCCACATTGGTGCTTAACTTAAATAACTCCTCTCCCTCCCTGGTATATCAACCCAGGGCAAGTAGAAATAGCAGCTGAAATTACAGTAATAAGTGTTTTTAGCTGAACATCATATAGCATTCCTATTTTAATTAGAATTTCTCTCTCTGGCTCCTTCTCTCTGTTCCATTTTTCAAACTTCCTTTGATTTTGTTTTTCATTCTGTCAATACCTCTATTGAATTTCTCTTTAATGTTTTATACAGTTATTTCTGTGCTCTCCTTTTCACAGTCTTTCTTAAATGCAATGCAAATCGATTAAGGATATATGAGTGAGCCTGAAATTATTCATAACCAATATATCCATCCCTGACATACCATAAAGTCGGAGAATTCCTCCAGTTTCTGACCTCTGCCAAGAAGAGACTCATTTCAGTCATGTTTTTTCTAAGCCAGCATGTTGGTTTGTCATCCCCAGAAATGGCTCCTTCCTCCATTTGGTAATTCCCAGTAACAATGATAATATCACCCATTAATCAGCATTTTCAGTGTAGTTACATTTTTCCTAAGGTACATGCTGTACAAAGACCATTAGGAATGACGTTACTGCAGAACAAGGCACATAGGATCACAGAAATGAAAGATGAAAAAGACTTATTGGGTCATCTGATCTATCCACCTACCAACATACGATTGTTTCCTACTGCAGATTCTTAAATTCTTTGTCCAGAGTGGTGGTAAATGACTCCAGGCATGGGGCATCCACCATTTCCGTTGGGAGCTTTTTCCACAGTCTAATAGGACTATTATGATTTTTTTCCTGAGACTCAGACTAAATTTCCCGTTGCTTAGTTTTATCCGATTACTCATATTTAGACGCCTTTTGGTCATCCTAAATATATCATAGCTCCCATGGCTACTAACAGAAAAATACCTAAGGTCAACAGTATCCCTTATAGTAAGGGTCAAACTAAACTTTCCAGAGGTCCTCACAGTGTCTCTGATAAGCAGACATTATTTTCAACTCATAATTACACCTCAATGCATTGTTGTAGTGGATAATATGCATACTTGAAGTATCACAGCAATAAGCCAGACACAGCTTAGGTAAAGATGTTGCAAGAACAACTAAAGAGGTTTTTAAAAAAAAAATAAAAATAAAACCCTTTGAAATGAACCTTTGTGCCTTGAAAAATCATTTAAACAGACTAGACATACATCTTTCCAAGTTTTTATGGAAACAATAAACCAAGAAGTAGCTAATATGCTTTTATCATCTCTTTAGACAGACTCAAAATATTTGTCTGGTAAAATTATTGCTTTATATAATGGTTTGGTCTTCTTATTTTGATTAATGAGTGATGCTGGTTTCTAAGTAACGACAGCTCCTACTGCTATGTTGGAGTGAGCACATTTTTTTTTGAACTGTAGTCACCTGCTGGCAAGAAAATGACTGTCCTGCCAGTGTATATAGCAGAATGCCATTACATTTAGTCTTAAAATAGAAAGCTGTTGCTGCAGCTGTTAAACAGGTGAAGGTTTTTGAGCCTCCTGTCCATGTTTTTCTAACTTGATTGCATTACATTCCACACAAATCTGCAAACAAGATAAACTGCTTTTGTTTGAAATTAATTTGCTATATAAACACATCTTCTCTCTAAATACCTTCTGGAAGCATTGATTTTTTTCCCTGTAGTGTGGACTCATAATTTTTGGAGCTTGGAAATTTCTAAGGCTCAGTGCACTCATTGTGTGCTATACATCTTCTACTGTTTGATCATTTCATTTTTCATTTACTGAGTTTGGTCACAGAATGCATACTCATAAGAATATAATTTAGTTTCATACAAATATAGTCAGAAGAAGTGGTGTTTGGAACTGAAGCCAAATCGAGTTAGTTTGTGCCAGAAGTCAAGAGATGTTGATTGTGAGATTTCAGCTGCACCCAGAACCATAAAACTGGTATCTTCCAGTTTTGGATTTTATTAAGAAACAACACTGTAAGGGTAGGATTAGGTCCAGGGAGTTGAATATGAGCTTGTCTAAATTCTAGTTTGGCTCCACCTCTTATTTTACACAACCCCCTTTATGCTTCAGGAATCTCAAATTGTTTTGAAAACCATGAGTAACGAAATTGCTTTAGACAAGTACCAACTGCCATGCTTCAGACTCATTGGATCTGGAGAGAAGGGATGTTGGACACTAGGGTTTTGTGCAACTTTTTTTTAGGGATGCCATAGAATCTTTATTTTTACTTTGAGATGTGAAAAGGGAACAAGGATTGTGAGAGTAAATGCTATAGATGGTTTCAGGAAAGAAAGGCACTTTTATTTACAATTGGCAAACTCCTAAAGGATATATATAGGCAAATCTCTCATTGACATTTGTGCTGAGCAAGAACTTCAGGGTTTAGTTCAATGCATCAGTGGGAAATTAATTTTAGTTTATAAAGAAAGGAGTTGTATCCATCCAATGTATGTCCCAGTTAGATTTTTCGGTGAGCATTTGCCAGAATCACATATTCAATCATGAATAAGTGCACATGAATTGAGTTACATATTATGTGAAAACAGTTTGTCTCCTTGAAATTAATTTTTCTAAAAAAAAACCCTAGAAACACAATATAGAGTAGCCAAGAATCAAGGTCTTTTAAACTCTTATGCACTTAAAAGTACAATAAAACCTCAGAGTTATAAACACCAGAGTTATGAACTGACGGGTCAACCACACACCTCATTTGGAACCAGAAGTATGCAATCAGGCAGAAGCAGAGACCAAAAAAACCCACACAAAACAAAGACAGTACAGTATTGTGTTAAACATAAATGACTAAAAGAATAAAGGGAAAGTTTAAAAAAAAGGTTTGACAAGGTAAGGAAACTGTTTCAGTGCTTGCTTCTTTTAAATTAAGATAGTTAAAAGCAGCACTTTTCTTCTGCATAGTAAAGTTTCAAAGCTGTATTAAGCCAATGTTCAGTTGTAAACTTTTGAAAGAACCACCATAATGTTTTGTTCAGAGTTACAAACATTTCAGCGTTACAAAGAACCTCCATTCCCAAGATGTTCATAACTCTGAGGTTCTACTGTAGATAAATATGATTAGAGTGAAAGGAAACAAACCCAAGGAATCACCTTATATTGACCCCAGTAATACCATACAGGAAAGCATACTTTTTAGATATTTAAGGAAGAAATCCTGTTTTTACTGCCATATCCCAAAATAATCAAGAATGATGTATACACAAGCAAGGTCAACAGCTGGTCAGGTAATGGTGACTGGTATTATTTTATTTCAGAAATCCCTTAAAAATAAGAGGAAACTTTGCCAAATCTCTCCCTCTCTCAACTCATTTTACAACACACACACATTTTTTTCAGCTGATTTCAATGTCTTTTTACAATGCAGTTATTCTGGAAAATTTCCTATGTCCACTCTACAATGGTGAAGAAGGTGATGATAAACAGATACAGGAGCATTTTCCACCAATTCCAAAGAGACAATTAATGGAAGAAATGCTTAAAGCGGTTGTACTTATCATGATTTTCTGAAGGTTATGAGGACCTTTGGTTCAGTGTTCTAGTGGTGACTATGGGCCCTTACATCAGCCTTGTATAGATGCAGTGTTAGAAAAGTGGAACATAAACCAAACATTTATAGAAAGCAAAGGGTAACTATCGCCTGAAAGCACTAAATGCACAATAGAAAGGAGTTTTGCTTTTATTATAATATATAAAATATATTGTACTGTAAAGCAACAAATATATCACCAACTTTCAAAATATAATTTCTGATTAAAGAGGTATAGGTATGAAAATATGTTTCCTTTATTTCTTTTTAACAGGTAACCTAATTTATTCACCATTATCCACAATATTTGTTAAGAAATTTTTGGAGCCTTGATATCACAAAACATCATTTACCATGATGCTAGTTTTGGGAGAGTTTATAGCTTATCACAGTATAATCTGAATCATGAGAAAATACTAGTTTCAGGTTTGAGCAAGGAAATTAAAAAGTTCTTTTTAATATGAAGTTTGTTTTGTTTTGCATCTGAAGCTTTCATCCATTGAGGGGCTTGAAAAATTTACCATATAGCAACTAATCCCACTACTAAATCTAAGAATCAGAGACCAATATGAAAGGCCATTACACCCCAGAGCTTCTTCACTTGTTTGGGGTTTGTGAGCTGGTGGGAAAATATACCAGCTATGGGAAGTAAAATAAAGCCCCAAACAATAGTTCAGTTCAAGTCCCTTTGCTCAGAGCTGCCTTTATTCACACAAATAAGATTCAAAATAGGAACAAAATAACTGATAGAACTTGGTGACAAACACCAGAGGCCTTTCTTGCAAACTGAAAAGGGAGAGGCCACAGTCTTCCCACTAGGTAGCCAGACAGCCACCCACCACTGCAATAGCTTGCCATTTGCTCTCCTTTATAGCCCCATCCCCGAATCAGCCATGTGTTTTGCTTGTAATCCTTTGCGTGATGGGACTTAAGTCTGACCTTTATCCTTCCTAGCCTCCTGGGTGCTGTGCACATAGACTCAGACTCATAAGGCCAGAAGGGACCATCATGAGCATCTGGTGAGACTTCCTACATACTGCAGGCCATAGAACCTCACCCACACCCTCCTGTAATAGACCCATAACCTCCGACTGAATTACTGCAGCCCCCAAATAATGAGTTAATGACTTCAAGTTACAGAGAATCCTATATACACTAATTTAAACCTGCAAGTGACCCATGTCCCATGCTGCAGAGGAAGGGAAAAAAAACGCTTAGGTCTCTTTCAATCTGACCCGAGGGAAAATTTCTTCCCAACTCTAAATATGGTGATCAGTTGGACCTTGAGCATTTCACCAAGACCCATCTGCCACACACCTGGGAAGGAATTCTCTCTATCCCCATAGACTGTCCAATCACCAGCCATTGGAGATATTTGCTATTAACAGTTGCAGATCAGCAGTTTCATACCATCCCCTTCAGAAACTTATCAAGCTCAGTCTTGGAGCCAGTTAGATTTTTTGCCCCCAGTGCTCCCCTTGGAAGGCTGTTCCAGAAATTCACTCTTCTGATGATTAGAAACCTTTGTTTAATTTCAAGCCTAAACTTGTTGATGGCCAGTTTATATCCATTTGTTCTTGTGTCAACATTGGCTCTTAACTTAAATAACTCCTCTCCATCCCTAGTATTTATCCCTCTGATATAGTTATAGAGAACAGTCATATCTCAGCCTTCATTTGGTTAGGCTAAACAAGGTCTCTGAGTCTCCTCTCATAAGGTAGGTTTTTCCATGTTTGGAGTTCCTTACTCTACATCCTTTCCCAAGCCTCCAGGCTGCTGCAAAGAGGGTGTTCTCCACACTTGCTCAGTCTCTTGCCTGCTGTGAGAGGGAGGGTGCTTTACTGCTCTTTTTCAACTTCCATTATTTATATAAATCTTTGCTAAAAGAGATTTAAAACTGCTTTGAATTTCCTAGTCTAATTATCCCTGCAGCTTCCAGCAAGTGAGCCTGAACTGGTAATGCTCATTCTGTTTTGGTTCTTCCAGATGAGATAATTTCTATAGCCAATGACTTTCACTCATGAATTAGGTCAATCTACTCTGAAAAAGTGGGAGCGTTGGTGTTTTTCCTATTCTGTCCCCATTTGTACCTGTACTGCTCCATGATAATCTCACATCCTTATCAAAGGGGTGCAAAATGTAGCGCAATCTTGTTATATTATTTAAAAAACAATGTCATTGTGCATCTGAGTTGGTCATGAAGCTAACAAAAATTCCATGGGCCAAATCCTGAGTGTTGCTGAGTACCTGTAACTCCCATTGGATCTGATCCTGCAGGGTCCTGAATTACTAGGGCCCAGATCCACAAAGGGACTTTGGCACTGTGATGCTGAGCATCATAGTGCGTAACTTTTAGGTGCCTAAAAAAAAAAAATCACAGAACAACACTGTAATCCACGAAGACTTGAGTTAGGTGTCTACTCAATGGAAGGGGAGAGAGAGGTGCCTTGGACAGCACAGTAGGATGGAACTGACTAAGCTAGCCAATGGGCAATACTGACCAAAGGGGTGTGTCCTAAGCCTCACCCCTCTCCCAGAGATAGTGGCCAAAGTCCAGGCTGCATGGAGATGCCTAGCTCTGCTTCCACAGAGGAAGATAGGTGTTTGGTTTCCAAAGACACATGCAAGGTCCAAAATGAAGGAGGACGCCCCTTGTAACCTATAGCCTCGTGGATAAGGATGTGTAAAACTCCTAGTTTAAATCCTTTTTCCTCCTGAGGAGAAGGGATTTGAGCAGGGACCTGCCACCTCTCAAGTCAGTGCCCTAACCACTAGGCCAGGGATCGGCAACCTTTGGCACGCGGCTCGCCAGGGTGAGCCCCCTGGTGGGCCGGGCCCATTTGTTTACCTGCCGTGTCCCCAGGTTCGGCCGATCGCAGCTCCCACTGGCCGCGGTTCCCTGTCCCAGGCCAATGGGGGCTGCGGGAAGCAGTGCGGGCCGAGGGATGTGCTGGCCACTGCTTCCCGCCGCTCCCGGCCAGTGTGAGCCATGATTGGCCGCACCTGCAGACGTGGCAGGTAAACAAACCACCCCGGCCGCCAGGGTGCTTACCCTGGCGAGCCGCGTGCCAAAAGTTGCCGATCCCTGCACTAGGCTATAGAGTAATTCTAATGCTTTCATTGGCCATATTAACATTTAATTATTCAATAATTTAATTAAAGTGGAACAACTTCAATAGGAGGGACTGAGGAAGCCCCAAATCAAAATATTCTATAGCCCAGTGGTTAGGGCACTCACCTGGGAGGTGGCTGACTCCTGTTCAAATCCATTCTCTCCCTCAGGACTGGGGTCTTCTACATCCTGGTTAAAGGTTATAAGTGAGGTCCTCCCTTCCCCACCAGGCTGTTTTATGGGAATTCCACCTTAGAGGCCCAATCCACTAGATAACCTCTGAGCATGCCTACTGCATCAGGCCCCTGCTCGAGACTCAGGTGGCCGAATGCCTGACTTTCCTGGTTTGTGAATCGCTCTGGGGCTTAGGTAGGAGATAGACATCCTGATTCCTACCACAAAGCAGCTGTGTGTCTGCTCAGGAGGGAGACAGGCACCCAGGTTCATAGAGTGAAGCTGCAATGAGCATGTCCAGAGGCAAAAATGCAGGCGCCGAGTATGTTTAGGTGCCTACAAGGGTAAGCAGTAGCCAAGCAGGAGTTTTGTGGCTCTCAGTGGTGCCTAAAAATGGACCTTAGATGCATAACAATGGGAATTAGGCTCCTGAGTACCTTTGTGAATTGCACCTGAGGTGCTCAGGTCAGGCGCTCAGCACCCTGCAGAATCAAGCCCATTAACTTTAGTGGGAGCTGCAGATGCTCAGCAATTCCAGAGTTTGGCCCTTCTGCATCAGTGTCAATTAATAGTAACATTGCTAGTTAAAAATGACTACGGGTGTAGCAAAAGCCTGAGAAAAATCAGAATGGCTCTGAAGTCCCAGATCGAAGATTTCAGCATAGCTGGTATCAAAAACAACCTCAATTTTAATTTGGAGTTTTACGATTCAAGGATATGTTATTTCTTCATGGTGCAGCTGCGGTTTCAGAACTCCTAAAAAAAGGACTTTGAGACTCTCAGAAAGAGAAACAAACAAAACAAGACTAGCAAGATGCATGGTAAATCTCAAGGATCTCTGACGTCCCAGGGGAAAACTACAGAGTGTCTTTTGGTAATGAGTTTGACCAAATCTCTCTCTGACCTTTACTTTGTCTCCTTTGTAATTATTGTCATTTTCTTTCATTCTGTTGTGGCTTTTCAAAAATTATCTGCACTTTACAAACTCTATTTTTGTCAGCAAAAAACCCCAATATAAACAAACACAAAATCCCTGAAATTATATATTTTGGTTTAAGGAGGCTAGTTTACTAGATGTAGAATACGAAGTGAAAGGCAAGTTAGTATTAGACAAAGAAAAATGCCTAACCCCATAATGCTTCCATTTTCAAGCAAATATCAATATATTTTTGCATTACCTGTAGCAAATATTATTGGATTTATAGTATTTTCCTTAAAAGTAAAATATGGATGAATATAGAGAAACTAAAACAGCCATTTTTTGACTGTGCAGTGAAACATTGCTCATCTGAACCTTCATTGCCTGGAAAGAAATTGGCTCCTGATTTTAATTCAAGATATTAAAACATTCTCAAATTATTCCAAACTGTGTTTATTCAATTACATGTTGTAGTCCCCCTTTCATTTGGAAAAACAAGCTGGGTAGAATTTTCAAAAGTGTCTAAGTGACTTTAGAGCCTAATTCTCATCAGTAATGAATTAGGCACTTAAAAGCCTAAATTTAATTGAAAGTCAATAGGATTTAGGCTACTAAATGCCAACAGTACTTCTGAACATGAGATTTAAGAGTATAAATCTCATTGGAAGACAATGAGACTCAATTATATAAACAAAAATACTTTTCCAGCAAATGTTTTCTGAAAAAAAATAATTTTTGTACATAAGTCGACTGGCATAATACAATAAACAAGTAAAACTGTGATTTCCTGTTACCTAAAAGACAAATGGTGGCATACACTATAGTGATGTTCTTTCCATTCCATCTACAGCACTGTGTCCAGGTGTAATATCATAGCACAATATAGAACCTTAATGTTCCAGAGCCTGCTTCTGTGCTAACTTACATGGCTTTTACCCTAATGTAACTCTATTGACTTCAAAAGAGATATTCCAGATTCACAATGGTGAAAGTGAGAGCAGAATCATGCCTCCAATCAACCATTCACAATCAGGAAAAAGTCACAGTGACAGGAGCAGCAGATGTACTTGAACACACAAAACATCTGGCAAATGGCACTTGACAGTCCAGCATGTATAGTAATACTTTTAGAAGTGATGACATTTACAGCACCACTGGAATAATATTCTTTAACTAGACAAGAAACTGGCAGGGACTGTAGCTAGAGTTCAGAGTTTCTTTTACTGGCCAACTAAAACCTTCTTATGGGTGGAATTTTTTCCATGTATACAGTGATTAGAAAAAAAAAAATAGAAATGCGTGACTAAGGGTATGTCTACACTACGAGAGTAGTTCAATTTTACTTAAATCGAATATGTGGAATCGATATTACAAAATCGAACGTGTGTGTCCACACTAAGGACAGTAATTCGACTTTGTGAGTCCACACTAATGGGGAAAGCGTCGACATTGGAAGCGGTGCACTGTGGGCAGCTATCCCACAGTTCCCGCAGTCCCCGCTGCCCATTGGAATTCTGGGTTGAGCCGCCAATGCCTTCTGGGTAAAAAAATGTGTCGAGGGTGCTTTTGGGTAACTGTCGTCATCCGTCCGTCACTACCGCCCTCCCTCCCTGAAAGCGCCGGCGGGAAATCAGTTCGCGCACTTTTCTGGTCAGTGACAGCGCGGACGCCACAGCACTGCGAGCATGGAGCCCGCTGCGACCATCGCTGCAGTTATGGCCGTTGTCAACACCTCACAGCTTATCATCCACCTTTCCCAGAGGCAGATGCAGAGAAATCAGGCGAGGAGGCTACGGCAGCGCGGTGAGGGCCTGAAGTCTGAGAGTGGCACAGACCTGTCAGAAAGCACGGGACCCAGCGCCGAGGACATCACGGTGGCAATGGGTCATGTTGATGTTGTGGAACGGCGATTCTGGGCCCGGGAAACAAGCACGGACTGGTGGGACCGCATAGTGCTGCAGGTCTGGGATGAATCACAGTGGCTGCAAAACTTTCGCATGCGGAAGGGGACTTTCATGGAACTTTGTGAGTTGCTGTCCCCTGCCCTGAAGCGCAATGACACCCGGATGCGAGCAGCCCTGACTGTCCAGAAGCGAGTAGCCATAGCTCTCTGGAAGCTTGCAACGCCAGACAGCTACCAGTCAGTCGCGAACCACTTTGGCGTGGGCAAATCTACCGTGGGGGTTGTTGTCATGCAAGTAGCCAACGCAATCGTTGAGGTACTGCTCTCAAAGGTAGTGACCCTGGGAAACGCGCAGGTCATCATAGATGGCTTCGCCGCGATGGGATTCCCAAACTGCGGTGGGGCTATAGATGGAACTCACATCCCTATCCTGGGACCGGACCACCAGGCCAGCCAGTACATCAACCGAAAGGGCTACTTTTCAATGGTGCTGCAAGCACTGGTGGACCGTCGTGGACGTTTTACAAACATCAACGTCGGATGGCCGGGCAAGGTTCATGACGCTCGTGTTTTCAGGAACTCAGGTCTGTTTAGACGGCTGCAGGAAGGTATTTACTTCCCGGACCACAAAATAACTCTTGGGGATGTGGAGATGCCTATAGTCATCCTCGGGGACCCAGCCTACCCGCTAATGCCCTGGCTCATGAAGCCCTATACTGGCGCCCTGGACACTGAAAAAGAACTCTTCAACTACCGGCTGAGCAAGTGCAGAATGGTGGTGGAGTGTGTTTTTGGCCGTCTCAAGGGGAGATGGAGAAGCTTACTGACTCGCTGTGATCTCAGCGAAACCAATATCCCCATTGTTATTGCAGCTTGCTGTGTGCTCCACAATCTCTGTGAGAGCAAGGGGGAGACCTTTATGGCGGGGTGGGAGGTTGAGGCAAATAGCCTGGCTGCTGATTATGCCCAGCCAGACAGCCGGGCGATTAGAAGAGCCCAGCGGGACGCGCTGTGCATCCGGGAGGCTTTGAAAGCTAGGTTCCTGAGTGAGCAGGGTAACCTGTGACTTTTCAGTTTGTGTACAGAGAAGCTGAACCTGCCCCCGTTTCTTTACCCACTAAATGTTCAGTATCCTCTCCAGTTACATACCCCGTTCCCCCCCCCCTTACAACCCACGTTTAAAAATAAAATCACTTGAATTTTGTTAATGAACACCGTTTTCTTTATTACTGTTTTCGCGGGAAAGTGTTGAACCTGGGACGCAGACTGTGGTGGGGAGCGGGTGTAGTGTAGTGATGCAAATGACGCTTCTAAACTCCAGGAATGACAGGCTCCGCAGTGGTGGACTGGTTGTTTCAACGGAGCCTGCCACCCCTCCTGTTCGGGACTCTGTGTGTGTGGGGGCTATGTGACTTTGTGGCAGGGGGAGGACGGTTACAGATCCCCTGCTGCGTGGCTCTGTGATCCAGGATAAGGACCGCTGCATAAGATCTCTAACTGCCCTACCCCACCACAAAGTCACAGAGCAACCCCCACCCCCCCACCACAGAACATGAAAACCACCTCCCAGACTGACCAGGGTAAGTAGTGACTGCACTGTGTGTGTGCCCTGCTGCTGAACCTGCCCCCGCCTCTGTACCCTGGTAAAGGTGACTGTCCTGTCCAATTACCAACCCCCTTCCCCCCCCTTCAGACAGACTCTCCTCTAAAAGAACATGATGGAAACAGTAATTAACAGAAACGTATTTTTTATTAGCAACTACACATGAAACTGGGGGGTGAAACTTGGACGGGGTCTTGGGTGAGGCGGGAAGGAAAGGACTTGTCAAATTTTGGGGAATGAGAGCCTTCTAGTACTAGAGCAGTCTGCAGGGGTGGAGTGAGAGTTTTCACGGACTCTGCCGCCCCTCCTTCTTTGGACTTTGGGTGAGGGGGGTATGGGACTTGGTGGCAGGGGAGGGCGGTTACAGATAGACTGCAGCGGGGCTCTGTCCTCCTGCCTCCGGTCCTGCAGAACATCCACAAGGCGCCGGAGCGTGTCCTTTTGCTCCCTCATTAGTCCAAGCAGCGTTTGAGTCGCCTGCTGGTCTTCCTGCCGCCACCTCTCCTCCCGTTCCATGTGTGATCGGTGCATTTGGGACAAGTTATCCCTCCACTGGGTCTGCTGGGCTGCCTGGGCTCGGGAGCAGCCCATAAGTTCCGTGAACATGTCCTCCCGTGTCCTCTTCTTCCTACGCCTAATCTGCGCTAGCCTCTGGGAGTGTGATGCCAGGCTGGGTTGGGAGACAGTCGCAGCTGTGGGAATGGGAAAAAGGGAGTGAATTCCTCAGAAAGATAAATTTCGTTGTGAACAAAGAACATAGTCCTTCTCTGTGAACAAGACCATGCACAGCACCTATCACATGCGCACTCAGGACAAGGTCGAATTTTCGGCCTTCGCATTCAGTGCCTGGGGTCTTGCAGTGCAGATCAGAGAAGCGGGGCAGGACACCGGAATTTGTGTAGCAGGCCGACATGGTAAGCCGTAGACTTGTGGCTGCTTAAAACTTTAATAGTAGCACTGGCCTCCTTTCACATTGAAAGCAATGCCAGTCCCTGCTGCCAGCAATCCGGCAAGCATGAACTCTGCCCCTGTCCCACCCCCTCGCGGCTGTCCCAGGGAAAGATCCCTGTATGCTGCCCCTCTCCCGCCTCCACCGCGTGGCTGTAAACCGCCGGTTACAGTTCTGTAAAGGAACAGGCAAGCAGTCCCAATACTAACATTCCCCTACCTAATTCAAAGCAGGTCACCATGAGCGACATCACTCTGATGAGGATTTCAGAGACGGAAAAAGAAAGGATGCTTCGGGAAAGCCTGCAAAGACCAGGGCCGTATGCCGCCATGCTCTGCAGGGCAATGATCCCGGAGTAGTTGCTTGTCTCCTGGAGCGGAAATGTTTGCTACTACGGAGGACCCAATAAGGCCGCTCTCCCCAGGAACCTGATGCAAAGGCTTTCCAATTACCTCCAGGAGAGCTTCGTGGAGATGTCCATGGAGGATTTCTGCTCTATCCCCGGACATATAGACCGGATTTTACTGTAGCTGCACTGGCAGGGACTAAACAGTAGAGCGGCTTGGGCAGAACAATCATGCTAAACCGGACATTGTTAGATTTTTTTTAGTAGTTGCACTGCCAGGGACTGAACCGTTAAGCGCCTAGGGCAAAGTAATCATGCAAAACCCATTGTTAATATTGTTAATATTCCTGTTCTGTAAAAAATAAATGTTTAGATGTTTTAAACACTTACTGAGTGATCCTTCCCCTGATTCTGTGTCCGGGTTAACGGCTGGGGACGGTTGGTAGGGGATCTCTGTAAGGGTGATGAAGAGATCCTGGCTGTCGGGGAAATCAGCGTTGTAAGCGCTGTCGACTGCCTCGTCCTCCTCATCTTCTTCCTCATCTTCCCCGTCCGCTAACATGTCAGAGGAAGCGGCCGTGGACAATATCCCATCCTCAGAGTCCACGGTCAGTGGTGGGGTAGTGGTGGCGGCCGCACCTAGGATGGAATGCAGTGCCTCGTAGAAACGGGATGTCTGGGGCTGGGATCCGGAGCATCCGTTTGCCTCTTTGGTCTTCTGGTAGCCTTGTCTCAGCTCCTTGATTTTCATGCGGCACTGCGTTGCATCCCGGCTGTATCCTCTCTCTGCCATGGCTTTAGAGATCTTCTCATAGATCTTTGCATTCCGTCTTTTGGAGCGCAGCTCGGAAAGCACGGACTCATCGCCCCACACAGCGATCAGATCCAAGACTTCCCAATCAGTCCATGCTGGGACCCTCTTTCTATTCTGAGATTGCACGGCCATCTCTGCTGGAGAGCTTTGCATCGTTGCCAGTGCTGCTGAGCTCGCCACGATGTCCAAACAGGAAATGAGATTCAAACTGCCCAGACAGGAAAAGGAATTCAAATTTTCCCAGGGCTTTTCCTGTGTGGCTGGTCAGAGCATCCGAGCTCGGACTGCTGTCCAGAGCGTCAACAGAGTGGTGCACTGTGGGATAGCTCCCGGAGCTATTAGCGTCAATTTCTATCCACACCTAGCCTAATTCGACATGGCCATGTCGAATTTAGCGCTACTCCCCTCGTTGGGGAGGAGTACAGAAGTCGAATTTAAGAGACCTCTATGTCGAACTAAATAGCTTCGTGGTGTGGACGGGTGCAGAGTTAATTCGATGTAACGGCGCTAAATTCGACATAAACTCCTAGTGTAGACCAGGCCTGAGGCATTGAGACCTCCCACAATGTAATGGTCTCTACGCTGAGCTATAAAAACATCTGAAAAATCCAAGTTGAACGATCTGTTCTGAACTCTGCTAACCTCCAGAAAAGATCATTTCTGCCCATGTGTTAATATGTGGTTTGCCACCTCCAAAGTCTTGGCAATGCCTACAGCACAAAGGGGTAGGAATGAGAATGTACTTGCTGCTGAATGTGAACGTTCTGTTAATATTAATGTGGATAATCATTCAGAATAATACCATCCTTTCAGATATTGATGTTGACCTCAAGTCCAGTAGTCTGCCTTCCCCAAATGTACATATTGCCTATTGACATCAGTGGAGATCTATGCATGAAAGTAGGGTATTGCAGATTCACTGTGGGGAACTGAGAGAAGTTTTCTCATAGGTGAAATTCACCCTTGTGCAGATCAGCAAAACACCTATATAACACTTAAGCCCTCAAAACAGGGCACAAGTGGAGCCCACACCTTCTACACTGGGGCTAATGTTACCCTAAGTGAATAAGGATGGAAGAACCTAGCCAAAAGTTATTTGGAATATTTATAACTAGGATAAATAAGCACAGTAAATGTGAGCTGTTTCATAGACTCAATAACCTCATTCAAACAAAAAAATCATTTTTAGAACTATCCCCTCATTTTTACATGAGCACATGGATTTTAGTTTATACCCTGTCAAAAACAAGAAAAGCTATTTTCCTCTTACTGAATGACTGCCCTGAAATATAAAACCTGTACGTACCAATTCCTGCTTTTCATTTATAGTGCTAACTTATACTGCCCCACAAATAGACTCGGAGTCACACGTCAGCCCCTGTTTCTCCCTTACTCTGAGGGAAATAGAGGGAAGCAAACTTCCCTACTGCACCTACTGCCTTCCCCCAATGTGCTGGCTCAGCTGTGCTTTCCAATGTGTTGGAGGGGCAGACTCAAGGCTCTGCCCACTCCCCACCCAAATGCATAGAAGGAGACGTAGTAGCCCTAGAGTGGCTACTCTTCTTCCCATGCCATGAGCTGTTACGTAGGTAGCTTGCACAGAGAAGTAAAGGGTCACCTTATCCCCCTTCATCCCCTGTGAAGGAGCTTACCCTGGGTCATGATTTGGCCCATAATAAGTATTTCAGTATTTGTTTTTCTTATAAAACTCTTGAATCTTAATACACACACTTTATATATATATATATATATGAAAAAGGCCAAAGAATCTGAAAGATCTTTTAACATGATTGTCTGCAATCACAGGGGAGGATGCAGCACTGCCTATCCAAAGAGCAAAATGGTTTAGTAAGGCTATTTATGCAAAACAATAGTTTTCCTTTGTAGTACATATCTTAATTTAACACCAGATGCAATAATCTCTGCTCAGCAGTGGGAGTAGTGAAGCCTCATACCACTGCTACAGTAGTCTTAAATCTTATGTGGCAAAGATACCTAGCTTTCCCAAACACAGCAGTAATACAAAAGAAAGTAGTAACACTGAGCACACAATGCCCTTTTCCTACAAAAGTCACATGGGTCCTAAGTTAAGAGGACAGATCCCGCCTTTTGTAAAAGTCATTTTGTGCAGCTGGAGCTGCATAAAGCAGCCTTAAGGCTTCCCCATTCCCCTATCTGCGCTGATTGTATATGAACATCATTCAATACTCTGACATAGAGGGTATGTTAGGGCTACACTGTGGCCAGTCCCTTGATTGGGACTTAGCTTATAGATGCATAGTTTCATAGATTCCAAGGCCAGATCGGACCATTGTGATCATCTCGTCTGACCTCCTGTATAGCACAGGCCAGAGAACTTCCCCAAATAATTCCTAGAGCAGATCTGTCAGAAAAACATCCTGTCTTGATTTAAAAATGTCAACCACAAACCTTGGTAAATTGTTCCAAGGGCTAGAGCAGCCATCATTCCATCTTCAGCAATGCCAAACTCTGTTCTAGCACAGTTGAGGACTGAGACCATGGTGAATTCAGTGCAAGAAGGTTGCTATCAGGTAGTATCAACATAATTATTCAGAGTTTTAAAAAACCTTGGGTCTCCTGTCAAAGGTAGGGGCCCGGGCAGAGACAGATGCATCATGGAGGTGAATGCCTGGCTGCGAAGATGGTGTCGCCAGGAGGGCTTTGGCTTCCTCGACCACGGGATGCTATTCGAGGAAGGACTGCTAGGCAGAGATGGCGTTCACCTTTCGAGGAGGGGAAAGACCATATTTGGACACAGACTGGCTAATCTAGTGAGGAGGGCTTTAAACTAGGTTCGATGGGGACAGGTGAGCAAAGCCCACAGGTAAGTGGGGAACATGGAGACCTGGGAGATGGGTCGGAAACAAGAGGGAGCATGGGCTATAATGGCAGAGAGAAAGGAGGGTCAGGACAAAACTGGGAGGCAACATCAAACCAGTATCTTAGATGCCTATATACAAATGCAAGAAGTATGGGTAATAAGCAGGAAGAACTGGAAGTGCTAATAAATAAATACAACTATGACATTGTTGGCATCACTGAAACTTGGTGGGATAATACACGATTGGAATGTTGGTGTGGATGGGGACAGCTTGCTCAGGAAGGATAGACAGGGGAAAAAGAGAGAAGGTGTTGCCTTATATATTAAAAATGTACACACTTGGACTGAGGTGGAGATGGACATAGGAGATGGAAGTGTTGAGAGTCTCTGGGTTAGGCTAAAAGGGGTAAAAAACAAGGGTGATGTCATGCTAGGAGTCTACTACAGGCCACCTAACCAGGTGGAAGAGGTGGATGAGGCTTTTTTTAAACAACTAACAAAATCATCCAAAGCCCAAGATTTGGTGGTGATGGGAGACTTCAACTATCCAAATATATGTTGGGAAAATAACACAGCGGGGCACAGACTATCCAACAAATTCTTGGACTGCATTGCAGACAACTTTTTATTTCAGAAGGTTGAAAAAGCTACTGGGGGGAAGCTGTTCTAGACTTAATTTTAACAAATAGGGAGGAACTCATTGAGAATTTGAAAGTAGAAGGCAGCTTGGGTGAAAGTGATCATGAAATCATAGAGTTTGCAATTCTAAGGAAGGGTAGAAGGGAGTACAGCAAAATAGAGACAATGGATTTCAGGAAGGCGGATTTTGGTAAGCTCAGAGAGCTGATAGGTTTAAGGTCCCATGGGAATGAAGACTGAGGGGAAAAACAACTGAGGAGAGTTGGCAGTTTTTCAAAGGGACACTATTAAGGGCCCAAAAGCAAGCTATTCCGCTGGTTAGGAAAGATAGAAAATGTGGCAAAAGACCACCTTGGCTTAACCACGAGATCTTGCATGATCTAAAAAATAAAAAGGAGTCATATAAAAAATGGAAACTAGGACAGATTACAAAGGATGAATATAGGCAAACAACACAGGAATGCAGGGGCAAGATTAGAAAGGCAAAGGAACAAAATGAGCTCAAACTAGCTACAGGAATAAAGGGAAACAAGAAGACTTTTTATCAATACATTAGAAGCAAGAGGAAGACCAAAGACAGTGTAGGCCCACTGCTCAGTGAAGAGGGAGAAACAGTAACAGGAAACTTGGAAATGGCAGAGATGCTTAATGACTTCTTTGTTTCGGTCTTCACTGAGAAGTCTGAAGGAATGCCTAACATAGTGAATGCTAATGGGAAGGGGGTAGGTTTAGCAGATAAAATAAAAAAAGAACAAGTTAAAAATCACTTAGAAAAGTTAGATGCCTGCAAGTCACCAGGGCCTGATGAAATGCATCCTAGAATATTCAAGGAGCTAATAGAGGAGGTATCTGAGCCTCTAGCTATTATCTTTGGGAAATCATGGGAGACGGGAGAGATTCCAGAAGACTGGAAAAGGGCAAATATAGTGCCCATCTATAAAAAGGGAATTAAAAACAACCCAGGAAACTACAGACCAGTTAGTTTAACTTCTGTGTCAGGGAAGATAATGGAGCAAGTAATTAAGGAAATCATCTGCAAACACTTGGAAGGTGGTAAGGTGATAGGCAATAGCCAGCATGGATTTGTAAAGAACAAATCATGTCAAACCAATCTGATAGCTTTCTTTGATAGGATAACGAATCTTGTGGATAAGGGAGAAGCTGTGGATGTGGTATACCTAGACTTTAGTAAGGCATTTGATACGGTCTCGCATGATATTCTTATTGATAAACTAGACAAATACAATTTAGCTGGGGGTGCATAACTGGCTCGTTAACCGTACTCAGAGAGTTGTTATTAATGGTTCCCAATCCTGCTGGAAAGGCATAACAAGTGGGGTTCCGCAGGGGTCTGTTTTGGGACCGGCTCTGTTCAATATCTTCATTAATGACTTAGATATTGGCATAGAAAGTACGCTTATTAAGTTTGCAGATGATACCAAACTGGGAGGGACTGCAACTGCTTTGGAGGACAGGGTCATAATTCAAAATGATCTGGACAAATTGGAGAAATGGTCTGAGGTAAACAGGATGAAGTTTAACAAAGACAAATGCAAAGTGCTCCACTTAGGAAGGGAAAATCAGTTTCACACATACAGAATGGAAAGAGACTGTCTAGGAAGGAGTACGGCAGAAAGGGATCTAGGGGTTATAGTGGACCACAAGCTAAATATGAGTCAACAGTGTGATGCTGTTGCAAAAAAAGCAAACATGATTCTGGGATGTATTAACAGATGTGTTGTGAGCAAGACACGAGAAGTCATTCTTCCGCTCTACTCTGCGCTGGTTAGGCCTCAACTGGAATATTGTGTCCAGTTCTGGGCACCGCATTTCAAGAAAGATGTGGGGAAATTGGAGAGGGTCCAGAGAAGAGCAACAAGAATGAGTAAAGGTCTTGAGAACATGACCTATGAAGGAAGGCTGAAAGAATTGGGTTTGTTTAGTATGGAAAAGAGAAGACTGAGAGGGGACATGATAGCAGTTTTCAGGTATCTAAAAGGGTGTCATAAGGAGGAGGGAGAAAACTTGTTCACCTTAGCCTCTAAGGATAGAACAAGAAGCAATGGGCTTAAACTGCAGCAAGGGAGGTTTAGGTTGGACATTAGGAAAAAGTTCCTAACTGTCAGGGTGGTTAAATACTGGAATAAACTGCCCAGGGAGGTTGTGGAATCTCCATCTCTGGAGATATTTAAGAGTAGGTTAGATAAATGTCTCTCAGCGATGGTCTAGACAGTATTTGGTCCTGCCATGCGGGCAGGGAACTGGACTCGATGACCTCTCGAGGTCCCTTCCAGCCCTAGAATCTATGAATCTATGAAAAAAAAAATACAGCAGAGTCTCATCCACCTTTCACTAGTTTCACGGGCTGTAGTTATACTGCTCTCTCTTACTGTGCAGTCCGTTACCCTCTAACTGCATAACAGGAATAAAAAGGCCTTGTGCTGGCCCTCTAAATGGGTGAATTTCATGTAAAGGAGGCAGAATCTGCCCCTTTATTAATATCATTAGGACAACTCAAATGGGCTGGGAAAGTAGCATTCATATCTAGGTTTGAATCTATATTCAGTTTAGGTTAGCCTTTGTTTTCGTGGCACCAAAATCCTGCAAGCTGTTCTTGAGAGATTGCAGAAATGTCAGAAATTTGACAGACAATAGTTGTTCTCATGAGATTTCATACCCTGAATAGAGGATAATCTGAGTGACCAAATCACAATATGTCAATGCCCTCCTCTAAGATTAAGTCTAAAGCAGAAAATAGGCTGGGTCCAACCTGGAATCAAAACCTTAGATCAGGGGTCGGCAACCTCTGGCACGCGGCTCGCCAGGGTAAGCACCCTGGCGGGCCGGGACGGTTTTTTTACCTGCCGCGTCCGCAGGTTCGGCCGATCACGGCTCCCACTGGCCGCAATTCGCCGCTCCAGGCCAATGGGGGCTGCAGGAAGGCTGGCCAGCCCATCCCTCGGCCCATGCCGCTTCCCGCAGCCCCCATTGGCCTGGAGCGGTGAACTGCGGCCAGTGGGAGCCGCGATCGGCCGAACCTGCGGACACGGCAGGTAAACAAACTGGCCTGGCACACCAGGGTGCTTACCCTGGCGAGCCGCGTGCCAGAGGTTGCCGACCTCTGCCTTATAGCCTCATGTAGATCTAGGGAGTGAAATGTGACATCACCCTTCTCTCCCCAAAACTGAAAGTAGTTTGCCAGAGCTCTAAAAAAGAGGTGATTTCTACTGTGCTTGCTTAATACATTGTGGACCGGATCCTGATTGCCCTTTAAGTCAAAGGGACTTCCACCACCACTCAATTTATTGGGAAAAGATCAGGCCCTAACTCAGCTTAAAGGTCACAAAGCTTCTCATTTTGCCACCTTACTTTCCAGTACAGTATAAAGGAAAATAAGACACAGATGCTCACTGAACAATTCCATTTGAGCAGGTTTGTAGCCTCAGGTCAGTAATATATTGACTGAGCACCCACCTGCTCTCATGCCATACTATTAAATGCTTTGGCACAGGAGCCATGGACAATATCTGGGGGGAAAAATCTGTTTCAGGGAATACAATAAGAATGATTAGCAAACCAACCTTGCCCCAATAAACAGACAGGGAAATACTTCTCTGATCTATTATTTTCTACCAGGCTATCACTTTCTTTTTGGCAATATCAAAGAGCTAGAAGAAAAATATTTTAGTAGGATGTTTTGGCATTTGATAAAAGAATAAACAGATTTTCTTTAAGGTAAAATCTGAAACATTAATTTCATACACAGAGCTAGAAATGCAAGCTGGCTTGAATGCAAGGGAACATAATCCAGCTGCAAATGGCCACTGTTGCCTAATTTTTCCATTTTTGTTCTAGTGATTCAGTTTCTTTCACAATTTTTCTGAGCTATGAACACCAGACATCTTACTTCAGTTTGACTACTCATCACCAATGCTACAATCTGGGGGGAAATTCTCCTCCCCAAGCCACAGGCTTGTGCTATAATGAATATTCTGCACCTGCCTCTAAAGCTGCCGAAGGATTTATTTTTTTCAAATGTCATTTACTTTTTTTTATTTGCAAACTGGAGGTGGGTGGCAAAGGTGGCTTTAAGCCTCCAAGTGTTTTGAGGCCATTTGGCACAACCCCCATCATCATGAACAGCAGCCTGGGGGCTCCTATAAATGACTCCCAAGTTCCCAGACTCCATCATGGACCCTAGAAAGCCAAGAATAGCCAGACCACAGTGCATTCCAGTCAGACCTCTCCCTCTCCCTCTCCCTCCTTGTCATGGCTCTTACACCCAGGACCGAGAGCAAACTGGTGCAGGGCTGCTCCAGCAGTGTTAAACTAGCATGGATGTCAAGTGGTATTGCTCAGGAGCTGCTTCTGGCTTCTTTAATACCCTTTTTATGTCAGCAGAGCAGGAAAACGGGGACTGAGTCTATGTCTACACTAGAGTTGGAAGTATAATTTCCTGTTTGAGTAGACATACCCACACTAGCTTGGACTGAGCTAGTGCCTTCAAAAAGCAGCGTAACTGCAGCTGCACAGATGGTGGGACAGACTGCAATCCCATCTGAACCCCCCTGGCCGATGCAGCTGTCGCTCCACTGCTATTATGAGCGTGGGTATGTCTATGTGAGCTGGAAATTACACCTCCAGCTCCAGTGCAGACATACCCTCAGTGGAACAGAGACTTGGCCTCCTTGTGATGTTCATCATTAATGAACCAATTCATTGTTGCAGTCACTGTTCAAATCATACTCTAAAAATGCTTTCCCCTAAAACAGTTGTCAGGCTCTAAAGTATCAGAGCCAGAAATAAACATGGAAAAAGAATAAAAATATACATTGACATCTGGAATCCCTAATTGTAAGCATGGTAGAACAGGATAATTTATTAGCCTTCTCTCTGCATCCACTCAGTTCTCTCCAAAAAAAAAAGAAACAAAAAAGGAAATAAATCTCCCATTCAGTCCAATCTGACTGGAAGTCATGACAATAGAAAGATGGTAATGATAGCTATTGCCAATCTGTCATATATTTCTTTTAAATCTAAGACAATGGGATCATAGTCTATTTCCTAGGTTTGGTCATATTTCTACAATGGGGTCTGAAACCACATCTGTAAAATTTATCTGATGATCTTTCATGGTCTCTGGTCATGAACCAAGTTTCACAGCTACTATATAAAACAACTGGCAGAGCCTTTGAAATGTGTATGCTTTGTTTTTTGAAGACAGAAATATCAAGTCTCTTCCACTAGTAGTTCCATGTGAGTGTTAGAGCTTGATATGATCCTCTTCTTTGTGACCCCATCATTTTCACACCGTCTGTTCTGAATTTCTGCCAAGATATATGAACTCTACAACCCTTTAACATTCCTCCTGCTGTTTTAACTTTCAATTATCCTCAAGTTCCAACTTCTCATGCTTCCTGTTAACCATTCTCCATTTTATCTGGGACCATGAGGTCAGTCCCAAATCCCTGGTTACTCAGCAAAAGTTAAATTCACCTTGTGCAAAAGGCCAGTAGGAC
The DNA here is from genome assembly GCF_028017835.1 of Emys orbicularis. Classification (NCBI taxonomy): domain Eukaryota; kingdom Metazoa; phylum Chordata; order Testudines; family Emydidae; genus Emys; species Emys orbicularis. Next base: position 76,445,564 of record NC_088691.1, on the reverse strand, counting down.
GTAGGCCTTGTTCTGAAGTTCTACTTTGAAGGCTTAGGTGATGCATAGGCCTTGTGCTGAACTTCTGCCGAGGGGTGAATTTCTGGAATAAAACTACGCCTGTGAGACACCCTGATGACAATCACATATTAGCTACATATGCCACTTAGCTAATAGCATAAGCTTTGAAAACAATGCTAAAAATCAATACACTTTCCAAAATACTGTATTTAAGCTACTCTAGTATTTTCAGCAGAGCTAGGTGAGTGAAGTGACAAGATAATTAATCTAGGTCTGATTTCTGTTTATTGTAACATTCACTTGCAATGAAATTCACCCCGTGCAGTGGGCCTGCACTAGACCACATTAAACCCTCAAAATAGGATATAAGTGATGAATGAGACTTTCATTGTTCCACTGCATAGGGGTGAGATTCACCTTTAAGACCATAAGAATGGCCATACTGAGTCAGAGCAATGGTCCATCTATCCCAATATCCTGTCTTCCCACAATGGCTGGTGCCAGATGCTCCAGAAAGAATGAACAGAACAGGGAAATTTATCAGCTGATCCTTTCCCTGTCATCTGTCCCAGCTTTTAGCAGTCAGAAGTTTAGAGACACCCAGAGCATGTAGCTGAAGCCCTGATACATCTTGGCTAACAGCTGCTGATGGAATTATCTTCCAGGAACTTATTTAATTCTTTTTTAAACCCAGTTATATTTTTGGCATTCACAACATCCCCGGCAACGAGTTCTACAGATTGACTGTGCATTGTGTCAAGAAGTACTTTCTTATGTTTATTTTCCAACCTGCTGCCTATTAATTTCATTGGATGACCTCTGGTTCTTGTGTTATGTGAAGGGGTAAATAACACTTCCTTATTCACTTTCCCTATGCCATTCATGATTTTATAGACCTCTCTCATATCCCCCCTTAGTTGTCTCTTTTCTAATCTCTCCTCATATGAAAGTTGTTCTGTACCCTTAATTATATTTGTTTCCCTTCTCTATACCTTTTCTAATTCTAATATGTCTTTTTTGAGCTGGAGCGACCAGACCCACACACAGTATTCCAGGTATGGCCATTCCATGGATTTACATAGTGGCATTGTAATATTTTCTATTCTTTTATAATCTATCCCTTTCCTAATGGTTCCTAACATTCAGTTAGCTTTTTCGACTGCCACTGCACATTGAATGGATGTTTTCAGAGAACTATTCAAATTGATGCCAAGATCTCTTTCTTCAGTAGTAACAGCTAATTTAGACCCCATCATTTTGTATGTATAATTGGGATTATGTTTTCCAATCTGCATTACTCTGCATTTATCAACATGGAATTTCATCTGGAAATGTGTAGCCCCATCACCCGGTTTTGTGAGATCCCTTTGTAATTCTCCGCAGTTAGCTTTGGACTTGAATCATCTGCAAACTTTGCCACCTCCATATTTACCCCTTTTTCCAGATCATTTATGAATATGTTAAACAGCACTGGTTCCAGTACAGACCCTTGGGGGACCCCATTATCTACTCTCTCCACTGTGAAAAATGACCATTTATTTCTACCCTTTGTTTGCTATCTTTTAACAAGGTACTGATCCATGAGAGTGTCTTCCATCTTATCCAGGGACTGCCTACTTTGCTTATGAGCCTTTGGGGACCTTGTCCAAGGCTTTCTGCAAGTCCAAGTACACAATGTCCACTGGATCAACCTTGTCCACGTATTTGCTGACCCCTTCAGGGAATTCCAATGGATTGGTGAGGCACGATTTCCCTTTACAAAAGCTTGACTCTTCCCCCAACATATCATGTTAATTTATGTGTCTGAGAATTTTGTTCTTCACTATATTTGCAACCAGTTTGCCTGGTACTGATGTTAGGCTTACCAGCTTGTGAATGCCAGGATTGCCTCTGGAACCTTTTTAAAAAAAAAAAATCGGTGATGGCATTAGCTATCTGCAAATCCTGGTACAGGGGCTGATTTAAGTGATGGTACCACACAGCACAATTAGTAGTTCTGTGATTTCATATTTGAGGTTTTTCAAATACCATCTGGTCCTGATGACTTACTATTGTTTAATTTAGCAGTTCATTCCAAAACCTCCTCTATTGATATCTCAATCTGGGACAGTTCCTCAGATTTGTCACTTTAAGAGAATGGCTCAGGTGTGGGGATCTCCCTCACATCCTCTGCAGTGAAGATCAATGCAAAGAATTCATTTAGCATCTCTGCAACAGACTTGTTTTCCTTGAGTGCTCCTGTTGCACCTCAATCATCTAGTAGCCCCACTGATTGTTTGGCAGGCTCTCTCACTCTTGCTGATGATGGTTATAGCAGATCAGGGCATTCAGCATGACTCCCCATTTGAATGTCTGATTAGGACCAACTGGAAACATGGCCATGGAATCCCATGCCACAGCATGATTTAGGCCTTGTCTCCACTACCAGGGTAAGTCGACTTAAGTTATGCTACTCCAGCTACATGAATAATGTAGCTAGAGTCAACGTAGCTTATATCAACTTACTGTGGTGTCTACACCGCGCGGTGGGAGAGGCTTTCTTGTTGACTTACCTTACTCCTCTCATTTCGATGGAGTACCGGAGTCGTCCGGACAGTGCTCTGCGATCGATTTAGCGGGTCTTCACTAGACCCGCTAAATCGACCCCCCGCTGCATTGATCACAGCAGCGTCAATCCACAGTAATGTAGACATGGTCTTAGAGTCACTCTGTGGAGTTTAGATATTTCCTTGGAGAGGCTCTCTCCATGTCTGGCTGTAGAATGGAGAAAGAGTACTGTTCACTTAAGCACTTAATTAAGATACAAGTAGTCCCACGTACATCAATGGGATTACTCATCTGTTTAAAGTTATAATGTGCTTAGGTATCTGGGTGGACTAGGGCGTTAGTACTCAGTCCTCACTACTTTCAACTGTGCTCCACCAGGAGTGTATGTTACTTCTGCTCCCAGCTGAGAACAGTTGATGGACATGCAGAGATGGGAGTTCCGGCCTGAAAAGCCGTAAAAAGCTGCTGCATGAGAAAACAGTTACTGCTGCTTTTACTCAATGCAAAATGTAGATGAGAGAGGACCCCAGTCCAGCAAAACACTTAACCACATGCTTTACCTTAAGTATGTGAATGGTCCCACTGAGGTCAATGATACTATCCACAAGCATAAACATGTGCGTAAGTGGTTTGCTGGACCAGGGCCTTAGATTTTAATCCCGTTAACACTGCCTGTAATGCTCATGCAAACTGATAATGAATTTTTGCATACAGCCATAAAATGTAAACAATTTTTTTTCAGGATGGTGCATGCATGATGTTTTTGAGGGTGAGGATAAGATAAAGAATATATAGGGACTGCATTGTGGATAGATTGTTCCTTCCTTAAGGGAATATAAAAGATCAGATCCTGCCAGATTCACCAACCTTTCCCCATTTAAAACTGTTTTTATATTGCTTTTGTTTTGTATTCTAATAAATCACAGTTAGATATGTAGGTTGACATTACGTTGACGTAATGCTTTGAGACAAATTCAGGTATGTTAGCTAGATATGAGGATGAGTGTGTGTAATGAAAGATCAATTCCCATAGAAAAGTGTCACACAGGTGGTTGTAATATAAGTTACTGAAGCCTTCAGGCTTATTCCACTCACACTGTATCCTTTTGGGGAAGTTTCATTTTCTTTTTAGAATCAGTTGACACCATGTTAAGTCTGACAAGCTACTGTTTGAAGCTATCCATTATCCTCTAAAATGATGCACTCTTCATGTGTGCAAAAAACAGGAAGAGTCTCCTGATGGCATTTCAAAAACAAAGTATGGTTTATGGGAGATCCCACTTCCATATGGAACAAAAACAGATTGGTATGGTAGTAATGTGAAACACACAATCTGAGGTCTGTACACTGTACCAGAGGTGTGCACAGAAGTGGAGTGACACAATCCTCCAAATACTTAAGCATATGCTTAACTTGAAGCATCTGTGAGCAGTGTCTTTGAACTTGACAGCAAGACTCACAAACACTGGAAGTTAAGCACATAGGTAAATCTTTGCAGGATCAAGGCATTAGAAAAAAGTAATCAAAGCAGCTCTTCAAAAGTCCAAAATTCCTTCAGAAAAGTTGAGAAATCTTGGTTTCTGCAAGGATATGAGAGAGCTGGGAGGCAATATTATGGGACAGCAACATGAACGTCTGAAATGCCTTATGAAGAGCCATTTATACAGTTTCCTGCTTGAAACTGAAATCAAAGTTAAAGATATGCACTAAGCTCTCATGACTGGGGTTTGTATAAATTGGTACGCCATGGTTTCACAGCTTCTCTATAAGGATGGAGAGCACAATACAACTAGTTGCTTTTTTTAGGCCCCCATGTTCCTCTCCACTTTCGCACATAGGAGGGAGCCTGCACTCATGGATCCAGGATTGTGGAGCACCTCTGGAAAACAGGGCCCCTGCAGCAGAAAAGAGGGAGCAGGACTGGCACAGCTGAAGGCATCCATAACCAGCAGTGAAGAGAGGGAGAAAGGATGGTCTAGTGGATAGGGCACTGGACTTGGCCTCAAGAAAGCAGGGTTCAATTTCCACCTCAAATGTAGACTTCCAATGCAGCAAGTCACCTCATCTGCCCTGTGCCATCCATAAAATGGGGGTAGCACTTCCCTACTTTGGCAGGGTATTGTGAGGATAAAATCCATTAATAGTTCTTAGGAGCTCAGGTACTACTGAAGGCCGTAGAAGTACTGAGATAGAGAGCTGTGCAGATGCATCCCCCTAATTTAGTATACCTCTCTCTCGGTAGTCTATAAAAACCTGACCACAGTTTAAAGCTTCCCTCCAAAGGGATGGCAGGCGGTGCAAACATCCCCAAGGGTAGGTGAGAAGGTTAATTCTCTGCAGGTTTAGGAACGTACAGTTTGGACTTCCAGCAGAAGTGAATCAAGCACCTGACCTATAACTGCTTATTGTCCTCTTTAGGTAATTCTTACTCTTCTTCTAGAACTCAGAGGATGGGGAGGAACAAACACAAGTATTACAAAATACAAACTATGCACAAAATAAACCAGCCACCAGCAGTCTGCAGTTAGCCAGCCCCATCATAGCCAAACAATACATCACAACCAAGCAGGAAAAAATATTTGCCAATATACACACAGAAAAACACAGTAAACAAGACTCCAGCATTAATGAAGAACATCAAGAAGCATACTACCAACATTTTGCTGGCTTCTTAGCATGAGTTCTTAGGAGATTTTAGCTTTAGAAAATTAATCCTTACATCTCATCTTGGCTGAGTGATGTTTTCCTCATGTTTCTCTATGAGTGATGAGAAAGACTCGTGTTTTCATCAAAAAATACTTGCGTGGAAGGATGGAGGGGAGTGGAATGGGAAGGGAACTTAAAATGATAAATTTAATAGGGATGCAATTAAAATACTTATGTCCTGTATTATTCATCTTTTTAGGGGGCATACATCTCTCACTCTGTCTGCTCCCACATATAATAAAGTGTGTGTTTCGGGGGGGGGGGGTAGGAAATCTCCATGGGAATAAAATAATTTAACATTGCTGGGTTTAGTGCTCATGCTCCTATGTTATAAGCTACTAGAATCAAGACAGAATTTTAATGTTGCCAAGAACTGTAAGTACTAAAGAAAACACCAATGTCAACTCTACAAAACTTTTAGCCTGGAGAAAAGAAGTGCTGTTGGTGAAGCCACACCTTCCTGCCCTAGCAAAGAGCTCCACTTGCTGGCAGATGGCAGTGTTTGAGTTACTGTTTTCACATAGTTACTGAGCCAAAAGTAAACAGGAGATAAATCAATTACCTAAATTATCAAAAAGGAATAAAGTGTAACAGTGTTAAGAAGCAGTGGATACAGAGAGAAAGTGACAGCTTACATTATTTTAATTATACTTCCTGTTTGGGATGGAACTCCTATCATAAAAAGAGTACATGGCAGTAGTTCAGGCTTATACAAAACAGCAAAATAGAGCATAGACACAAAAGGCGTGATGCAGAGCCCATTGGATTTTTTCCATTGACTCAGCAGGCATTGGATCAGACACAAAATGAGAGAGGGTCTCAGATTTCAAATGTATAGTTGCTTAATTTAATTGAACTAAGTTTCAAAGTATGGAGTGCACTATCAAACAGCATGTGGTCACAAACATGTCCCGGTTGGAGTTAACCTGCCTATGGTTGGCACAGTGTAACATATAGTGAATGGGTATTGTAGAAATTATTCCAAGGCACCATAATATTATGCAAAAATATGCTGCTCTTTGTAAATTGCTTTGTAAATTGCCTTTGTGAGTATTCTCCCACATCTTTATTTCTCATCATAGCCTTATTCTTTTCACCTGTACAGCAAAGTTGAATGTGGCCTGTAATTTTATCCTACACTTCTTCAAATGCACATCATGAGTGTTCACTCATGTGGATAAAATTACATTTCATGGAGTATAACAGGATATTTTGTATGTAATTAATGAACAAAAACAAGTTAATACTATGCCAGAACGAAGTGTGAAAGTACATCACTCTTCTCATTCATTTAATTAAAAAATAAAAATTGATTTTCTAATGCCTGGGAGGATCTTGTGGAATAGTGCAGTGGTAGAGGACACTAAAACCTTGTTCTGTAGGAAATAAGAATGAGATGCTTTCAGGAAATGCAGGACTGCAACTAGAATTGAATCCAAAATGTTAAGAATTATTTTTAAAGGATAAAAATATGTAGTGTGTTCTTGGCTGTCATTAATTGTACTCACATGCAATAGGGCAATAGATAATTTGTGGCAGATAAGTTACTCAACAAATTATGCCTCAATCTGTTTCACCAGAACGTCTGAACATATGTTTGAGTTTTCCTAGATTTGTTATTTGAATTTACTTGACTTTTTCTGGCAATTTTTTAAGGCCAAGAACAGCTCTCTGGGTGCATCCAGTTCTTCATGCACAATGTTCACACGGTGACTGATCACATGGAATTGTTTCTGTTCCTTGACTTGAGGAGCATGTCTATGGTTCCTTCAGGTCTTTCTGATTACCACTGGGCCTTTGGCTCTCTAAGGGAGCGGTAGCACACAAAGATGTAGTGTGAAACTTTAAGCACGGGCTTAAGTACTCTCCTGCATAGGCATGGACTTAATCATATACTTGCGCACATTCCTAAACTGGCGCTCACTTGCTTCTTTGCCAGGGCTAATGTGAGGGATTTTGAAAGCTCTGCTATGTCAAGCAGTGTCCCTTTCCAAATAAAATATACACTTATGTATAACTATATTTTTGATGCATAATTTTCATTATTATAACAAATACCATGCAAAGAGCCACTCACACTGGTTTTCCACATTGACTTCACAGGTATTAATCAGGAGTAAAGTCACTGTAAGTGAGATCAGACTTGGGCCCAAAGTAAGTGCCAGATGTGAAGGAAACAGTCTGATCTTTGTCTGACAATGCTATTTCAAGGGGAAATTTATTCCTCTGATGCATCAATTAGTCTCATATCATATATAATAATGGTTTTCTGTGAGCACTCCTGGTAGGAAAATTCTGACCATGGGTAAAGTGATTCATTTTAAAATTTGAGTGAATACTCATGGAAAATATGTTGCTTTAAATAAGAGCAATTCTAATAACGGAGAGCCTACAGTATTTACCACTCCATCTTTGACAATTCCAGATATATGATTGCCAGTATAATAAGCAGTGATGTGAGATAATTAAGACACCTTTATTTATAGATAGAGATTAGAGAAACAATTTATGTATTTTTCCCCCCACTGGTACAGATTATGTAAGTGGCCTCTAGAGGGATCCATTTTCTTGCTTTTCTGCTGAAGTCTCTGCAGCACAATTCTTGCTTTTGGCAGATGAACCTTTCAGCTGGGGTTAATGACAGAAAATGCTTTACATTAGTGATTGGTAGAAACAAGCCACAAATTTCAGATCCAGAAGCAAGCTCTCTGAAAACTCAGGGGTATTGAAAGGGTGGGGTTTCCTGCTTATCTCTAGTGGTGGGAAAGCCTCAAATGAGTCAGTTTAGCTCAGATGAAAAACAAAAATTCAGCTGCATATTTGAACTTTAGCTGATCTGGTGAGTCTGCACTATTAGGCTGGGAATCTGGCATGAACAGGCTCTAGCTTCTTGTGAGATTTCCAGTATTTCTTCCTTCTTGTTACAGCTATAGACAAGAAGTACATCAACAGGTAGCCCGGGAAAATTATCTGCCTTTGAATGATTGCCTCCAGTTTAGTGCCTGTTCTTAGTTTACCTGAATCATTTCACGCAGCCCTAGTCTAAATCTGTTTAGATAATTAAAATCAATCCATTAAAATACTTATGAGATCTAAGTTAAGTAAAGGACAGATGATAATTGTAGAAAGAAATAAGTACACCTCTACCCCGATATAACGTGACCCAATATTACACTAATTCAGATATAACACGGTAAAGCAGGGCTCCGGGGGTGGGGGAGGCGCTGCGTGCTCCGGCGGATCAAAGCAAGTTCGATATAATGCAGTTTCACCTATAACGCGGTAAGATTTTTTGGCTCCCGAGGACAGCGTTATATTGGGGTAGAGGTGTATTTAGCATCCTGTACTCTGTATTATCCCTGTACAGTGGTCTTGCCCCCCACCCACGCACATGGAACCCCCCCACCGAGCCCCCTCCGTATCAGGAGCCCCCCACACCCAGAAACCCCCCACCAAGCCCCACAAACTCCCACCCTGCCAAGCCTCACCCCCTGCATCAGGAGCTCCCCATACATGGACCCCCCACACCCCACTGAGCCCCAACCACTTTCATCTCACCTCCCTTGCAGAGTCCCATTCCCCCTGCACCCCAAAGTTTAAGCCTGTTGACTCTCATATTTTATTTCAGTTTGCAATGAAAAGGAAAAGCATTTAATTAAAAATATCAATATAAATTAGGCAGCACATGTTTAAGCTTTAATGTGTGCTTTGTATATTAGCAAAGCTTTAGAGTTAAACAATTTAAAGCTCCATCCTCAGGGTAAAATAATAAAACAGCCATAAATTGGAGTAAACAAATATCTCTTATTATGCCAAGCATGCTCCAAGCTGAATTATTTGATTAAACCTTTCATAGTCTAATATTCTAGGCCATAGACTATCCTTCATATCAGCTAACTTAAAAATATTATTAAAAGGTTTCTAATGTTAAAAATATAAATGATTTCTATGCAAAACGTTAATTACTTGACAGGTTAATCTGTTTGTTTTTAATTACCGTTCATTGTCCTAGCCCTCTTTATATACTTCATTTTCCAAATGAAATGTTCTCTCTCAATGGATTTTAGATATTATCTCATAGAAACAAAACCTATTTTATTTTTGTCTCTAGCTGAAAATTCACAGAACCAACAAAAAGGTCAGACTTAGTTATTCTTTTTCAGTTTGGTACTACTTAATTAGTATTTTACATATGGTATGCCCCTGTAAAGCACATACTGTACTCAAATACTGGATACTCATTTTCTAGTGAGATTTTTGTGAGTTTATAATTGAGACAACAATGGTTTGATCTGACAATCCCTAATTTACCCAAATAATCTGGGATTTCAGCATGAGTAAGGACCACTTGCATGAATAAGTATCTGCAGAATCAGACCCTTACTCATGAAGGAAGGTTGCTATATTCTTTCATTTCAGATGAGTCCACTTTAACTCTCCCTTCACAGGACATCCCTTCATAGAATATTTTGCACATTAAATATTATTATCAGTAGTTTGTATTACGTTGCCACTCTGGGTGCAGTCCATGAAGGGATTTAGGCATGACTCTGTGATGAGATAACTGGCTCTGTGGATGAGGGGAAAACAGTGGTCATGTTATTCCTTGACTTTAGCAAAGCTTTTGATATGACCTCCCACAGTATTCTTGCCAGCAAGTTCAAGAAATATGGGCTGGATGAATGGACTAGAAGGTAGATCGAAAGCTGCCTAGATCATTGGGCTCAACGGGTAGTGATTAATGGCTCCATGTCTAGTTGGCAGCCGGTATCAAGCAGAGTGCCCCAAGGGTTGGTCCTGGGACTGGTTTTGTTCAATATCTTCATTAATGATCTGGAGGATGGTGTGGATTGCACCCTCCGCAAGTTCGCAGGTGACACTAAAATGGGAGGAGTGGTAGATGGGCTGGAAGGTAAGGATAGGATACAGAGGGACCTAGACAAATTAGAGGACTGGGCCAAAAGAAACCTTATGAGATTCAACAAGGACAAGTGCAGAGTCCTGTACTTAGGACTGAAGAATCCCATGCACTGCTACAGACTAGGGACCGAGTGGCTAGGCAGCAGTTCTTCAGAAAAGGACCTAGGGGTTACAGTGAACGAGAAGCTGGATATGAGTCAACAGTGTGCCCTTGTTGCCAAGAAGACTAACGGCATTTTGGGCTGTATACGTAGGAGCATTGCCAGCAGATCGAGGGACATGATCATTCCCCTCTATTCGGTGTTGGTGAGGCCTCATCTGGAGTACTGTGTCCAGTTTTGGACCCCACACTACAAGAATGATGTGGAAAAATTGAAAAGAGTCCAGCAGAGGGCAACAAAAATGTTTAGGGGGCTGGAGCACATGACATATGAGGAGAGGCTGAGGGAACTGGGATTGTTTAGTCTGCAGAAGAGAAGAACAAGGGGGGATTTGATAGCTGCTTTCAACTACCTGAAAGGGGGTTCCAAAGAGGATGGATCTAGACTGTTCTCAGTGGTACCAGATGACAGAACAAGGAGTAACGGTCTCAAGTTGCAGTGGAGGAGGTTTAGGTTGGATATTAGGAAAAACTTTTTCACTAGGAGGGTGGTGAAGCACTGGAATGGGTTACCTAGGGAGGTGGTGGAATCTCTTTTCTTAGAGGTTTTTAAGGTCAGGCTTGACAAAGCCCTGGCTGGGATGATTTAGTTGGGGATTGGTCCTGCTTTGAGCAGGGGGTTGGACTAGATGACCTTCTGAGGTCCCTTCCAACCCTGATATTCTATGATTCTATGACCATGTTGCACATCACAACAGGCAGCTAGAAAATAACAGCAGCAATGCTGCAATCCATAAAACTGGCACCTAATATTAGGTGCCTAGCACACCCTACAGGAGGAATGGGGAGAGACCGGCATCTAAACATTTGATCCACAAAAACTAGTGCACTAGGATGGGTGCTGTGTGAGCCAGCCAATGAGAGATGCCAACCACAGGGTGTGTTCGAAGCCCTGACCCCTCACAGACATGGATGACCAAGACTGGTCTGCAGAGCGGTGTCTAGCTGGGCTAGCGACCCATGAATAGGAACCCCTCTCGTGGAGTCAAGTGGCTTACGTGCCTAAGTCATTTCTTGTGAGAATAAGCTAGGCACCTGCTTTGCTCTACACCAAATGGGGGAGGGGAGAGAAAGAGGTGGTGAGGCTCCCCATTTTACTTGTAGGCTTAGGGTTAGAGCACTCACCTGGGATGTTGGACACCCAAGATATGATCCTCTCTCTCTGCCAGAGAGGAAGCAAGGATTTGAATAGGGGTCTGCAATACTTGTCAGGAGAGTGCTCTAACCACTGACCTATGAGATGGTCTGAGGTGGAGCTTCCTTAATCTGTCCTGGAGAGACTGTTCCATTTCGGATAAATAATGAAAGAACTGTTGGACCAGGAGGATGGGAGCTAGAGTCTCCCACCTCCCAGGCGGGTGCCCTAACCACTGGGCTACCAAGTCATTCTCTCTCTCAAGCCCTATGACTGTTCCACTGTGGATAAATAGTCATTAGGAGAGAGAGTGACACACACTCTCTATAGGAGACAGATTCTGTAGTGGTTACGGCACCCCTAGTTAGATCTGCCTAGAAAATAGGAACAGCAAGGCGCTCCATCAAGCCAGCACGTTAGGAAGTGGTATATTAATTTAGATGGAATAAAGGGGCTCAAAGAGTCAAAGGTGTTAACATGATCCTGAAACTGACCAATACTAAACTATACTAAAGAAGGTTTGGGGTGTGGTATACAGAGACCTCAGCATGCTTAGTCCCACAGCAAGCACACCATTAAAAATCCTTTTCACCTTTTATTAAAGATACAGAAAAGGGAAAAACAGTTAAAGCATTTGAAATATAAAAGTAATAAACAAGGTTTTCACTTTAACAACATTCCTTGTTCCTTTCTTTCTAGTTTCAGGGAGTCTTCAGAAGGAAAACAAACCATGTCTGACAGTCTCTTCGATAGTGATAACTATCTTTCTCGGGGAAAAGAGAAGTTAGTTAATATGGGCTGGAGCTGTTGTTGTTAAAGTCCGATCCTGTCTCCTAGACGACAAAATGAGACAAACACACACAAAAGAACAGCAAAGATAGAAAATGCAGCTTCTGTCTCTGAGATTGACTCTCACTTACAACCTTATGGCTGAAAAACAAGCACAGCACATGATCTGGTCAGCCACTCTGAAATCTCGTGAACTTGTACCAGCATCAGGCTCTTTACGGGGTGGCTGTTAGCTGCCTTTCTGGTCACAGGCTTACCTCAGTGTTGCAAAATATGCAGCCTGGGCCAGCTAAGCCAGACTCTTATTAGACCGAAGGAAAAAGGAGAGAGGAAAGAGAAGAAATAAGGTAGGGAAGGAAAAGGAAATATGGGGGAGGGGGAACACAAAGTCTCACTTCCTATGTAGTTTTTGGAATTTAGCCAGAACTGGTGAAGGTGACAATGTCATCTAGGTCCCTCTCTCTGACCTGGTCTGGTCAGGACATTTTTCAGGATTATGGATGAAGAAAGTCTGGGATCCCAGGACATTTGGGGGGTGCGGAGAGAACACAGACATTATGCATGGTGAGTTTAAAAGACACCCCCCCACCCCATTAAAATCAGAAGAGGCTCATGTAATCTCACCCACAAGAAAGTGGGTGGAGCTGCCCCAGGGACAGGGAGCTGAGCTGCCCTGCCACAGACAAATGACATATCCCTCTTTCACAGGCTCAGTGACCTGCCACACCCAATTCATGAGACACCCTCTAAGAAATGTTCCTCAATCATATCCCAGAGGATATCAGAAATACCCTGCATTTAATGGCTGCAGAAGCCCATGGATTCAAAAGGCTGATGCAATTTAATCTCATACACTCTTGGTGGAGAACAGCATCCTACCACGGGAACCAAAACAAGGCGACTTCTCCCTGGGGCTGGGTTCTTATGCTGCAGAAACCTGCAAGGGTACTTGCAGCTCATTGGGAAAAAAATAAAATCCACCATAAACAGCTTTCTCCACTGGCACTCATATAGCTCCAAGATCAACTGGCAGCCCTGATTCAGCAGGGAAGGGATCAGTTCAGGTGCAGAGAAGGGTTCCTAGGATGATCAGAGGAATGGAAAGTCTATCTTATGAGAAGAGACTCAGAGAGCTTGGCTTGTTTAACCTAACCAAAAGAAGGCTGAGGGGAAATATAATTGTTCTCTATAAATACATCGGGGGATAAATACCAGGGAGGGAGAGTAGTTAAGTGAAGCATCACTGTTGACACAAGAACAAATGGATATATACTGCCCATCAACAAGTTTAGGCTTGAAATTAGATGAAGCTTTCTAACCATCAGATGAGTGACATTCTGAAACAGCCTTCCAAGGGGAGCAGAAAACCTTACTGGTTTCAAGACTGAGCTTGATAAGTTTATGAAGGGGGTGGTATGATAAGAGTGCCTACAATGGCATGTAGCCAATCTGCAACTGCTAGTAGCAAATATCCACAATGGCTAGTGATGGGACACTAGCTGGGGAAGGCTCTGAGTTACTACAGAGAATTCTTTCCCAGGTATCTGGCTGTTGAATCTTGCTGACGTGCTCAGGGACCAACTGATCGCCATTCTTGGGGTTGGGAAGGAACTTCCCCCCGGGTCAGATTGCTGAAGACACTGTGAGTTTTCACCTTCCTCTGCAGCATGGGGCCTGGGTCACTTGCAGGATTAAACTAGAGTAAGTGGTGCATTCTCTGTAACTTGAAGTCTTTAAATCATGATGTGAGGACTTCAGTAACTCAGCCACAGGTTAATAGTCCAGGAATGGGTGGCTGAGGTTCTGTGGCCTACAATGTGCAGGAGGTCAGACTAGATCGGGGTCGGCAACGTTCGGCACGCGGCTCGCCAGGGTAAGCACCCTGGCAGGCCGGGCCAGTTTTATTTACCTGCTGACACAGCAGGTTCGGCTGATCGCGGCCCCCACTGGCCGCGGTTCACCGTCCCGGGCCAATGGGGGCGGCGAGAAGCGGCATGGACGAGCGATGTGCTGGCCGCGGCTTCTCGCCGCCCCCATTGGCCCGGGACGGCGAACCGCGGTCAGTGGGGGCCGCGATCGGCCGAACCTGCCGCGTCAGCAGGTAAATAAAACTGGCCCGGCCCGCCAGGGTGCTTACCCTGGCGAGCCGCGTGTCGAACGTTGCCAACCCCTGGACTAGATGATCCTTTCTGGCCTTAAAGTCTATGAGTCCTACCTCAACCTACTCCCTCACATACCACCACATCCAGCACTCCTTCCATTCCACCCCATTTAGGCACACCACTGCCCCCCTTTCTCTCCCCCCCCACACCACACAGAGCACTCTGATACCATGAAAGAGGCCAGGCAGCACTCACCACTACCACAGACACCCAGGAGGAGAATCATAGGAGCCACTCAGCCAGCAGCAGCAGTGGCAGGAATCTGGGAAAAGATCTTGTACCACGAGGCAGGCCATGGACTGCTCTGGGACCAGACCGATGCACTCCAGGAGGGCCACACATAGGACAGGATAAGTAGAAGTGGGGTGAAACGGATCCATGCCTTTATGCTTGCTTCCCACCACACTGGGACTCCACAATAGCCAGTCCTTTATTTTGGCTGCTGTGTAGCTGAAATCTGGGAACCGTACTATCAGCCAGTTGCCAAGAAACCATGCAATAGGCCCAAGCTCAGCTGGGCTTGTGACAACCCCTGGCATCAGAGAGAGGTGGTGATGTGCAGAGTGTGCTGGACTGACATATTTGCCAAAGTCAGAGTGAGACACAGGAAACTGAAGAGGGGGCTGGACTTTAGCTACCAGGTATCCACCTGTCTGCAAGCTGGATTGGGTAAGGAGCTGCACACAGACACGTGCGTCCATGAAGTCACCTGGAAGTGGTCATTTAGAACAACTGACAAAAGATGCAGCCTTGGTTCCATTCAGCCATGACCTCAGCACCATGGCAAGTACTGGCTCAGGAAGTGAGGGAGCAGGCAGAGGACACCTGGGAGAGGGGGGAGAGGAGAGGAGTGGCAAGGGTGTGGAGAAGGAACATTTTTACACCTACCAAAATATAGGCCATTAACTGGTTTATGACTGCCCGTGTTGAGGTCCTGACGGTTGCTACAGCCACAGAGATGAGCTGGGGACAGGCTTTGAGGAGAGCTTAGCACGAGGGTCAATGCCCTTGGAGGGCACAAGTGGGGAAGTAAGGACATGAAGAAGTGGAAACTTCTTCATAAGCAGGATAGGGCAGGCTTCCAGGGGATTATAAGAAGAGAAGGGGGGTGGGTATGAAGGGAGGAAGTTTAGGTGGCCCAGTCCCTGGATCATCTGAGAATGGCAGGGCCCACCCTCACTGTCCTGTCATGATGGGCATAGGGGAGCTGGACACCATGCAAATGCAGTGCCAACAGTGATGTAAGTAGGAGCACTAGGACAGATGCCAGAGGACTATGGAATGCATGGAGTGGACATGTTCACTCTATGGGTTACAGATCACAGTAGCCACATTGCGTGGTCACAGACTCCACTTTCATTGATCCGATTGTTCAAACTAGAACCCACATCCACCAGGCAGCATCACAGTTACATCTTCCATTGACCTCTGCACACGCACACTGAGGCAGGAGACAGGCTTCTGGATGCCTAGAGTTGGACAATAGTGTGCATGTCCCAGGGTCTCGTACATAGGCACCTGGGGAACTTAGATGGCACACAGTTGGGTGCCTAGAGAATTTAGGCACCTACAGGGTTAGGCAGCAGCTGACAGGAGTAATGTGGATTGCAGTGCTGCTACAAATGGGACTTAGGCTCCTAAGTCCCTTTATGGGCCACATCTTTACAAACTGTAGCCTATAGGTATACATATTTGCTAGATAAGGCATAGGTATAAGTTAAGGCAGTATGCAAGAAGCCTACAGGCTTCAAAACCTGTAAGACAGTAGCTTACCAAGCTGAAACATAAGGCCCAAAAGCCTTAACATATCAGGAATAATTGTGGATCATAAGATAACATAAGATAGAATGCTGTAATAAACAAATATGACTAAGCTGCTGATATCTAACAGCAAGATGCCAGTTGATGCTAGTTTTGGATATTTTAAGATAGGAACATCAGCAGATGTTCAACCACAAGAATGCTATGGCAACCAATTGACGTATATGCTAATGAGCTTGAGGTAAATGGCATAATGTGCTATCAACATTATTAGGTTGAGGAGGTTCAGGATATGGATACAGGATCCTGGACATCCTTATGAATATTCATGGCTGCCATGTAACCCTATAAGAGAGCTAACCACAGCCTATGCTGTTGGAATCTTCTTGGCATGCCAGAGATTGGACCACTCATTGATCACCTGTCTCACCAATCATAGGACTATGCAAAGGGATGGCGTGAGTATACAAATGTTCTGGTGCTGAATTTCTTAACCATTCTGTATTATCTCCACGTCCTTTGCTGGTTGGAGTGTCTGTGATTTTGGTAACTGCTAATAAAATATTACAAAGTCAAGAGCCCCTTCCTAAGTGTGAGTGTCTTACCTGTGCACATCAGGGTCCTCATAACAATTCTAACAACTCTGGATCTGATCACGAGGCAGGGACCCTGCCAAACCAGAGAATGCTAAAAAGGGAATTCTGATTAACATACCATCAATAGATCAGGCCCTGGCCCAAAGCTCATTGAAGTCAATGGAAGCCTTTTCCTATGGGAGACAAGAGATGCTGGCGCTATCTCCTCACACCCTTATTGCACATCACCAAGGTTGGTAGGAGGTGAGCTGATTCCTATCTCCTGTCTGAGCAGGGTGAAGGAAGTGCTCCCCAACCCAGAAAGTGAGAGGTGACTATTTAGTTGCAGTCCTGCTCCCACTGAAAAGAAACTTAAACAAACAGTTGTATCAGGTGTTAATAGGAATCAGATCACAGGATGAGCAACTGGGGTGAGGCCTTTCACTTCTAAATTA
Organism: Emys orbicularis; assembly: GCF_028017835.1. NCBI lineage: Eukaryota > Metazoa > Chordata > Testudines > Emydidae > Emys > Emys orbicularis. The sequence continues at coordinate 76,428,354 of NC_088691.1, read as the reverse complement.
GCAATTCAAATCTGGCTCAAATCAGATATGAGCAGGACACAGAACTGTCCTGCCACACATGTAATGATGACTGCATATTTTATTGCTTAGAGTTTCAGTGGTTCTCAACCTATTTACCATTGTGGGCTGCATATGCAGCTCACAATGTGTTATGTGGGCCACACCCAATACTGCTTGTATGGCCCTAAGGATGTCCCACGTGCTGAGTTGTGTGCTGATTGGGCCGCAGGTTGAGAACCACTGTAAGTTTGGGGAAGGCACTGTATAATTTGTCTTGTACATTACTGAGCACATTATCAGTCCTTAACAAATAATAAAAATCAAAACAGACAAAACAGAAAGCAAACCTAGTTTCTAAGCAAAGCCCTTACTCCTGAAGAACATACACACACACTGATCTCCCACTAGAAAGTCTAGATTTCATGTATGGGAGAGGATTCCCACCATGCTTTATCCTTAAAGGGACTTCAATCAATTTTGTTCTTATACCTCATAACACTTAAATAGCATTCATACTCTTAAACATCTCTGCTTCAAGTTCTGGCTGGGGTTACAGTTGCAGGTGGAGTTGAAACATAGGTCCTAATTACCGAATACTGTGCATGTAGTATAATAGGGAAAAACACATACCAGCTGGAAACAGAAGTGTCCTTGCGATTCTTCCGCCTCTCTTGGTACCAGAGTCTCAAGCAAGGTATGTGCTTATGTAGCGTCTCCTCTCCACCCGGTTACCTTCTTTAATGCCAATCTGCTTACAGGTTTTGATGGAGAGGTCTGGGTTCTTCTGGATCCCGCCATCCACTCAGCAAGGTGTATCATCTTTATTTTTCACTATGAATTTATTTGGCGGTGCCTCCACCCCCCTCGCTCCTTCCTGGCAGGGTCACCAGGGCAGCTTGGGAGGAAAATTCTAACCACAGGGTAACCCCCACTTACTTGCCAGATAGTTGGAGACTCCCAAGAAATAACACAAATACATACAATGTCAACACAGTAATTATATTAGACAAATATAACATAACAGGGTAAAATACTATTTTTAAGGTCACCGGTGCCCATGCTGATAATACCCATAACTTACCCCAGTCACGGGACCTGATGTAGCAAATGTAAGATTAGTGTCCCGTTGGTATGCGTACTTTGTTGGGGCCCTTGATGACCTATGATCACGATATCATCTCTGCAGGGATTTAGCAGTGTGGCTGACTGGGTTCAGTACAGCCCAAAGGACTCACAAGTGGGAGGAGGTGGTAAGTCCCTCCACGGGTTTAATACGCAGCAGGTTATAAAATCCCCAAACCCTTACTCCCTGGCTTGAGGACACAGTTCAGGGAGTAGGGGGTCCCCAAAACAATTTCCCTGACTACCTAAAAGATGGTGCACTCACAAACTCCATGAATGATCCTCAGGTTCAGAGATGACTCTGGACTCCTCAGTCACTGCTGAGGGGCTGATCTCTGCTGGCAGGGATCCTCTTCAGGCAGGAGTCAGGCTGCTTCTGGTCTCGGGATTTTCCTTCACCACAAAGGGGTGCAGGGCTCAAGGTGCAGATTACACAACTATACTAAAATCCAAACTGTAGTCTCCTACTCCAGCATGCAGACACACTCACAGCAGGCAGCAGCCCTGGACTAGCAGCCAGAGCAAAGCTGACCATGTGGTGACTGGTCTCACCTAGGGAGCTGGAGGGCTAACCCAGCCTGGCTGGGGAAGTTTCCCAGCAAACCTCTACAAACTGGGAGTCATCAGTGAAGAGGGAAAAGCCCAGCTGAGGGATCTTGCTTTCAGGTCCTAGAGGCCAGTTCTCAGGGAGAACCCTGCATGCAGACCTGGGACTCACCAGCTCCCCACACAGCCAGTCTGCCCTTGCCCTGGCTGGCTCCAGACTGACTCAAAAATGGCTTCTCCCCTTTCCTGAACTCCCTGGGAGGGGCATCTCACTCCCTATTGGTTGCCAGGCAGATTCTGAGTCTGCTTTGGCTCCCCCTCCGTACCAGGGACAGTGTGCCTCTCCCTGAGCTGCCAGCAGACAGAGCCCCAGGAATCTAGGTAATCTCCTTGGGGGTTACACTTTTAGAATGTATGGCCTAGTATGTGCCTTCTCCTGTCTAAATGCCGATTGATTTGGCTTTACAGGAGAATTGCAGACCCACAAAGCACAGGTTTAAACTTCTATCATAGCATGCAGTTTTCTACAGCTGCCAGTTGGCAGTTCGAGCACATCTTCCCCCAAGGAGAAAAAACTACAAAAACTAGACAAGCCATTTACAAAACAAACTTTGCCTCTCTACAAAGGAAAAAGGACACTAAACTATCTAAACTGCTACATGCCACAAGGAGCCACAACAGTAGTTCCCTTAACCCACCCAGCAATATTGTTAATCTTTCCAGCTATACTCTTAGCCCAGCAGAAGAGTCTGTCCTATCTCGGGGCCTCTCCTTTTGTCCCTCCAGACCCACGAACATGATACAGTTCTGCGGTGACCTAGAATCCTACTTTCGACGTCTCCGACTCAAAGAATATTTCCAACATACCTCTGAACAGCATACTAATCCACAGAATCCCCCCTACCAGCACTACAAAAAAAAGGATTCTGCGTGGACTCCTCCGGACGGTCGAAACAACAGACTGGATTTCTACATAGATTGCTTCCGTCAACGTGCAAAGGCTGAAATTGTGGAAAAGCAACATCACTTGCCCCATAACCTCAGCCATGCTGAACACAACGCCATCTACAGCCTCAGAAACAACCCTGACATCATTATCAAAAAGGCTGACAAAGGAGGTGCTGTCGTCATCATGAATAAATTGGAATATGACCAAGAGGCTGCTAGACAGCTCTCTAACACCACATTCTACAGGCCATTATCCTCTGATCCCACTGGGATTACCTAAAGAAACTACACCATCTGCTAAAGCACAGGAACAAATCTGTACAGACACATGCCTAGAACCCCGACCAGGGACATTCTATTTGCTACCCAAGATCCATAAACCTGGAAATCCTGGACGCCCCATCATCTCAGGCATTGGCACCCTAACATCAGGCTTGTCTGGTTATGTGGACTCTCTCCTCAGACCCTACGCTACCAGCACTCCTAGCTATCTTCGAGACACCACTGACTTCCTGAGGAAACTACAATCCATCGGTGATCTTCCAGAAAACACCATCCTGGCCACTATGGACGTAGAAGCCCTCTACACCAATATTCCACACAAAGATGGACTACAAGCTATCAGGAACAGTATCCCCGATAATGTCACAGCTAACCTGGTGGCTGAACTCTGTGACTTTGTCCTCACCCACAACTATTTCACATTTGGGGACAATATATACCTTCAAGTCAGCGGCACTGCTATGGGTACCCGCATGGCCCCACAGTATGCCAACATTTTTATGGCTGACTTAGAACAACGCTTCCTTAGCTCTCGTCCCCTAACGCCCCTACTCTACTTGTGCTACATTGATGACATCTTCATCATCTGGACCCATGGAAAAGAAGCCCTTGAGGAATTCCACCATGATTTCAATAATTTCCATCCCACCATCAACCTCAGCCTAGATCAATCCACACAAGCGGTCCATTTCCTGGACACTACTGTGCTAATAAGCGATGGTCACATAAATACCACCCTATACCGGAAACCTACTGACCGCTACACTTACCTACATGCCTCCAGCTTCCATCCAGGACACACCACACGATCCATTGTCTACAGCCAAGCTCTAAGATATAACCGCATTTGCTCCAATCCCTCAGATAGAGACAAGCACCTACAAGATCTCTATCAAGCATTCTTAAAACTACAATACCCACCTGCTGAAGTGAAAAAACAGATTGACAGAGCCAGACGAGTACCCAGAAGTCACCTCCTACAAGACAGGCCCAACAAAGAAAATAACAGAACACCACTAGCTGTCACCTTCAGCCCCCAACTAAAACCTCTCCAGCGCATCATCAGAGATCTACAAGGTATCCTGAAAGATGATCCTTTACTCTCACAGATCTTGGGAGACAGACCTGTCCTCGCTTACAGACAACCCCCCAACCTAAAGCAAATACTCACCAGCAACCACACATCACTGAACAAAAACACTGACCCAGGAACCTATCCTTGTAACAAAGCCCGATGCCAACTCTGTCCACATATCTATTCAAGTGACATCATCATAGGGCCTAATCACATCAGCCATACCATCAGGGGCTCGTTCACCTGCACATCTACCAATGTGATATATGCCATCATGTGCCAGCAATGCCCCTCTGCCATGTACATTGGCCAAACCGGACAGTCTCTACGCAAAAGAATTAATGGACACAAATCTGACATCAGGAATCATAATACTCAAAAACCAGTGGGAGAACACTTTAACCTGTCTGGCCATTCTATGACAGACCTGCGGGTGGCTATCTTAAAACAGAAAAACTTCAAAAACAGACTCCAACGAGAGACTGCTGAGCTGGAATTGATATGCAAACTAGACACAATCAACACAGGATTAAATAAAGACTGGGAATGGCTGAGCCATTACAAACATTGAATCTATCTCCCCTTGTAAGTATTTTCACACTTGCTTCTTATCAAACTGTCTGTACTGAGCTATCTTGATTATCACTTCAAAAGTTTTTTTTCTCTTACTTAATTGGCCTCTCAGAGTTGGTAAGACAACTCCCACCTGTTCATGCTCTCTGTATGTGTGTATATATATCTCCTCAATATATGTTTCACTCTATATGCATCCGAAGAAGTGGGTTGTAGCCCACGAAAGCTTATGCTCTAATAAATTTGTTAGTCTCTAAGGTGCCACAAGTACTCCTGTTCTATCTTCCCCCATGTTACTTTTTGGTGACTCATTTCCAGATGTACTTACTAGGTTATTGTCAGCCAAGCTAGCTATCAACTCCACAGAACAGCTGTCCACTATGTGAAGCAGTGTTAATTTCAGCACAGGTGACTCCTTGACTAAGATCCTATCTTGGTGTTGTTCAGTTTCAATCTATCTCCTCACTTGCCCTGGGACAGATACCATGCAGCCCTAGATGAACCATGAAGAGAGACTGAAGGAAGAAAAGAGGCCACCATTTTAGAAGGAAAGGAGCCCCACACTCAGAGGCCCTTCAAAAAAAGCCTCTTCAAAAGAAATTGGACCCTGAACCTATGTTGGCTGTGAATGATGATTCATGAGAGCTGGCTGTCCCTATTCCCAGACAGTCTTCCCCTCAGATATCTTAACATTATCCTGTCACCAGTCTAAACATACACAGACAAAAACAAATTCTTTCTCTATTTTTAAAAAATCATTTATTATCTTTCATACCAGGATCACTTTACATCTGTAAGCCATACCTCTCTCATTTGTCAGTTTTTCTCTCCTGGAAGAATAAAGTCAACAGAAGAACATATCAGACAGCACAGTTTAGCAAATTGCTTCTTTCTTTTAATTTGGCCCAACAAATCTGGATCACTTGTTCCTCTGCCTATACATTTTCAGCTTTGCCACATAAGGAATGGCTTTGAAGGCTGCAGATTAAATGGTGACATCTAATTGTAGCACAGCAAAAATATTAAAACTTTTTTCATTAAGAAAATTTGCTAAATTTCTTCTTAAAATTTTGCTTCTAAGAAAAGGTCTCCTAGCCTACTAGGATAAATCCATTGACTTCAGTGGAGTCACTCCTGATTTACACTTGTGTAAGTAAAATCAGAATTAGGCCCAATGTCTCTTGCAAAGACATTATTTAAGTTATCTGCCTAAAAGTCTCACCTCGGTGAAACTGTTGACTATAGCTAGACAATAAAACACCTAATTTGCCACAAATTGTAGGCAAAGCCAAAATAGCTCTTTTAAACTGTAGAAACAGTCTTTTTGGTCAGGCACACACTGGAAGCTGTCTTCCCCACACACATACACTATCTCAGTTTGGCATCACGATGTCTTCCCTTGTTTTCTCAGAGCCACCCAAGTTATTCATGGCCTAGTGCAGGGGTCGACAACGTTTGGCATGCGGCTCGCCAGGGTAAGCACCTTAGCGGGCCGGGCCAGTTTATTTACCTGCTGACGCGGCAGGTTCGGCCGATCGCGGCCCCCACTGGCCGCGGTTCGCTGTCCCGGGCCAATGGGAGCGGCGGGAAGCGGCGCGGGCGAGGGACGTGCTGACCACGGCTTCTCGCCGCCCCCATTGGTCCAGGACGGCAAACCGCGGCCAGTGGGGGCCGCGATCGGCTGAACCTGCCGCGTCAGCAGGTAAATAAACTGGCCTGGCCCGCTAGGGTGCTTACCCTGGCGAGCCGCGTGCCAAACGTTGCCGACTCCTGGCCTAGTGTGTTTCTAGACTTGTGCTTTTGGTCAATAATTTACTCAGGAGTTAGTTGCACTGCAACTCCTAGATGCCAATTCATTTACAAGGACTCCTAAATCCTTGGAGAAATTTTACTCCTGGGTAAATCTGTGAATCTTGGGAAGTTGAGAGAAAGTACCTAGGAGGCAACTTTCCCATTTTTCATTGGATGGGAATGGGAAGTTTTTATTCTTAAAAGGCAAAAGAGGTGGAGAGTGAAAGTGGGAGGCTACACTGACCCAGGACAGAAAAAAACAAAATACAGAATACAGGTTGAATACAGACTGGTTCCAATTTTATTTTCTTATATTTTAACAATCTGTTTCAAATAGCTATTTTGGGAAACCACTAAAAAAGCATACAAATATTTTGACAGGTCTGCTGACAAGTTTTTTGTTTTTGTTTCATGAAAACAAGTTTGACTGAAAAAAGCAATAGCCTCCATCAGGTTACAAAGAACATGTATCAGTTTGTTTCTAGTTATTTAATCATAAAAAGTGGCTGAGGCCATATTAAATGTTCAAACAAGTCAAAATATTTTCTTTTGCAGCAGAATGGCCATCACTAGAAATATTGTGAGCACAATATAATGGCAAATATGGAAATCAGAGAAGTGCCACTTCTCTATTTCTTCCTCTGGGGAAGTTGGCTAATTCTAGTAGAAGCCTCTAACAGGCAGTCACTGGACCTATGGATTTTCAGTAACACTATCCACAACATTATGAATAAAAGTCTATGATTTAGAGTTGCACAATAAATAAATTGCTTAAATTTAAATACTGGTTGCCAGGTAGGCAGACAGATTCTGGGTGCTGTGGTTTCTGAACATCTCATCGGTGAATCTACTATGGTTTCTCTCTTTTCATATTCAGCGTTTTATTTTAAAGGGGACATTTGGATTCCTTACGGAAGAGATGTGATTTATTTGTATGAGTTGTTAACATTTTTTAGTATCTACTAAAATTATAGTGGAGAAAATGTGCCCCCACTGTGTTTGAACCGCTGTACCCAAACCAAACTTAACCACCTAAAACAAACTCTGAATGGGACTCAAAAATTGGTTGGTTCATTCATCCCGAAAAATACTGTTCACTAGGGTGTGCGCAAAACTAAATAGAACATAGCTAATTAGGTTCATCTGAAGTATGCACCTCCTAAGCATGTCTTCCTGTGCTCTGTTTACAGATCTAACGTTTTCATCCTAAGGGAAAAAACATAGCTGTTTTCATACTCCTGATATTCAGTCTTAATGTAATGGCTCTGCCCTTGGACTTGTTCATTAGCATATTTTATATTCCTCATATAAGAGGTTTGATTCACTTAGCTTATCCAAGGCTCTGGTTATTTGTCAGAATTAAGTACAATTTACTGTTCCCTTCCCTTGTTGTATGTAAAAGGATTTTATTCCATTAACAGTTTCACTTTTAAAAAGTGATTATGCTACTTGGTTTCCAATTAAGTTTTGTCTAAGTTGCAGTTTTCTATAACTTTAACGAATTCTGAGTATGCCATCATCCCTTACCACTCTGAAGTAGGACACTCCATTTCAAATGATCACAGTTGTTGCCTCCATCTATATTGAATATGTAAGTGGCAGCATATAATTTATCTTGATGTCAGAATACGTTATTTCTAAATCTTCAATTACATGATCATTTAGAGCCTCTGTTTCTGAGCTGAAGTTAGAACTATTTTTAATTTTACTTTCAGAGGAAAAGAAGAGGTAGATCCAAGATTTTGAAGGGGTGGGCGGGAAGGGACTATAGGCAAGATGCCCAAACCATTATAAAGAAACTAGAACTTTGTAAAACATTTATGGTTACAACTTTCCTGAGCAACTCAAAATTTAAACTCATGTTGGTCAAAAGACTTGATAAGATTCAAAGACTTCAGTGGACTTAAAAATAAAAATGGCATAAAAATACCAGAATCTGGCACTGTATTTCTCAGAGAATTGATGGAACTACATCAACACTTGAGGTCACTCTGTACATCAGCTCATTTTCGTAAACCATCCTACGTTGCATCTAGTGACAAATAAAGGGACTCTGTCCTCATATATTTAAGGGTGTGATCCTGCTCCTGTTCAAGCCAATGAGCAATCTTCCTCTGAATTCAATGATGGTAGAATTACATTTTTAGAGATGGGCCTGATTGAATTAAATAAACTCTTTGGGGAAGAAACCAGCTTATTGTTTTGTGTTTGTACAGTTAGCACAGTCATATCTTGGTCCATCACTGGGGCTCCGACATGCTAGGGTAATACAAATAATACATAATCATAATTCAATTCTCATTGAATTCAATGGAACATTTGATGGCACTACTCCATTTCCAAATTTGTTTGACTGCTTTGTACATAATAATACAGGCATCTTAAAAAATATATTACAACAAATGTGAAGTGTTCATAGCTGACACTGATATATCCAAATATTTCTAAAGTGATTTCCAGCATTTCATGTTAAACTAAATAAACTGTAAATCAGCAATAAGAGGGGGAAAGAAAAACAAGTAAAACTGCAAAACTTGTTCTTTTGCTTGACAGTCTAATTTGTTTCACTATGGATGCAATGATTTCTCATAAAAATCACATAACTGAAAAACTGTATTTGTGTAGCATTTAGCCTGCTGATCAATATTAAATTACTTTGAATAAAGTCTGTGATATAGCACAATATAAGCATTGTATTACATTTTAAGTGGATCAGTATTTTATCTGAAAGTCAATATGGAATCAGTCTTTTAAAAATATAGCCCTTCTTGATGTATTATCTAATTGCTACTTCACCATTTAGCTTGGATTGCATATAGAATTATGGCTTCAACTTCTGATGTGTACTGTTGACTGCAGCAATACATACTATGGGCTAATTCCAGATCCCTGTTCTCATGAAAAAAAAAAAAGAGTCCAATTGTCAACAACAGGATTTCTTGGGTGAGTAGAATGAGCAGAATTTAGCCCTATCTGTGTATTTACAAGTGCAGTAGTTTTGAAAATAAAGTTAATCACAGTAAAAAACCTGATTCTGTAAAAAGGTCCATAACTAATTTAAATAGAACTGCCCTACCCCTGTTTGTAGTATTTTAATTTATCACTAAAGTTATTGCCAACAAACTTTTATATCAGTAGTAGAAAAGAATATGATGTTAACACTTGGCTTACATAAGAACATAAGAACGGCCATACCGGGTCAGACCAAAGATCCATCTAGCCCAGTACCCTGTCTACCGACAGTGGCCAATGCCAGGTGTCCCAGAGGGAGTGAACCTAACAGGCAATGATCAAGTGATTTCTCTCCTGCCATCCATCTCCATCCTCTGACAAACAGAGGCTAGGGACACCATTCCTTATCCATCCTGGCTAATAGCCATTAATGGACTTCACCACCATGAATTTATCCAGTTCTCTTTTAAACGCTGTTATAGTCCTAGCCTTCACAACCTCCTCAGGTAAGGAGTTCCACAAGTTGACTGTGCGCTGCATGAAGAAGAACTTCCTTTTATTTGTTTTAAACCTGCTGCCTATTAATTTCATTTGGTGACCCCTTGTTCTTGTATTATGGGAATAAGTAAATAACTTTTCCTTATCCACTTTCTCCACATCACTCATGATTTTATATACCTCTATCATATCCCCCCTTAGTCTCCTCTTTTCCAAGCTGAAGAGTCCTAGCCTCTTTAATCTCTCCTCATATGGGACCCGTTCCAAACCCCTAATCATTTTAGTTGCCCTTTTCTGAACCTTTTCTAGTGCCAGTATATCTTTTTTGAGATGAGGAGACCACATCTGTACGCAGTATTCAAGATATGGGCGTACCATCGATTTATATAAGGGCAATAATGTATTCTCAGTCTTATTCTCTATCCCCTTTTTAATGATTCCTAACATCTTGTTTGCTTTTTTGACCGCCTCTGCACACTGCGTGGACATCTTCAGAGAACTATCCACAATGACTCCAAGATCTTCCTGACTCGTTGTAGCTAAATTAGCCCCCATCATATTGTATGTATAGTTGGGGTTATTTTTTCCAATGTGCATTACTTTACATTTATCCACATTAAATTTCATTTGCCATTTTGTTGCCCAATCACTTAGTTTTGGGAGACAAAACAAAACAGTTTTGTGAGGCTTCTGACAAACCTCAACAGGATATCCAAAGGCCTGTCTAAACCAAGATTTCGCACTACATGGTAAATAAGATTCAGTTAAGTACCTAGTTCTCTTTGTTGATTATTACTCAATAATTTCTAATCCATTTTTACTGAAGATGATCCCAACTCATTGAGAGCTGAATATGAACTTCCCAAAACTTTGGGTAAATTCACATCAGGAATTCTGATTTAGTGTAATCTCTAGTGTTATAGTTCAGAATTATGGGGCTCAATTCTGCAAAGCTCTGAGCGCTCTGGCTCTGATCCAGCAAAGCAATTATGCAAGGTGCTTAACTTTAAGAAGGTGAACAGTTCCATTATAGACCCATGCTTAAAGCTAAGCATTTTCTTAAGTACTTTGCTAGATTGCGGTCAGTAGGATCAGTACCTTGCAGAATCGAGCCTGTGGTACAATTAAATATAAGCATTTAAATATCCCAACTCTGGATGAGTTATATTACTGGGCAAAGCATTAGAAAGCTTGTCTAGACAAGGTAGACATTACTGAAATATGGTGATGTTTCCAGTCACTTACCATTTACCAGTGCCTTACCATTTAGGGGGCCAATAATGCCGCTTTTACACACCTTTACACACAGAGTAAGGTACTAATCAAAGTGGGTGATTGATAGTGACACAATTTTCCTCCTAAAATGGAAAAAAAAATAGTTATCTGATTATTCAAGCAACAAATATTCCAATGGATAAAGTGACTTGAAGTAGAAACTTATTAATTACTAGTAATCACTCCTCATACTGTGTAGCTCACAACTAGAAATGAAAATTGCATTCACAATTATTGCTAACAAATCTGCCCTTTCCTTTTTGTTCCTTTTGTTTGCCAGGAGCTGGGAATGGGCGACAGGGTGTACTACTAGGATTTTATGTTTTTTGTATTTTGTATAATTTAGAATGAAGAATAAAGAAAAATAATGTAGCATGTATTAAACGTATTGATGTATGATATGATTTGACCATATTCTGCCAGCCACCCTTTCTGAAAGCAGAAAGGAATGGCCTAGTGTGCCATTGGTAAAGATGCATTAGCCAGAATCTTGTGTCTGAAGCTGATTTAAAGGCAATAATAGATCTTTAGGGTCACCGCTTTGTTGTAGGTTTAAAATTAGCATTTTGAAATAAGTAAAAGAATGCAATGATTGTTTTTTCCTGCATTGCAATTTGATGTTCCTGTTCAAATGTTCTGTGTAAATCAATCCTGTTTTATGTGTGAATGAGGAATGTGTGTGTTAGAAGAAAAGTGTGAAGGCCATCACCGGACCAGATAGGAGCCAAGGACAGACGTAAAGGCGCCAGGAGATTGCAACACATCCCTATTAAGATGTCAAAGGAGGCAGATTGATGACTCTAAAAATGAGGCAGGCACCTATCAATCGGAACAAAATAGCTGTGATCAAAACCCTGAGAGACTAATAAAGAAAATAAAGAATAAAAAGAACAATTTAAGAAAACAAGCACTCGTCAAATGGCGATTGATTACAGCATGACGGTGCAAAACTCATTGGCCCCAATGAAGGAAGATCATTATATAAACAGGGTGCTTTGCCATGAAATTTTGGGTTCATCCTGCCAAGACTTCCCCAGAGCATCATATCGCGACCGACAGAACCTAGCTCCTCCCTACCTGCAATAAACCTAGCTGACCACTAGGTTGCTCCAGACTCTGGACTGGTAACTATGACATCGACTGGTGGGACAGTGTGTGTGTGTGTGTGTCTGACTGAATGCATATGCTAATTGTTTTATCTCCAATAAACGCGGCGTATTGCCTTTTCCCTTCTTATAAGCATAACAAGGGGACGGATCACTTGATGGTTATCTGTTCTGTTCATTCCCTCTGGGGCACCTGGCATTGGCCACTGTTGGAAGACAGGATAGTGGGCTAGATGGGCCTTTGGTCTGACCCAGTATGGCCATTCTTATGTATCCTTGTACTCAGACTTTGGGAAGCTTTTTAAATTAGATGTATTTCAGGTCTTTCACTGATTGCTAGCACCTTCATTTGGAAAGCACTACACCTGCAATATCCCCTTCTCTTAGCAATGTCACATCCATTTCTCTGAGTAACTTTGCTTTGAACCAGTTATTACTTATATCACAAATAATCCCATCTCTAATTAGTCCATCTATTAATTATTCAGTGTCATAGCACTTGGTTTTATTAGGCAGTTCTGTATAAGTCATTGGTCTCGCCTGACAGCTGTAAAGAACATGTGACTTTCCCAAGCAACATTATCGCATATATCAAAGTATTCTTTAAAGTTTTTAATGGCTTTTCCTAGCAGCTTTACAATCTTCTTCATGGTCCCACTGGAATATATCGTAGAACTGCAATGCCTCTGAGCCTATTTGCATGTAGTATTGTAGAGAGAACTCTCTCAAATTTCTCTTCAATATAATTTCTTTTCAGGAAAATTCAGAAGCACTGCAATCAGCTTCTCCTGTTTTCTATCATGTTCCCTCCCAGACTGTGGGCTTCACATTTTTGCCAAAAAGTTAGCTCTCTTCATGTGATAAAGGGTGCTGGTTAGAAACTGATCTTGATTTTCTGCCCCAAGTCAAACTTGCCATGGGTCAGGTTTTCAAACAGTTATAGTTTTGTCACGTGACAGGCCAGGGTCAGTAGCCACTGAATTCACTGAATTCAGTGGCTACTGTTACAAATATAATGTATTATCTGATCTATATTATGACAAACTCCACTTCCAACTGCTATAGTTACAAAATGAGGCAAGTCCCCAAGCCAAATCTTTTTCATTCCCTTTCTGTTTATCTCACCTCCTAACCATATTTCTCTGCCACTTTTACTGCTCTGCACTTTCTCAATATGAGGATTTAATAAAGGCCCCAGGGGGAGCTGGGCACTACTGATATTTGTTATCTGTATATTTCATTCCACAGATAAAAAAAAAATCAAATCAAATCTAGGGCTTTAGGTGGCAGTGTCATATTGGAGTCCTGTTTTTATGATTAAGGTTCCCTTCTTTCTCAAGCAACTTGGACTTTGTTATACACAGTTCAAGTTTTAAATTAGAAGATTTTGTATAACTGAAAAGCTATATGGCACACTAAATTACGGGACTGCAACTTAAAGAATCAGTCACAGAAATTAGGGATGGAAAAGATGTATTAAACTGTCTAGTTCAATCTCTGCCAATTTAGGATTATTCCCTACAACATATTTTACTGCACTTTCTCCCGAATTGTTTTCATGTGCAATTCCTCTCTGAAAAGTGACTCTGTACAACTGGCATTGTGCAGTTCCATGCTGATTGAATTAGCGGTTTCTCTGCCACTTGCACCGAGTTTAGAAAGTAAAAGGACTTTTTTCCTAAATGCCAACCTTGCATATTCAGCCTATCACACACCCTATCACCATAAATAAAGGTTCTCTGTATCACATTAGGCCTTCAGTTGCATCCGTGCAAGTTCATATTACGCCTTGGTGCAACTATATTGCCTTGGTTGTGTTGTGGTGCAAAGAAGAGCAAGGAGCACAGAGAGGCACACGTAGTAACCAAGGTAAATGCTTTATTAGAGTTAGCATGTTGTAGATAGTCAGTACTATTTCAGTGAGACTTACAATATTAACACTGTACCTTCCCTCTACAACAGCTCCTTTAAGTAAAGGAATGGGTCAGCTACCTGAATCTCACAGCCTGCTGAGATTATATTCTGACTTCCTATTAGTCTACTGCCCTTCCCCCTCTGACTTCTCTTTGATTCTAGGCTTGACCCTTTCCTTTTTTATTTTAGTCATGGCTCTCTTTCCCTCTCCTTTCTTTCCATCGTCTCAAGCTCAAAGTTCCTCTATGGGTCCAGGTCACAGATCTGACCTTTTCGTCCATAGTGAGCAGATAAGCCACTCTCTTTCGTACTGTCAATGTCATCTCTACAGCACTCATTCCAGTCCCTATTTATCTAGGTACTCATATGGCCCCCAACACCATAATATCTGAGTGCCTCAGATTTAAGCCCACACGAGGGCTGAGTCTGTGGAAAAGAAGCTCATTCTTCTTCAGGATGAGGAATCTGCAAGATTTCCAGTGAGCTCAACATTTTAAGCCAATTGTGGGAACAAACACTTTGCTGGGAGCCTCCAATTTTTGCCCACCTAACAAGCTCAATTTGTTTTCATTTTCCATAAGTTCCATGCATTTTGAGAATTACCAATCTTCTTATATTTGCTGCTGAATCCAGGATGGAGTTATGATTATAATTGTCAGCAAGCTACTCTTCAGTTGGATGTGGTCGCAAAGAGGTAGTATTTCATTCTGTCATAACCGTACGTCAGCAGCTCTGTAACACCTCTGTTGTGTACACCTCCTCTTCCTCTGGTGTTTTTCATTGCATATGACCTCTGCCTTCCTTGAGAAGCTTCATAATGTCATACAATGTCCCTTTTAATAATAATCATGGCATAAAGTTACTTGAAATGTTTTCCAAGTAGACAGAGGTGAGCTATCACATCTTTCATATGCACTGCAACCTCCTGTTCTCATTTACCTGCCCTCAACATCTTCTGTTGGGGATGAACTATTTGATAAACAGTTTCATAAATCTTTCATACACATCCTTCTGTTCTGATATCAGCACAATGTCATCTACCTCATCTTCTGTGGCATATAAGAAGAAATGTACCTGAGAGTCATCACTTTTATTGCTAGTCATCCTGCAACATGAAGCTACTTTAAATGAAGAAGTTCCATTTGGCTGAAATAGCCCTTTGTGGACTTTACATACTCCCTCTATAAGCAGAGGAACAGAAGATTTGGGCAGCTGCAGTATCTTTGACACCACCCCATTCTGTGTGTAATGCTGTGCAGGGAGTCCCCATGGGATATGGCTCCAAGCCACACAGAGGTGAATTCATCATTATTGAGCTCCTCCCACCCACCTCCAACCCCTCTGCAGCAGAACATTGTTGGTTCTGCTACTACAGTACCATCTGCAACTCCATCGACTGGGGCAGGGGCTGCCTCTAACTGATTAGAAACTGTCAATGAAGAATCTTTCTGGGGAGAGTATTATTTGGCTGTTGTTTGGGGATAGCTCAGTGGTTTGAGCATTGGCCTGCTAAATGTGGGGTTGTGAGTTCAATCCTTAAAGGGGCCATTTAGGGATCTGGGGCAAAAATCTGTCCAGGGATTAGTCCTGCTTTGAGCAGGGGGTTGGACTAGATGATCTCCTGAGGTCTCTTCCAACCCTGATATTCTATGAAGAGAAGCAGGGCTATTTTGATGTTGCACCATCTGTGATTTCTGATTCTGTTACAATAGTTTTTTTTTTTCATTGTGCCACCAAAAAATGGCTGGAAACTGCCCATAATAGCTGTTTTCCCTAGGCTACATTGAGTGAATGTTCAAGTCCCTGAGGACAAAGTGCACTGATGTAAATTTACTATGAAAGAGACACAGTGCTGCTGATTGTTGCAGAACTACCACTGAGTAGTAAATGCTTCACTGCTCTGTTACCCTGGGGTCTGAGCATTAACTACACTATTGAGCTGCAAATGCTTATCATCCTTTATAATTCAGACTATATAAATCATTGAAAAGAGACAATGTCCCCTTGGGGAGCTTGCAGGATTTATAAAAATGTAAAAATCACAACTATATTTAGCTGGCAGAGCTCCATTTAAAAGCTGGGATGCATAGCTGTCAACAGATATTCATAAAAGATACCTCATTTTTATTTTAATCTATTGAAATGTTAGTGCAGCTCAACCCTTTTTCCAGAAGAAAACACTTTCACCTTTAGCAGTATATTATCATGAACCAGGGTTAATAAATAATCAGTGTTAATGCTCTGTCTTCTACCTGTCTCTTTCTTCCAGCTATTCTGAACACATGTATGGCTGCCCTTTCTTATATTCATCTTTACACACAGATAAACAATGGTTTTCTTCATGGAGTGAGAGTACACATACCAACCTTGCTAATTACAAAATAATGATTACTAATAAAAGGTTTAAAATATTACAGTCGTAAAACATATTCCCATCCATTTGTAAAAGCAAGAGAGTATATAGTTCTGCTTCAGCTGAGAAAATAGCACTCTTCTAGCAAAGTGTTTGTAGAATGATCATAGCAGTAAGAGAAAAAAAGGCAAATTAGATTACTCTGTCCCCATGCAAGGGCAATGAGATGTATCTTAATAGAGAGCTTAGGCCTTCATCCCACCAACACCTATACACATTCATACCTATAGACAGATGAGTAGCTTCATGAAAGCCAATGGGATTACTCGCATAGAAACATAGAACCATGGAATTATAGAAATGTAGGGCTGAAAGGGACCTCAAGAGACTATAAGTTCCAGCCTCCTGGAGGCTGGACCAAATAAACTAGACCATCCCTGTGAGGTGTTTGTCCAACCTGTTCTTAAAACCCTCCAGTTATGGACAACAACCTCCTTGGAAGCCTATGCCAGAACTTTAAATGCCCTTTAGACATCAACTTGCTATTTAATATGGGAGCAAATAAGGCCAATACAGTTTTGGGCTACACACAGAGAGGCATCTCCACAGAGAAGGGAGACAAGAATCTCTCCCTTTCTCTCATGACCTGAACTAGACAACTGTTATGAGTTGCTCAGAAATGAAAACCAGAAGATTAAATATTGACAAATTGGAGGGAGTTTAGAGAAGAGCATCAAAAATTATTAGGCAGCCTGAAGCAATAGATTTCCAAGGAAACATCGAAAGGGCTAAATATATACATCTAGATATATCTTGGCAAAAAATGACTAAGAAGGAACATGGCAAGAGTCTACATTTATCTGCATGGTGTCAACACAAAGAATAGAAGAAATATATTAGGGTATTACAATTGGACAATGTGTAATTGGGAGTAATGGGATGATATGAATGTGATAGAGTATGGGTTTAAAATGCTTACTAAAACACTGCTTAACAAAAAAGGCTCGGAATTCTACACTAGCTTCAGTTTCTGGATGGATTTAAGATACAGTTCTATGGGACTACTCATGTGTAAAGTTATGCTTGTGCATAAGGGGCCATATTCCATACTCTTGTAAGATGATGATGTTCAGTTTAAGTGCTCTCTTTCCTAATTTTAATGGGAATTGAGTGTCCAAATCCCTCAGGTGGCTCTGACAGTCTCAGCTTGTGTATAGTTCCATTGATTTCAAAGGGACAACTCATAGGGCTAATCTTCAGGTGGCATAAGTTGTATCAGCTTCATTTATATCAAAGGAGCTATGACAATTTACAACAGGCGAGGATCTGCTCCTTTATAAGGCTGTAAAGTTAAGCATGTATATTAGTTTTTGCATGATCAGGGTCTTCGTGTGAACATTCCTTTCCCCTTCTACTTCTGCCACACAACCATCAACATCTTAAGAGTTAAACTGAACTACACAGAGCCATTGAAATGTCCAAAATGTTAGCTTAAGTGTTTATTTTTGCCTCTAAACACTTCTGTATTCCGAGTGCCAAAATTAAATATTTGTAACGGCAGAAAATTGTGCCTTGGTGAAATTAATCTAAATTGTGTTGTATTCATAGTCCAATGTTGTGTTCCAGGCTCATTACCTTCAAACTAAAAACCCCCTATAAAATCTCATTATTTTGTTGCCGGCTTTTACATTTAATTATTACCACATGGAGGTAGGTAATCATTATGCTGATTATCCAAGAATGAGGTGTAAATAGCTTGTGTGGGGGTTATAATCAGATAATAACAGTGAACACTGCTTCTGTGTAAAAGAAAGTGACATGATTTATAGTTATAACAAACAAACCTGCACCCATAATGAAATCCTTGTGCTTGATATTGTGCTTCGGACTACTGTCTGCTCAAATAGCTCCTTAATTTATTTATTCATTATCTCCCATATATGGATATTGCCTAAATTATGGGCTCTTGGGAGCCATAATTGCATTACATACGAAATGAGTGGAGATATTTTACTCAAACTTGCAATGGTCTGATTACCTCTAAACTTGGATACCATATATACAATTAAACATGTTCAGGCAAATCCCTCCCACCAATACCCCATGATTAGCCCTGGAAGGGTGTGTGTACGTGGTGGGGGATTAGATTACAAATTTGACAGAGCAGAAGAGTAGAAAGGAATGACATGAAGAGTGACAGAAAGAGAGAGGGGCTTGTACTGCTTAAACTTCAAGCGCAGATTACTGCTATGCAAAAAACAACACACACAGGGCTTGATTGTGGCTCTAGCTGTTACCGGGGGTTCTTTCAACCCAAAGCTCTTGGTAACTTTACTCTGTGCGAGGAGGTGTCAGGAAATAAATCAGGGGAGACACGGCCGTCCGACCGATAGATGGCTGGCACAAACAGGACAACACAAGAGTGCTTTCACTTAAAGCTAAACTTTACTAGTCTCAAGCACTTACACACGTCCGCAACAAGATTAGTAAAACACCCCCAACCCTCGATAATTACCAAAGCTGAGTGTGGCTCTCGAGTGGCACAGTGGCAGCCTGTCTGCCAGTGGGGAACACAAGATGCATCCAGAGGGAGAGACCAGTCCCGAAGAGTCCCCCCTATCTCAAGCATTTCCCCCTTATTTATACATTAGTAATACAATGACATGTCCCTTAAAGAAAACTTGTCAAGCAAGCAGTTCCACTGGGCAAGCAAGAGGCTCCTTTTGATTATTGATTAACCAGGTGTGGGTCTTTCCAGAGTCTGCAGCCTTGAGACCCCAGTAGATATTCCTGAGGGTACATCCTGCTCTTTTAAAATGCATGTATCAGCAACTTCAACACGATTTTTATCAGGAAGGACACGGGGTCAAGCTGCCCTTTCTGTGGCACCCAAAACCCGCTCCCCTCATGCCTTGGTCAAGCTGAGATTGCTGAATGGCTAATTTACAGCTTGCTGACTAGGCTGTCTTTAACAATAAGCCATAGGATTTCAAGCACTTTACTGGTTTGCCAAAGTCTCCCCGTACAGTTTCCCCTCCTTAAAGGCCACCTTACACACAAGGGGGCCTTTACACGATCGCTGTCACACCTTTTCTG
The DNA here is from genome assembly GCF_028017835.1 of Emys orbicularis. Taxonomy (NCBI): domain Eukaryota; kingdom Metazoa; phylum Chordata; order Testudines; family Emydidae; genus Emys; species Emys orbicularis. The sequence goes on along the minus strand of NC_088691.1, from coordinate 76,408,823 downwards.
GATGCACCTGAGTTGAGATCCAACGAAAGCTCAAGGCTATCAGCCAAGACCGAGCAAATTATCTTCTTGTTGGCATCCCATACTTAGCACACCAGCACAGCAATTGACAAGTGATCGCCTTAGCCTCCTTTCCCATTTAAGGGAGGGGCGACAAGTTCGATATGTTCCTTTACCTGGGGTACGAGTGCCGGTGGCAGTAACCACTGACTCATCTGTCGGGGAACTTGCAATTGCCGGATTTTGCGCCAGGTCCAGCATGTCATTAGGCTGGTAACAAAAACCACTACTATTTGGTAGCCCAAAATTACTATGATGGGGTGTAGGGCTAAATTCAGGATGCCTGTGCCAGTGGGGGACCATCCCAATAACACTTCCCACCAGTGGTGTGACAGGTCCTGGCCAATTCTTGCAAATACCCATTTAATTTCATTGGCATTATGATGCACGGTAACCATGACTCCGTGCCCTTCCTGTTTTGCAGTATATAGCTGGTCCTGTAAACCAGGGTGTACAAGCAATGTTTGTAAAGCAGTTAAATCCATTCCAAGGGGAACAGGTGTTACAATAGAATACAAAGTATAAGATACTTTTAACTGACTATATTTAACTTCGGGTACATGAAATTCAAAGTCACATACCCTAACTGCTATAAAATGACAGAAACATTTATAACATAACTTCATTTGTTTGCCAATATCTCTACGTTAGTAGCATCCAGCACTCCAACTTCTAATCCAGTTCCACCCAAAGCAGTTCAATACATTTACTGGGAGCCTTTTCTTTAGGCTACCCACCCCTCCTGGCTACAAGGGAAAATCCAATAACCTTCAGCAGTTCACATTGAGATAGTATTAGGGCAGCTATACCTTCACTGGGCCTTTCTTTCCTTACATCCAATGTCATACAACACCCAGCTGCATTCAGCTGGGCTTGCATGCTGGAAGTTGACTAAGAAGTAATAATTGGCAAGTCTTATTCTTTTAGTAACCAATGTTTTTACATACCCTTTTTCCCTTGGTAATTTCACTTTGTACTTTAAAACTTTTTATGTCCATCCTTTTATTCCCACCAACATATACACCTTGTGTCTCATGCATATTTTGCTTTTAAATGTGCCTTTACCACCTAAGGATGTTTCCCTGTTAACAGACTGGCGTTTCTTGACCTTCGCCCTTCTGCAACATTGGTTTTTGTAAATACAGTTAAAATGCTTGCTCATCCTTTTCTGCCTCATGCAGTATTTTCTTGTTTTGTAACACAATACACAACAATGCTAGCAACAAGAAAAACAACACAAGACAAAATACAAAACATAAAACACAAAACACAATCTTTGTCGCTCCAGTAGATCCATGGTATTCTGGGTTGCTCACTTGTCAAGCAAGCAGTTCCACTGGGCAAGCAAGAGACTCCTTCTGATTATTGATTAACCAGGTGTGGGTCTTTCCAGAGTCTGCAGCCTTGAGACCCCAATAGACATTCCTGAGGGTACATCCTGCTCTTTTAAAATGCATGTATCAGCAACTTAAACACATTTTTTATCAGGAAGGACACGGGGTCAAGCTGCCCTTTCTGTGGCACCCAAAACCCCCTCCCCTCCTGCCTTGGTCAAGCTGAGATTGCTGAATGGTCAATTTACAGCTTGCTGACTAGGCTGTCTTTAACAATAAGCCATAGTGGTTTCAAGCACTTTACTGGTTTGCCAAAGTCTCCCCGTAAATAGCAACACATGTGAGTAAATGGTGGGGGTTAAAGTCCCTCTATACTCTCTGTGTGGCCACATTAGTCTTGCACGAATAGTGGCTCCAGGCTCAGGAGGAAGAACAGGGGCAAGTGAGCAGGGAGTGTGTAGACCTAGGTGTGAATGGGGGAGCACGGTGCCCCCTGCAAATGGCTGTAGCAAAGTACTCCTTCCACCTTCCCCAGAGAGAGAGAGAGAAGAGCCATGGAGCACAATTCCTTCCCTAACTACTTCGGGGGCAGTGCATTTTATGCATTGCCCCCTACTCTGAGCCAAGCCTACTGGCTCTGTCTAGCCCTTAGCGAAAAAGGCTCATTTATTTTGTCAGTTTCTCAAAAGGGCAAAACCAAAACCAAGAAAAACAGAAAAAAAGTTTTGTTTTTTTTGTTAAATTTGGCAAAATTCACAAAAAGAGAAAAATCAATTTCTGAAATTTCCAATGACTTAGGGAATTTTCTGTGACTGTGATGAGTAGGTCAATCTACCTGCAAAAATTAGGGGTTTTTTTGTGGGGGAAGGAGTTAGATAATGAACCCACCTCTTCCTAATCAATGGCTCTTTTGCAAGTTTTCAGGTAGTGATATTTAAGTAGACAAGATCCTTGGCTCAGTATGAGACTGGTGGATTGCTTTCACAATGCTAGTCATTCATTTCTCTCACTATACCAATGAATTTATCTTTCCACCTTATGTGAGAGTCCCTTTGTTTGGCACTCTCAATCTCTCTCTCTGAAGCATGCTAAATCACCACTAAATTTCTTACAGTGCATTTCAAGATTGATTTGTTACATGGACCCAATAACAAATACAATCCTAGGTAAGAAACTTGTACAATTCAAATAAGAAAGGACATTTTGCATCAGAACACATTTCATTACATTTTCTGTCCGACCTGTTAATATCACAAGATATTACGTCGAAATAATATTAAAATACTGGCTGAAAATAACCAAAGACAATAGATTCCAAGTGAATGCCTCCCAATCCATGCTTCTTTGTGCACAAAGATTTATCTTAATATGGTAAATATAAGTAATGAGGAAATCCACAGTTAGGAAATTAAATAACACTCCTATAAAAGCATTTTCTGCTGAGCGATGAACAAGATATGAGAAAAACTAAAATGTGAGCAGAGTCATAAATGACAGGGGGAATGTGCCATTTGGAATTCCATGACCCCATATAATCTAATAAATTTGAAACTCACTGCTTCTCCTTTGGCATTGATTGACATGCCCAATTCTGTATCAGCTACAGCTATGAACACACCTTTCTGCACATTCCTTCCTTCACATGGCCAATGCTGTAGGAACAAGATGGAATTTGGCACAATCTGTGCAGTACTCCACTTGTCACCACCTGTGATGGGTTGGATCACAGAAACCCCCTTGGGAGCTGCCACCCAATGTACCAAGACTACTTCTGCTCCTGTTTTCCCTGCCAGCTCAGGACTCCAGCACCCTGTCTTGCTGAGCGAGACACTCCAGTCTGCTCCAGCACAGACCCAGGGTCTGAATCACTTGCCCCAAAGCTGCAAGTTTACCCGAAAACAGCTTACAGTAGTGTGCTTGTCTTTAGCACTCAGATGCTCAACTCCCAATGGGGTCTAAACCCAAATAAATCCGTTTTACCCTGCATAAAGCTTATGCTGGGCAAACTCATAAATTGTTCGCCCTCTATAACACTGATAGAGAGATATGCACAGTTGTTTGCTCCCCCAGGTATTAATACATACTCTGAGTAAATTACTAAATAAAAAGTGATTTTATTAAATACAGACAGTAGGATTCAAGTGGTTCCAAGTAGTAACAGACAGAACAAAGTAAGTCACCAAGCAAAATAAAATAAAATGCGCAAATCTATGTCTAATCAAACTAAATACAGATAATCTCACCCTCAGAGATGTTTCAGTAAGTTTTTCTCAGGCTGGACACCTTCCAGGCCTGGGCACAATTCTTTCCCCTGGTACAGCTCTTGTTCCAGCTCAGGTGGTAGCTAGGGGATTCTTCATGATGGCTCCTCTCTCCCTCTCTGTTCTCTTCCACCCCTTTATATATCTTTTGCATAAGGCGGGAACCCTTTGTCCCTCTGGGTTTCCACCCCCCCTCACTGGAAAAGCACCAGGTTAAAGATGGATTCCAGTTCAGGTGACATGATCACATGTCACTGCAAGACCTCATTACTCACTTGCCAGCACACACATATACAGGGAGACTCACAGGTAAACACAGTCATCTGCGGATAATGGTCCTGTTAATGGGAGCCATCAAGATTCCAAACCATCATTAATGGCCCACACTTTACATAATTACAATAGGCCCTCAGAGTTATGTTTTATATTTCTAGTTTTAGATACAAGAGTGGTACATTTCTACAAATAGGATGATCACACTCAGTAGATTATGAGCTTTGTAATGATACCTTACAAGAGACCTTTTGCACGAAGCATATCCCATTTGCATTATAGTCACTTATTGTCAAATTTTTCTAAAATTATCCCAGTTACATTATATTGACTTATTATCAAGTTTTTATAAAACCATATAGACTGCACAACGTCACACCACCTTCCCCCTTTGATCTGTAGGTATTTACCACTACCCCATGACAAGGTTATTAAGACAATTTTTTTTATTCTTTCAAGAGATTTTCCATCAGTATCTTCCTTACTAAGCATATATACTAGTTTTATATGCAGCATCGTCCAAGTAGATTTATTTATTTATACAGGTTCACTTTTGTCATTTTTCATTTTAATGTCTTTAAAGAAGTTGCTTGGCTTTAAAGCAACTGCACACGCAAATGCACATGCTTTATAAATGAAGGTGGAAAAAAAGAGGTAAAAGAATTATAGATCATGAAAGGTTTTACCCACAAATTTAAAACGGCAGCAGGGAGAATGACTTTCCTTTTTCATACTGAGTTTCACATTCAGCGTTGATCACACATGAAAAAACAAGGTAGACAGACATATAGGGGAACCATTGCTGCCACTGCTGACCCTGTTGCTGGTATCGTATAATCTATTTACCCCAACACTGATTTTGCAGCAAGTATAAACACAGGAAAAAAGCTAATTCTGGAAGCAAATACCCCACTAGGCTGAAGAGGTGAAACAGTGTCAGGTTGGTGGCTTCATGGAGTTACACCAAGGAGAATTAAAAAAAGGATACAGTAAATCCTTTTGGATTTAGAAAATTACAGTTTAACATAAGAAGCCAAATCCTGCTGGGTTTGCTTATACTAGTAGTCCCACTGAAGTTAGCCATGTATAAGACTAGGTCTACACTAGAAATTTTTGCCGGTATAGTAATGTCAGCTAAAGATGTGATATTTTTAATGGCATTTCTATACTGGCAAAAGCCCTTGTATAGACAATTATACCAGCAAAAAGTGCTTTTTGCCAAGATAGCTTATTTCATTTAGGGAACTGGTATAAGCCGTACCACTAAAAGCACATTTTTTTGCTGATAGAAGTTATGTCTACACTGGAAGGGTTTGCCAGTATAGGTATACCAGAAAACCTTTTCTAGAATAGGCTAGACCAGTGTTTCCCAAACTTGTTCCGCTGCTTGTGTAGGGAAAGCCCCTGGCAGGCCGGGCCGGTTTGTTTACCTGCCGCATCCGCAGGTTCGGCCGATCGCGGCTCCCACTGGCCGCGGTTTGCTGCTCCAGGCCAATGGGAGCTGCTGGAAGTGGCGCAGGCCGAGGGACGTACTGGCCGCTGCTTCCAGCAGCTCCCATTGGCCTGGAGCTATGAACCACGGCCAGTGGGAGCCGCGATCGGCCGAACCTGCGGACGCGGCAGGTAAACAAACTGGCCCGGCCCGCCAGGGGCTTTCCCTACACAAGCGGCGGAACAAGTTTGGGAAACACTGGGCTAGACCTAAAAAAACCACAATGTGGTCTATAAGTATCTACATGGGGAGAAAATATTTGATAATGGGCTCGTCAGTCTAGCAGAGAAAGACATAACACTATCCAATAACTGGAAGTTGAAGCTAAACAAATTCAGATGGAAAATAAGGCATGGATTTTTATCAGTGAGAGTAAATAACCACTGGAACAATTTACCAAGAGTCGTGGTGGATTCTCTATCACTGACAATTTTAAAATCATGATTGGATTTGTTTTCTAAAACATATGCTGTAGGAATTATTTTGGGGAAGTTCTATGGCCTGGGTTATGCAGAAGGCCAGACTGGATGATCACAATGGTCCCTTCTAGCCTTGGAACCTATGAATTTATGTTCTGAGATGGATTTCAAGCTAGCTTTAAGGCTAACCCCTTTCAGAGGCAGGTATTTGTAACATAAGATCAATTCATATCAACTGAATGAAGCATTTTTAGAAGATAGGTAGTATGAGTGGCTTTAACCTGCTCAAACTGCTGTTTTCCCCCTTGTAATGCTTAGAAGAAGCTTGTCATGAACTTCTAAGTAAAGATATTGTAGTTTGTTATTCATTTTCCCAAGGGAATACTGAAACAGCTTACATGACCACCAATCTCTTGCCAAGTCTGTGTTTATACCCTTTACCATAATAGGAAATTAAATGATAAGTTACAAGAAACATTTAATAGATAAAAAGGATCTTTCACCTGAATGATGATGAGACGCCAGCTCTGGAAGCTACTAACAGTTTTGTTTTAAACACTCAGAATCAGATTTGGACAGCTTTACTCAAGGAGAGTACTTCCTTACCTCATGAGTAGTCCTACTCATTCAAATGGAATGTTTGAAATTGAAGGCTTTTTCATTTATGATTTTTTTCCATGAGAATTTTTATAGAAATTTTTCAGTTTCAATTTCCCCCCCTATATTTGACTTGTTTTTCTTCATTGTTTTGGTTTCCTTTCCCCTCTTTTTTTCTTCTTCCCTCCTTTCTCCCCAATTTCCTTCTAGTTTTCAATCTAAAAAGGGAAAAAAAGAGGAAAAAAGAAAAAATAATAAAAGACCAAATATTTTTCATTTTAAGAACGTAAGAACGGCTGTACTGGGTCAGACTAAAGGTCCCTCTACCCCAGAATCCTGTCTTCTGACAGTGGCCAATATCAGGTGCCCCAGAGGGAATGAACAGAACAGGTAATCATCAAGGGATCCATCCCATGTCACCTATTTTTTAGCTTCATCAACAAAATGGATTTAAAAAAAAAAAGCACAAAAATCCCCAAATTAGAAAAAAGGCCATTCCCTTCAATGGGAAAAAAAAAAAGAAATTGTCCCGTCCCCCGACCACCAAATGCAACTAGCCCTACTTACTACACTGATAAGTCCATTCAGCTGTTAACCAAAAAACTGTTATTTCAAGTGGATGAGGGTGAATGCCAAGCAATGCTTCTGCAGGAAGGTTGTCAAGGCTAACCTAACTCTTATTGTGATAGTTATTATCCCTTTATTTCCCCTAATAAACTTCGCTTTAATAAAAAACAACAACCTGAATTGGATTCGGTGACTTTTAGTATAGACCAGTGATTCTCAACCTTTCCAGATTATTGTACCCCTTTCAGGTGTCTGATTTGTCTTGTGAACTCCAAGTTTCACCTCACTTAAGAAGTACTTGCTTACAAAATCAGATATAAAAATAGAAAGGTGTCACAGCACACTATTACTAAAAAATGCTTACTTTCTGATTTTACCATATAATTATAAAATAAATCGATTGGAAGATAAATATTGTGCTTACATTTCAGGGTGATATTTGAGCCTATTTTTCACTGGTGACCCTTGTCTGGAGCCCGAACCCCAGGTGGTGGGGCTGAAAGCATGTAACTTAGCTTCATGGGGCCCCCTGTGGCATAGGGCCATGGGCAATTGCCCTGCTTGCCACTCCCTAATGCCAGCTCTGCACTTTGCGATCCCCCTAAACCCATCCCTAGGGGCTGCAACCCTGAGGTTGAGAAACACTGATCTAGATGATTTGAGAACCCCCTGGAAGACCTCTGTGTACCCCAGGGGTACGCGTACCCCTGGTTTAGAACCACTAGTATAGACAAACATTGTCCAATTATCTAGAAACAAAGGGAAATGACCTCTTCCTACAGGAGACCAAGTCAGGAGCAGAGGTACTGGTCTGTGCACTGAATCAGTGGTACAATAACTGAAGAGTGCCCTCCCTGAAATATCACTGGCTGAATTGTGGGCAAAGAGCAAGTGAGTAACACCTGTAGTGCAAAAGGCCTGGCTTCAAAGGAGTATTGTTTAAGCATACGGTGATTTTTCTCATATTTTTAACTTTCCATTATAATCACCTCAACATGTAGTTTTGAAAGTATTTTGAACTGCTAGCCATTTCAATTCATTGTCATGTTTTCCAGCCTCTGGAGCAATGCTGTCCCAAATGAAGACAAAGTAGTGACATTATGGCTGTCAAACGAAGTTACTTGTATCTGACAGCAACAGCTATTGCTTTAGTACAAAATTTCAAAGTCCTCTACGCATGATCTGTTTCATTACAAGAACCAATTGTGATGGGATTTGTGTGTGTGTAACAGCTAACGTTCCTTTTATTAACCCACATACAATAACTGGATTAACCCCAAGAATCAAGACGCATGGGTTATGAATCCAAAAGCAACCATCATTGGTGACATTGCATTTGATGTCAACATGGTTATAGCAATAAAATCAAAAGCACGGTGGAGGAAATCTCATTATAGTCTTTTTACGTGAGAAATTGAAACTGAACAAATTCAAAGTGAAATACCATACAATGAAACCAGATACAAGAACTTTTATTGTAGTGTGTTCACATAAAAGACACCCTGAGAGATGATACAGACTATATTAATGGTGACTTTCAAGATTGCTTCCTCCATATTTTATTTAAATCTTAATTTATTAGGACTTTTATTGCAATTTAGAATTAATTTAAACCCGTTTACTATGAAGTGTCAAAGTAATCTCACCATAGAAATCTCAATTAATGTACTACTTTTCTAAAAAAATGTCCTTTTCATATTTGCAAAATGTAATCATTGTTGTATAATTATATATGGATAAAATACAAACAAGACGAATGAAAAGCTGTCTTAGTGTATCACTTCAATTTTAAATGGATATTTGCTTCACAGCTCGTAATATTACACCACAGTAAATGTTTTCTTTACTGGATTCTTGAATATCTTATAATTTAGGCCTCAGTTCTCCAAACTCATAAATAGGTCGACATGAAACTACTCCCATGAATAGCCGTGTAGAATTGAACACTACTCACGTGCAGGGTTAAACACATTTGTAAGTCTTGAAGGATCAGACCTTTAAACCTTAACACACTCCTGTAATAATATGTCCCACATCACAGGGATGCCATTACAGTCAATTGGCTACAGGCAGATTGTGTCTGTCTCCTACACAGGTATTGAAGGTATATTAGTTCTATGATTTTGCTGCTGCTGTTGTTCCTGTGTCTAGTTGGAAAGGGGTAAACTAAATGGAAAGAAAAGTGATGGGAGAGGGGACACTGAAGGGAGGAGGTATGAGGGGCAGTCCTGGATTAACCAATATGCAGTCAATGTACTTGCACAGGGCCCGCATCTCAGAAGGGCCCCAAACCACTGGGGGGAAGGGGACCAAAAAACACAAAAGCAAACCTGATCAGCGCTCTGCCAGGTTGCAATGCAACTCTCACAGATTTGGTCCAAGGAGCTTTTCTCTCTCATGTCCCAGGGCAAGGCACTATGGCAGACATCGTATTCAGGGAATGCAAGGATTTAGTACAGCTAATTATGCTGTCAGCACTAGCCTTTGAAAAGGGGGCAGGGAGAGAGCAGAGCCTTATGGAGTACTCATGAGAGGAGAGAGAGAGGGTCTTGGATGGGTTTTTAAGTGTTTCCTCCGAGTAAAATAACAGAACAAAAACCAAAACAAACACACCCACCTTTGCTGCTGTTGGGGGCCCTAGAGAGTGACATAGGCAAGGGACAGATGTGGTCTTCTTCCTCAATCTCCATGTGACAAGGAGGAAGTTCTTCCCACACAGATGCTATTCCTCCCGTCAGCCAACTGCGTTTCAGAGCTGCCAACCATTACTATTCTCCAGGATGCATGGCACCTTTACATTTCTCTTGAAAAAAAATCAAGCTGTTTTTGAAGTTCACCATGTCTCAGTTGGCTCTCTTACTTCTCTCAATCTTTAAAAGTAAATGTTAATACCATTTTAATTTAAAAATATATCATCTATGCTCCTTCTCTTCAGATTCAGCCTGGCATCCCAACAGACTTGGAAAAGCATAAACATGAGTGAACTAAAAAAATATGATTTTACAACCACACTACAGCCTTTGTCATGGGAATATCAATATCAGCACTGTAATACTCTGTAATTTGTAAGAGAGCACATCCTACTACTTCAGCTTTTTAAATAGTCTTAATTTTGATTGTCTGACATTCCAGATCTTATCCAAAGACTTTCAAGGCTGCTAAAGTAGTGACATACTATGCATGCAGCATGTTGCTGTCTTGAACAGAATGCTAGAGGAATTTAAAGCACACTGTTGTGGTTCTCGTTCACTGTAAGAGAACTAAAAACATTCTGACATATGAATCCAATTAAAGATGTGAGAACATATTCCAGTGAATCTCAGACCAATGACAACTTTATTATTTCCAAACAAAAATAGATCATTTAAGTTTCAGTGCAAAAGGTTTTTTTGCTTTACAGCTGGGTTGATTACAGGGGATGTAATCTGGATGTGAGAAGCCTTATTAATTAAGCATTAACTAAGACCACCACCTGAGAAAGAGAGCTAGTGTCTAACAACCCAGAGGAAAGACCTGGGGTGAGAAAATAGCCAGGTCTTACTAGCTGACAGATGGGAGAGATGGCAGATAAATCTGAGCTAATAATTAACTATTAATAATTTGATTAATTTACCTTTTATTTCCTATTCACAAATTCTCCATGAGATGACTCTGAAATTCTCAAATGTATTTCTTGTTAAAAATTATTGTGCAAATTGCCAATAGAGGAGGAGAGGTTCTTTGAGTTACATCAATGAATACATTCAGTGCAACTACTCATGGTACATAAAATTAAACATGCACATAAATAGTTGCAGGATCTGGGTAAAATAGCCATGAATGTTGGTAACAACTGCAAGGCATATCCAAGTTTATAATGCATGGTTGACACAGTTACTTATCAAGAGCCCTACATCCAGCCAGTGAAATGAGAGGAAAAATTCTGAAACCAAAGGTCTGATTGCCTATGGTAATTGCTTTGTTATGCAGGAATCATCAGATGGCACTGTTACACGTACTCTTACCAGTTCTCCTCCTTAATGTGAAAGCAGTGTATATCTTTAGAAGAAATATTAGTTGTTAGTTTTATGGATGTAGAACTTTTGGGGAAAGCTGTGGCAAACAGCAAGAGGATTTGCTCTCTGTCTTAATCTTTCTAACTGCAGTTAATCTGAGGGCAGAGTTGTTTCCTGAGAATAAGGCATTGGTGTTTGGGCTGAGATTCCAGGAAAAAAGGCGTTTGCCTGAATGCCGTTTTGTGACCACCTCCGTTCAAAGACTAGTGTATACAGTGTAACTAAAGCAAGTTGCACTCAGAAAATCTCCAGACTCTGCCTTACTAATTTTTCCTCTAATGGGAAACTGACCTCCAAGACTATGACATCGGCTTCTTGCTTTGCAGTACCAATACCCTTATTCCATAGTTGTTGTATAATAATATACAGCCAAAATCTAAACATTTGTTATGATCAGACTACATTCTACACTGACTATCACAATGCTGTTTATTAATGCTGATATTTATACTTGGTGGTAGTTAGAGATTTTTGGAAAGGTACCTGAAAAATGATCAGGGAAGATTGAGTGGGCTGATAAAACCGTCACACTTCCACTAAGAAATTACCTATTTTGTTGAAGAGCTTCCTTAATTAAGGGAGTTCAAACATTAAAGATGCCAATAGTGTTATCACTGAGTTATACCTGCCATCGCCCCACTTTTGTTAGATGCCTTTAATCAGTTTCTCCAGCCTCATATGCAAACTTGGTGTTTGTCAAAGCAACCAGAGGGTATTGCAGTTTCAAAGTCCTACCTTGTTCATAGTGAATCTCTCCTGGAGAAAGCTTCATTATCCTGTGTGATCTATTGGTTTGTGGCATAATGATCCACGAGGCAAATCAGCAGACTGCAGCAGTTCATTTGAGTCTGGAATGTGAACAAATGGAGACTTCAATCTGAAGATAACAAATGACGGGAAATCAGCTGGGACATAAACTGAACACTCCAAAGGGAACAGCCACAGTGACAAAACATGCAGCCTGATCCAGGGCAACAAAAGCCGCAAAGAAAAACAACTGGACTAATTTTTAAATATGTTAAGGGTACAGTGGCAAAAACATTTTGCAGGCACAACTGCATGAGCCTAAGTGATTTAAAATGTAAGCCCTAAAAGCCACCAGGACACAGAGAAGCCAGCGAATGAAAAATAGCCAAACTGGAAGGAGAAGAGGGACCACTTCAACATGAGACCACACAACACTGAGAGCATAAAACAAAATCTAGAGCAGGGTCAGACAGCAGGGATGCCCAAATACACCACATTAGGCAGAGAAAGTGAGCAGGCCAGCAGGAGATAAAACTATATCAGTCAGTAATTAAACGTAGCGATTTCTATGTTATGACTGTGAAAGTTGGAGAGTATTTTTAAAGCATGTATGATGTCTATGCATGGCTCAAATGTAAATATTTCCCAGGAAAGTAATATAAACAAGACATATGTATATGTACATATACTATGGACAAATAAAATGCCTTAACATTTCTTTACCTCATATAAAATTGTTAAGACTTAATGTTTGTAAAGTGATTTGGAATCCTGCATAATAGGTGTCATATAAGTAGTATTCATTATTTATAGTCTAATGAAGATCTCCAGACTGAGCACAGATACATGCCGCGTATCACTGGCAAAGTTAGTCAGTCATGTGTTAATCTTGAGAAATCTGTGTAAGATTTATGATTTCTTTCCCATTTTAATAGGTGTATCTTCTGATTAGCTTACAGGAAGTGCATTAATCACTGTTTTAGAGTCTTTTATCTTGATTATATAGAGATTCATTTTGAAACTGTGTGGCCAGACTTCAGTGTAATGATGTTTCATTTATACAGAATATCATTAGCTCAAGCAATAAAAGTTGGCTGGAACTTTTCATAAAATCTCTCGGCATATTTGGTTCACTGTCAGAGCTTTCCTTTCACAATCATATGAGACATTTCAATTTCAAACCCAGGGACACCTCTTTTTGTGTCTAAGAATTAATTAAATAAAGATTTCTTTATTTAATGTAGTTTAATTGGAGAAAGAAGAACACAGGGCACTTCAGAGTGGCTTTCCTAAGAGTTGCTTCATTTAGGGCAATAGCTAGAACTTCGTATTACAATATTTAGGGTTATAACTATTATTCATAGTACAATAAATGTGCATACATATTTTGCACAGAAAAAACCCTCAAGACATCCATCACCATGAGATTCTGCCTGCAGGCTAGAAACACAGAAAATGGTCCCTGTAACCTCCAGCGAGTTATTCCATCATTAGATTAACCACTACTAAGGCAAGCCCATACATCATTAAAAAAGACAAGTGCAGTGTTGGCAATACAAGAATAATAAGTAGAACAACCTGCATTGTCACTTTGTGTAGGAATGTAGCAGAAATTTTAGAGACACTGGGTGGGATGAATATGTAGTCACTACAAAAAAATGATGAACCAAATGCCTGTTCAGCAGATGTGTCTATCTAGTTTATCAGTATTTACACTACATTATGGTTACAGTATGAAAATTGACTTCATTAGTCGCAATGTCAAAATGGGCTTCTCTGACATGCAGAATATTGCATTTTGTTATCCTACTAATGAATTAAATGCTTTTTACTTAACCTTACCTTTATTCCCCTCTCTGTTTTAGTGACAGCTTGTTATTTATGTGAAATATTTCCCATCTAAGCTCGTTTGCAGAGCACTGCAAGTAAATACTGAATATCCACAAGGGCCAGAGTTCGCCTCCATTACTCACACTGAATAGACATACACATCTTCTCTGTAATATTCAGGATCATCATCCCGATTTTTCTGTGTGTGCTCACCATTACTATCAGTTCACATTCCTCCATGTTGGCATAGTGTTGATTTATTTTATGGTGTCCCAAGTTTTTCTTTCTTGGCAGCAGAATTATCCTTAGTCAGTCTACCTGCACAGTTGTATAGTATTTTTAGGTTGTGCATCACAATATATTGGTCCCAAACTTCATGTGTATTTTAAGTTCCTGTTGAATCAGTTAGAGACTCCAGTCAAAGCAGGGGGGAAAGTGATAAAATAGGCCCCAGGCAGGGCGATCCTATCCCCCTGCACTCCAAGACCAGAAGTGCTTAAGGGAGACTCCTCTCACACTTTGGGGAAGCTAGAACCCAAATGGCCCCTCCCCTCTCCCTCTCCTTCAGGACCTTCAGACATTTGGAAAACTTTCTGTAATTCTGACAGAATTTTATGCACACTGTGCTGATTGGCCGTTTGTTCCAATCCTCTCTCTCCCCATCCCTCAGTCTCTTCACCTCATCTTCACTCCACATCTTCTCCCCCACCCTCGTCCTCCTTGCCTTCACTTTTCTTTCAATTTAGCGTATCCCTTTCTAACTTGCCCTTCCCCCCTCAAAATGGAATTAACATACTGTTTGCTGCCATTTCATTGTTCACTCTGCCTGTGCTGTAGTTTTTTCTTCACCCTGTGTCTGTCTGGCCTATTTAGATTGAAAGCTCTTGGTGGCAGGAACTATCTACTTCCCTGTGTTTATACAGTGCCTAGGACAATGGGGCCTCTTCTTGGTTGGTCCTTAGGCACTACCATAATAAAATATGATTAATCATAATAAGTGAGTACACAAGTGATGGACTATTGTTCCCTTAATAATCTGTGTAATTTGGTGACCAGTCCTGACTATATTAATCTAATGCATAATTGTACAATAATGACGGGGGGCCTCAAGCTTGCTGACAGGAATTTCATACACACAATACAAAATGGTAACTTACCTTTCATGGCTGTTGTTCTTCGAGATGTGTTGCATGGTAAGTGCATACCTCATGCACTGCTGCCAGAGAGTTTTCCCTAGTACAGGGATCGGCAACCTTTGCCACGCAGCCTGTCAGGGAAATCCGCTGGCGGGCCGGGACGGTTTGTTTACCGGCAGCATCCGCAGGTTCAGCTGATTGCAGCTTCCACTAGCTGAGGTTCGCCGCTCCAGACCAATGGGGGCTGCAGGAAATGGCAGCCAGCACATCCCTCGGCCCACGCCGCTTCCTGCAGCCCCCATTGGCTTGGAATGGCAAACCGCGGCCAGTGGGAGCTGTGATTGGCCGAACCTACGGATGCTGCAGGTAAACAAACCAGCCCAGCCCACCAGCGGATTTCCCTGACGGGCCGCGTGCCAAAGGTTGCCGATCCCTGCCCTAGTGGTACCCATAGGGGTGGTCTCACTCACCAATGAGCTCCTTGTGTAATGATACAAGGTATAAAGAGCAGAGTCGCCCCACCTCTCCCTCAGTTCCTTCTCACAAGAATTCAACTGTAGACTCCAATGCATTGGGGAAGGAGAGTGGGTCATGTATTGGAGATATGCCCAACACATCTTGAAGAAGAACAGCTACAAAAAGTAACCTTTTTTTCCTTTGAGTGCTTGCAAATGTCCATTACATACAGTCCTATCCAAGTAAGAGGCTCAATGAACACTGAGGGTATGGAGTCTTCACTCATCCCTATGAGTGCAGTTTCAGGAAGAACCCTGGCAAGTAGATAGATTGATTCAAGTGAAAGTCAGAAATCACTTTCGAAAGGAACTTAGGGTGTGACAGCTGCACTTTGTCCTTGTAGAAAACTGTGTATGGTGGGTCAGTGATCAATGCATTCAAGTTCACCTACCCTCTTGCTTGAGGTGATGATTACATGGAAGGTCACCTTCACTGACAGGTGCAAAATCAAGCATTGATGCCAACTGCTCAAAGGGAGGATCATAAGTGGCGACAACACTAAGTTCAGGTCCCAGGAAGGTACTGGGTCTCTGATGGGTGAAAACAATCTATCTTGACCCTTAAGGAATCTGTGAGACTGCTTTCACTCATCCTATTTATGTCTGAGAGTGAAAAGCTGAGATGGCTGCCAGGTGCACCCTGATGGAGCTAAGCACTAAACCTGACTCCTTGAGGTTCAAGAAATAGTCAGGTATCATTTGAATTTTAGTCTGCATCAGGC
The DNA here is from genome assembly GCF_028017835.1 of Emys orbicularis. Taxonomy (NCBI): domain Eukaryota; kingdom Metazoa; phylum Chordata; order Testudines; family Emydidae; genus Emys; species Emys orbicularis. The sequence goes on along the minus strand of NC_088691.1, from coordinate 76,392,818 downwards.
AGACTGATGGGCTGTTCCCCCTACATCATCCCTGAAGGGGTTAAGTTGTCTCAGAAGGAGCTAATTAACCTAATAGGTAGCACTTAGGAGATGACTTAGGCTTGACTGACAAGCACTAATTGATGATGGAGTTCATCTGGGCAGAGTAGGTGGAGCTTGTTTAAAGCCAGGAAGGTAGAGCAGAAGGGGACTGCAGTGTGGAAGGCCTAGTCAGGAGAGAAAGCGCAAACACAGAGGAGAGCAGAAGCCCTGGGATCCTGACCCTTAGGGAAGAGTTTATCCAGAGCAGTGGTGGAGAAGAAACCCTGCAGAGGTCAGAGTATGAAGAGACCAAGGGAAATGGCAGCAAGGATGGAGGCGTGTAGACCTTGGATGCTGATTCAAGGGCTGGAACCTAGGCTTGGGTTCTCTTATCAGCCACTAGGAAAGTGGCATAGTTTTCAATCGTAAGACTACCTGGAATGGTTGGTCCAGTGAGACTCTGCTACCACTCCAGAAGGAGAAAACTGTACAGTGACCTGGCCAGAGGGCCAAGCCAAAAAGAGGAAGCACTGTGACTCCTAAAGAGCACAAATGAGTGAAGGAAGGGGCCATCAAATCAGTCAGAGCTGGTCCCAGATGCAGCCACACAGGAGTGTCCCAACTTTGAGTAAACCCCCTGACAGAGACAATATGGGAAGCTGACCATATGGAGAAACATTTCCACTTACTCAGGAAGGAGCCCTCATGGCAGGTTTCCTGCTGTTCAGTGGTGCTCCTCAGTGTGATCCTTAACAGCTTGCATCCTCTTCATTCAACCCTGGAGGCACTATGCTGTGAGATGGAGCACTTGTGGATTCGGGTGTGGTATCCAGCCATGTGGAAGCATGCATCCTGTAAGTTGAGGGCAACATAACATTCTCATGGATCTAGGAAAGGGATAATTGCAGCTATGGACACCATGCAGAACTTTATCTCCTTGATGTATTTATTGAGGTTCCAAAAGTCCAAGATGGGTCTGAGACCACCTCTGGCTTTGAACATCAGGAAGTAATGGTAATAAATTCCCTATCCTGGTGACACAAGGGCACCCAAAGAATGTAGAGTTGGCACTACTTGTCTTAGCACAGACTCATGAGATGGGTCTCTGAAGAGGAATTGGGTAGGTAGGTGGGAGGGGCAGGATGGAAAAAAATTGAAGGGTATATTCGCATTCCAACGTGCTTAGCATCAACTTGTCTGAGGGTGATGCATTGTCAAGCATGGATGAAATTGGACAACCTCTATATTCATTCACTGCTGCCACCATTAGTGATTCAGGTCTGGGGTGTAGATAAAATTGTTCAAACTCCTGAGATGGAACTTGATATTTTACTCTGTTCTCTTAGTAACCAGTGGAATGGAGGAAGGGGTTTGGCTGGCTACTTAATGACCTCATTTATGGGCAAGGCCACTTTCCTTGGTGTACTGGAATGGAGAATATCAACAAGTTTAGGGGTAGTTTCTTCCAGAAGCACTACTTGAATACTCAGAGAGAGTGCTATCCTTCTAAGGAGCTCCTGATGCACCTCAAAATCACGTGGTATTGGGGTGGAATCTTCCCGTACCAGGGCCTCATCAGGCAACGACTACGACGCCTGCAGAGGAGGTAAGAGAGAAAGCTCCCTAAGCTGCTCCTGTGGTACCAGGAGATGTTGTTGCTCTGGGATGGGTTGAGGAAAACCCTGGGCTTGAGTATCCACTAGATGACTGGTAGTGACTGAGGCATGTCTGTCAGTACCTAGATCTTCTAAAGTGAGGGATTGGTGAAACAGAGCTACAGGCTGGAGGCATTCCCCAAGTCATCCAGTAGGGCCATTGGCATTGCAGGGGAGGAGGGGGAGAGGGTTGGTATGGTACCGGGCCCCAGGCGGGTCTGGCACAAACTTTCTAGTCTCTAGCTGAAGCCCTCATGGAATCACACTGACATATATGGGAGTGGGAGGAATCTCCAGAATCTCGGTACCAGGATACTTGAGATCCTACCTCAGAGTCTGATGAGCCAGGGTGGTGCAGTACTGGAAGGGTGCCTCCAGGACAATAATTCAGGATGATGTACTGGAGGGAGAATGAAAGGCTTCCTAGCTGCTGGTAGAGTGTGGCTTGGAGGAGCAGGTACTATAGCTGAGTATATGACTGGAGTGCTCAGCTGCCCATAGTCTCGACTGCTGCACCAATCTCAGAGGAGGGTTGCCAGCTTGAAACAAGGGAGAGGACGATACCAACAGGCACAGTAAGTATCTGGCCATGGCATAGGCCTCTGGAGTGATCAGAACAGACGTAGGCTATTGTCCTGCAAGAATTAAGGGTTGCACTATTAGTGAGGTACCTGGTCTCGACAGTCCTTGAGGGCATATCGGAGTCAATGGTGCAGGTCTGTCTGGAAGAACCATTACCGAGAGCAGCGAGCCAAAGGTCTCGCTCTATCATCAGTAGCGAACCAATCTTCTGTGAAGGAGTCCCGGGCTCTGGATTTCAGGGAACAAGATACCGTTTTTTCCCCCTTATGCTTCTGAGGTCAGGACTGTTCAGAAGCCCTAGACCTTGAAGAAGATGGACCTGGTGACAGGGATCTCCTCCAGCTCTGCTTTGTTGGTAATGCTGCGGGAACACTTGAAGAAGGGGTTGCTGAAGAACTTCCCTTTCAAGACTGAGAAGTTTCAGATGGTGATTTCAGGGCTGCCTCAATGAGGATATAACGGAGATGCATCTCCCTCAGTTTCTTTGTCCTGGTCTTAAAGCCACGGCAAAGAGAGCACCTATCTCTAACATGACCTTCACCCAGGCATTTGAGACAGTGCGAATGAGGGTTATTGATAAGGATAGGTTTTCTGCAGCCCAGGTTGAATCCCAGGGACTTTGGGATAGGCCCTGCTAGTATTGGGTGGGGCCCTGCTAAGCAAAGTTTAGACAGAAAGCTTAAATAATCTAAATAAAATACTAAAATGAATTTAATAAAAACAATAAATGAAAACAAAGCAAAAGTGAAGAGTACCAATAGGTAAGTAGTTTACTAGGAACACTGAAGCTCTGACCATGGGATGATGAGAAGGAACTGAAGAAGGAGGCAGAGCTTCACTTCACAGCATGAGGAGCTTGGTGATGGGCAGGGCTGCCTCTATGGATCATGCTAGGGCAAACACTCAGGTTGTGTACGCACACCGACAGTGTAATGGACATATGCAATGAGGTAAAGAAGAATAAATAAGATCTTGATGTTGTAATGAACTCTGTGGTAACAGACACCTCTGCTGTGTAAATCCCACTGTCTCCTGTAGGGCTCTGCATGGGCACAATGATCCCCACATGTGGAGTTTACTGAAGGATTTTGCCTAAAAAATTAAACCTTTGATTCAGTAACACATATTTAATGTGTTCAATGACTATCATTCTGACAGTGGCAAACACTGTGTTACCTGTTCTACTGTACCACTAATTGACAGTGCTGATAAAAAATGTATCCCTGGATAAAGAATCAAAACAAAAGAAAGCTTAATGAGGATATTTCAGAGAAATCATCACCAAAAGACAATTGTGAAGGACTGAAGATGATCAGGGAAACTTGGCTATTTACTATTTTTTAAATGAAAACAACATTTTAAAATAACTTAGCCACAATGGCACTACCTACATTTTCATGTATACTTTAAAAAGTCATTTTAAGTAAAGGTGCCCTAGAAAACAACTGAAAAATACCACTTACAATTAGGGTGTTACATTATTTATGAATCTGTTTGTTTATTATTCCTATTTCATACACTGTTTTCATTACAGTCAAGCTCATTATTTTTTTCTAGCTATTGTGAAAGTCACAATATCCCAAGGAAGATAAAAAAAAATCTATAGCCTAGCAATTCAATTCATGAACATAACTATAGTCTTGATCCAACTCCTTTTGAAGTCAATGGACGTCTTTCCATTGACTTTAAAGGGAGCTGGATCAGATCCTGAATGTATTGTTTTAGAAAGAAGACAAAAGAGGTATCACATATATGTAGAACCTTATTCCTTTGCAATTCAAACACAACATGATTCTGTAATATAATTATTTCCAAAAATGGTTCTTGAGGCCATAGCTTTTTCCTAGTGGAGATTTTGATTACAAGTGAAAATGAAGTTTGATAGCCTTATCTATGATCCTGCAAGAACTTAAAGTAATGTGTAATTTAAGCATGAAATTAGTCCCATGTCATGCCCATGCTTCAAGCTGTGCATTTGCTAAAGTACTCGGTGGATCAAGCCCCATGTCCTTTGCAGAAGTTGGTGCTCTTTGTACAATCACCTTTCAGTTTGGGATAGTTCACTCATTTCTTGCCTTAAAATAATGAAATAATATCCAGTGAAAATACCTAAAGAATGGCATGGGAATCTTGTACAAACTATAGTTAAAACAAATAAATCTATCAATTAATCATCTGCAACCGTGTTTGTGTTTGTTTAGTATCAAACTTTACTGTACTCTGTTTCTGTAATGGTGGCAAAATAAATCAAGTAATAATTTATAACATAAACCTACCACGATTTTAAGCAGCCTTTGAGCCATGTGAGTTACTATGTTAACTGAATAAAGCAAACTTTCCTTGGAATGTATTTATTCACCGCACTACCTATATTAACTCAGTAGTCTCACCTTTGCATTAACCTTACCACTGCTTTGTCATGTCAGTTCATCTGCTCTAGTGGGGAAGCTTTACCTTAATTATTCTCAGAGCTGAATTCCTGCTATGTTTTCAACATATGGTACTCTAACCAGTTCCTTTCTCTGAGGAAAGGATATTCAGTCCTGCTTCTTCTCTCTTTAAGTATGTGTCCTCTCAGCACTAAATGCTTCTATGTAATATAAAAAGGGAGCAATACAACTTCAGCAATGTCCGTTTTCTGGTATATCAATATTTCACTTTTATCTGAACAAGACCAACAAATGTCATAATGCATATCACATGCAGAATTTAGGACCTCAGTAGGTTTTCAAGGGAATCATCTCTGGATGTTGCTTGTTAAACAACTCCCTTCCATCAGAACCAACAGAAGCCCAATTATGTGGCGTTTCTGTGGAGGGGCTTGCACAGGGTTGGAAAGAGGAGGATTACACCATGTTGCCTTGGTCACCTTCTTTTGTCAGTTTTGACGCAAATAGGCAGGATTTCTGCTCCTTTCATTTAGTCCATGAGAAATATTAGAGGGTGGTATGATCTTGTGTGTATAGAGCTATAAAATAGATACAGTAACAAGTTAGAGGCCATCTATGGCCTGGTCTACACTAACCCCCCAATTCGAACTAAGGTACGCAACTTCAGCTACGTGAATAACGTAGCTGAAGTCGACGTACCTTAGTTCGAACTTACCGCGGTCCAGACGCGGCAGGCAGGCTCCCCCGTCGACTCCGCGTACTGCTCTCGCCGAGCAGGATTACCGGAGTCGACGGCGAGCACTTCTGGGTTCGATTTATCGCATCCAGACAAGACGCGATAAATCGAACCCGGAAGTTCGATTGCCAGCCGCCGAACTACCGCGTAAGTATAGACAAGCCCTATGAGTGCATACCTGGTCTGCTTGGAGTGTCATGGCAACAGCAATGATAGTAGTTAGATCACTGTGCTCCAAAACCACAGACCTCCAGCACCTGAACTAAAGAAGAATCTCCATTAGCTGTTAACAGTGTAGGACATATCACACACAATGCAACAGGCCTGAATCTACCCAGCACACAAACTAGCCAGGTCATTATATATCCCCCTGTTTTTAATATTACAACAGGCAAGTACTTGGGGGGGAAATAGTTAGATAGCATTATCAGGCAACATTAGGTAAGACTATTGAAATCTAGCAGACCCCTCACTCACAAATCCTGTTTTACAAATTAGATTAGCTCTGAATGGAGGCATCTAGAACACTCAGAATAAACTGAAAATAAAATCAGAGTAAAATAAATGAGCAACAGTGTGAGACACTTTCAGAAGTTCCTTTGATTACTGAACACCCTGTACGGATGAGGAAAATTACAGTGCCTCATGAAATTTTAACTTTGATCTTTCATTGCTAACCGTTGCAGGAGGAATACTACTATGTTATGGGATTTCATTATCACTGAGGACTCCTTTCTGGATTTTGGGGAAGAAACAAAAGAGTCAAGTATCACTTTAGAACACTGCCATCCACAAGTCCCTAGTGTTATACTAGACTGAGGAGTAGATCGATTCTTTGTTTGGTGCCCACTCTTTTCTCTATTCTGTAGTAGATATTATAGCTCATGATGGGCATGGTACACAAAATTTGCATTTGAATCTGGATCTGAATTTCCCCCAGTTTTAACAGTGTTCAGATACAGAGATTTGCTGAGCCCATCTCTATTTGCAACTGAAATACATTATTTAACTATAGCATGCAACTGTTCTCTCCTTTTCATTATAGTGTTTTTTATTATAAATTTTATTATAAATCTGAATTAATGCAATGGTATCTAAATCCTTACCCTGTCTATAAATCAATGCTGATGCTGTCTATAAGTCAATGCTGATGCTGTGAACCTTAACTTAAGGGAACTTCTGTTCTGTGCCTTACCTCTTTACTCTCCCTCGGAAGGGTTGAAAGGAGGGAATTGCATCAGACCTGCACTGGGGAGGCCTTTGTAGTATGGTTTCCAAGCTGCCGCCATGGCAACTGGGACTCAGTGAAAATACCACTGAGGGGATCTGGGGCTTTGTGTGGAAGCCTCCCACTTCCATCAATGCATCGAAATACATGGGGATTGCATGTGCTTTTTGGATATCCATAAATTAGGAAGGCAACACTACCAGGCTGCCTGTTGTATAGCCACATATTTTCCCCCTCTTCCTCTCTACCAAAAATTACCTTAGATGGTAGGGTTTTCCACCAAAATTTAGCCCTAATTTTTTTCAGCAGAAGCACATCATCTGGCCTATGATATGAGTATGTGTGTAACATACTTTCCATCAAATTTTGCACCATTATCTTCACATCATAAATGTGCTCAGTCCACATACAGAATACATTATTTAGTTTAATTCTTTTATGGTCCTATATCTTCTACTGAAGGATCCATCCGTTAACTCTGGTACTAAAACTCAAAACAGTGATATCTGGGATATTTCCAAATTTTATCCATTGGGCATAAACTATGATTCCTCCAAATTAGTCTGCTATAATGGAGGGGAAGATAATTACAAGCTAGAGACAGTGAAGAAAACTAAATGATAACTGGTTTTTACTTTAATCCTTATCTCAGTGTCTGAGCAACTCTGGTCCTATGTATTCCTTCAGTTTGGAGTGCAGAGGCAAGGCTGTACTAGTAGCAAATCAGATATTACTTGTTGGTTAGCACAGCTGAGCTGGCCAACAGATAGGAGGAGTGAAGCCATACCCTGCACATCTACTCTGCTGGGGGGAGTAAACAAGCACAGAATCTGCTTACTTATGGGTCCAGATGCACCCTTCCTCAGATTTACTCCACTGCATGAGCATATAATCCAAGTCACACTGTAGCCCACATTATTTAGAATGACTGACGTCAATTACCCTGATCTCATCTATCATCAACCAGTCTTCCTTTTAGATGCACAGATACTCAATATACAACTTTGACTTTAAAATTGAACCTGATTGTTGTGACAGAGGAGGCTTGCTGAATTAATGATTTAACACCGAAAAGAAAACATGTTTGATCCCTCACCTTAAAAGCTTGTCTCCTGCTATAAAAATGTGGTGTGTTTCTCACAAAAGCACTACAGTGTTGTTGGGGTCCACTAGGCATAGCTACCAGGTAACTCGGGAGAGCGGAAGACCAAAGTGTCGATGAAACTCTCTTGCTCTGGGTCTATCTGAACCCCAAATTCCATCTTGTGAGCTCTCACCTACTTCTGTGTTTACTGCTTTACATGCTCTGTAGCAGGCCAAAGCAGAAATGTATTGGTCAGCTTTTCTAGCAGGCAGACTGCTGTAAACAGGCCTTGCAAGGCCAAAAGATAAGCAGGCGTATGGGAACTTTTCTAATTGTAACGGCTAGAGAAGGGAGGGGTGGGAGGAATAAGAGGGAGTTAACAGACAAAGGCTTACACAGAAACAGTTTGGGGTATAAAAGGTAAAAGTTATTTGTATTTGTTGCACTGGATTTGAGGCATGCTGGTCTCCTAGTGCCATTTCAGAGCTCTGAAATAAACTTGGCTTGCTTTCTCCCCTCGGTGTCTTTATTGGTGCCAAGCACACCGGGCCACGGACCATTTGAAGTCCGCCTCGAGCACTTGGGCGGTAACAGTTTTGGCGTCCCTGGGTGGGCTCGAGGCTGAAATTTAGCCTTGCCCGGATCCCTCCTGGTGGCCTACGGATTACGACGACGACCGACGCCCAGCGCGCACCGGTGACTTCATCGGGGGCCTCGGCAGAGACGTGGTTTGCTCGACCCCGGAGGGCACAACGGTGCAACGCACACAGACAGTGGAGAAGCAGCTGCGGGCGACGGTGAGGAACCGGTCCCGTGGATAAGGTAGGAACAGTCCAGTGGGGACTTTATCTGTCTTGACCTGGGGACGCCCAGAGGTCTACCTGTTGTGACTTGGGGACGCCCAGAGTCTCCCTCAGTATGGGGCAGGGACAGAGTACAGCCGGCAGGGTACAGTGTACACCCTTAGAATGCATTCTGGTGAACTGGAAGGTGTTTGGATCTGATCAGTTGATTAAAAGTAAATTGAAAAGGTTCTGTACAGTTGATTGGCCTCAGTACCAGCTGGAGTGCCAAGAAAGGTGGCCACCGGAAGGATCACTTAATTACAACACGATCCTTCAGTTGCTTTTGTTTTGTCAGAGAACAGGTAAAGGGAATGAACATCTCTATGCGTATACGTTTATGGTGTTAAGAAATAGGACTGATATTTTGCTCAAGTGCCATTTGACTCCGACAGGCTCGGTAGTATGTGCTGCTAAACCCCAGAACCCTCCCACTGTTGTAATGCCAGAATCGGTGTCCCCTTCGGCTCCTCCACCCCCACAGGCTTTAGAGAGTACCCCCCCCCCCGTGGGATTGTATCCGTTGATTACTGAGAGTGTGGTAGCCCGTCCAGGAACACAAGAAATCTTTGAAGGATGTCTAGCTAGCCATAAGCCTGACTGGGATGATTGCAATATACTTATGAGAACCCTGTTGTCTGAAGTGGAGTGGATTCAGGTTATAGCCAAGGCTAAGAAGGAAGACAGAGAAGGTATTTAAGGTTTAAAAGGGAAAGCTATTGGACTCCAGAGGTTGTACAGAGAGGAATCCTCAGAAGTGAGTGTGCTCATCCTGGTTTGTTGCTTTAAAGCTCTGTACAGAAGTTATGTTACTGGAAAGGTGTATGATGGCAATGAGTATGTGTTGATGGTTGGAGAAAAGGTGTATGAGTGAAGAGTGGAAGGTTCCTTTGGAAGTTAGAAGAAGCTGAGAAAGGGAGAAGAGGAAAAAGCACAGAATGAGTTAACTGAGAGGAAAATACAGCTAGCAGGCTCATCCAAGGACAGTGTACGCAGCTAAGACTTGGCTGACCCCCAAGAGAAAGGGGGGGGGCTGAATGTGCCCAAGCAACTGAGATCAGCAAAATACTGCAAGGCATAATGAGGACAACAGAAGGGTTAAGAGGCAGTTTTGCTGGACAGTATTGGCTCAAGGATTTAAAAATTCCCCCACTCTGTTTGGACAGGCTTTGGCCAGAGACTTGGAGGAGTGGGATAATTCAGACAGAGCCCTCCTGCTGCAATATGTAGATGACTTATTAATTGCTGCTGTGGGTCTAATCCCTTGTCTCAGAGCTACTGTGAGTCTCCTAAACTTTATTGGATTGCGAGGATACAGGGTATCTCAAAACAAAGCCCAATTTGCTCTTTCAGAGGTTCAATATCTGGGATTTCACATCAGGCAGGGAGAGAGACAGCTCTCAAACGAAAGAAAGGAGGCTATCTGCCAAGTTCCCATCCCCAGCAATCGTAAACGGCTTAGAGCATTCCTGGGCATGGCAGGCTTTTGCAGAATATGGATTCCAGAGTTTGGACTGTGGGCTAAACCTCTGTATGAATGTGTTAAGGGAGCGGATCATGACCCCTTTCACTGGTCCCCAGAAGCGGACAGGGCATTTAAGATCTTGAAAAGGAAGCTAATGGAAGCTCCAGCCCTCGGCTTGCCCGATATATCTAAGCCGTTCCAACTGTATGTGCATGAACGAAAAGGGGTAGCTTTGGGAATGCTTACCCAGCTATTAGGTGCCTGGAAGCGTCCTGTAGCATACTTTTCTAAACAACTGGATCAAGTTTCAAAGGGATGGCCAGCCTGTTTGAGGGCGGTCGCAGCTACTGCTCTAGTGCTTGGGGAAGCTGAGAAACGGACAGTGGGAGGAAGTGTGCAAGTGTATGTTCCCCATATGGTCCGAGCCTTGCTGGACACTAAGGGGGGTCTTTGGCTCACACAGGCTCGGGTTGCTCGGTACCAGGCGAAGCTGTTAGAGAATCCTGAAGTCACCCTGCAGATCTGTCCCTCCCTTAATCCAGCTACCCTGCTAACAGAGACAGAAAAGCAGGAACATGACTGTTTAGAAATCATAGATGTTCAGTATTCTAGCCGCCCATATCTAAAAGATCAGCCACTCCCAAATGCTGACTTGGAATGGTATACAGATGGAAGTAGTACTGTTGTGGATGGGCAAAGGAGGGCTGGTTATGCTATTGTGTCTCTTCATGATACCGTGGAAGCTGAGAGTTTACCGGCAGGAACGTCAGCCCAGCTTGCTGAACTAGTGGCCCTGACCCGTGCCCTCGAGCTGGCAAAAGACAAACGGGTTAATATCTTTACTGACTCAAAGTATGCTTTTGGGGTATTGCATGCTTACACTGGTTTGTGGAAGCAAAGGGAATGCTAACAGCCCAAGGCTCTCCGGTTAAGCATGGGTCTCAAATTCTCCGGCTTTTAGAAGCAGTACAACTCCCCTCAGCAGTAGCAGTGGTGCATTGCAAAGCCCATCAAAGGGAAGATCAAGATGTAACCAAGGGCAATGCCAGAGCAGACAGGGAAGCTAAGCGAGCTGCTACCCTGAAATCACCAACAGAGGAGAATGCCCAAATGCATGCCCTCATCCCATCAGTGGGTGTGCTTGCAGCCCCTCAGTACTCCCAAGAGGACAGAAACCTGGCTGACAGTCTCAGTCTCCAGGAAAAAGAGGGATGGTTTTATTCCACAGAGGGAAAAATCCTCCTGCCCAAGGGCCTGATTCGACCGGTGTTGCAGAAACTGCATCAAACCACACACGCAGGCAGAGAGGCTCTCACCCAGCTCATGACTAAATATTTTCTAACCTCTGGACTTAAACCCCTAGCATCACAGGTACAAGCTGAATGTTTAATCTGCCAAAAGAATAACCCTCGACCAGGAGTAGCAGTGCCTCCAGCCATCCTGGAACCTACCCCAGGCCCAGGATTGGTGTGGCAAATAGACTTTACTGAGTTTCCCAGGACTCAAGGGTACAGGTACCTTCTTGTTTTAGTGGATCGATTCAGCGGATGGCCTGAAGCCTTCCCATGTCGTAACAACACTGCCAAGACAGTGGCGCTTAAGTTTGTCAAGGAAATCATTCCTCGCTTCGGCCTTCCTCAGTGGATGGAATCTGATAATGGAACACACTTCACATCTCAAGTGGTTCAAAAGATATCAAGTGCTCTGCATTCGTGCTCTCCCTAAGGGTAGGATAGGGCTTAGTCCCTTCGAGATTATGTTTGGAAGAGCATGGCCTATGAATGGTACCCCAGTTCTCGCAGGGGAATGGGAAGTGGGGTGTGGTTTCTTGTCTCAGTACATGTGCCCTCTGTCTGCTGTTCTTTCTTTTCTTCACAGGTACACCAAAGATTCACAGCCTCTTCTGCTGGATACTCCGGTCCACTCCCTGCAGCCTGGTGACTCCGTTCTCGTGCGGACCTGGAAGGACGAGCCTCTCCAAGAGAAGTGGAAGGGACCCCACACCGTCCTGCTTGTCACCCATACAGCGGCAAGGGTCGAAGGACACAAGAACTGGATTCATCACTCTCGACTGAAAGCAGTGCCCATTCCTGAACCGTGGACTGTCCAGCCTGTGGAGAAGACTGCTAACGACGATTTGGGACTTAAGCTGCTATTCAAAAGACAGTAAGGATCACTGGGAATGCGTTGTGATCTTTCTGAACAGTCACAGCATACTCCCCGCGAGAACCCTGAGCATTGGTTTTATTTTCTCACAGAAGGCTGACCTGGCCTATGTATTTGGTCTTGTTATTTTTTTGACTTGTTTAGTGTCAATAATTCTTCTTGTCTTTTGGGCATTTAGGTTGTTGTAAACACAATATGGGTTCAGGTTTAGGGTCTCTCACTGTTCCTTTACTGAATGCCACCGGTTGGCAAACCGGAGCTGCATTCTTTACCCTTTCCCCACAAACCACCCTACAGGACTCACAAGGTAACAATGGAAGGGCTAGTTATGGTGAAGCCTTTTGGGTTTGTGGTACTAGTGCCTACAAATGGCTTCCTAATGGTTGGCATGGTAGCTGTTACAAAGGCTATCTTGCTCCTCCCCTCCGCATTCTACCCAAGGCTCCTTCAGGTCGTCCCAGGTACTATCGGTCCTTGAGAGCTACCTTAGAACCCATCAGTGAAGGAGACAGGTTTGGGATGATAGCCCTCCCTTCCTATGGGGTGGGACGACTAGCCCAACTTTACAGAAGATTATCTAAATTTCTCACCCAGTTTGCCAGTGATACCCTAGCCATAGAGAAAAGCATAAGTTCTGAGCTGTACCAGCTTCGACTGCTGGCTTTGCAGAACCGACAGGCCCTAGATTATGTGTTAGCCTCACGAGGCGGGGTCTGTGCCCTTATTGGAGAAGAGTGTTGTACCTATGTCCCAGAGTTTTCACAGGACATTAACAAGCACATCTTGTCAGCAGAACGGGCCTTTAACCAGTGGAAGGCCCAGGAAGGGGAACCCACTATTTTGGATTCCCTTTGGGGTTGGATACCTGGTTTAGGGGAACTAGGGGATATAGGGGGAAGCATTGTTCGCATCTTGCTCACAGGTGTGGTGATATGTTTTGTCCTTGTTCTTTTGCTCATTTGCTGTAAAGTGCTCATATGTAAGATTTGTACCTCCCCCTCCCCAGAGGTTCCTTTATACCCTCTCATTGATAATCCTGATTGTATGGAGCTTAATCGCATTTTGTCTTTAGAGTATGAGAAAACTCTGACAAAGGTTTGTTGAGTGTTCTCAAAGGAGGGATTGTTGGGGTCCACTAGGCATAGCTACCAGGTAACTCGGGAGAGCGGAAGACCAAAGTGTCGATGAAACTCTCTTGCTCTGGGTCTATCTGAACCCCAAATTCCATCTTGTGAGCTCTCACCTACTTCTGTGTTTACTGCTTTACATGCTCTGTAGCAGGCCAAAGCAGAAATGTATTGGTCAGCTTTTCTAGCAGGCAGACTGCTGTAAACAGGCCTTGCAAGGCCAAAAGATAAGCAGGCGTATGGGAACTTTTCTAATTGTAACGGCTAGAGAAGGGAGGGGTGGGAGGAATAAGAGGGAGTTAACAGACAAAGGCTTACACAGAAACAGTTTGGGGTATAAAAGGTAAAAGTTATTTGTATTTGTTGCACTGGATTTGAGGCATGCTGGTCTCCTAGTGCCATTTCAGAGCTCTGAAATAAACTTGGCTTGCTTTCTCCCCTCGGTGTCTTTATTGGTGCCAAGCACACCGGGCGACGGACCATTTGAAGTCCGCCTCGAGCACTTGGGTGGTAACAGTGTCATGGGGCAGATGCTCTGTCCAGTTAGACAAAGCCACGTTGGTGGAAATCTAACTTATATTCTCTGACCTTTTCTAACACTTACCCTCCTTGTTCTCTTCACAAGGACAAATATTGGGAAATACTTTATGCCAATACAATAACTGCATTTTGGCCAGTGAAACAAAACAAAGCCAGATCACAAAATTCAGACCTAGATGGCTGACAAAAATATAGTAGCAGGTTGAATACTTGTTATTTACTTACATAGTTGTGTGTATGTGTGCACACATGCATGAGTGCTGATCATATAGTAATTGTAAATATTTTATTAGAAATTATCATAAGCCATTATGTTTGGATCTGGACTATTCCAAAGTCTGAGAATCAGAACTGGGGTTCTGGAGCAGGTGCATATCTGTATTTTACCAGTTTCCTATATTTTGGGGACTGAGATGGGGCAGGGAACTTTTTTATCCCACATCATTAGGTGAACTACCATGCCTCTGCCCCTCCTCCCCGCTCAACCAGGGTTCTAGGATAATCACATGCCACATGACTAGCATTGTCAAATAAATCTCCTCTCCTGTGTTCTGGTTTATTAATATACCAATTATACTCCCATGTTTATACAGGAAATCCCCTCCCATCTCTACTTTGTCCTCACTTTTCTACATCCCACTTCCTTGCTTTTGTCAGGCAACACAACAACCCTTTCTACCCTTCTGCTACAGGGGTTCTCCACAACCTTCTCACAAGTCAAGGAATGAATAGTTCTCTACTCATCCTGGATGTAGAGGGCAATAATAGTTCTAGGCAGATCCTCATCAGGAGAAGTCTAACAACCACAGCTGTTCCCCTTCAGGCATCCCAGTGGAGAAACTCTGTTTTTCCCCAGATCTCTCTCCTGCTGCCATAGCTTGGCTTTTATACCTTGTTTCTTCTCCCTGCAGGCCTTGCTTTCAGCCTAATGTCACACAATCACTGGGGATTAGAAGTCCCAGCTGAAGCTTCTGTAACAGGTTTTCTGGGCCACGCCTGCTGTTAAAGGGCCAGAATACACTATTACAATTTAATCCGGGCCCCCTGTGTACTCCACAGAAATCTGAATATAAATTCTCTGGCAAAGTTCCTGGATTCTGCACCAGCCTGGAAGTTCTATAACAGTTTCATTTAAATAAATAACCCACAGATTTTAAATGAATTAAATATGAAAGTAAATGCAATCCTTACAGGTGCTATATATTTTGATATGAAATTCCAGTTCTTTTGTGCAGTCCTAGATTTTCAGTAGGCCACCGGTCTCTATACTGTGACTGTGTAATTGTCACAGGCAGGTGTGGCCCCAAAGAACAAGATACTCTTTTAGGTATCCTGGGCCTGGGCTATTGAGGGACTTGAAAATAAAATCCAATATATTAAAACTGACCTGATGTTCAGTATGTTGGGGTCCACTAGGCATAGCTACCAGGTAACTCGGAAGAGTGGAAGGCCAAAGTGTCGATAAAACTCTTTTGCTCTGGGCCTATCTAAACCCCCAAACTCCATCTTGTGAACTCTCACCTACTTCTGTGTTAACTGCTTACATGCTCTGAAGCAGGCTGAAGCAAAAATGTATTGGTCAGCGTTTCTAGCAGATGGCTGCAGTTTCACTTACACTAGCAGAAATAATACAAATAAGAAGCAAGAGAAAAGAAGGGGTAGTTAGTTTGCAAATGTTTAACTCAAGATCGCAAAAACTAAAAAAGTTTTCTCACAAGCTTATGTAAAGTTTATTGTAACCGTTGTCTAAAAGGAAGGGGTAAAAAAAAAAAAATGTATGCAAATAGTTTAAAGTATAAAAAGTAAAAGTTGTTTGTATTTGTTGCACTAGATTTGAGACATGCTGGTCTCCTGGTGCCATTTCAGAGCTCTGAAATAAACTTGGCTTGCTCTCTCCCCTTGGTGTCTTTATTGGTGCCAAGCACACCGGGCCACGGACCATTGTTGTCCCCTCGAGCCCCTTAGGCGGGCAACAGTTTTGGCGTCCCTGGGTGGGCTCGAGGCTGAAATTTAGTCTTGCCCGGATCCCTCCTGGTGGCCGACGGATTACAACGACGACCGATGCCCAGCGCGCACCGGTGACTTCATCGGGGGCCTCGGCAGAGACGTGGTTTGCTCGACCCCGGAGGGCACAACGGTGCAACGCACACAGACAGTGGAGAAGCAGCTGCAGGCGACGGTGAGGAACCGGTCCCGTGGATAGGGCGACGGTGCAGAACCGGACCCTTGGATAAGGTAGGAACAATCCAGTGGGGACTTTACCTGTTTTGACCTGGGGACGCCCAGAGTCTCCCTAGAATATGGGGCAGGGATAAAGTACAGCCGGCAGGGTACAGTGTACACCCTTAGAATGCATTCTGGTGAACTGGAAAGTGTTTGGATCTGACCAGTTGATTAAAAGTAAATTAAAAAGGTTCTGTACAGTTGATTGGCCTCAGTACCAGCTGGAGTGCCAAGAAAGGTGGCCACCGGAAGGATCACTTAATTACAACACGATCCTTCAGTTGCTTTTGTTTTGTCAGAGAACAGGTAAATGGAATGAACATCTCTATGCGTATACGTTTATGGTGTTAAGAAATAGGACTGATATTTTGCTCAAGTGCCATTTGACTCCGACAAACTCGGTAGTATGTGCTGCTAAACCCCAGAACCCTCCCACTGTTGTAATGCCAGAATCGGTGTCCCCTTCGGCTCCTCCACCCCCACAGGCTTCAGAGAGTACCCCCCCCCCCCCCGTGGGATTGTATCCGTTGATTACTGAGAGTGTGGTAGCCCGTCCAGGAACACAAGAACGGGCAGCACAAATAGTATCTGTATATTTGCATGTACCTTTTAACCCTGTACATTTAGCTGCTTTTAAGGCAGAGGCTGGAGAATTCTCAACGAATCCAAGCAAGTTCATTTCTATCTTTGAAGGTTGTCTAGCTAGCCATAAGCCTGACTGGGATGATTGTAATATACTTATGAGAACCCTGTTGTCTGAAGTGGAGCGGAATCAAGTTATAGCTAAGGCCAAGGAGGAGGCACAAAAAAGGCATGATGAGGATAGAGAAGACAAGCCCTTGCCGGATGTCGCTGTTCCCCTAGGGGACCCCCAATGGAATCCGAATGAGGAGGGGGATCTGAGGCTGCTTAACTCCTATAAGGAACTGCTTATGCATGGTCTCCGACACTCAGCTGTCAGGCATAGCAATTGGGCTAAGCCTTATAAACTAATCCAGGACTCGAAAGAAAGTCCAGGGGCTTTCCTGCAGCGTATTTGGGATACCATCAGGCAAACTACTAGTGCAAACCCAAATGATCAGGCAACTAAGGCAATTATAAAGGGTATCTTCACCAGCCGTGCGGCCCCTGATATTAAAAGGAAATTGCAGAAGAAGGAGGATTTAATGGGAATGTCTATGGCTCAGATTTTGGAGACTGCAAACAGGGCTTATAGCCTTAGAGAGGGAGAGAAAAAAAAAAGGCAAGTAAAAATAATGGTAGCGGCGGTGCAGGCCGGCAGCAAAGTAAGGCCACAAAAAGGTGGAAGGGGCCGGGGAATAAGAGGCCGTGAATGTGGACGCCCTGGTCCCCAGGAAAGGCGCCTGGGTCGCAACCAGTGTGCCATATGCCGTAAGGAGGGACACTGGAAAAATGAATGCCCTGAAAGGGAAGGTACCCCTATGATGGCAGCGGAGAATCGAGATTAGGGGTGTCAGGGGAGACGGACCACCCTACCCCCGGAACCCCGAGTAAATGTGCGGGTGGGAGATGCGGATATAAACTTTTTAATAGACTCCAGAGCAGCAAGGACCGCTGTAAACAAACCCCTACAGTTGCCAGTGGCAGGCTCTCTCACAGTGGTGGGTGCCACAGGGAAAGAAACCAAGTGCCCAGTATATGCCCCAGCGGAATGTGCCTTGGGAAACAGAACTGTATCACACAAGTTGGTTTACCTCCCTGATTGTCCAACACCACTACTAGGACGGGACCTGCTTTGTCGCTTAGGTGCCACCCTGCACTTCTCTCAAAATAATATAACCCTCACCTTACCCCCTAAGAATGCTTGAATAATAACCCTTGCAGTTGAACCCTCAGCTATGCAAGCCCCAGAGTGGAGTGAGTGGGAAAAGCAGGTTTTTCCTCTAGTCTGGGCATCAGGGGTCCCAGGAAAAGCAAACCGTCAAACCCCTGTGCATATTCAGCTCCTCCCAGGAAAAAGCCCAGTGCGGATCAAGCAATATCCGATTAAAAGGGAAGCCAGAAAGGGACTACAAAAGACTATAAATCGGTTCCTAGAGTGTGGTGTACTACGAGAATGCAAGTCAGCTTGAAACACCCCCATTCTGCCCATACAAAAGCCCAATGGCACATATCGGCTGGTCCAGGACCTCAGGGCAGTTAATGAGCGGGTTAAGACTCTGCACCTTCTGGTTCCAAATCCGTATACACTGCTGGCCTCTATAGGGGGGCAATATATCCATTTCTCAGTCCTAGATTTAAAAGATGCTTTCTTCACAATTCCAGTTGACACCCAGTCTCAGGAGATATTCTCCTTCGAATGGGAAGACAAACAAAGAGTTAAAAAGCAGTTTTGTTGAACCGTATTGGCTCAAGAATTTAAAAATTCCCCCACTCTGTTCGGCCAGGCTTTGGCCAAAGACTTGGAGGAGTGGAATAATTCAAACAGAGCCCTCCTGCTGCAATATGTAAATAACTTGTTAATTGCTGCTGTGGGTCTAATCCCTTGTCTCAGAGCTACTGTGAGTCTCCTAAACTTTATTGGACTGCGAGGATACAGGGTATCTCAAAGCAAAGCCCAAATTGCTCTTTCAGAAGTTCAATATCTGGGATTTCACATCAGGCAGGGAGAGAGACAGCTCTCAAACAAAAAAAAGGAGGCTATCTGCCAAGTTCCCATCCCCAGCAACCGTAAACGGCTTAGGGCATTCCTGGGCATGGCAGGTTTTTGCAGAATATGGATTCCAAAGTTTGGACTGTGGGCTAAACCTCTGTATGAATGTGTTAAGGGAGCGGAACATGACCCCTTTCACTGGTCCCCAGAAGCAGACAGGGCATTTAAAATCTTAAAAAGGAAGCTAATGGAAGCTCCAGCCCTGGGCTTGCCCAATATATCTAAGCCGTTCCAACTGTATGTGCATAAACAAAAAAGGGTAGCTTTGGGAATGCTTACCCAGCTATTAGGTGCCTAAAAACGTCCTGTGGCATACTTTTCTAAACAACTGAATCAAGTTTCAAAGGAATGGCCAGCCTGTTTGAGGGCAGTCGCAGCTACTGCTCTAGTGCTTGGGGAAGCTAAAAAACTGACACTGAAAGAAACTGTGCAAGTGTATGTTCCCCATATGGTCCGAGCCTTGCTGGACACTAAGGGTGGTCTTTGGCTTACACAGGCTCGGGTTGCTCGGTACCAGGCAAAGCTGTTAAAGAATCCTGAAGTCACCCTGCAGATCTGTCCCTCCCTTAATCCAGCTACACTGCTACCAGAAACAAAAAAGCAGGAACATGACTGTTTAGAAATCATAGATGTTCAGTATTCTAGCCGCCCAGATCTAAAAGATCAGCCACTCCCAAATGCTGACTTGGAATGGTATACAAATAAAAGTAATACTGTTGTGGATGGGCAAAAAAGAGCTGGTTATGCTATTGTGTCTCTTCATGATACCGTGGAAGCTGAAAGTTTACCGGCAGAAACGTCTGCCCAGCTTGCTGAACTAGTGGCCCTGACTCGGGCACTTGAGCTGGCAAAAAACAAACCGGTTAATATTTTTACTAATTCAAAATATGCTTTTGGGGTATTGCATGCTCACGCTGGATTGTGGAAGCAAAGGGGAATGCTAACAGCCCAAGGCTCTCCGGTCAAGCATGGGTCTCAAATTCTCCGGCTTTTAAAAGCAGTACAACTCCCCTCAGCAGTAGCAGTGGTGCATTGCAAAGCCCATCAAAGGGAAGATCAAGATGTAACCAAGGGCAATGCCAGAGCAGACAGGGAAGCTAAGCGAGCTGCTCCCCTGAAATCACCAACTGAAAAAAATGCCCCAAAGCATGCCCTCATCCCATCAGTGGGTGAGCTTGCAGCCCCTCAGTACTCCCAAGAGGACAGAAACCTGGCTGACAGTCTCGGTCTCCAGGAAAAGGAGGGATGGCTTTATTCCACAGAGGGAAAAATCCTCCTGCCCAAGGGCTTGATTCGACCAGTGTTGCAGAAACTGCATCAAACCACACACGCAGGCAGAGAGGCTCTTACCCAGCTCATGAATAAATATTTTCTAACCTCTGGACTTAAACCCCTAGCATTACAGGTACAAGCTGAATGTTTAATCTGCCAAAAAAATAACCCTCGACCAGGAGTAGCAGTGCCACCAGCCACCCTGAAACCTACCCCAGGCCCAGGATTGGTGTGGCAAATAGACTTTACTAAGTTTCCCAGGACCCAAGGGTACAGGTACCTCCTCGTCTTAGTGGATCGATTCAGCGGATGGCCTGAAGCCTTCCCATGTCGCAACAACACTGCCAAGACAGTGGCTCTTAAGTTTGTCAAGGAAATCATTCCTCGCTTCGGCCTTCCCCAGTGGATGGAATCTGATAATGGAACACACTTCACATCTCAAATTGTTCAAAAAATATCAAGTGCTCTGCAAATCCCCTGGAAACTCCACACACCCTGGCGACCACAAGCCAGTGGAGTAGTGGAACGCACAAATCAGACACTCAAGCGACACCTCTCAAAGGTCTGTCAGGAGGCCTCTCTTAGGTGGCCTAATGCCTTGCCCCTTGTGTTACTTCGCATTCGTGCTCTCCCTAAGGGTAGGATAGGGCTTAGTCCCTTCAAGATTATGTTTGGAAGAGCATGGCCTATGAATGGTACCCCAGTTCTGGCAGGGGAATGGGAAGTGGGGTGTGGTTTCTTGTCTCAGTATATGTGCTCTCTGTCTGCTGTTCTTTCTTTTCTTCACAGGTACACCAAAGATTCACAGCCTCTTCTGCTGGATACTCCGGTCCACTCCCTGCAGCCTGGTGACTCCGTTCTCGTGCGGACCTGGAAGGACAAGCCTCTCCAAGAGAAGTGGAAGGGACCCCACACCATCCTGCTTGTCACCCATACAGCGGCAAAGGTCGAAAGACACAAGAACTGAATTCATCACTCTCGACTGAAAGCAGTGCCCATTCCTAAACAGTGGACTGTCCAGCCTGCGGAAAAGACTGCTAACAATGATTTGGGACTTAAGCTGTTACTCAAAAGACAGTAAGGGTCACTGGGAATGCATTGTGATCTCTCTGAACAGTCACAGCATACTCCCCGCGAAAATCCTGAGCATTGATTTTATTTTCTCACAGAAGGCGGACCTGGCCTATGTATTTAGTCTTGTTATTTTTTTAACTTGTTTAGTGTCAACAATTCTTATTATCATTTGGGTTGTGGTAATTACAATATAAGTTTAAGTTTAGGGTCTCTCACAGCATTTCTTTTTATCACAGAGGCAATTCTTCTGTTACCTTCTGTTTCACCCACATCGCATGCAGGATGGGGATCCATCCCTGCAGATATGGCTACCAACACATATGAGGCCCTAAAAATTGCCTTTGCCCATGAGTTCAATCTCTCCAACTGTTGGATATGTGCCCAGACTCCCCATCATTCAGCGGGATTGCCCTGGAGAGTAGTACCCCAAAATTGGTCAGACTTTTGTCAAAGGTGGATGGTTATCAGCAGCAGCACCTCTGACAATTTAGGTTTGCGATCTAACTGTACTGCGGAAGCTCCTTATGGCCTACACAATGGCTCTTGGATTTCCCATTATAAGGGCACTCGTAAGCCCCAGCCTATTCGTTTACATTCTCCACCCGTTGGTCTCATATGTTATCAGCAAGCCAGTACGAATAAACATACCTGGTTTGCAAGCATTAGTAAATGTAAATTTTATATTAGTCCTGGTATAAGTCTCACTATTCCTGTGTTGAATGCCACCGGTTGGCAAACCGGAGCTGCATTCTTTACCCTTTCCCCACAAACCACCCTACAGAACTCACAAAGTAACAATGGAAAGGCTAGTTATGGTAAAGCCTTTTGGGTTTGTGGTACTAGTGCCTACAAATGGCTTCCTAATGGTTGGCATGGTAGCTGTTACAAAGGCTATCCTGCTCCTCCCCTCCGCATTCTACCCAAGGCTCCCTTGGGTCGTCCCAGGTACTATCAGTCCTTAAAAGCTACCTTAGAACCCATCAGTGAAGGAGACAAGTTTGGGATAATAGCCCTCCCTTCCTATGGGGTGGGACGGCTAACTCAACTTTACAGAAGACTGTCTAAATTTCTCACCCAGTTTGCCAATGAGACCCTAGCCATAAAAAAAAGCATAAATTCTGAGCTGTACCAGCTTCGACTGCTGGCTTTGCAAAACCGACAGGCCCTAAATTATGTGTTAGCCTCACGGGGCGGGGTATGTGCCCTTATTAAAGAAGAGTGTTGTACCTATGTCCCAAAGTTTTCACAGGACATTAACAAGCACATCTTGTCAGCTGAACAAGCCTTTAACCAGTGGAAGGCCCAAAAAAAGGAACCCACTATTTTGAATTCCCTTTGGGGTTAAATACCTGGTTTAGGAAAACTAGGGAATATAGGGGAAAGTATTGTTCGCATCTTGCTCACAAGTGTAGTAATATGTTTTGTTCTTGTTCTTTTGCTCATTTGCTGTAAAGTGCTCATACGTAAGAGTTGTACCTCCCATACCCCAGAAGTTCCCTTATACCCTCTCATTAATAATCCTGATTGCATGAAGCTTAATTGCATTTTGTCTTTAAAGTATAAAAAAACTCTGACAAAGGTTTGTTGAGTATTCTCAAAGAAGGGATTGTTGGGGTCCACTAGGCATAGCTACCAGGTAACTCGGAAGAGTGGAAGGCCAAAGTGTCGATAAAACTCTTTTGCTCTGGGCCTATCTAAACTCCCAAACTCCATCTTGTGAACTCTCACCTACTTCTGTGTTAACTGCTTACATGCTCTGAAGCAGGCTGAAGCAAAAATGTATTGGTCAGCGTTTCTAGCAGATGGCTGCAGTTTCACTCACACTAGCAAAAATAATACAAATAAAAAGCAAAAAAAAAAAAAAAGGAGTAGTTAGTTTGCAAATGTCTAACTCAAGATCGCAAAAAACTAAAAAAGTTTTCTCACAAGCTTATGTAAAGTTTATTGTAACAGTTGTCTAAAAGGAAGGGGTAAAACAAACAAACAAACAAACAAAAAAATGTATGCAAACAGTTTAAAGTATAAAAAGTAAAAGTTGTTTGTATTTGTTGCACTAAATTTGAGACATGCTGGTCTCCTAGTGCCATTTCAGAGCTCTGAAATAAACTTGGCTTGCTTTCTCCCCTCGGTGTCTTTATTGGTGCCAAGCACACCGGGCCACGGACCATTGTTGTCCCCTCGAGCCCCTTAGGCGGGCAACAAGTAGAAAGCCAATGCAATGAGTGGCATAGTGATGTGCTTTAAGTAGATTCATTAGCTGCAGTGTGTGCTTCCTGGGAGTCCTCAGGAGAAACTTTGGCTGTCTAATCCGTTGACCATGAGGGACAAGCAAGGGAAAGGCGAACCTAATTTTTCTGAGGTATTCAAATATCTTAATTCTTCCCTTGATTGTCCTTTGGGTCAACTCCTAGGTCAGCCACAATTCTTCCAAAGGTCTCCCATTGCAGTGTAACTCCCTCTACGCTTCCCCTGAGTGATGAAAGCAGCCTGTAATGTTCAGATCTTTTCTAAAACTGCTGCTCTCATGTTTATTTATTAATACTGGTGTTTGGAGAGATGTTCATATATAGTTTTAGCCTTCCCTTGACTGCCCTTCAGGTAAGTGGGGATGATGATATGCCCTGTTTATCTGCAGCTGGTAGGGGAAACAGCTCAGCAAAAATTTCTCACTGCTACTTTATTTTTTAATTAGCCAGTTTATTAACAAAATACCCTCAAAGGGACTTATTTTTCGATACATGCATGCACCTCTCATCATCTCTAATATGTGGGGTAAATAATAAACTCTCTGTTCTCTCTCTCTGAACAATTTGTCTTCATATATCCTTCACTATTATATAAAGGTTTCTCACCCACCCAGTAAAGGCACAGATGTCCTACTTTCTGTCTTTCATGCTTCCAGTTGCCTTGTCTAACCCTGTTCTACATAATCTATTTCTATCTTCACTCTTTTTGAATAATGTTCTTAAACAGACCTATGACCAATGAGTTTTCCTTAAAAATATTTAAGGTTCTCCTTTACTGTATCATATTAGGTGCCCCTTTAATTACTTTAATCTTTTTTTAAGGCTAGCTTTTTAATTTTAATCTCTTCTATAATACTGTACATTCTCCCCTCCTGCCAATCATTTGGCAGAGGAACTAATTATCTCTTCTACTCTGGATATTTTTTTAACCAATCTAATCTATATCAATCTGAACTGAGTGTCAAAATTGAAAGGTTTATTTTAGAATAGCATGCCATCTTTAATCAATTGTATTAATATTCCATCATACTATCTCCTTTGACAAGAATATGTTGGTCATATTACAATATGATTACTGCTAATATAGATCTTTTAGACAAAATTAGATTTTGCTTCTGTCCAGATGCTTCTAAGTAGTTACTAGTTTGTGGTGTCATATTTTGGTAACATTAATATCATCTGCTTATGAGCTTGCCCATGTGCTGTAACTACAGCAATTTATCTGACAGTTAAGCTGTCAGGCTCACGTAACATCTTACCCTAACAAACACCATTGCAGTCAGTATCGAATTAGGCATTGCCCACACCATTTTAATGTAGCAATGACTTGACAAATGAATATTTTGATGAGTTTTCCAACCTTGAAGATCTAGAAATTCACATTGTACAATTCAATAGCTGCTTCAAAAGAAAGCCAGTTGCTTCACAGTATAATTTCAAGTGGTGAATGTATGACATTTGTAAAGCAATATAGCTAACAAAATGGGGTTGTTTGCTATAGTACCTTGACAGGTAATTAATGTTCTATTCTACTATATATAAATCCCGTTATCAGCAGTAGCTTTTACATGCACACAGAGAAGAGATTATACAACCTCTAATTTATTTAGAAAGGTTTCCTCTCCTTTTCCACTTGGACTACCAAATGACTGAAAATACCCTTGGTGAACTATATTTACTAGTTAGATATAAAAATATAAATGTTGAAAAGCATAAAGGTTAGCTTTAATGCATTTTGACCAGAATGTCTTCAGATATCAACCGAGCAATACTATTGCCCTTAAATTATAGTAATACATGGCAATATGCACTCTGATGGTATGCTTCTGATAATATGCCTTTAAAAACAATGTCCTTTAGGGTCCAATGGACCATGAAATAGTTTCTGCAAAAGTACCAGTGGTGCCAATACTGGGACAAACATTCATTTTGGCTGGCAGCTCTAAGAACTGTGGAAGAAATGAAGCACATTTATTATGTACTGATGTATTCGGACTAGATAATCCTTTTCAGTTGGAGGCACTATAAAGGCAAGTACAGATTACTGTATGGGAACTACTAAAAATAAAATTCAGATGGGTTGCAACAGTTGTGCTTCCAATTTCACAGCTGGATAATTTGCTTTATAAACTTCTATTTAAAAAAAAGTTTTACTGGCAATGAAGTATGGTAAGTAAACAATATAATTTGAAAGAGCAAGTTGGAGACACTACGCAGGAGCTGTTTCTATTAATGCTGTATTTGTGAATTATATTAAACTATGAATTTCTGACGTGGAGACAGTGTCAACATTTCTGTTATAGATTCACAGTTTCACTACAGGTCTCTGGACATTTAGTTTTCTTAAAAATTGCTATTTTACAAAATCTCAAAAAGTATACAGGTGTTTATTAATAATTTGTAGCCATCCCAGGTCCTGATCCTGGGTCTACTGAAGTGGCTCTCAACCTTTGCAGACTCCTGTACCTCTTTCAGGAGTCTGATTTGTCTAGGGTACCCTAAGTTTCACCTCACTTAAAAACTACTTGTGTACAAACACAAAAGTGTCACAGCACATGATTACTGAAAAAGTGCTGACTTTCTCCTTTTTACCATATAATTATAAAATAAATCACCTGTAATATAAATATTGTACTTACATTACAGTATATAGAATATAGAGCAGTATAAACAAGTCATTGTCTGTATGTAATGTTAATTTATACTGATTTAGCTAGTGCTTTTTATGGAGCCTGTTGTAAAATCAGGCAACTATCTAGATGAGTCGATGTACCCTCTGGAAGACCTTTGCATACCCCTGATTGAAAACCACTGAATTAGAGCACAGGATCAGGCACATGGTACATTAAACCTGAGTATTTTCAAGCACTTTATGATGTATAAGCATCATTACCACCATTTTGTGGCTGAGAACATTGAGGTAGAGAGGTTAAGTGACTTTCCTATAGTCACACAACAAATTAAAGGCAGAAGTGGGGAAAGAATTCCAGTCTCTTGATTATCAGTTCAAAGCCCTGTCCACTAGAACAGATTGGTTCTCCAACTGTATAAACTATTTAAGCATACTGTGAGGGAGCAGAAAAACTGCCACCTGGCACAGCAGAGGTTAAAGAAAATCTGTGGGTTCAGTTAGCCCCACCCCGTTATACCTGCAGCCAGTGCCAGGCCTGGAGGGTGGAGAAAAGAAAGGAGTCTGGCTTAGTTAGGGGCTGACTGGCGAAGAGGCAGGAGCTCTCTGTTTGCCTGCCTGAAGGCATGGACCAGCAACCTGCCATCAAATGCAGCTACTAGAAGCAAGTAAGGCTTCCCCTGCCAAAGGGAACCTGCAGGTATGGTTCAACTGTGGGGTAGCTGGCCCAGTAGGGCCACACCCAAACTAAAATGACTTTCATAGGAAGTAGCCCAGGAAAACAAGTCCTGAAACCACCCCCTACCCCAGGCAGGGAAAAAAATTCATCTCCCCTGTTTAGGGGGTTTGAGTATCACAGGACCCTGGGCTAGACCTGGTGGAGAGGGAGGGGTCAGGGCCCCCTACAACCCCCCAAACCAACGATCCAGCCACTAGGCTGCTTGGCCACTGAAGGCCCTATCACACATACATGCTCAGATCTATATGTGGACTGAAGAAATACAGATGAGTAGTCAGTGCATATCTACATGAGGCATATCTAGCCTGGAGAAAAGGCAGAAAATTAACAAGTGAAAATGTTCTGTTTCATTTATTTTTTGTCTCTGTATTGCCTTTTTAAGTCAATTGCTGCCCAATCTCAACACACTGAAAATTGACAATGTGGAGGTAGCATAATGTATATTGAAATTCATGTCCAAACAAACACCAACAGAACTATTGATTGATATTTATTTTTTTTATTTAATTCAGTAAAATTTTCCATTTTTAAGCAGAAATTAAGCTGCCTCAGAATTCTGATTTGTTGCATTAAAATGCCACAGGATTTAGGGATCTTGCCATAGAATTTAGGTCCAATTTATTATGACATACATTGTTCCTTAGCCCTATTTTGGCAAAAGAATAGGAGGTTCAGTGCTAGGCACCTACTATCCACATACTCTTATGACAAATGAGAACACAAGGAGTATATTTCATGGTGCCCAATCCTCGGCTGTTGTAAATTGGTGTAGGCTCACTGATGTCAATAGAGCTACCGTACAGTGGTTTACAACAGCTAAATCATGAATTCAGTATATTCCCCTAATTTGCAATAAACATCACACATTAGTTTCCTTAGATGTGTAGTCAATAGCTAATTTGGAGATGCAAAGAACAACACTCACAAATTAGCAAAATATTGCTGACATGAGGACTTTTAGTTACATAACTCATTGAATGGGTCATTACTCATCCCATATGTAGTTTTTTTGATGCTCTGACAGATATGA
Source organism: Emys orbicularis (assembly GCF_028017835.1). NCBI lineage: Eukaryota > Metazoa > Chordata > Testudines > Emydidae > Emys > Emys orbicularis. The sequence goes on along the minus strand of NC_088691.1, from coordinate 76,365,095 downwards.
ACAAAATTATTCACCTAAAAACTAATTATGCTTTTTAGCACATTACAAATACAAGTAAAAAAGTGTTTTTCCCTCAGTTTATTGAACAATTATATAATGCTGTGTGTGAGAACAGAAATGAATAGAAATAAAAAGGGACTGTGTAATTTGGTAACATGTGGCAGGTCTCTATAAAATGAAAAGCATGTCACTTTCTAGTTTCTCTATTGAGGCATGCCACAGACTAGGAGTCATGTCACAGTTGAAAAGCCAGTTTGTGAGATACATTTTGCTTCACTGGCAAAGCAGGTCAGAAAATGCTGCAAAACTTAACTACAAAGTGTTCCAATATATCACCTATATATTACTATGCATTTGACAGTATGTGCTCTCTGACTGCAATAGTAAGACATAAGAAATGAGAAATGGGAGCGATTTTTAAACATGATCTCATTATACTTTGGAGGACAGGATTAGAATTCAAAACAACCTTGATGAATTGGTCTGAAATCAACATGATGAAATTCAATGAAATCAAGTGGAAAGTACTATGCTTAGGAAGGAAAAATCAAAAGTACAACTACAAAATGAGGAATAACGGTCTAGATGGTAGTAGAGCTGAAAAGGATCTGGGGGCTATAGTGGATCACAAATTGAATATGAGTCAACAATGTGATGCAGTTGCACAAAAGACTAATGTTTTCAGGTGTATTAACAAGAATATTGTATGTAAGACATGGGAGGTAATTGTGCCACTCTACTCTGCCCTGGGGAGACCTCTTTTGGAGTACTATGTCCAGTTCTGGGTGCCAGACTTTAGAAAAGATGTAGACAAATTGCTTTCCTTTGGACTCCCTCCAACAAAAAATAATTAAAGGTTAAGAAAACCTGACCTATGAGGAAAGGTTAAAAACAAATCTGGGTATGTTTAGTTACAAAGTGGACAGATGATTAATTGTTCTCCATGTCCATGTCCTTAGAAGGTAGGATAAGAAGTAATGGACTTAATCTGCAGGAACAGAGATTTAGGTTAGATATTAGAAAAAAACTTTCTAGCTATAAGGGTAGTTAAGTTCTGGGATACCCGTCACTGGAGGTTTTTAAGAACAGGCTGGACAAACATGTGTCGGGGCTGGTGTAAGTTTACTTGGTCATGCCTCAGCTCAGAGGCTGGATTTGATGATTCAGATGTTGATTAAGCTTGCTGTTTTAGATTATTTAGGTTCCTTTTTCCTTTTACAGTGCTAGTCCCAGTTAGTAATCTGGGCCCTGATTTCACAATTGGATTGATACAAGGTATTTTTTGGAAGAATTAAAATACAGACTCCTTGACCAAAACACACTTCTCGAAGTAAATATTTGTTACTTGGATGGCAGTTGAAATGTCCTCCCCCACCAAAAAACCCCCTTTTATTTACACTTTAATAACAGCATTATTAATTGCCTTAATAGTCAATGATAATAGCTTTACAGAACCTAAATACTGCTGGTAATTAGGATCCTGATACTACAAATACCCTCATCATTAACTTTACTCATTGAAGTCTGTGGGACTACTCAAATTAAGTACATACATAAATGTTTATAGGATGGGGGCCAAGTTTAGCAGCTGAAAGATGTATTGCTCCTATAACCTTTAATTAGCAAAATGCAGATTGACAGATTAAGGACATGTAAAGGCTCCATAGTTCCATAATAGTACCAAACTCACCTTCCAGAGTAGTTGTGGTTTAGAATAATAGACTAAAACTTTGTGATAAAACTTGGTTTATTGTGATTTATTACTTCTTGATACATTTTAACATTAATACACTAAACTTTACCAAATGAACATCATTATTTTATTTTCTATATCTTCTTATTGAACATTAACTTCAAATAACAAAAACCTTAAAATGTGTAATTATTCCAGCTAAGCACCTTGAAAGCCAAATTTAAGAGAAACTTTGTAATTTCAACCAGTTAGATAAAACTGCTTAACCAATGTGTGTTTTTATAGTGTATATACTAATATTCTCACAGTGAGGACAATCTTGACAATTTTTATTTATACTCTGATTTTTATGGTTTTTTTTTTAATTTTGTTTGTGTATTGATTGTTTAAGTCAACTTTAAGCTCAGTTGCTTTGGGAAAGCATGTCTTGAGCCACCTGCTTTGGGCAGATCCCCAACAGAAGTCAAAAGACCTTTTTTTAGGGGAAAAAATTATTTGGTTCAGTCATGATACTAGTTACCAGCTGGAGAAAAATGGGGACCTTTGTGCCATTCAAATATAATTTGCTGGGGCTTGCCTCTCAGTCTCTCTCATTCTTGCTCTGAGTTCTTCTGACATATTAAATACCATGGAAGTGCATCCAATTTCATATAAGTAGCTGTATCTTTAGTTAGGCAGTGCATGGGTGAGCTGACAGGTACATATTCTCACATTTTTATTGAGTAGATGATGCCCAGCTATTTAGAACATTCTGTTAACTGAGTTATTTTGGCAGCTTTCTGCTCTGAAAATCATTCGCCCATTTCTTTCTCAGCTTCACCATATGTGGAAAAACAGTTAAACTTGCACTACTTTGACTGCTATCTGGTTTGGAAACTAATTCCCAGCTCAGATTATGTTCACTTCTTGTAATCCTTCTGCCAAATGCCAAAAGTTGCATAGGGAATACTAGCTTAATATACACCTTTACATGATCTCTCTCTGTTCTTTATTTGCTTTACAGCACTCAACTTCTGTTCCATAGTGTTTCCATGGTGTTTCTTTTCAAAACTCTTAAGAAGTTTATACAAATGTTCAATACAAGAGGTCAGCCCATAGCTGACTTATTGACAAACCTTTACTAAAGGTTTGATATTTTATATGAACACTTAATTTTAGCAAACTGAAAGTAGTTGATTGCTCTAAATTGCAGGTGCTATTCTATCTACAGTGATTGCAGTAATTAAAATAATTAGGGTGTGAAGATGTATAATGAAGGTATTAATATACACTGTGTTTGTCACATGCAGAATACAGGGTTTTTGACAAGGCAATTCATGTCATAGGACAACATTTACTTCAAAAGGCTTAATGAAAAGTAGCCAGTTAAATTGGAAGTCAGAAAATAGCATTTTATGTGAATTAACAAGATAACTTGTTTTGTAATTATGAGAACACTTTATTTATGTAGTATTTAATTCAAACAAATGTGCACTGTAAGGTAATCCAAGGCTGAGCTGTAGTATAAGGTCAATATAGGATGTACTTTTATTTATCGATAATTTGTGTCTGTATTTTGAGAAGTCAGGGTAAGAAGTACTTTTGAATCAAAAGTTATAAATTAATGTGTAAACATCAAATGCAAAATTCAACAGAATGTAATAGATAGGAAGATGACTTATGCTTTATTCCATATGACAATATTACATTTTAATCTATTAATCTCTACCCCAGTATTGTTTCCATACCACATAAAAGATTAAACCTATTATAATTATACTTTTTAAAAAATGGGATATTAAGTATGTATTAAAAATAGTCTTCCAAACCATCAATTCCTCCTGTTATAATGGTGGCAAAATACTTGGCAACATTTTAAAAAAATGGATATTTATCATTCTCTGCAGTCTAATTACATGGTATAGCTACAAAAGTCATCAATCCACAACTGGCGAGTCCCCAGAATTTTTCACACCATCCAGCATCTTCAAGCTCTAAGTGGAGAGTGAGAATAAGGGCCTGATTCTAAGCCAAGATATGCACAGATATTTGCATTGGCTTAAGCTCAGTCCCTTTGAGGAATAATGTGTGTGTATATGTAGAACACTGTGCCAATGGCACCTCTAGGACAATATTTTAAGTGGGGTATTGTAATCCAAGAGGAGGATTTGGGGCACACTTCTCTATTAAGTTTTTTGGCCCCAATTTTCAGGGGTGTTCATCTCTCCCAAGTCCCATTGATTTAGAAAATGTGAAAATTCAGACACTGAGTGTTGTGTATTTCAGTAAGTCACTGAAATCAGTAGATACTGGCTCCTAGCATGTAACAGTATTGTAGATACCGGCCCCTACCATGTGTCATTTAAGGCCCACATTTTTGGCTGGCCCCCTACAAGGCCTACATTTACGTGCACACAAAATTGCATGCTCACAGGCAAACAGCCACCCGCGGACTTGAGAAACACCTGGGTGCATGCTAGGGATTTAGAATTTGTAGTTGTAATGCTTCAGTGGGAATCAAAGGTGCTTAGAACTTATGAAAATCAAACCACTAAATGCTGAAATGTGGCTTCAGGTACTTAGTTTAGCACCGGACATCTGAATATTTTAGGAACAATTAGGCACCAATATTTGAATATTTTGGTCTAGTTTGATAGACCTACAGATCAGGTCACTGATGACTTCTAGATGCCATTAGTTGCTAATACCTGCTAATAATGTGGTACCAATATGTAGGCCCAAAAATTACATCCACAAATAATTACAAGCCCCAAATAGGTAAATCAGGTATTAAGACATGGATTCAATTAAAGTAGTGTATGTAAAGTTTAAATTAAAAATGTTCAATTTAATGGCAATAAGATCTGGATCTAAGTCTTTTCTGGACAGTCCATTCACAGGGCCCAATTCTTAGCTGGTGTCTCCATCTAGAAAAGCTCCATATTACACTCTCTCACGGTTTTTGTCAACATTCAATGAGAGGGTATAGGGGAACTTTCCCTGTCTTTGATCATCCTGCACCACCTAGTTGCTCTGATCTCAATGATTATGGGTAGAAGCAGTGTGGCCTCTAAAACAAATGTCTGCCTGAGTCAAATGTTCTGCATGGGAAAGGTGATATCAAAGCTGAGCCCGTAAAGGGGCAATTCAATCATTTCAGATGAGGGAAAGGAATGCTATTTATCTTGAGCTCCCATTGAAACCCATCTACAAAAATCTGTTTCAAATATATGATGAGCTAATAAATCCCTCCAAATACAATACACAATTCAAATATATGCCTTGTTGTCAGTGCAGATATTTCTTTGCATCCAGGCATACTCTTTATACCAACTGACGACAGTATGGTTCCATGTGTAATATACAGATATCAGCAAGATTATTTGAGATAAAACTATTAAACAAACCTGTTATTTTCTTTTGTCATTGAAAAGAGAGTAAGATAGAAAAATGGAGAGCACTTGTTTCTTTTACTTACCCATCTTTTTCCTCATAGCTCTAAAAGGTAGGCATCTGACCTTTTGTGATTTTGCAGCCTCTGGGCATTTCAGTAGTTGCTACTCAGCTGCTGTGCTTGCCTGCGCACTTTGCTCACATGGATAATGTTTCTGCTGGTTTGAGATCTGTCTGTGTAATATGCTTCCTTCAGTCCTGGATCCAAAGAATACTTGTCTAAATCTGCCACATGCATAAAGATTGATCTGGAATTAAACAGGCAATATGACATTCAGCTGAAATAGTGTAGAGAATTTTAAAGTCATACTTGTAAAGTTCTGCAAAGAAAGACTGTCAATATTGGTTACATATTTCCAGCAGATCTCTGATTCTCTTTTCTATAGCGTTCCTGTGTGAACATGTAAGGAAAAACATGGCTGAAAGGGGGGAAAACAAAACAAAACACAGGATGGTGCTTAAGAAAAGGGTTCACAAGACAAATCAAAGCTAAGAACTTCAGGCTCATTCTCAAAGGACCAAACAAACCTGTAAGTATCAGGAATTGTAAATATAGTCCTCTTTGACCAGTAAAAAAAAATAGCGCCACAGCTTTTTAAAGGGAAATATAATACTATTTTATTACCATATAAAGCAATGAAAAGCAAGATGTGCTTCATGCTGATTATATTCCTCTTAAAATGGTGTGGGGATTTGTTCACTTGTCAAAGGAGGGGGTCTTATTACAGTTTTACATATCTATAAATGTGCTGAAAAAAGTGTCTGTTAGATGAAAATGACAAATATTCATGAGACCATAAAAATTTTTTTTAAAAATCCACTTTAGTGGGGGGGAGGGGCAGTGCGGTCTAGAAGAAAATCACATTTATGAGTTTTTGTTTTTCTCTTAAGGGAAAGAAGGTGGTGGTGAATTCTATAAACACATGGGTTTATAGACTGAACACAGGGCTGGGAGCCAGGGACCCCTGAATTCCTTTCCCACCTCTGCACCAGCATAATAATACCTGGCACTTAAACAGCACTTTACAAACATTATTTATTCATGCCCCTCAGTACTCCTATGAAGGTGGTAAACACCAGCAACGCCATTTTGCAGCGGGAGGAATGGAGACTCAGATTACTAAATGTTATTAAATATTGGTGATACAGAAGACATGCCAAGCTAGATCCTGAACCTTTAACGAGCGCCTTCAGTGGCAACAACTCAGGACACAAAGAACCTAGTGCAGAGGTGGGCAAACTGGACCGTCCTGCCTGGCCCCTAAGCTCCTGGCCCGGGAGGCTCGCCCCTGGCCCCTCCCCTGCTGCTTCCCCGCAGCCTCAGTTCGCTCACTCCGCTGCCGGCGCAATGCTCTGGGCAGCGGGGCTGTGAGCTCCTGGGGCAGCGCAGCAGCAAAGCCCGGCCTGACCCAGTGCTTTGTGCTGTGTGGTGGTGGAGGCGGTGGCGGCGTGGCGCGGCTCCAGCCGGGTGGTGCGGCTGTAGCGCTGCCAGCCACCGGTGCTCCAGGCAGCGCGGTAAGGGGGCAGGGAGTGGCGGGGGGGTTGGATAGAGGGCAGGGGAGTTGGGGTGGTGGTCAGGGAGCAAGGGTGTGGATAGGGGTTGGGGTGGTCGCGGGGGAACAGGGGGTTGAATGGGGGCAGGGGTCCTGGGGGGGCAGTCAGGAAGGAGGGGGGGTTAGATGGGGCGGCAGGGGACAGTCAGGGCAAGGGGTTCCGGGGGAAGTCAGGGGAAGGGAGTTTGGAGGGGGAGGGGTCCCAGGGGGGCCTCAGAAATGAGAGAAGGGTTGGATTGGGCGGTGGGGGTCCGGGGGTGGTCTGGGGACAGGGAGCGGGGGTGTGTGGATGGGGCAGGGGTCCCAGAGGGGCCATCAGGGAACAGGGGGAGGGGGGGAAGATAGAGGTGGGGGTCGGGCCACGATCCCCTCCCCTAACCAGCCCTCCATACAATTTATGAAACCCAATGCGGCCCTCAGGTCAAAAAGTTTGCCCACCCCTGACCTGGTGACAGGTGCTCAGTAACTGACAAGACTAGGCTGTAATAGAGCATTTTAATTTTCATTTTTGAGAGGAACGTCTTCCCCACAAAGAAAAGGAAACCACATTAAATATATGGGGACATATTCAGATCTGGCAAATTTGCCTTAATTTCAATGGAACTACAACAGGAGTAAATTTGGCCCATAAAAACATGCTTCTTTTGCCATTCTTTTAGCAGCAAACCAAATTCAATTCATGCTTTAATTCTAGCCTTTATTCTGCCATTGGCTTGCGTCGTCCCTGGTAAGTCACTTAGGCCCTGTGTGTCAAAGGTATTTAGATATCTAAATGTCTTAGAGGAACTGGGCTTGTGTAACTTTTAAAAATGAGACTTCCTAAGGACTTAGGCCATGTGGAGCTATGCCTACATACCTTTAAACATCTGGGCCTCAGTGACTTGCTGGATTGGGGTCTTTATTAGCTGCATGTCCCAGTTCTCACATTTGTAAAATGTAACAATGCTTGCATTTTCTTTGTAAAGAATACAGAATGAAAAGTGTCATGTAAGTGCACAGTAGTATTAAAATGGAAACAATTGGTCAGATCCTTGGTTTAACATCTTACCTAAAATATAGCACCACCATCTGCAATATATTCCTTATTAAAACTTTACAATAGCAGTAAAAATGCCACCTACCAATGCTACCATACTTCCTACTCTAGCTGCATATTTTGCCACAGAGATCACCCATCCCATCACTGACTTTTACTAAACCCAATCCAGCTTCAATTGTGAAAAACAATGATATTATGGGTGGTACGCTGTAGGACAGTGGTTCCCAAACTAGGGGCTCTGCTTGTGCAGGGAGAGCCCCTGGCAGGCCGGGCCGGTTTGTTTACTTGCCGCGTCCGCAGGTTAGGCCAATCGCAGCTCTCAGTGGCTGCGGTTCGCCGCTCCAGGCCAATGTGGACTGCGGGAAGCAGCGTGGGCCGAGGGATGTGCTGGCTGCCGCTTCCTGCAGCCCACATTGGCCTGGAGCGGCGAACCACAGCCACTGAGAGCTGTGATCGGCCTAACCTGTGGACGCGGCAAGTAAATAAACCGGCCTGGCCCACCAGGGGCTTTCCCTGCACAAGCGGCGCCCCTAGTTTGGGAACCACTGCTGAAGGACATTGTGCCAAAATGGGAAATATCTGTATTATTTTTATGACCAAGGTACATACCTCTGTTTGTGTTTATGATGGGTTACTTGCTATGGAGTTATATCGAATGGGTTGTTAGCGGAACCAAACAGGTAAGGCAACACAATTACCTAGATTAGGGACATCCCAACAAACACATACCCAAGTTTATAGCCCTAAAGAGGCAACTTCTCTGCCCCAACTCTGGTGACATAGTTATTATGCCAGGCTGAGAAGAAAGTGGTTAAAGAGTACACTAAACCTGTAGAAAAGGCTGGGTGGGGATTGAGTGAGTGGCCAGACACTGATGGAGTGTCAGTGACAGCTGACAGGCTAACAAGGGGACATACAGAGACTGCAAGAACATGCTGTGAGTGGGACAGTCTGCTTCACCAGCCAGAGATAGTTGGCGGGCTGAGGGGAACTTACGAAAGCAGACTAGGAAAGATTAAGGTGCAAGTAATACCTATGTGTGTGTGTAGGCTTTTGGTTGTTTTTGCTCTCTGTGCCATGTATCTTCCTTTGGGGGAAACGCGTAAATAATGCTTTGTTTTGAAGATGCTGTTTTTGAGTCACTGTAATCAGCTCCCGGAGGAAAAGGGCTTATGCCGGGACTTAGCGTTGGGCCTGTTTTCACAATCATTAACAGGATTGTGAAACAGGGGACCGTAGCCCAGAGATCCAGTCTGAGTGGTAGGACTATATGGTTCTATCAAGTGTGAGGTACAGGAAGCCAGGCCAGCCACATAAGGAGTGCACTTGAGTGAGGCTAAAAGGGGTCTAAGTACAGTTTGCCCTGTGACTGTGTCAGTCAGCCTCTCTGATCTGTCCATGTCACCGTGACCATTTTGGAACCCTTTTTTAATATAAAAAAAAATACTATTTTTTTGTTCTGTTACAAATGGAGCATATCTTCAATTTAGTCTAATGCATAAGGCACTGAGTATTATCCAGGACACAGGAGTTTATTCCCAGCTCTGCCACTGATCTACTGTGTGATTCTGGACAAGTTATTTCCTGCCTCTGTTTCCCTTCTGGCACAGGCCCCCTTTGAGACAGGGTGGGGTCCAGTGCACACGTGGCTAATTACCTGCCGCTCAACTTCGCTTAAGGGAAGGCACCTGGACCTTATAATGGGAGACAGAGCTGTTGGAAAAGCTGCTGAAAATGATTCCCAAAGGAAGCATCTGAGAGTCCAGAATCACAGGCCCAAGGAGGAGGCCTGTGAAACTCCCCAACTGCAAAGGGGAGAGACTACAGGCCTGGGAATGAACGTACCCAGGGCAAATGGACGGGAAAAACTGAGCTGAAAATTGCCTACTGGAAAGGCTTGAAGTCAGCTGGACCACAAATATGAGGGGCTGTGTCCAGTGGGATATCAGGGTGGAAAAGACCAAAGCATCTTTACTTTATGTTAATAAACCAGTCTCCAAGAAAGGGGTCTGTTATTAGCTATAAATCTCTCTAGATTATGCATGGAAACCTGTGAAAGGGAAATGGAGGAAGTATGCAACAGAGCCACTCTCAGCCAGCAGGTGGTGCTAGTGGGCCAGTATGCCCTTTGACACCTTCCCTTTATCTGCTTTGGCCATTTAGATTATAAACTCTCAAGGGTAGTGCTCTCTCTTACGAAGTGTACAGTGTCTAGCACAGCATTTGAAGTTGCAGCTCATCAGTAAAGCTATTTTTATTTATATTACAGTAGCACCAATGTAACACAGCATAAATTCACTGGAACAAGAATATGACCTATGGCATCAAGTAGATGGTGCCACAAGACAGAGGGAATGCTGCTAAGTAAACTATGTAAGGATGGAGGAAAAACTAGTCAAGGTAAATGTTCATCACTTAGGTGGGAAGAGGTTAGTTGTGCTCCACTTGCCACTCTGCATAGATTTTTCCAACCAAACAGTAGTGCTTAGAATTAGAAGACAAACCTGCTGCATCACTAAAATAGGGTTTTCAGCTAATGCCATTACTTACCTAGAAATTCAGAAAGGGGGCAAGAATAAAAAATATTTCCATAAAGTAGCATGACTTTTACACTTTAAATAAAATGTTTCTGCTGCAGAAGTGATTCCAGAAAGGTCTGCCGCTGTTTGCTACTTCAAGTAGTTCCTAGAAACTTCAGTCTAAAGGGGAAAAGGAAGACTTCCTGCTTTTTAAAATATATCTTCTTAATAAGGTCCTGATGATCTGCATCCTAGTTAGAACTGATTGCGTAGAGCTTTCTATGTCAGCTTTACATTTTGTTCATCTATGATGTCGTTCTACTGTCTCGTTCATCCAGAACTGAGATGAGGATTGACATTGCATAGCACTGACACACGATAACTTCATCACTTTGGTGATGATGTTGTGCCAGTGTGCCCAGTGGTTCTAGTCCAACCCCCTGCGCAAAGCAGGACCAATTCCCAACTAAATCATCCCAGCCAGGGCTTTGTCAAGCCGGGCCTTAAAAACCTCCAAGGAAGGAGATTCCACCACCTCCCTAGGTAACGCATTCCACTGCTTCACCACCCTCCTAGTGAAATAGTGTTTCCTAATATCCAACCTAGACCTCCCCCACTGCAACTTGAGACCATTGCTCCTTGTTCTGTCATCTGCCACCACTGAGAACAGCCGAGTTCCATCCTCTTTGGAACCCCCCCTCAGGTAGTTGAAAGCAGCTATCAAATCCCCCCTCATTCTTCTATTCTGGAGACTAAACAATCCCAGTTCCCTCAGCCTCTCCTCATAAGTCATGTGCTCCAGACCCCTAATCATTTTTGTTGCCCTCCGCTGGACTCTTTCCAATATTTCCACATCCTTCTTGTAGTGTGGGGCCCAAAACTGGACACAGTACTCCAGATGAGGCCTTACCAATGCCGCATAAAGGGGAACGATCACCTCCCTCGATCTGCTGGCAATGCCCCTACTTATACAGCCCAAAATGCCATTAGCCTTCTTGGCAACAAGGGCACACTGTTGACTCATATCCAGCTTCTCATCCACTGTGACCCCTAGGTCCTTTTCTGCAGAACTGCTACCTAGCCATTCGGTCCCTAGTCTGTAGCAGTGCATAGGATTCTTCCGTCCTAAGTGCAGGACTCTGCACTTGTCCTTGTTGAACCTCATCAGGTTTCTTTTGGCCCAATCCTCCAATTTGTCTAGGTCCCTCTGTATCTGATCCCTAACCTCCAGCGTATCTACCACGCCTCCCAGTTTAGTGTCATCTGCAAACTTGCTGAGAGTGCAGTCCACACCATCCTCCAGATCATTAATAAAGATATTAAACAAAACCGGCCCCAGGACCGACCCTTGGGGCACTCCGCTTGAAACCGGCTGCCAACTAGACATGGAGCCATTGATCACTACCCGTTGAGCCCGACGATCTAGCCAGCTTTCTATCCACCTTACAGTCCATTCATCCAGCCCATACTTCTTTAACTTGGTGGCAAGAATACTGTGGGAAACCGAATCAAAAGCTTTGCTAAAGTCAAGGAATAACACATCCACTGCTTTCCCCTCATCCACAGAGCCAGTTATCTCCTCATAGAAGGCAATTAGGTTAGTCAGGCACGACTTCCCCTTGGTGAATCCATGCTGACTGTTCCTGATCAGTTTTCTCTCCTGTAAGTGTTTCATAATTGATTCCTTGAGGACCTGCTCCATGATTTTTCCAGGGACTGAGGTGAGGCTGACTGGCCTGTAGGTCCCCGGATCCTCCTTCTTCCCTTTTTTAAAGATGGGCACTACATTAGCCTTTTTCCAGTCATCCGGGACCTCCTCCGATCGCCATGAGTTTTCAAAGATGATGGCCAATGGCTCCGCAATCACATCCGCCAACTCCTTTAGCACCCTCGGATGCAGCGCATCCGGCCCCATGGATTTGTGCTCATCCAGTTTTTCTAAATAGTCCCGAACCACTTCTTTCTCCATGGAGGGCTGGTCACCTCCTCCCCATACTGTGCTGCCCAGTCCAGCAGTCTGGGAGCTGACCTTGTTTGTGAAGACAGAGGCAAAAAAAGCATTGAGTACATTAGCTTTTTCCACATCCTCTTGTCACTAGGTTGCCTCCTTCATTCAGTAAGGGGCCCACACTTTCCTTGACTTTCTTCTTGTTGCTAACATACCTGAAGAAACCCTTCTTGTTACTCTTAACATCTCTTGCTAGCTGCAACTCCAAGTGCGATTTGGCCTTCCTGATTTCACTCTTGCATGCCTGAGCGATATTTTTATACTCCTCCCTGGTCATTTGTCCAATCTTCCACTTCTTGTAAGCTTCTTTTTTGCGTTTAAGGTCAGCAAGGATTTCACTGTTAAGCCAAGCTGGTCGCCTGCCATATTTACTATTCTTTCTACACGTCGGGATGGTTTGTTCCTGCAACCACAATAAGGATTCTTTAAAATACAGCCAGTTCTCCTGGACCCCTTTGCCCTTCATGTTATTCTCCCAGGGGATCCTGTCCATCTGTTCCCTGAGGGAGTCAAAGTCTGCTTTTCTGAAGTCCAGAGTCTGTATTCTGCTGCTCTCCTTTCTTCCTTGTGTCAGGATCCTGAACTCGACCATCTCATGGTCACTGCCTCCCAGGTTCCCATCCACTTTTGCTTCCCCTACTAATTCTTCCCTGTTTGTGAGCAGCAGGTCAAGAAAAGCTCTGCCCCTAGTTGGTTCCTCCAGCACTTGCACCAGGAAATTGTCCCCTACACTTTCCAAAAACTTCCTGGATTTTCTGTGCACCGCTGTATTGCTCTCCCAGCAGATATCAGGGTGATTAAAATCTCCCATGAGAACCAGGGCCTGCGATCTAGCAACTTCTGTTAGTTGCTGGAAGAACGCCTCGTCCACCTCATCCCCCTGGTCTGGTGGTCTATAGCAGACTCCGACCACGACATCACCCTTGTTGCTCACACTTCTCAACTTTATCCAGAGACTCTCAGGTTTTTCTGCAGTTTCATACCGGAGCTCTGAGCAGTCATACTCCTCTTTTACATACAATGCAACTCCCCCACCTTTTCTGCCCTGCCGGTCCTTCCTGAACAGTTTATATCCATCCATGACAGTACTCCAGTCATGTGAGTTATCCCACCAAGTCTCTGTTATTCCAATCGCATCATAGTTCCCTGACTGTGCCAGGACTTCCAGTTCTCCCTGCTTGTTTCCCAGGCTTCTTGCATTTGTGTATAGGCACTTAAGATAACTCATTGATTGTCCCTCTTTCTCAGTATGAGACAGGAGTCCTCCCCTCTTGCGCTCTCCTGCTCTTGCTTCCTCCCAGGATCCCATTTCCCCACTTACCTCAGGGCTCTCTCTGTTCTCCATTCTGTATGCTAATGGAGATGCCTTCCTGTCCCATCTTTGATGCAGATGAGGCTAGGGGAGTTGCCTTAATCCTATCACCATTGTCAGGAGGGGTCTAGGTGTGTCTCCCACCGCCCTTCACTGCTCTCTGCAAGTCTTTTCTCGGATCGGTTTTGGTTCAAGTGGAGGCTGGGGGATGTCTTTTCATGAGTCAAACAGGCTGGATACTGCGCCCTGGTTCCCCAAGAACACAGAGCTGACTAGTATCAACTGTAATAGCCCCAGCAAGCCAGACTGTGTAAAACAGGTCAGCAGCTGCACTCTCCCCAAAGGCTTATGAACATTGTAACTGCCAGCAGTTCTAAGTAGGCTTGGCAGAATTTGAATTTTTTTTTAAACAATTACAATGGATAAATATTGGTGTTTATTTTTAAGCATTTTTGTATTTAGCCATTAAAATTTTCAGTTGCACAAAATTAAGTGTTTTAAGCTTTTTTTTTCTATTTAAATTTTCAGTTGTGGGAAACTAAGGTGCAGCGGGGGTCAGACACTTATTTAATGACAGTAGTCCTTGAGATTCAAAAAAAGGTAAAGCTTTCTAACTGTTAATAAGAGACGGTTCACATCATATGTCAAAATATACAAAGTAAATATCTTTAAATTAAACTAAGTTCTCAAGCAACACTTTTCTTTACATAAATTTTGATAATTGATGGAAATACTTTTTTTCCCTCATGCGTGTGAGGTGGAACTGATGTTTATCAACTTACTGATCAAAATCTAATCCTTCCAAAAGCTTAGTTGTAAGTTACCACACTGCTCTTTCTAAGCAAGCATATTTATTCTTAAAGTGAAAACACTACAGAGAAAACAAAAACAATAAGAGAACCTACATGTATGCTACTAAGCTTACAAGAGATCACCACCACCTCAACTCCAGCAAGGGCTCTGGTAGGAGTCAGCCCTTCAAACCCCATGGTTTTTTTCCTGAGGTTACAAGTTTATAACATGAATAGGTTAGTCGTTCCTTTATATTGCTTGTTTTTTTCCAAATTCAGAATCCAGAGCAGATAAATCAGCAGACAATGGTCCCCTTCTCAGTACATAGCTTCAAAAGCCTAGCTTTTTACATGACAGGGGGAGGAGAATTTGCATTCATTACCTCCTATATATTTCCCAGGAAATCCACTTCACACATTGTCTCAAAAGAGCATCCTTGTCTCTCACATTGCTGACTATAGGCCTTTGATCATCCAGGCCCATACTAAAACATAACGTTTGCATTTAATACAATGGACTCCAAAGATACTTAATTCAGTAAAGTTTTCCAAGAATACTGCAGGAAATTGCCCGACCTGTCACAGTACTATAACTCAGTCTTTTAAGATTTTTTAATTATCATGTGAGCAAGGTTTTAGTCTTGTAGTGTCATGGGTTTGGTTGCAAAGATGTTGTAGAAGTATTTGCAAGCAACAATGTGGCTGGCTCTCTGCTAGAATCATTTCTAGGTGCAGAGTTGCTTCCTGGGAATGGGACACTCCAGTGTGCTATCTGTGACGGTCTCTTCCAGACTGCACATCACTGATTTATCCTCCATTGGGAAATCAGCCTACAAGGCCCTGGAATTCTGCTACCACTCAGCAGATATGCAATGCTGGTGTCAGAGATAGGATGACACTATAACATGTCTGCATTTTTACAATATCACAGGAGACAACTCTTATGGCTTCAATAAACCCTTACTTGCCCCAAACCCTACCTTCTACTTCATACTAACATGGTAGATATTCATGCCAATGCTACAGATGAGGTATAAAGTTTGAAACACCTTATAAAGTGAACTGTAAACAATGACCTCACACAAGTGATCTATTTAGTGACAGCTCTGGTCAGTAGCTTTTTAAGTTCCACATAAACTGAAATCTTTGGTTTTTTTTGTTTTTTATGTTGCAGCTGCGTTCCAGACACTGGAGAACAAATCTCAGTTTTGTTTTTAGCTGCCACTTTATTTATTACGGCAATTGCATTCTCCTATAGTAATTCAAGTAAATGGCTTGTCACAGGTTTGTAATTACCATCACTAATCAGTTTGTTGATATCTTTTTGTTTCTGTGCATGCACACAAGCCTCTAAATCTGGAAATGCATTTTCCATGGTTATGTTAGCAGTGAAAAGAATTGGAAGCAGGCCTTGCACTTCTGCCAATTTTTTCTTGACAAGATTTATGCAAATATTCATGGATGCTAATGAAAAGTTCAGTGAAGAATTATTTGCCACAGCTGTCTACCTTGGATATAGATTTAACATGTAACTTTGACTTTCCTTTGAAGGACTCCCTAATCTCGGTCAGTGTTGAATGCTCACTGTCTTAAAACAAACACTCCTTGATGCAATGATGAACTGAACACTGCCTCTTTTATATAGATTTCCCCCCATATTTGAATGCTGTTTCCTTGTATCAGTATTTTTCCTGCACTAAGAGGAAAAAAATGGGCATTTGGGATACCTAAAATACATATTGCAATTATGAAACCAGTTGCTTTTATGGTGTACTGTATATACCCATAATCCACCATTTTTTTTTATCAGCAGCTGTAACAAACGTACTCTCACCTTCATCCCCTCTTCAAGCTTCCATCCTCACCTGACTACTTTCTTACTGAAAGTGTGCTGTGTTATAATCTAAAACCTTCAGGTGGGCTTAACTCAGAGTCTAAGGCACATTGAGAAAGTAAACTCCCTGTGCCTTCCAAGCACTAATAATTACTAGTGTGCATGGTATCATTAACTGCATTAGGTTAGTTATATAATTTTGCATGCTATTGAATGATTAAGAATGGAAGGATGAGTCACGGCTGGCTGTGGGAGGGGCAGAAAACAGGACAGGGGGGCGGCAATAGGAGAGGGAGCCAGCTAGTTTGGAAACTAGTTAACAGGATTGTTTTGAAGGCCAGTCCTGCCACCACTGGAGTCAATGGAAGTTTTGCCATTAACTTTACTGGCTGGTGGATTGGATCTTTTGGGTGCCCAGACTGGCAAAGTCACAAAGAAGCCATTTGAGACATCTTGGTCTTAAGGCTGATTATACCCTGGTCTGGTCTCTGGCAGAGTATAGAAATGCCTGTTCTGGCTGGCTATTGCCCTGAGAGGTGGGTAAACCAGATGCAGATCACAGAAGCACAGTAGTGCTCCAACCATATGACTTTTCTCCTGGCCATGGCCCCAACATACTCCCTGTGCCAGTGGCAGAGTAGCCAATCATTTGGAAATGTATTTTTACAGGGAGGGCTTTTGTATATTTCATTGCATCTGTTAGGATATTACTTGTTCTTTATCCGCTCCATCTTTAGGCCACACTGTGCTTGCCTCTCTCACAGAAGCAATCACAAGGATTTCAGAAAGTGACAACCCGTGCAAATAAGGCAGGTGAGATTTGTCCTTCCATGTCAAACCATAAATACAATTGCTCTGATGATTAACATGGCTGCCAAAGAGGCAAATACTGTGTCACACACTTTAGCACTCTTATCTCCCCTGCATAGTACAACACAACCAAGGAACAAGTCAGAATGAGGATCACAGGGCAGTGGAAAGATCATTGGGATGACTTGGAGCTGCATTTCTGTGCTGGTGCCAATCATTTGACAGGAACAGGGAAGGAGAATCCGAGCTTCCATAATTAGAGTTCAAAGGAGTTCCCCTCCCACCCTGCACAAGAAGCAATATGCAAAAGAGTTGAAATATAATGATGAATTATCTGTTGACCAGTGCCTATTCAATTTACATACATCCATATGCAAACTTGGAGCCAGATTGTGCCTACTGCTAACACTTCTGTGCACAGAGGGAGGAAGGAGAGAGTTAAATCTCCCCCTCCCCCATTAGTACTTCCTATCCATAGTGGATGGAAGGAGCTGGGCTGTGCATCCAAGCAGGTGGGCAGAATTTTGGCTCCCCCTCCAACCAGTGGAGTGTAGCCAGTGAGAGGGGAGGGAATCAGTATGTTAAACCCGCTAGAAGTCGGTAGCAAATTATTATGCCAACCCATACTCAGGGCACTGTGTAAAATGCTCCATCGAGCCCTTTCTATTTTGTGAAGCCTCAATGTGCTGACAATAACATACAACCTTTGTAAACTGCAGCAAATCCTGAGCACCTTCAAGAAAATATTTGCAAGACAATACGTGTTACAAATGCTGACCATATTAATGAAAGCTAGGGTGGTAAATGGCATGCTTTGTACTAGTGAAAACCCTTTTTTAAATAAAAATCAAAACAAAAACAAAAAAACCCACACAATTTTCATTTCAAGATCCCTCCAGAATACAATTCACATTTAGGAAATAATTTTCAAAATCTGCAAGATTGAATAATTCTAGAATGAAACGAAGTCTGATCGACAAGAATTTAGTAGCCTCCTTTACTCTGAAGTGTAATTTTCTGTTGAATTGAGGTTCTTGGGATAAACTTAAATCTCTCAACTCTTTACCTGTCATTGACAAGGAGAAGCAAAGAAAGAACAATAAATCTCCTTTTGGAGAAGTAGGATGAAATGAAACCACTCAAGCATTTAGCTTATATTACCAAACGTGAACTTTAATCCCTCAATACCCATCTACTGGCCTTTCCTCCCCCGCCCCCGTTACGAATTTGTCTAATCATTCATTTTGACAACACCTTTGGCAAATGCATCTTAAATGGAAGATATTAAACACTTTGCCCATAATGTACAAGAAGCACTAATAGGTTTTTCTTGACCCAACATATTTAGAGAGAAATTGACTGTGTGTCTGAGATGCTTGGATGTGCCTTTGCAAAGACAAATGCAGAAATGAAGGAAGAGTGAAATATAAGCCAAACAGAATGATAATATACAGGCTTGCCATAATTTGACATAAGGGACAGAGAGAGATGGATGTTCCACATGCATATGTTTAAGTATGGCTAATGCTAATGACAAAACAGTGGGCTCCTTATTTTCAGGTGCTGAGCACTCAGGCCCAGATCTTCAAAAGTATTTAGGCACCCAGCTCTGATCGTGTTTAGGCTCCTAAATACCTTTGAGGATATGTGCCTCAGCTCCTGACCGAGCAAAGCCCTTACATACATGCTTAACATTAGCATGTGAGTAGCCTCAGTGAAGTCAGTAGGGCTTCTTTTTATCTAGCTAGGGTATTTCTATGGCTCCCATCAATCTTTAATGTATTTATCCTCACAATCCTGTTAGGGCCATATTTTCATGCCCATTTTAAAGATGGGAAACTGAGAGCCAGAGCAACTACCCAGGACTTACCCAACGTCAGTCAAGAAGTCTGTGGTGGAGCAGGGAATTGAGCCTAAGTCTCTGGCTAGCATCCTAACCATTGGACAATCCCACCTCTACTCATGTACATTTTAGTACTTGCCGGATCACGGCCAGAGTGCTCAACACCTTGCAAGATTGAGTCTTGCAGGAGTAGGGATGGGTTAGTAGTTTGATTATAAAATGACTCACTGTGTAATCACACTTGATGTATTCCTCAGATAGAAGACGAAAAGAAAAAATAGTTCTATTCATGCTTAGATTGAGTACAAAGTTTTGCCCTGTGCACTGGAGGGGCTGGAGCCTGTTGAAACGGATGTTTAATGGCCCACAGCTTGGCGGATTGTTACCGGTACCAGTGAGACTTCAGAAACCAATATGCTTAATGAACAGTAATTTATTTGAGGAAGAATCACACAAGTAGTTAAGGTTACATAGCACACACCTTTCCCAATAAGCCTCAGCTCCCCAAGCATAAACCCTCAGTAACTATGTTAGCTTTACACAGTATCCTGATTGGCAAACAAAGCAGGTATAGCTACCAATTCTAGATGGAGACTTCTTCTCTTCTCTTTCCCTATCAGGTACTTGGTCTATCAACTGTCCCCTGAAGCAGGGTCTAGGCAGAGGTGAAAGTAAGCCGGTCCGGTCCGGCGTACCAGCAAGAGCCAGTACGCCGTGCCGGACCGCACCGGCTTCTGCGGCGGGGATTTAAAGGGCTCAGGGCTCTGGCCGCTGCGGGGAGCCCAGAGCCCTTTAAATCCCGCCCACAGCTCTGGCGTCCGGGCTGGGGCCGGGATTTAAAAGGCTCGGAGCTCCCGCCGTTGTGGGGAGCCCCGAGCCCTTTAAATCCCGCCCGCAGCTCCGGCAGCTGGAGCTGCGGTGGGGATTTAAAGGGCCCGGAGCTCCGTGGCGGCCGGAGCCCCGGGCCCTTTAATTTGCCCCGAGCCCCGGGGGCTCCCAGCCACCTCTGCAGCTGGGAGCCCTGGGTTGATTTAAAGGCCCTGGGGCTCCCAGCCACAGCCGGTGCCCCAGGGCCTTTAAACCTTGAGAGGCCCCGCCTCTTCAGGATGAGGCCACGCCTCTTCCGGATGAGGCCATGCCCCCCTCAGGACTCCGGCAGTACCGGTAAGTCCTGTAAGTTACTTTCACCCCTGGGTCTAGGTCACCCTGAGTCCTTCTGATTCTAGAATCCCGCAAAGGTCCCTTGAAGCAGGGCCTAGGTTACCCCAGGCCCTCTGTCTCACAGCATCATGAACCACTTCAGATGTTAATTGGGGAACTAACTTAACTAATTTACTTTGCTTAGCATTTATACCTTTTGTTCTCAAAAGAGTCACTTGTCCCAGAAATATGCCCTGCGGGCATTCATTACTGGATTTTCTCTAATTAATATTTTGGAAGGGGCGGGGATGCAGAACAGACAGACCAAAGCTCAGTCAACGTTTACCCTCTCATCAATCATTCATTTAAGCTCTTAGTGTGATGCCATCCAGAGTGGTCATTTCTACCCAGGTCAGCTTGTACCAAGCCCAACGATCACATGATTTTACGTCTTCTTTACTTTGTGAGCTGGTCCCCCTTGGCTGATATATTCCAAAGTTCCATGTTGAAACATCCACCCAGATCGAGCCTTTATTAACCATTTAAGTACAGTTTTCACCACTTCCAGTAATTTTCCACATCATTTACCTAATGCTAAGAGAATCCTGCTCCCAGAATCCTCTAACAAGTTCAGACGTACCAAGCCTTACCAAACTCATGCTTACCACATTTATTCATATCAGTCACAGCAATTCATAATAATTTGGTACCATCCCAAGAGAGCCCACAGAGTTGAGTCAGACAGTTGGGGTGTGCACAATAAGGCAAGTAGAACTTTTGCATAGAACTGAGCAAATAATGAATTTTTGGTTCAAAGACCAAACCAAACAAACAAACAAAAAAATCTATCCCCTCTGAGTGGTATATTTCCTGCTCCTCAAAAAAATCCATTTTGATTTGAACCAAGACCAATTTGTTTTAAATTTTTTTTTAACTTAAAAGCTAAAATACCTGTTTCAAATCAGCAAACATATTTCAGATTGAAAAATATGTTTTAAATCTTTTTTTCAGTCCATTTTGGCAGGTAAGTTTGTGTTCGTTTGTTTTAAGAATTGGCCAAAATTAAATTTCAAAAGCAATGTTTTGAAATGAAAAGGCTAAACAAAACATTTCAAAAAGATCAAAAACAAAAAAAAGGGATTTAAAAAAAAATTCTAGTCAATACTTTGACTTCAACACAAATTCATGAATAGTTTCAAACTACTGAAAATTGTGTATTTCAACAAATCTATTCATCAAAAATGTAACTCGGCTCTACTCTTGCACCTTTGGGGCTTTATCCAACTCCAGTAAATCAATAGGCATCCTTCCCATCAGTAGGAGCTAGACCATGACCTTGAAGCTGCACCATGCTCCATTTTCATGCTTCACCACGATTCACCCCTCCCTGCACCCTTTATACGGCTAAATGTTTTGGGGGTCCTCAGGAAGAGCGCCTGCACTCACCAATGATCGGCAGCTTTGTAGAGGGGTTGTCCAGCCTCTCTCTCACTTCCATTTCTTGCTGATTTATGCAGGGTCTGGCCAGATTTTCCATCTCTGTGCAGTACAGAAGAGAAGCAGCCCTCTCAGTCAAAAGATGGAGGCACTAAGGTTGCCTCTGAAGAGTCCCAAACTTGTGTATGATGCCATTGGCCTAACCTTTTGAGAATCTACAGTCTTCCCCTCCCTAGAGGGCAAAATAGTAGATTCTCTCCTGTGCAGTAGCTGTCAATATAGCAGGTGGGATGATATGGCTGACTGCCCTCTAGTGGATAGAATCAGAACTGCCAACCACGTATTCTGTATTTCTAACAGATTTTCTCTTCTAGCACGGAGGTCAGGGTTCCATGCTTGTGGAGCAGAAAGATTTTCATCCTATCCAACTACTGCTGTGAATTTCCAGGTGGCCAGGGTGTGAAGCATAATGGCTGCTGTGAAGTGCCTGAATGGCCACTAGATTAAATGGTGTCCATTAGGCCAATTTTCAAACGTTTAGAATTTAGCCATTTTAATTTGCATTGCACAGAAAGAGGGTAAGTTGTGAATGAAGTGCCATTTTTGTTTTTTTGACGTACAATGAATAATTTCAACAAAAAAATTAGGCCAAATTTTGCAAAAGCTGTTTCTTTAAGACATATACTGTAACTTATGCAGTGAGCTGCTGTATATTTTCTCTACGTGCATGCACCTTCTCATTTATTTGTGATTTTTTTTGCAGAGCTAGAAAACAATTCATATTTCAACTCTGTGACAAAGTGACTCACCATGTGGCTGGGCGCAGCATTGTAGATCTCCCCGCATAGCCCTCCTGGCTAGCCGATCAGGTCTGCTTCCAGTTCCCTTTGGTTTGTGACTCGGCCCTACGGCCAGGTCATGTTCAGTCTCTAACCTGTGGGAATAAATGAGAGTTTAGCTGCACGGTTCCATGTCCTCATGTCAGGTCATCAGCCTGGATCCAGGTCCAGTAGTCCATTATCTCCTTGTCTAAGGTCTTTATGCTAGGCTCCTCAATGAGGCTGTAGGGGATCCCAGTCCTTCCCTCTGCCTTGGGTTCCAGCTCAGGGACCCTATAGCGAGTGGTTACAGTCAGTCTCATCAGCTCTCTTACTTCTTCCCTGGACCACTTCCTACATTGGCCCACCTTCGAACGGCAGTTGCATTGTCAGCAGCAGTCTACCTTCGTGCCATGCCCTGGTTGCAGTTCCTGACATGACAAAGGAAAGAAAACTGAACTAACAAATAAAAAGCAGCATGAGTCCTTCCGTCCCTCAAGGATTCTTCAGCCATCTGTGTTGCCGCTCACATTTGCAGGAAGCGTTGGCTCTCTGCTCCTCTCTGGGAGCTGAAGTGAGATGTCTGTCCATCATCCAGGTCCCTCTGAGCTGTGCTTCTCCCTCCACCTCTGGCATGCTTCACAGGTGGGGCAGCTCTGCCTGGCCTGAGCTCATAGCTGCTCTTAAACTCCTTTCCAACTAGTGCAAGGTTTGTATATCTCATCCCGCACTCCATGATTGGTGCTGCCGTGTGTACCCAATTTAGAAGCAGTGTCTGCAAATCATTGTATGTTTAAACAAATGTCTGATAAGCTTTAATTTCAGTAGGAAGTGCCGCCTTATTTAATATTTACTTTTGTAACAGGAAGATGGTGGGTTGTGGGGCTATAATGGGGTGCACTCACCTCTCACGAATGCCCCCAGTCAAGGGCATGTCTGCAGTTTTTCCTCAATTTCCTTCACTTATGGTGCTCCTTGTTGGCCACTGCACTCGTCGGGTGGGTCTTCGGTGACTCAGCCCTCTGGCCAGGTTACACACTGTCCGTGTGCGAAACAAAAAAACCCCTTCTGGGGTACACACCACAAAACATCCTGCAGTCCTTTCTGGGTTCAGTCTGTAAACAGCCCAACAGGGCCCATCATGGTACTCTCACTTGGTCCGGCTAGTTTGCAAGGCTCCTATTCTGGAATTGAGCAGTGCCCTGAGGACGTCTTCCCTGGGGACTCCTTGCCTCTACTTGAGCCCTCAGTGACTGCAGTCTTCCTGCTGAGCCACCCCTCTTGGACTCAGTTCGCTGACCATAGCTCCCCACTGAGTCACTCTCAGTAACTACAGTACCTGCTTCAGAGGCGTAGCTGTGTTAGTCTGTATCAGTAAAAACAACGAGGAGTCCTTGTGGCACCTTAGAGACTAACAGATATATTTGGACATAAGCTTTCATGGGATATAACCCACTTCATCAGATGCATGGAGTGAAAGATACAGTAAACAGGTATAAATATACATCCCATGAAAAGATGGGAGTTGCCTTACCAAGTGGGGGGTCAGTGCTAACAAGGCCAATACAATTAGGGTGGATGTGGCTCATTCCCAACAGTTGACAAGAAGGGGTGAATATCAACAGAGGGAAAATTATTTTTTTGTAGTGACCCAGCCACTCCCAGTCTTTATTCAGGCCTAATTTGATGGTGTCAAGTTTGCAAATTAATTCCAGTTCTGCAGTTTCTCATTGAAGTCTGTTTTTGAAGTTTTTGTTGTTGTTGAAAAATGGCCACTTTTAAGTCTGTTATTGAGTGTCCAGGGAGATTGAAGTGTTTTCCGACTGGTTTTTGAATGTTATAATTCTTGACATCTGATTTGTGTCCATTTATTCTTTTGCACAGAGACTGTCCAGTTTGGCCAATGTATGTGGCAGAGGGGCATTGCTGGCACATGAGGGCATAGCATAGTCCCGTGCAGCTCATGCAGCCAGCCCTGCTAGCAGCTGCTCTGTCCAGCCTTTCAGTTCCCACACCAGCCAGAATCACCTCTTGCTCCCCTGGTCCCTACAAGCAGACTGAACTCACTCTCACCCTGCAGTTCCTTTTATGGGAGCCTGCTGGGCCCTGATTGGCTGCTCCCTGCACCCCCTCTCATTTGATGTGTCCCAAACAGTCTCTTTTGGCAGCTAGGAGGGCCTCCCTATTGCTCTTTTCTGGGGCAGGGTGAGGCAGGGCCACGAGGCCTATCGCAGGGGGCCTCCAGATCTAGTCCACCTTGTCAGAAGGGCATTGAGGCAGAATGGGTTACTGTGCCCTCACTGGGTCCCAAAAACTGAGAAATGAGTTTAAGGGTCTCAGCTCAATTCCTAGAAGAAAAACATGACCTACTTCAACATTACAGAGTAGAGGAAGAGGTTATCATTAGGTTAGATGAGGGTGAAAGTATATTTAAGATCTGTGTGTTGAGGCTAACATAGTCATATGTCAAATGCAAGCACCTGTGAGCATTGCCTTAATTTAATGACTCCCCACAATAAAAAAGATGCCATGCTCTATAAATGTTAGACACATTTTTATCATCTCTCCATGACAAAGAAGTAGCTAAGCACTCTGTTAAGAGCCAGGTTATAACCATTACTCAAACCATTAGAGCTATTGATGTCTATTGCCTGTAATTAGTGGCAATTAGTAAAAGGGTAAATGCTGCATGGCATGGCGATCTACATTAATTGAGAACTGTTCATAAGAATTTTTTTTAAAAACTAGATTTGTGACAGTGTTATTTCAAAACATGTTGTTTCCTGAGGAGCTTGAAATATTTAAAAGAATGTTTCGTATTTGAATATTCTTTTCAGTTCCTGAAGAGGAGGCTTTTGCTCCTCTTCTCACCTCAATCTACTTGCAGAACTCCAGCCTATATTAATAATAGTTAGAAAGGCATTTTGAGGGAGACTGGAACCCAAAGGATCAGATACACCTTGACTGGTGCCAATAAACCCTTCGGCAATCCCTGGGAAACTCATCCTGAAAGCAGTGGAGGTGGAGGAAGGACAGCCTAGTGGTTAAGTCAACAGATTGGGACTCTGGAGGCCTGGTGGGTTCAATTCTGTGCTGTGCCACAGATTCCTACCTGACTGTTAGCAAGTAACTTTGTATAGCCTAGGCCCCAGCTCTGTGAATAAAGGACAGACTTACCTATCTCACAGGGGAGCTAGTAATAAAAAAAAAAAATCATTAATGACTGTGCAATCTTGAGGGCTATATAAGTACCCCAATAAAGCTATCCTCTTCCACAATTATCTGTGGTTGGCCACTGTAGAGCTCTCAGTGTTTCTGACAGAATTAGCACATATCCAGACTAGCCCAGCCGTGCTACAGGCCCTGCCCAGCTAGCACCATCTTTTAGGCTATGCTGACACCCCTATGGACGCAGGTAGAGGGTGCTTGTTGCCATTTCCTTTACCAGAACCTCCTATTGGTTGACTATGCCACGGCTGGCATCTTGGGCTTTGGTTACACTACCAGAAGCTTACACAAACTGGGGGTAAATCTAGCTTTAAATATATTAGCATTCATGCTAATGCTAATGTGGTAGTTGTGATGTCCAGGAGATAAATTGCATTATGAACTGACTGCCCCCATCTGCATTCTGTCTGCCAATCCACCTCCCTTCAAATTCCAAACCTCAGAGCAGCTGCAAACAGAAGCACTGAAGAACCAAGAGTCTGACAAAAATATTTATTTTGCTGGACCCACATGTGAAAGTTCCTCACAAAATTACCCTGGCTGAGACCCAGGAAGGGATGTGTTTCATCCTGTACAGTGACATGTTTAAAATCTGGCATCTCATGACCCTGCAGAGCTCTCTTTTCCTGTAAAATGTGTCATATACAAAATAGATGATAGTGAGGCACAAAAGTTTTATTGGTTCTTATTTGTGGATGATTCTCATAACACTGAAAGATCTACCACTCATGAATAATTTGGGTGCAGGCTACATATGGAATCATCAAGTATGTGCAGGCCTATGAATTTGGGCTGTGACCACATCTATCTATGAGCTCTCTCATGATTTTGAAAGGGTAAGTACGTTTTTGTACAAGTAAAACAAGGGCTCATAATAAAGTCTTTGTGGACCTCAAACCTACCCCAAAGGTGTAGCTAAGGGAAGCCTGGGCTAACAAAGCAAGCATCCTTGACTCTACAGTAACTCCCTGCTCTAGAAGTTTGAGAGGGGCATGTCTGGAACTGAAGAGTGTAGGAGGGGGCATTTTAAGGTACAGAAGGGGCATGTCCATACTGCTCTGCATGCCAGCAATCCTCACCAGCGTAACAACCCATAAGGAGCACACAAGTCAGCATGAGCTACAGTACCCTTTAGCATGCTCAACTCAAGGCAGGAAGTGGTTCGATTTTCAGTCAGCCCAAGGACTAAGGGAGGGGAAAAGAGGGCATGGCAGAAAGGTGCCTGAGGTCAAGTCTACACTACAGCGCTACATCAGCGCAGCGGGGGATGGTGCTTTTTCAAACCCGTGAATGATGTAAGTTAGATCGACGTAAGCAGTAGTATACAGCTGCCCTGAGAGCCAACTTTGTCTTCTTCCTCACTCATCTGGACTAAGCTCTGCTTCACTGAAGCTGGAGAATTTGCTGAGGAGGTCTAAAGGGAAACAAACAGTCATTCTCAGCTTCAAGTGTACTTTATACAGCTAATGTTCCTAGGCATTAATACATATGGGGGAGAGCTTTCCTTTAAAAACAGGTAATTCTATTTCTTGCACATGCAATGTGGAATGTCTGTCAGAAGCTCCTAGGAAAGACATTATTTAGGCTTCTGAAATTTCCAAGAACACTACTGAGAATCCCCCTATCATTCACTTAATTCGCAAATGAAGAAATAGAGCTAAAGTCCAGCAGCATTCCTTAACATTCAGCTATTTGGGGAGAAAATGTAGAACATTACATTTGCAGCAAATGAGGCAAGGATTTTGTTCCATTCCTAAATGCGATGTGTGGTTTCTCACCATTTCACTTTGTTAACAAACCCTGGGTTTAAAGAGCCATGCCATGTATCCTGGGCTGTTATACAAGATTTTTCTTTTGCTCTATTTGTTTTCTCTAAATCCTGCAATGTCAAGCACTGACATTCTCTCACTGACTTCTGAGCTAGGCTGCCAAAACACAAGCAAAGCAGATAAACTGGGAAGATGGAAATCAGAAGGGAACAGATGGGCTCATCTGCACATAGCAACTCTAAAAAAAGACAAAGCTTCACACAAATTTATAGAGCTGCTGGAAACCAGAAATTTGGTGATTACATAAAAATGATCCTTTGAAATATTTTCACTAAAATACCAGCTTTATGTGAGAAATAGGAAACTTATGAAATCAGCCGTGGTTCAAGAACAAGTATTACATGGAACTAAAAGAAGCCAATGGTTAATTGCTAGAGATATGTAACTATACAAAAGGCCTGAAGGTGTAGAGGTCTGATTTCCCAACCCTTACTCATGTTAGTGAGCACTCTTTGTATACACTCAATAGGACAGTTCAGAGGAGTAACTAGGACATGGCAACTGCCTCAGTTTTCCCCACTGTCAATGGTCTTCCCTGGGCTGACCGAAGGATTTGGCCAATCAATGAAAATCCTTCCCATCCTGAACAAAATAAAACAGTCCAATTCAACAAATAGTCTTCCAGTCCTCCCTTAGTATTAACATGTCTTTAAAGGAATTTATTCACTTTTCTACAAACATTCAAGCAACTTGTTTTTGTTCCCATAAATATTTGAGGAGCTTTTATTCATGCAAATGTGTCTTTCTGTCTGTGAGCAAGTATATTCACCTATGAGCTAGTGCATTTACAGAGGAAGAAGTGCTTGCCTGGCCATGCTATAAATGCAATTACTTGGTGGGAATGAAACCAGAGTAAGTCGAATTTAAAATTCAGCTAATACTTCTGGTTTAAGTGTTTCTTTCTCCAAGCCAGGAGAGAGCCCAGCTATTTATATATTTTTTCAAATACAAAATACTAATCCAGCTATTTTAAAATCTGTGGTTGACACACACAGGTAAGTATAGTGTTCTGTCGGCTCCAACAGAGAAACATTAACATCTCCAAGGCCTGCTTTTCTCCTTATATCTTTCGCCCTAAAATGCTCTCAGCCTCTCCCTGAGATTTTCAATGCCTGAATGACTTCTTCAGGCACTGCTCCTATTAACAGATATTTGATCATCCAATCAGGGAGATGGAAACTATCATGTGACTCTCAGAACTGAATTCCACATAGCCTGTGTGGAAGCAGAGAAAGAACTGACAGGAAGGGGATGCAAGGCATGACAGTTCGTTAGCAAGAGTTAGGCTAACTGTAACCCTAATAACGCGAGATTTGTAGAAGCGAGGAATGTTTGAGGCGAGTGGGAAAGAACTGTGTGAGAAGTTGTTGCGACCTTGTGTAGATAATATGGAATGTAGACTAAGAGTCTACATTAGTGAGCAAAACAAGATATCAGAATGACCTATGTATAAACAAAATGCGGCTGTTGCTCATTATTGTCTGTAACAAAAGGTATAAATGCTTGCTGTAATTGTTTACCTGTTGAGAGACCTGCTTAGCTCTCTCCCTCTATGCAATTGATAGAGAGAAAGAAAATAAAGCATCTGACTTGCTGTACCCAAACAAACAGTGAGAACTCTGTTTTTCTCCGACACCTGTTTGGAAATCCATAGGTCCAAGTTTTAAAACGTATTAGTTATTTGTGAACAAACACACTCAGTTTGCAAATAATTCATAAAGAGAAGGTTCACAAGATTTGGCCCTATCTATTCATAACAAACAGCTGTACTGCTGTCTCTGGCAGAGGATTTTGTAAACTTTTGGATTTGAAACGGAGAAGGCAGTAAGGCACAGAGATAGAACAAAATTGCTCATATACTGCACTGATTTCAGCCAAATACATAGGTGCATGGCTAGATTTTCTTTACTAAGGTTGAAGGATTTCCCAACATAGAGAAGAATTAATATTTTGAGAAGAAAGTTTTCTAGGAAATGTGAATAGAAAATGCTGTTGGGCAATCTTTCAGGAGGGTGACAAAAGACCAACCAATGAATCCCCAAAGGTAATATCTGTAACAATGCATTGCCATGCTGTTTGGTGCGTTAGCCAGTGCTGTGACCAAAATGTAATGGAAAGTCCTTGAGATACTGTGGAGGAAAGCATGATAACTCAAGAACACCAAGGACAAAGTGGTGTAGGAAGCAACTCAGATGTGAAAATGCCTTGCACCTAATTTCTTTAGGAATGTTTTTCATTCTGGTGTGGGAAGAATTCTAAAAGCTAAAAAGGCTTAGAACAGAAGAAACTATTTAAAACTGAGAAAAGGATACAGATGATGTTTTCTGAGTCAATTTCTAGGACTTGTTCTCTGAGGTTGAATTAATATAATGCGTGTGTTGATAATGGTGTTCAGAATCCAGGTGCCAGCAGACTGGTGAACAGCCCTGAATTACTTCATGCTATAGGGCAACCTTAAAAAACCCTGAGTTTAACATTGGCCAACATAATATGTCTGATTAAGTGACCTTCTAAAGGCAGAATTTCTTGAACTGATGTAAATTCATGAGAGCTTCAGGGACTTGATTCAACCCCTGCAGAATATGAATAATTCGTGTCAGCTTCAGTGTGGGGAGAGAGTAGGGCCCCACGAGTTTATCATATTATCAGGAGTAGGATGGGCTGTCAGATATAAGGAAATAAAATATGACTTAACAGTCCTAATTCTGTTGATCTATTTCTGGCTCACTTGTAATGCTCATTGTTAGCTGCGTTTCAAACAAACACTTATTTGAGGCTAGAAATAAGGTGCATGGTCTTAACAGAGAGAGTTATTATCCATTGGAGAAAATCTTACCTAGGGATGTAGTGGATTCTCTATCACGTCAATGCGCTAAATCAATATTGGATGTCTTTCTAGAAGGTACAGTCGATCAGCCAGACATTATGGGCTTGCTGCCATTACTGGATGAGGTTCTCTGGTCTGCGTTACACAGGATGTCAGATTAGAGGATCATAATGGTCTCTCTACAGCTCAAAATCTATGAAATGCAGTGCCATTGTGGACTAGCTCAAGGAGGAACATTCATGTAAAGTAAGTATCTTCTACTTGTAACCTTTTGGGTCAGCTATTGCTATTGGAAGAAATGATTTGTCTATGCCCATAGGTAAAAGCAAATAACTTGGTAGCTAGATTACTATTTTAGAGTATTTTTTCCCTTGATTTATCTGTTACAGGCTCCTTGCTCTAGTGAATCCTTCTATGTCTCTCTGCTGGTTATTTTTTTTTCCATTTTGCAATATCACATTTGTCTGATACAGACTTTTCACTGTTCCCTTCACTGGCATTCACCAGCTGCCAAACTGTCAAATACATTCATTGAATCCTTTATAAAAGATTTCAATTCAGTAACACTATGATTTAAACATTTTCAAATTTGCATAATATATGTATAGTACATAAAGTCTCTATACATGT
The DNA here is from genome assembly GCF_028017835.1 of Emys orbicularis. Taxonomy (NCBI): domain Eukaryota; kingdom Metazoa; phylum Chordata; order Testudines; family Emydidae; genus Emys; species Emys orbicularis. Next base: position 76,334,352 of record NC_088691.1, on the reverse strand, counting down.
ATTTACCTGCAGTGAGACAAAGTTATAAACTTGCAAAGCGAGCCTAGCTCGGAGATCACTCAGTCTCAAGTAGAATTGAAGTTACTCTACCACACTAACCCTGTGTTACTGAAGTGGGGGAGAAGAGGAAGGAAATTGAAAAAATGAACATATGTGGGATAGTTAGAGCTGAGGTGGGGACCTCAATTACACAAAAGAGTAAAAAAAAATGAATGCAGGTTGATGGGGTCAAAATGTGATTTGAGCACAATTTAGAGAACACAAAAGGATTGTCAGAAAAGTTCTACAGCTAACCCCGTGTTCGGAGATATTATTCATAAGAAGCAGGAAACATAGGCATTGGTATGGATACTGCAGAGAAAAAGGATCAGGCTTTCTAGTAGACATTTCAGAGTCAGTGAACTCTGCTAGACTACTTCCAGGATAAGGAATTTTCCTGCTCTCCAAACGACATCACCCTATTTCTATTTCAAGTTTAAAAGAGTTTCATTGAATTAAAAATGTAATCAAGCAGAAGTACATTTGAAATGCACAAATGCCCTGGAAAACACATTTTAGATGCCACAATTACATCTGAAAAGAAAGTGGCAGATGGGCTCTTTCGACCCCATGACTGACAAACTGCAAACTGTTCTAGCATTGTTAGCAGGAAGGCCAAGGAATCACTTGCTCTGGAGACCAAAGTGTTCTGTCACCCCAAAAGGTAAACCCTATTGGAGTAGAGCAAGCGAGCCTGGAGCACTGGGCCAGGTGCAAGACCTGAGGACTGAACCAGAGTCAGCAAAGCCAGTCCATGCTATGAGCCAGGCCCTATCATAAAGCAAACACTTGCTTACAAGTTCACTGTCCAGTACAGGTAAAGGCACATAGTGTTGCTAAAACACAGGCACTCCCAATAAGTACTAAGTATGGGTATTCATGTAAACATATTCCAGAAAGCTAGTGTAGGCACACCCCAGAGTTATGACAAACACAAGCCTGGGAGATGGTACAGGAAAACACCAACTCCAAGTAAAAACAAGGATAAGAGGACAGAATGATGGATGGAGGTGTTTTGTTTGAACCAGAAGGTACAAGGTGTAGGGTGGATAACTAACCACATCAGAAGTGTAATACTGAACTTGTTTGTACCAGTGGATTAAAGAGAAATCCTAGGAGGGGCAACTTTGTGCAGCCTAAGGGGCAGCAGCAGCAGAAAGTCACGCTGCTGACTGAGCGGAGTCCATTGTCACAGGCATACATGTGTTAGTGTTCCTGTAGCGTCTATCAGGCAATAGCACTGTGCTTCATCAGCAATGAATCTGGCTGAGTGCCTTTGCCACTGGACTGAGTCTGTGGTCTTTCTGGGTAGTACTTTCGAGGTCTGCTGAGCCAGCTATCTGCAGGGCTGCTACAGCATATGGAGAGAGTATACATGCGTGTCAACTGACAACACCTGTCAGATCAAGGATGTGCAAATGAGCAGTGCAGTGTGGGCAAGTTTACATTTCCATTCTCCACATTTTATGGTGTGTGGGTATAAACAGAGGAATTGATTCTCAGGATGTCAGCCTTGAGACTTGCATAAGAAGTACATTCTTCTGTTAATATCATTTAAAAACTGCAAAGTTATACAATGAACTGCAGTATTGGTAAACTGTGGTATCAGTATTTGGCTTATAACTGCAGTGCCTGTCCCTCCCACAGTCCACCCAATATAGTTCCTACACCATTTAACGACACCCTTCTTTAAGTGCCATGAATCCTTGGTTGCCTGCAGCTTGAACTGTTGTGGCAGTGTATTCTCTTTCACCCTGTTTTTTTGTGAAGAGAGAAGATAACATTATCTTTCCCAGCCCATTGTACAATAGGGAAATTGGTATAACATGCCAGGTCAGAAGAAAAAAGCTGAAAAACAGATGTTTTCCTTGTCTCTCTCGGATGAAGGAAAGTGATAAGGATTTACCTGATTAAACTAACTGATAAAGCATACCATAGATTTTCTCCCTCCTTCTATTGCTAAAGAAATGAATAGAGGACCACGAAATTGGAAAACAAGAATTTCTGATTACAGACCAAACTCTTATTCAAACAAGTAGTCCCACAGAAGTAAATGGGAGTGTTTGCATGAGTCACGTGAGCAGGATATAGTTCTATCTTTCCAGTTAACTTAGAAATAGCATAAGGAAAAAAATAGGTAGGAGCCTGATCCTGATCCCATTGAGAGTTTTGGCATTGCCTTGAGTGAGAGCAGAATCAGCACCCGTGATGATTTGCTGTATAAGTTTGGGGTTGTGCCGAAGTTAGCCATGCTTTCCCTTCATAGTGCATTTCTGTAAAATGTATATAAACATTTACAATACGATGTTCTAAATAAAGAAAGGAACATCAAATGTTGCATACCACACAAATGTGAAAAAGCTCACAATGCATGTAGGCTGGAGTTATCAAACCAATACAAGTTCACGGAAAGAAAAGGGCATTCTATTGTACCAATCCTACTAAATACTATTTTCTAAAATTTCCCATTGTGGACTTATTTGTCAGATCACGTTTTTCATCATTCAGTTTAAAATTAGCAGAAGAATATGCCTGCTTCTGGGATGCCAAAAAGAAAACTGCTACCACTTTTCTTGGCATTACCCATAACTGTTCTATCTAGATTCAGTTTTTTATCCTGCAGTACATCCTTAGATAGACTGCTTTATGTGCCTCTAATGCTGGACTGCTGATTTTACTTTGATTTACTATAATTTCGCTACTCTGTATCTGACCTTCACAAGCACTATAGATGCATTTTTCTTGTTTGCCTGAATTGCCCAATATCCATTTTCTGTTTGACAATTGGCATCTGACCTTAAAATATGTCTAGAGGTTCTGCTAATTTTTGTTCCAGGTAAGTACCATATCAGATGTATCTACCTTACTGTAAAAAACCCAGCAGCACAGAGTCTCAGAGCCCAGGTCAGTGACTAGGTCTTACAGGGTTTAGGCTGCAGGGCTAAAAATTGCAGTATAGATGGTCACGCTGGAACCTGAGCTTTGAGACCCCACAATGGTGGAGGGTCTCAGAACCTGGGCTCCAGCCTGACTTTCTACACTGCAACTTTATAGTCCTGCAGCATGAGCTTCACAAAACCAAGTCAGCTGACCTGGGCCAGCTGTGGTCATGCCAGGGGTCTTTTATTGCAGCATAGACAGAGCTTCTCTCATTAGCTCAGGCCACAATGGGTAAAACAGAACAATGGAACATAGCATAATATGAAATTCTAAATTGTCCTGGATAGTTCAAGAGTCATTTTTAGTTTGATATGACAGGGCAGAATCTTTGCTGTGGTAGAGAACCACTGGGGGAAACAAAGGAGAGAGATAGTTACATCTTACTAGTCCGGTTTGGCGCTCTCTCTCGGCCCAAGCCTGGCAGTGAATCTGTCCTCATATGTCAATGTTAAGAGTGTTTTCTTATGGCAGCTATTTTATTAAAATCAATATAATGACACAAGCTGAAGTAACTGAAGTCAGATATCTAGAATTCCCTTTCTCATTAAATCAACTGCAAATTTTATATTCCCGCCTATAATTCAAAGATTATTCTGTAGTCTAATCTAATGCAACAGTCCCTTGACTCTAATGGAAACAGAATTAGACCAATGTGGAGCGCTTTTGAAATCTCACCACATATTCCCATGAATAAAACTGGTAACTGGATGGTTATACTAGTGTATATCTCAGAATCTAGGATTAGCAGCTGAGGTGTGGAAATTCTATTCAATAAGTATCTCCATTTATCACAACAACTTTGACATAATATGACACACTGTTCTCAGATTCAGCAATAATAGGCTCAATGGTGTAAATATATATGAAGTGCAATGATGTGCATCCTCAGTTTCATAATTCCTTTCCTTTGACAGTTTTGGCATCGTCGTTGATAAGATTATGTTTAGTCACTTAATGAGAATATGTAAATGTGTTTCACTGGTTCTTACTGCATTCTCTGACTTTCATTTAAAATCAAACTTCTTCAATGACAGCATTCTGTTAAAGTGTTGTCAGATAGTATCACGAGCTCGGAAATTAATGTTACTGAGTATGTATAGCAGATAATTTTGAGAATCTCCCCTTAAAATGTTGATTGCTTATTTTTCCTATGAGATATAAAAATTGATCTAATTGCTTACACAAATTTTCTCTAGTTTCAAATGCCTTTATAAGCACTCGGTTCTTTTTGATACCTCTGCCTCCTAATAAATAGTTAGAAACAAATGCTAAGCAAAACATGCCTTTTAGCCTATAATTTTTAAGCCTATGCTTCAAGCCTAGAGCAAATGAAAATGGCTGAGATACATCACTGGAATATAGAGTTTATAATAGAAATGGCAAGTCAACCTTAACTATGGCATCAGCATTATAAATGTCATTCACTGATTATTCAAATTCCAAATTAACTTACAAGTCTATCTTCAAGGTGACCTGATTTTACAAAGGTTGTCTTCAAGATTTAGTCGCACTCAAATTTGTTTGCCATGAACCATATGTTAATGTCACAGATATTTTTAGTCCACATGAATGCCAAAGAGAATCTGACTTTGTAATGAACCACACAATTGTCTGTGACTCTTCAGCCAGACTTCGTTTAGACTGCTGTCCTCAGATGTTTTACTATAGAGGTTACATTAAATGATTAAAGCTCAGCAGAAAACGTATATGATACTAAGTGGGAGCCTTTATTTAAATATTACATATAAAATACTATAAGACATTGAGAATTCTGACTGAATAAACTATTGTTGATCTGTGAAAAATCTCTAATGTTTAGTAAAGGATGAAGACACGGACCTTCTAAAAATGAGCAAAGTTCAAAACCAGTTCATTCCTTTGACTATCTCAAAACGATGTTGGCCTTTTCAATATAGAAGATGCAACTTGTTGAGAGCAGTTAATGACAAAATCATTGTTTTTTATATTGTCGAGAGTACAATTATCTGGAATAAAAAAAAATTGGTCAAAATGGCTAGAAAAAATCTTCACTGAATTATGTCCCAAAGATATTTCACCCAAGCTGAATCTCATTGTTAGTTTCTTATCCATATGTCTGTTTCTAAGACCCTTCAGATAATTTTCCTGACTTCCTACCAATCCCTGTGAAACCTTAGACACTGCCAAAAATCTCACTCTATTGTCATTGATTTTTCTTTGCTTACAGTACTTCACCCAGTTTTCAATGTGTGAACACTATTCCTATCAAAGACAACTTGAATTTTTTCATGGGTAAGATTTATGAGATTTCTGTTAAAAATTAAATATAGTCCATCTACCACTTTTCTTCTGCCAATCTGTAATTATTTGAAAAAGAAAAATCACACTGTGTGAAACATAAGATGAGAATTAGTCTGATATGCCATGAGGATCTTGAGTTGTTTCCTGGATGTGGCCTGTATGCCTTTCTGGATAAGCACTGTGCTGAGTTTGAAGCAAAGTTGAGATGGGAAGAGTGCTGATTGACAGCTGTCTCTTTGTGGACCCATTTAGTGATAAAGTGGCTGAGGATCCAAACTCTGAGTTGAGAGCACAGAAATCAATAGCCCCAAGGGTTGAAAAGGGAGTCGTTCTGCAACTCAAACCAGTAAAGATGGGTCAGGTCAGAAGAGGCTCATCTTCATTCACCCATCTGGTTTGTTTCAAATTATATTGAAAATATAGAAACCGTGGAGTTAAGTAAGGCTGTGTACACAAAATATACTTGTGTGAACATCAGGTACTTCGCCCGAAATTCAGAAGATAAAATAATCCAGGTGATATTCCTTTAAGATAAATAGTTTTAAAAATTGAAAAAGGGGTTGGCAAAAAAAAATTAAATAACCTGACATTATCTGAAATTTTGACCACTGATTAATGCCAGAATTAAACCTCCCGCAAGGCTGAAAAAGTAACTGGGATAAGCCTTCCTGATATGAATACCCAATAGAAAACAATTATTGTCATTTCTCACAGAATATAGATCTACTCCGTTTTTTTTATGGTAGCATTGGGCTTGATGCAACTCCCAAGAGATCCTCCCACTGATTTCCATGGAAGTTGGACTGGGTCTACTGGTCTAGATGCCCGATTCTGATGAAAAGCAATTAGTCTGCAGACTCTTACCTAAACATCTTTGCTATACTTTAATGCAGAGTAAGTCAATTTTTCACAGCAGTTTGAACACTGATTAAGGTAAGGCTGGGGAAGATGTAGTCAAACTGGGAAAGTCATTTACATCTCTATCATTTATATAGACCAAGTCATTTTTTGCAGCAAATGGAAAGTGTAAAACCGTTAATTGCTTCAGATTAAGAGAAATGAGGTTCTTGACAGTGTTCATTAAAAGAGAAAAGGAATTGCATATATAAAGTGAAATGAAGAAAGGCAAAAAGTGAAATTGCTTCAAACCAAAATACTAGCAGGGATATTCTTACCTTAAGAAATCCCCATTAACACTAATTGGAGTTACACACTTAAATCCCAGCACGTCATTATGAGACTATTCCCTTTAGTCTGCATTCTTTAAATTATTAATGTTGAAAAAAGTCTGAAAAATACACAAAGAAGATCTGTGACACAAACATACTTCTGTACCTAATCCACCAAGCCATAGCATCCCTGGACAAGTTACATATGGAGGAATTTAGCTAAGCAAACATTTCACTATGCAGTTCAATAGCTGCTCACACATGGGCATCACATCCATGCTTAAGATCACCCTTTTGCAGCAGTTCTACTCTGAAAAAGTGACTCTTAAAAATGACACCATCTTTCTCAATAGATCTCCTCCTTACAGGATGGCCATGATTTTTCCTCTAACACTGCATATCAAACACAGTCAAGCAATAGAGAGATGAATTTCATTCCTTCTTGTGCATCATTAATGGAATCCTATTCCCCAACTTCCAGTCAGTGAAGTTAAGCCAATTTTTCACATTTTGTATGCGTAGTTTGATATTACCTCGGACAAACATATTACAAACAACTGGAATATCGCTGAAAAGAAATTGCTTTAGACTACAGTTTCAATTATTAGCTATTCACTATTTGCATAGAACTGGTCTCCTAAATCACATTGAATTTTTTCAGCTTCTTGTTTGGAAGACAAATATTAAAACAGGTACGCCCTGCAAATGCCTCATGATCACATCTGAATACAGGGATTCACACAAGAATAGTCTTTCCCCAGTCTTCACACACACACACACACACACACACACACACACATTGCATAAAAGAAAAGAGGAGAAAGAAGTGGCCAGGACTGCCTCAAAATGAAATTGAGAATTTATGAATAATTTCCCCCTACTATCCAACCAGCTCTAATCTCTAGATCTTCCCTTAATGTGCAGTGTCTTCTAGTTGTAAATTGGAATGCCAAAATATTTTTCAAGACTTACCACATTTCTTCTTGTTTTCAACAAATTGTCCACATTAATTTGCTACAGAAATAATAGTGCTTCACATTCATAATGACAGTATTTTCTCCCTATTCACTAGTTCCATGGACAATGGGCTGATCCTTCTCACTTCTTCCAGTTTTTATACAAGTGAAACTCTACTGACATCAATTAGTTGAATTATGCTAACATAAGTGAAAGAAGAATCAGACTCCATATCTGGCAATCTAAAATATGGCTGGCTAAATCCCCTTCTTAACACATCTTTTAGCATTATCTACACATTGCTGACCTCTCCTGAGTATTCTTAAGTGGCTAACATAAGACAAACTGTACATTGTATGATATGCTCTTTGACACCAGTGAGGTTTTCTTCAGGTTCTTTTAAGATTTCACTCTTAAAATGTTATTTATGGTCTGAATAAAACTGATTATCCTAGTACAATTTCATTTTCTTTAGTTAAGTAGACTACTGAAGAGCCCAGCAGTGACTCCAAAAGACTTCAAGCTATATTTTTATGTTCCTAAATGTTTCCTAATAGTTATCCCCACTTGAAGCAAGTTTATACTGTACCTGAGCTATCAGTCAGAAAAATCACAGACCAAACGCTAAGGATTCCTTTTATACAAGAAATAATTGTTATGATTAGAATGAACCTCTATGTATATGGCTGTGGCTATGTGTATGTAGTAGGGCTGTCAATTAATCTTAGTTAACTCACCCGATTAACTCAAAAAAATTAATTGTGATTTAAAAAGTAATTGTGATTAATCACAGTTTTAATTGCACTGTTAAACAATAGAATACCAATTGAAATTTATTAATTTTTTTGGATGTTTTTCTACATTTTCACTTATATTGTATTCTGTGTTGTAATTGAAATCAAAGTGTATATTTTTTATTATAAATATTTGCACTGTAAAAACTATAACCAAAATGAATAGTATTTTTCAATTCACCTCATACAAATACTGTGGTGGAATCTCTTTGTTGTGAAAGTGCAACTTACAAATGTAGATTTTGTTTGTTTGTTACATAACTGCACTCAAAAACAAATTTAAAACTTCAGAGCCCACAAGTCCTCTCAGTCTTACTTCTTGTTCAGCCAATCAGTAAGCCAAACAAGTTTGTTTACATTTACAGGAGATAATGCTGCCCTTTTATTTACAATGTCACCAGAAAGTGAGAATAGGCATTTGCCTGGTACTTCTGTAGCCAGCATTGCAAGATATTTGCATGCCAGATATGCTAAACATTCGTATGCCCCTTAATGCTTCAGCCACCTTTCCAGAGGACATGCTTCCATGCTGATGATGCTCATTAAAAAAATAATACGTTAATTCAATTTTAGACTGAACTCCTTGGGGAAGATTGTATGTCCCCTGCTCTGTTTTACCCGCATTCTGCCATATATTTCATACTATAGCAGTTTCGGATGATGACCCAGCACATGTTGTTCATTTTAAGAACACTTTCACTGCAGATTTCACAAAACGCAAAGAATCTTTAGTGCATCTGGCATGTTAATACCTTGCGACGCTGGTTGCATCAGTGTCTGTTCTCACTTTCAGGTGACATTGTAAACAAGAAGCGGGCAGCATTATCACCTGCAAATGTAAACAAACTTGTCTGTCTGAGCGATTGGCTGAACAAGTAGTAGGACTGAGTGGACTTGCAGGCTCTAAACTTTTACATTGTTTTATTTTTGAGTGCAGTTTGTTTTGCATATAATTCTACATTTGTAAGTTCAACTTTCATGATTAAAAGATTGCACTATAATACTTGTATTAGGTGAACTGAAAAATACTATTTCTTTTGGTTTTTTTACAGTGCAAATACTTGTAATCAAAAATAAATATAAAGTGAGCATTGTACACTTTGTATTCTGTGTTGTAATTGAAATCAGTATATTTGAAAATGTACAAAACATTCAAAATATTTAAATAAATGGTATTCTATTATTGTTTAACTGTGCAATTAATCGTGATTAATTTTTTTAATCGCTTGACAGACCTAATATACACACATCTATACCAGAAAGCTATCCATTATTAGTTGTCAATTCTAAATCACATTAGAAACCAGTTGCTAAGCTTTCAATTATATCTTTCCAATATCTTTGTAATCTCTGCAATTTGCTGGTAACAGCTGCATTCAATCACATTGATATCTGTGTCAGGTCTTGCCACTGTAGCTCAGAGAGATGTATTACCAGTATATGCAACTGAAAATACTAATGCTGAGAATATTTGTAAAATCAGGAAGTTCATAGAACAGAATTGAGACCTTTCTCTACAATATTATTGTACATAATCAGCTTTACCCTTTGCTGAAGTTTAGAAGGTAGCAGAGGAGCAATCCGGGGTGTGCATACAGGAGACAACATGAGGAGAAACAGGGTTCTGTGGGTGGATGTGGTGACTGAGGACAGCAAGAAAACTGGGATTGGAAGCTGGGATGACTGAGAAACTGAGTGGTTAAACCAATTTGATGAGGAAGCTGAGGTTGGCACATTTGGATTGGCTGGGTAAGGAGATTGGGAACCATTGGGGTAGGAGGGAAGGGAGACAGATCTGATGAGAAGCCAGAGTATAGGGGAAGAACTGGGCCTGACTGGGCAAAGAGACTTGGATAAGAAGTTGGGGGAGGGTGGCATGAGACAACACCACCACTAAAGATTAGACAGAGAACACAGGGAAGGAGAATCATGACAGACTATTTTTTCCCCACAGGTCCTCTTCATTGAGTGCATACTTAATGAACAGTTATTTTTTTTCTCCTTGTTGTTCAGCATGTGGCCCCATGCCTTATTTGCTGCACATTATTCAAACCCTGCTCTGAAGACAGAATTTTTAAATTTCCTCACAGCTTTTCTGTGACACTCATCACTATAGTACCTGAGTGCTTCACAAACATTAATTAGTTTATCTTCCCAACGCTTGTGAGGTGAGGGCTGTTATGCCTATTTTACAGATCGGGAGCTGAGGCACAGAGATTAAGATCAGAAATAGACACTAATTATGGGTGCCTGATTTGCGCTGCAACAACCTGATTTTTCAGAGTACACAGAATTATAAATTACTTTCTATGCTCAAAGCACAGCTCCTATCGACTCCAGCTGTGAGTGCTCAGCACTTCTGCAAATCAGATCCAAGGGTCTCAAGTGGGCCACACAGATAGTGACCCACTGAAGAGTTTGGGTAACTGACCAAATGCACCTCTGTATTTGCACTGAATGCACCATCATAATAATCTTTTAACACAATATGCCTTGAGAGTTATCTTTTGAAAACTAATAACTTGCTGGTCAATATCATGGTGAAATGTATGTAGCAACATTATACGCAAAGTTATGAATTTCTCTTGAATGATGATGGTGGCACAAGTTTAAACCCATATAGCCCTGATTAGGCCGGGGTGGTTAAGCTGGCCTATTGTAAACAATGGAATGTGTGTTTACCTCAATTTACATATAGTAGTAAACAAAGGTCCTTGAGACAGCAAGAGGGAGTCAAGCCAAATCTGCTTTTCACCATGCACAGCAGAGAAGAAAAAGAGTGTGGGGTCACCTTCCCTCCAGACTCTACATCACCTCCTTTATAGTTTAAATGAACTTTACTTTGAGAGGTAATCCTCAGAAGAATTCACTTCAAAGTGGGGGCTGGAATATAAAAGTGAGGGGCAAAACACACCCCAGGTATTTTCTCTCTCACCTAACACAAGGGAACCAGCCCTTTAGACATTAAGGGCAAGTCCTGACTTGAGAATTTGGTTAGTCCTGTTGCTGGGAACATGTGGTAAAATTTTTACCTTGAACCGAGTCTACTTTGTTAAAATGCTTTTCAGTAACTAAAACTTATCTTTGTCTCTTATAACCATATTGGACTTTAATGCCTTATACTTGTACTCACTTAAAATCTCTGTAGTTAAATAAAGTCACTTTATTCTTTAATCAAAACTAATCCAGTGCTGTGTTTAAACGGAGCTGTTTGGTAACTCCTGTTAAAGTAACAAACTATTGAATATTGACCCCTTACAGGGGCAACAGACCTCTGATAACTGAACTGTCCAGGGGAGGGCCGGGCAGTGCAGAACACATGCTTTTGGGGAAAATCTGGGACTGGGAATGTGTTGGGTCACCCTGCAAGTAGTAACCAAGGCTGGTAGAAGCCAGAGAGTGGCTGGAGTGTTGCTTACAAGCTGCTGGAGTCAGAGTGGCTGGACCAGGACTGCAGCTATACATAGGCACTCCGTGTAAGCTGCATGATGGTAGGCGGCTTTGAGAGGCCCAGGTTGGGAGCTATATCAGCAAGGCATTGTGAGGCACCTAAGGGGCAGGTGGTGACAACCCCTCACTTGTCTGGACTGCACCCCAAATTGTGCTAGAGACTTGCCCAGCATCACCTAGGGACTCTATGGGAGAGGGAGAGAGGATCAAATTCTCTAGGGTAACATTAAACTGCCTTAATCATGAGATTATTCTTTCTCTTCCTGAAATTCCTTCCCTCATTCACTACATACCTTCTAGCTTCTGAAACAATGAGGCAGGCATCCTGTTTAAAAAAAAACAAACTATTATGTTATCATGTAATTAGAGACTATCATAATGCAGATTGGACTGTCAACCTAAATTCTGGCATTTCCTAACTTTTGAGAGCTTAATTTTGCAACCTTAATGTTCTTTTAACCCAGTGTTTAATATAATATTAAAATGGCCACTATACTCCCCAGAACTCAAGGATATTTTGTGTTTAAATTCACAGGTAATATAATGCATGCATAAAGATCAATATATTCTATTAAGTATTACAGTATTCATGTTGAACATGTGTGCATTTGTGTCTCTCTCTGTGTGTTCATTGTTACCCTCATGGAAAAGATTTAATAAGGATGAAACCAATAGAAATTCAGGGTTCTCTGGATTACTTTCTAACCTATAGAGTTTAATAAAGATCCTTTCTGTTGGGCTGGGTTTTTTTGAAGGGGGGGTCGCAGGGTGCTGCAGCAAACACACCTAATCAGACCCTGCCACGCCAGCCCCAATCAAGCGGGTTAAAAAGCCTTGTCTGCCTGGCGATTGGCAGCACCTGCCAGCCTGATAGGCAGGAGCTACAAAGGCTGGGAAGGAGCCAGAAGGAGGGAGGCAGCCAGAGAGAGAGACATCAGTCAGGGAAGGAGGTGGAAGCCCTCTAGCTAGTTACTGACCCAGCCTGCAGTAGGCGAGAAACCTGTAAAGATTGTATATAGTTGGACATTGGTGGTGGGAAAACACTTAACGAATAAAGGATACGGGTGTTGCACAGAGCTGAAGTCTCCCTGGACTTATTTGGGAGGGCAACCGGGCCCAGAAGAAGAGGGGTCGGCCGTGCACCCCGTGATGGGGGAGACCACCCTATACAATTCTATAGCTGGTGTGTAATTGCCTATTAAATTCTACAGCAGGGTTGAAAAAATAGAAAATGTTAATGTTTCTTAGTTTAAATTGCCTAGGCTTTCCCATAAGTGCAGCCATGCAGAGGAAATCAACAGGCCTTGTTTAATATGGGTACAGATAACAGTAGAAGAGACAAAAGAAGATTTGTGCCCAGATCTCAAAGCTGGTTATTCCCTAGTTGATAAGAGCCATTGCTTGATGGCCATGGTGAAAGCTAGGTTGATGAAGGCTGATATGAGACACTGACACTAGCAAGATGGGCATAGAACTTTGTGAAAATGTTGCAGTCTAAAGTGAAACCGGCAATTGTTTTGCCGGGCATAAAGGGGGAAAGAAAAAGGTGTTAAATATGCTGATTGTGACACAGCAAGAAAGAGTACCTGCTTAGAATTGCAAAGCTTTTCATAAACATCTTTGGTTTTTTTAAACACATACTAAAACAAAAAACAAACTCATTAACCCAATGGACAAGGAAACCCTGCTAAATTGGCAGAAGGACCTTAATGGAATGGACTGAATGAGAAAGAATAGGGACTAATGTCCTGATCCTGAAAATACTAATGCACCTTTTTCATCTTTACATTTCCTGATGTTTAATCCTGTGTAACACATCAAGATAGCAAAAGAATACGCATTGCCACAAGCAAGATCCTACTTTCAGCACAGGAGCACACAATCACAACCCCACAGCCACATTCTGCTTAGGAGCACACAGAAAATCAGCCTCACCATATTCAGAATACAAAGGAGCATGCAATGTGCCATTTCCAATCTGAGCACTCTCAGGCTGATTTACTGTATTGTTTTACACAGATTTTGCCTAGAAGAAAATATTAACCAGCCCCAAAATAGCAACAGTATGATTTAGGGACAAGTTTAATGTGGTCTCTTATGTGCAATTTTTAATATAAGAGCAGGCAGTAACAGAGCCCCAAGGTAGACAAAATACTTAACACTGAAAATACTAGTACTAGACAATCTTCAGAAGATTTGGAATCTATCAATGGAAATATTAATTCAAATCTTTGGAGGTATAAATCCCCACATCATTCCCTGTATCCCAGCAGGCTCTGAAACAGCTCCTCCACAGGCACTGTCTAATCACAAGTACTTTGTGTGGTCTTCTACTGGGGGATGCCCCAGAACCATACCCAATTGCATCTTCTACCTCTCCTGTAGGTGACTGTATTGCTTCTGAAATCTTAATGTAGCTAAAAACCTTCATGAGAATCCATGATAGTCAATGTTCATATGTCAAAGTTTTCAACCCCTTAAAATAATTGGTTTTACTTGGCCCTGCCTCAGTGCAGGGGGCTGGACTTTATGGCTTCAAGGTCCCTTCCGATGTTTCTATGATTGCTAAAGGGATACTAAATAGTTCTCACCTAATGTATGCATAATTGTGCTGAAAGGTTATTGAGCTTGATGAGTAAGTGGCAGGGTGCTTTCTAGAGTGTTTAGTAGCAAAGAGTCCCCAAAAGAGAAGAATCCAGTGGAAAAGCTACAGGTTTATAGTATCCGTGGACACTAAAATCCAGAAGTGCTGGAACAATTTTTATAGTGGAGGTGCTGACAGTCATTGAACCAAACTGTAAACCTCTGTATATAATTGAAACCACTTCAAGCCACAGCAGCACTCCCGCACCCTTAGTTCCAGCACCTATGCGAACCTAGCATTACCTTGCCAGCTGGCCAAAGAAGGGGTGACAACACCCTTCTGTTTAAATGGGTCATCACGGTGACATTATCTCCAGGTTACTAACTTTTATATCCAAGGCCATAAAGCATACTTTCAATGAAGTTACATTATTCCTCAAATATTACCATATATAACCTTGCAATGATTATGAATCTTGACAAGTTACAAGTTTTTGTAGATAGATATCCTGTACGAGATGAGTTTGGGGTAGTGAGTTTGTCAGGTCTGAGGTGAGTTGTTTGCCAAGGGGCCATTGTCAGTTATAAATAAGAGCATTGCATTTAAAGTAAAACAAAACAAAACAAACAACACGTACACAACCCCCCCTCACCTGCCCACTAATTAGTAGTTAATTAGTGGGCTGTCTACGTATCCAGTACTTCACCTAAATTCTTGCACAGAATAGGAAAGTCTACTCAATCAAGAACATCCTTCCAAAAAAACACACAACAAACCACATGCAGTGCTGGATAAAATTCTAAATTAGCACATATGACTAGTATCCAATGTGCTAGTTGAAAACTTTATCCAGACCCACATTTCTCTTGCAGCAAAATATCATAGAGGAGAGTTCATTGTGACAATATGTGGGAGGTTTTCTTCTTCTTAGACTGTTTGCAGGTACATTTGTGAGAGGTCAAGTTTCAGCAATTTACTATCCCCACTTCAACTTCATGACCAATTTTTCTGGCACAGTACAGGGTACTGAAGCAATTCAGTGTCCCAGAAGACAGTCATCTTATAGTAACCACAAAAATGAATGGTTGGTCTAGTTTTCAGAATACTCTTTAAAGCTGAACCAACTTGCTTTCTCTAATGTACACAGTTCTTGTTATTCTGTCTTTAGCATACATGGCACAGAGTGTAGTTTTAAAAACAATTTTTAAAAAGTTGTCGTGGTGCAGCTGCACCACTGTAGCACTTTAATGAAGACACTACTATGCCCATGGAGAGCTTCTCCCACCAGAGTAGTTAATCCACCTTTTTGAGAGGCAGTAGCTATGTCTATGGGAGCAGCTCTTCTGTTGGGATGACCGGATGTCCCGATTTTATAGGGACAGTCTGGATATTAGGGGCTGTCTTATATAGGCACCAATTACCCCCTACCCCATCCTGATTTTTCACACTTGCTATCTGGTCACCCTATCTCCCGTTGACATAATGCTGTCTAACACAAGGGGTTAGGTTGATATAACGAAGTTGCTCAGGCGTGTGGGTTTTTCATACCCCTGAGTGACAGTTATACTGACATAAGTTTGTAGTGTAGACCTGGCCTTGGAAATAGCACTTTACCTGCAGTGCCAACCTTATTATCCCATTTATTGTAAGATGTGTAGTGTTTGGAGAGCTGATTATCGAGGTGATGATTCACACACACAAATTTAACCTTCTGCCAATTTAACTGGAGGAAACAGAGCCAATTTCTGCCAAACGATCCTGGGCCAATCCTGGACTCCTGCAATGGATTCTAAGGAAATTTTGCTTTTTGAGTTTTACAGGTCATTGACATCTTGTTTTCCACTGTACTCCTTGTGAACTGTGAACACTTTTTTAAACAAAATCTCTTAGTCCTGAAAAGTCATACAATCTTTCTTTGTATAGAGATAAGTCATGACTCTTCAGCCATAGCCCTGCACTAGGATCCATCAGTGTGGAGTTGCACTGCTTCAACCAGAGCACTAGGACACACACAATGGACTAGAGCCAGAAAAGCATTTAAGCACTTAATTCCTACTTTCAGTGGCAAAGTCCAAAATGTAGATGCTCAAAACCCCTGCTTAGCTGCCATCTAACCCTGTAGGGCCTAAATTACTGCCAGTGGGAATGTGTAAAGCTGCCTAAGTCCTGATCCCTGGCACTTAGCTCATGCTTAAGTCTCAGCAGGATCCTCAAACTAGGCATTTCAACACCTAGCTTGCCTGCAGGGCCCAATCTGGTAGGCATTCGGTAGCTAGAGCACTCAGTCAGGATATGAAAGACCTGGTGTATCACCATCAGTGGAACTGGAGTCAGAAGGCCCACAAATGAAACACCTATGTTAACTCCCCCCCACTCTGCCTACTATGGAGCAAGGACTTGAAGAACCAAGGTCTTCCACATTCCAAGTGAGTACCCAAACCACCAGGCTAGAGAGATACTCTCACTTTCTTTCTAGCCCAAGGATTATTTAAATACTCTATACAAAGTGAGAACTAACAGGAGAGATTCACCTTTGCCTATCAACAGGCAAGCCTTTCCATTTTCCTTTCTAGTCATGGTCAGTTCCTTCCTGCTCCTTTTGAATGGCAAAATGCTGCCTTTCCATATCAAGCATGTAAGTCCATTTGGTATTTTGTTTGCAGCATATTATTTTGCACAGCTCCAATTACTAATTTAGTGTTCAGAGTTTAGAATTCAAGCCTTTTGACAAATTATTAATCACAAAGCAAGAGATGGAATTTTAAAACAACAAAATGAAAAGCCAGTTCTTTGCCTCCGGCATGTTATACTTTGCTCTTCAGCAGTTTGCTTATTTGGAGTTTACTAATCAAAACCACATAACAAGTATGGTTTGTGCAGAAGAATCCTTACCTTACTGAATTCAACATTTTAATATGTGTGTTTGTGTAATGGGTTCTTACCACTCCCAGCATCACTGCCGTAGGTTCCCCTGACATCTGTGTTATGATGGTGAATTGGATTTAGCCCTCAGATGAACCTCAGTAAGAGGTTTTTTGGGCTCACCAACACTATCCAAATAAACCAAAGAAAATATAGTCCTTATAGGATTATACTTCCTGGGCTAACGGTTTCTTCTATCCTGTTGGGCTTTCATTTTCTGTTAGGCAGAGCTGGCTAAAGAGGAAGAACAAAAACAAATTGTGAAAATTTTCTGACATTTGAAATAAGTCCTGCAAAACAGAAACGGACATTGAAAAAAAAATCTGAAAAATTGTTAAGAAAATATTTTTCAAATATTTCTATTTTTTCTTTGAATTCTCCCATCACTCCCCCATCTCTTTTGCCACCAAGTAATAAAATGAATGATGTACAAGTTCCTGACATCCACGACATACACAGCCATTTCTCTCTTTGTTTCTCCTTTAGTACTCTAACTTTTCAAAACTTCTGGTACTTTGGAAGTGTTACAGATACTGGTGAAAGGAAAATTGAAACTAATGTTTCCACTCTGTAGCTTTTCAACACATCTACAACTTTTGAAAAGTTGAAGAGTGGCAGAGTAGAGATTTAGAATTTTTTCATTTTGTACATTTTCCAAAGGCGACTAAGTTTTGAAAAGTTACAGAGTGGCAAAAGGGAAAATTAAAAGAAAAACACACCCTAAGCATCATTCATTGAATTTTATTGTATTAACTAGCAAAAAGGAATAAAGGAAAAAGGGAAAAAAGGGAAGAGAGGGAAAAGCAAAAAATAGAATTCAATATTTGATTTTGCCCCCCGCCCAAACAAAAAAAACTGGGATTTTTTTTAAAAGGACAATTTTTCATGACAGTTTTTAGTTTTAGAAAAGAGGCCATTTTGAATCCAAAAAGGTTCTACATGAAAAATTTAAACAAGTTTTACTATCTACTCTTGATATGTGATCCTCAATAATTTATGCTCCCCTGACTTAACAGTTTCTCTCTCTTGGCCTTCAGGTCCAATCAATAAGACTTTCCCAATCAAAAGCTAAACTGGCTTCCCCCTTTTACAATATTGCCAACTGCAAGCAGCCAAAATGTATGAGTCAGGCCCCGAGACATCATGAGATTAATATTAAAAATCAAGAGATTTTTAAGCCAAAATCTAGGTTCTTTTCTTTTGCCTTCTGATTTTTTACACTTTAGGGTTCACTTTTACAAGCTTTTCTACTCAACCATGAAGGCTAGAAACTTCTTTTTGAATGAAAGCTTAGATTCTCACATAGTCACAGACTCCAGGAGCTGGGGTTGAAGAAAAGCACCAAATACCTTTAGAGCAGTTAACACCACCTCTCACGTAGGGGATGAAGGGGCATCCTACCACCCTTCCTGGAAAACTTAGCTTGGGTCCCCTAAATAGGCCAAACTGGACAATCCCTACGTAAAAGGATTAATGGACACAAGTCAGATACACCTCTACCCCGATATAACGCGACCCGATATAACACGAATTCGGATATAACACAGTGAAGCAGTGCTCCGGGGGGGGGGGGGGGGGGGGCTGCGCACTCTGGTGGATCAAATCAAAGGAATGGCAATATACAAAAACCTGTAGGAGAACACTTCAATCTCCCTGGACACACAATAGCAGATTTAAAGGTAGCCATCCTGCAGCAAAAAAACTTCAGGACCAGACTCCAAAGAGAAACTGCTGAACTTCAGTTCATTTGCAAATTTGACTCCATCAGCTCAGGATTAAACAAAGACTGTGAATGGCTAGCCAAAAGCAGTTTCTCCTCCCTTGGTTTTCACAACTCAACTGCTAGAATAGGACCTCATCCTCCCTGATTGAACTGACCTCGTTATCTCCAGACTGATTCTGGCCTGCATATTTATACCTGCCTCTGAAAATTTCCACCACATGCGTCTGACGAAGTGGGTATTCACCCACGAAAGCTTATGCTCCAATACGTCTGTTAGTCTATAAGGTGCCACAGGACTCTTTGTTGCTTTTTAAATAGGCAGAGGTACTAATACTGCCTCCAGCTAATATTAGAGCTATGGGTCTCAGGCCTTTTCCTTCTCCGGCCTCTTCACAGCCCCCATTCATGGGTGAGTGCTTCTCTTCCACAGGCCTCCCCTCATACTTCCTGCACATTCCTCTGATTCTGAGCCACAGGCTTCTCTGGTCATATGGGAACCTCCTGGTCACATGATTCCTTTGGAACCCATAACCACACTAAATGCCTGGCCTACCCAAACAGGCAAGCTTGCAGCATATACTTTTAAAGGGGTTGGCACAATCTGTTATAGTTTGATATGATAGAAACACTTCAAGCCTCAATTTTTCATTCTTGTAATATTATTTCTTATTTTCTATATTCTATTTCCTAGCTTGTTTGGTCATCTCAATATATTTGGTTTAGCACGGTCAAGGTTAAAAGTAGGGCTGATCAAAAAAATTTAATCAATCTTTTTGTATTGAAAACTGGGTTTTTAACAAATGAAGTCTTCCCTGGAAAGTATCTGCTTTGTGCAGAAAGTTTGAGCTTTCCATTGGGGGGGGGGGGGGGGGGAGGGGAGGGGAAGGGGTGAGAAAACTCTTACAACTCCCTTTTTTAAGATGAAATTTTTTTTGGTTTTCAGATTTTCAATTTGATTTAAAGTTAAAGGTTTCTGGAACATGCCCCCCAAGACGTGTGCTCATACACACCCAAAATGTTTTCCAACCAGTGCTACTTAAAACCTCACACTGAATGCTCATTTGATCATGCAAAAGCTGTGTAGGTTACAGGAGAATGGAGACACCTGTACATATAGCTACATTCAGTATGTTAATGAGGGTCAAAGGGCAGACTGTGCATGAAAATATGACGCCAAGCCTTTTCCCTACAGGATAGAATAAGCCAGAGCACAGCGAGCTCCTACAGGGTGTGCATAGCTAGAGGGCAGCAGTTTTTAGGAACCCACCCTACTAGTGCCAATTGAAGAAAATCTTTCCATTGAGTTCAATGGGAAAAGATTCAGGACATTAAACAGCATATGGGTGTCCTTCTTGCTTTCTTCATGGATTATTATTATTATTTTAAGTCTGTTTTGTTTACTCCAAATTTGAACTCTGAAGGAGGAAACTTTACTGTACATTGAGATTTGGACTAAAAGTCCTTACATGATCAGTATATTCTTTTGATATATCTCTATTCAAACTGTCTGGAACAAATCCTGACCCCACTGAAGTCAACTCCCATTGATTTCAGTAGGGTCAGGATTTTCGTTCTTTGTAAAGAAAACGTACCACCCTAATTGTGCAAGTTCTGTTTTTGAGCAGTTGCTGCTCTTTAAGGCTGATGAAGTCTTTTCTACCACCCCACCTTCTCTTCGTATATCATCTATCTTGTCTTGCCTGATTTTTTCACTGTATGGAAGCGCTGATGAACACTAGCAATAAAACAACCTGAGGTAGTCAGGCTGGATTCATTTGGGTACTTTTGTGCCACCAACAAATATTTACTTGGTAATTATTTCAAATGCTGTCCTTCCCTCATGTTAACATGACCTATTAACTAAATGGCAGCACACTGAGTTGGGAATATAACCACCAATTTAGCTAGGCATTCAAATTAAGGTTTTAAATTGTCATTGTTGAACCATTTAAAGACTCTCCAGCTCTACCCTGGAAAAAAGTGGTCTGTGACAGCTTTTAATGCTCATTGTACAGAGAAAAAATATTGTTTGGCTAATAATGAAATTTTAGGTTTAGAAACTTTTTTCAAGCCTTATTAAAGCCGGATTACAACTTTACTGATTAGATTAAATTGAAGAAATTCACAGCATTCTTCCTGTGTGGCCAGTGGTAGTCAGCCATCTCTACTAGCTGCAGTGGTTGAGCTAAGTAAAAATACTGTATATATTCCATTAATTTTAATAGTTTATTTTGCTATTGTTCAATGAGTATGAACTGTCCCGAGTATAGCGGAATTGGCTATGTACAGCAATGGAATCTGTTCATTTATTTTCTTTCAGTTTGTTATAACAGCATTAATTAGTAATATAAACTCACTGATGTGAACATGATGACCTCAATTACAAGAGGATCATTCAGTGACAGATACTTTCATACTCAACACTGTAAACAATGCAATCCTCAATGATTGGAACCAGCAAAGTAAACATTACCTAGGAACTTATCAAGACAGTTATTTTATAAACAATCCATTTTTGCCTTCATCTGGTTATATAAGAACTGAAATGGATGCTAATCTGCTGCCTACAGATAGGTTATTGCAAACTCTAAGGCATATGGGAAAAGGAGTGAGAACAATATTCTTGCATTAAAAACAACGAGGAGTCCTTCTGGCACCTTAGAGACTAACAAATTTATTTGGGCATAAGGTTTTGTGGGCTATAACCCACTTCATCAGATGCATGGAGTGGAAAATACAGTAGGCAGGTATAAATATACAGCACATGAAAAGATGGGAGTTGCCTTACCAAGTGGGGGGTCAGTGCTAATGAGGCCAATTCAATTAGGGTGGATGGGGCCCATTCCCAGCAATTGATAAGAAGGTGAGTATAAATTTTCCCTCTGTTGATATTCTCACCTTCTTGTCAACTGCTGGGAATGGGCCCCATCCACCCTAATTGAATTGGCCTCGTTAGCACTGACCCCCCCACTTAGTAAGGCAACTCCCATCTTTTCATGTGCTGTATATTTATACCTGCTTACTGAATTTTCCACTCCATGCATCTGATGAAGTGGGTTATAGCCCACAAAACCTTATGCCCAAATAAATTTGTTCATCTCTAAGGTGCCACAAGGACTCCTCGTTGTTTTTACTGATACAGACTAACACGGCTACCCCTCTGAAACCTATCCTTGCATTGTAGAGGCAATTTATTTCAGTGGCTCGGGCATGGGAATGGGACCCAGGCAAGCAGGGGTTGGCTTCCTGGTTCTGCTACTGACCTGCTGGGAGATCTTAGGTGTCATTTCCCCATCTATTTCTCTGGTTCCACTCCCACCTTTTGTCTGTTTTGTCTATTTAGATTGTAAGGTGTTTGGGGTAGGGACAGTTTTTTACTATGTGTTTGCACAGTGCCAGGCACAACTGGGCCCCAATCTTGTTTGGGGCCTATAACAGAGTTCCTACTCACCATTAGTACGCTGCCTCCTGTCTAGATCCAGGAAAGTCGCTCTCATGGCATTGAATGCCCCCTTTTGCTCTCTGCTCACTCTGCAATAGTCTTTCTTGTGGTAACTTGGCCCTTCGGCTAGGTCACGATTTAGTCTACCCCTTCCAAAGTCCAACAGGTTACCATCCAAATGCCTTCTTCAGAGGATGTTTAGCCCTAGCTCAGAGCTGTAGGCCACTGTACCAGTGGCTGATAGGGGAACTACACCCACTATACCAGGATCCAGATCCAGACAATCCAGATCTGCTCAGTTCCCATCCTGTTGCTGTTTCCCTGGGCTCCTTCCCACCAAATATCTATCTTTCCTTGCCTGGCTCTGGGTTTATCATGGGAGCCTGCTATACTACCATGGCCACTTCATCCCTTGTAGCTCCTTGACAGACTTCTTACACCAGGTCAGGATCTCAGGGCTTATTCACCCCTTAACTTTCTCCTTGTCAATAACAACCTCCCAAGAAGTGACTACAGACAGCTTCTACTTTCAGTTGCCTGATTTTATAGTACTGGCCCCGCCCTTCCCCAGCTGGGCTTTGCTCTCAATTAACCCTGGTCCTCCCTCACTCAGATGGTGCCAGGTAATCTCACTGGCCTCTCGGGCCATGATTAACCTTATCAGGCTGGTGTGCACAGTACTTCACAAGTTACTGTGATAGGTTCGCCATCACAAAGGGCTTACAGTACAGACAAGAGAGGGAATAAAGGGCAGTTGAAGGAGAAGGAAACAGTGTAATAACAAGTGACTGAGCATTTGTTTCAACATGGTTTTTTTTAAATAAAATAATAATTACCTCACTCTTATATAGCACTTTCCATCCGTGTATCTCAAGTGCTTCACAATCTTTAATCTATTTATCCTTATAACACCCCCGTGAGGTAGGGAAGTTTTAGTATCCACATTTTACAGATGGGAAACTGAGGCACAGAAAGGCTAAGTGACTTGCCCAAGGTCACACAAAGGAAGTCTTTGGCAGGGCAGGGAATTGAGCCCACTTCTCTTAAGTTCTGGGCTAGTGCCTAATCACTGGAGCATCCTTCCTTTTGTGGGGGAAGGGAATGATTACACTGTGAAGTCAGCTAAATTGAAAAATTGTGAAATGAGCCAGGAGGGCAGGTAGGAAAGATAAGGGAGGAATATCAGTATTGGACCATTTATTTTATAGACTGGGAAATTGCACAACAACATGAGATTTGCTCAAGATCAAAGTCTGTCTCGGAGCCAGGATAAAACCCATTAGTCCTAATTCCCAGGCCACTGCCTTACCCAGAAGTGCATGCTTCTTGCCATTCAGATAGCTATGAATGAGTAGATTTTCATATAAGAATTTTTCTCATTCCGTGTTTCTAAATATTACAGTGGCATAAGATGGGGGAAATAAGTGGAACTGGGATTTATGATCAATGATTAACCAAATTTTAAGACTGCAGGACAAATTTATCCAATTTTGTATATACACTGAGGCCAAATATGGCCCTTCATTTCGATCTTTGGTCTTTATTGTGATGAGAAAAGAAACTGAAGTACAAATTTGCTTCTTTACTCAAAACCAAAAAACAACCCAACACAAAACAAAAACTGCATTTGATTAGGAATGTGGATTCCTAAGGGTGATGTTCAGCAGTAGTCTCATCATAGATACCTATGCCAAACCTATTACTAGTATTTGAGTGCCTTACAAATGCAAAAAGAATCAAAGTGCTCATAGGTGCATAAAATCAGGTTGATGTGGCAGATATATTTGTTTCAAATAAGTTGAAAACAAAGATGATGAGGATTGCTGAATAGCTCCCAGATGGTCAAACCCTGCAGTCCTTGCTCACCAAGGGCATTTGCAGACACTGGGAATTTTACCAGAGCAAGGACCAAGGGATTTGGTGTGGGACCCAGGCATTGCAATGCTGAACATCATGGCACCTAACTTTTCGGTGCCTAGAAACATTGCAATCCAGCACCCCGTAATGCAGGAGGGGCTCAGGGCCTGGGCTCCAGCTTGACCCCCAACCATCTGCACCACAATTTTGCAGCCCAAGCACGAGTCAGCTGACATGGGCCAGCGCGGGTATTTAATTGCAAACATACCCTAAGGGTCTAAGAAATATCAATCTGACTATTAGATTCTGTAGAAGTAGCAGCACTAGCCATGCTACTGTTGTTGTTTCCTCTGTAGGCTTTGTTGCCTCTTTCAAGTTTGAGGAGATAATAAATAAGTAGAATTCTTGAAACATATCTCAGGAAACAATTCCAAATACCCAGAGCTTGGAACACACCCTAACGTAAGATGTGATCCTAGTGCCAGGAAAATCAATGGGTATTTTGGAACTGGTTTTGGAGTGGTATTGTGCCCCTGGTCTGGTATTCATTCTGTATATTCGTTGCTAAATCTGTGGCTGCTGTTTCTGTGGCTCTGCTTTAGATTTAATAACACCCATTTCTTCATTTTCTTATTAGGAAAGCTACTTCAGAAAGTTGAGCCAGACTGAATTAAATTTAAATCTTTTTTGAGGATGAAGAATGTCTGATTAGTTTTGCTAAATTATATGAAGGAGATTATCTGAATTGATGGCTTTTGGGGGGGGGGGGGAAGAAATGAAAATACTGAAAAAATGTTAGAAAGACTGCACTTTCAATGTATCTGAACTCAGAATGTGCTGGAGAAATCCTGTTCTCGATTTCCAGACTTGTGAGTTGTGGATAAGGTCAGGTGACTATCTATAAAGGAAACTTGATACGTTTCTAAACCAAACCTCAGATCTAATGCGAAATGTAGCTGAACTTTGAGTTTTGGCTTTGAATGGATAGTATTACTCCAAGCAAATCTCAGAAGAATGGATTTCACTGGATTTCAGTGTGAAATCCTCAAGTTTTTCATGTTTTCAAAGTGAATTAAATTAGAAATGGACCCCAATTTAATCAAAATTAGTTCAATGAAACACTAGCAAACCTTAGCAGAGCTCATAGTAAACGTGGCCTGAGTTTCAAGTTTTTAATCATAGCAGGTAAATTTCATATGCTTTGGGTTTCTTTGTGAGGGTCAAACAGGTCTTCTTTGTACCTTCTGAGGTTCATCCATCACTAGTAAAATAATACATGATTTTGTAGATCATTCCCTTGCAACTGCTCATAAATAAATGGTACATAGTGGTAAGTCTGCATCCCTCATATGCCCTCAGCAGTTTTATACCTAAATTAAAAAGTCAGAATCTGTTTCATACTGTCAAATGGATCTTTAGCAACAGGGATTTGTTTTCATATTTGCTGCACCTAGTAAGCACAGAAAGTACATGAGCTTTTTCAGTAAATTAAATGGAAAGATTATTGTTTTTGCCCTAAGCAGACATTACAGAACATTCCCCAGAAGATAAATGGAGAAAGCAAAATTCAGCAAAAGATTGAGCACTTGTCAAAACCAAACTGAAGGCAGAAGGCAGCAAATTGGATTTTCTTTTACAATAATATGCAGTTCATATTCTACCACTGCAATGAATATTATAATATGTGTGTTCTAATATAATATCTATGATCCATTTCTAGAACTCTTTCTCAAAGCTTAAATATATTTTTCCCTATATCATAACTCAGTGCATAGTAATGTTAAGTTATTTGATTTGCTGCATAGCCTTATGGATATTTTGTCTTCACAAGAAAAATATTATGCCCTAGATTCTAATCTCAGCTACAGTTACAGTGGTGTAAATCTGTAGTCATTCCACCCAACTCAGTGGGTTGTGGTTATTCCAGATTTTCAGATGGGATCAGAATCTGGCTCTAAAAAGATATATTGGCCAGATCCTCAACTGATGTAAATTCATGTACTTGCACTGAAATCCAAAGCAGCTATGTCACTTCAAATATGATAAATAAGGAGTTTTAGTTTCTTCACAAAATTTAGAAGTAGCCCTAAATTTTGCAGCTATGTAACCTGCCTGTGGGAGAAATGATCTGTAAGAGTCAGTTTCTTTCAACTGCATGAAAAAAGATCCAAGATCTAGTCAGAGAAGTGTGAAGAAAATGAATCAGCATTGCCTGTATTTTACAGATGGGAAAGTGAGGTACAGGGATTAAGTTACTTGCCCAAGGTCACAAAAAAAGTCAGTGGCTGATCCAGGAATTCAACCCAGATCTTCTAGTCCCAGGCCAGTGCTTCAGCCACAAGAGCACCCTTCTTCCTTATTTGTGATGCACAAGTGGCAAGAGATGGGTGCATCTGTTTTTGAAATAAGGATCTGCAACAAAACTGCAACCTTATTACGTACATTATCTAGAAGCAAGAGCATTAGACAAGAGGGCAATAATCAAAAAGGAGGTGGGACAGTGGTTGGTAAGTAGGTAGGCTCAGTTGCCATACGAAGCAATAATTTTCAGAAGTCTATATCTTCAGGAAACATTTCTTGCTGAATTTAGCTTAAAAATATTGCAATCCGAAATCCCTGAAATGCTGAGTGTCAAAGAGTGATAAAAATGCAGAAAGAGATCAGCCGTAGGGAATTCTGTATATATTCCATATCAGATGATAGCTTAAAATGAGCTGAAACTTGTACTGCACCAATTGTGTTTAAATGATAGAGCCCAGGGAGCTCCACAAGTATCTTAGAGTCAGTAAGAGTGATGTTATTGACTGCTAGCTCAAGATCTCTGAAAAATGCTTCTTCAAGAGCAACTAATAAAGCAAGATTGACTGAAGTCCCTTTCAGGCATTTTCTCAATGTGCATGTAAGGCTATTTTGAAGAAGTCAGAAATGTTCTATATTTTTTCCTCCTCTCAAGTAAGATAATTGGTTTGATATTTAAGAATGTGCTTGCTTCTAGTTTAAGGCTAGGTCTACACTGCAGCGGGGTTCCGACCTAAGATACACAACTTCAGCTACGTGAATACCGTAGCTGAAGTTGCGTATTTTAGGTCGGCTTACCTAGCGGTGAGGACGCGGGAAAGTCGACCGCTGCCGCGCTGCTGCCGACTCCGCTGCCGCCTCCTGCCGAGGTGGATTTCCGGAGTCGACGGCAGAGCGATCAGGGATCGATTTTACCGCGTCTTGACTAGACGCGGTAAGTCGATCCCCGAAAAATCGATTGCTACCCGCCGGATCGGCGGGTAGTGAAGACAAAGCCTAAAAGAAAAAATGTATACTGAATATTTACCCTTTTCATTCTTTGAGCACACCAAAATGTGTATCTGCCTCTGAATTCTGATGATGAATCCAGATCTATGTGAGAAATGTTTAACTATATTCATTTTTGATTGGAGGAATTTCTGTACAATCCAATGAGGATAGCCACGGTTTCATTTTAGAGGTTTTGTGGAGGATGCAGTGTTGGTTTATTATTTGTTTTTGTTTCTTATCTTCCTCTAAAGCATCATGTATTGATCACTGGTGGAGGCTGTTTACTAGAGCAATGTTCTCATTTGGTATAGCAAATTCCAATGTATTTTGCTACATTTGGAAATAATTCAGTCATTGGATAACTTAATAGGTTACAGCCTTAAATCTATTATTCTAATTAACTAGTAAGTAAACAAAACATCCCAAATGTCCTGTTATTTAGAGTTGGCCCTGAACAAGAAAAATCATTGATGGATTCAATTCTGAATGTCTGTCACCTGAAAAATATGAAGGTGGTCATTTCTGATAATCTAGTTTGGCAAATTATATACACCCTAATCACACATCTGATATCCACATTTCAAAGTGTTTAGATTTCAAAGACTTTAGATTGGAGTTCATATTCAGAACCATCCCCTCTTGCTACTTACAATTGACTGCAGCTGCTATCTTAAGATATGTCTACACTACAAACAACAACACATGATGCTGAGTCTCAGAGCCCAGATCAATTGACTTGGGCTCACAGGGTTTGGGCTGTGGGGCTAAAAATAGCAGTGTAGATGTTCCCTCCCAGGCTGCAGCCTGGGTACCAAGACCATCCCTCCCACTGGGTTTCAGTGCTGGGGCTCCAGCCCGAGCGGGAATGTTTACACTGTTATTTTTAGCCCTGAAAGTCTGAGTCAATGGTCCTGGGCTCAGTGCCATGGGTTTTTCTTTGCAGTGTAGACACATAGCCTCTCATGTCATTATTCCTGGAGGTACCACTTCCAAAAGCTAAACTGACCACACAGCCTCAGCTTGTTAACAGAGCATCAGAGAATTTGTGAGGTATATAAATCCAGTGGGAAAGATATCCATTTTAAGGGAAGGGTAGCTTAACACAAAATTAGTTTTGGAAGGAAATTAGTTTTTTCCAGGAGCTCCTGGAAAATGTGTATGGTTTTGCTCTGTTTTTTTCTTGCAGATCTCTTTGAGCATCCAGTGGCTTTTACAGAAACCAGACGAAAGAAAATCAGAAATGCAAAAACCAGAACTACACACTGTAGGCCAAATTTTCAGAAGAGCTCAGCGTGTGGATCCTTTTTGAGAATCTGGCCATGTATGTCACAATAGGAGTTACTGAGCATTTCTGAAAGCCTGTCCCCATGTTCCAAAGTGAAAAGCTCTGCTTTATTAATAATGGGCTTGATTCTCCACTGTCTTTCACCTTGTTCAATCATTTATACCTGTGCCAAGTGGATGTAAGAGCTTATCGGATCAGAGAGGTAGCATTTTACACCTACTTTGCATTTGCATAAATGACTACACAAAATGCAAGCCAGTGGCCAATCTGGCTTACCAAGTGTGCTATTTTGTCCAACAACTAACTCAAAAAGCTCTTTGCTTTCTTCCTCTTCTAGTTGGTGTGGCTGATTATGATCTCACATCCACAGTGTAAATGAGGGACAACTCACTGGAGATGCATCTTTGCTAAAACCAGCACGAGTGAGAACAGGATCGGGCTAGGTATGTTTAGTTAGGACATTTGTGGTAAACCATCTTTTGGATAATCTGCAAGCTATGACTACAAGTCTCAACTCATCCTGTGTTAATGTAAATGTTCACGCAAAGGCAAATGGCACTAACTGGCAGTTGAGCATATGGAATTTTTGCTGTCTAATTGTATAAATAAATTAAACTTGAAGCTTAGTTTTAATGATGGGGAATAAACCATTACGGACAAT
Organism: Emys orbicularis; assembly: GCF_028017835.1. Classification (NCBI taxonomy): domain Eukaryota; kingdom Metazoa; phylum Chordata; order Testudines; family Emydidae; genus Emys; species Emys orbicularis. Next base: position 76,304,961 of record NC_088691.1, on the reverse strand, counting down.
AAATTAAGCTATTCTCCAAAGAGGGGGATGAGAATTATGCCAGGGTCTACAGAGGCAGAGAGCAAAAGCACACACAGATTCTTTGATAAGTGGATCAGTCGTATTTTGAAATTAAAGTTTATCATTGATTCTTTATGGTGGGATGTGTTTTCAGGGGCTGGGAAAAGAAGAGTGGGAGAGAGTGTTTTGCTGTGTAAGGTATTGATTCTGTTCCTTGACTGACAACCAACCCTATAAATCATATCTGAACTCATCTTGGATAGTGAATATGCTGAAATTTAATGTATCTGATAATGCACCCACAACAAATGTATTAAAATGAAAATTACTCTGATACCTGTAGCTCAGTCACCAATCAGACTCAAGGGATCAAGTGTTACCAAGTCATTAAAATATTGTAGAGATTATGTCAGAGATTACAATGCCAGGGACCAGATTCATCCTTCCTTCTACTGGTATCACCACCCTTCCCCATAAGGTTGACTGTCTCACCTATCCCCTTTCTCTGAGGTAGGGGATCCCACTTTCCACTCCCTCTCCGAAATTGATAGTTTCACCTTCCCCCTGAGGTTGATGGTCTCTCCCACTTTCCCATCCTGGGTTGATGGTCTCACCCTTGATGTTCTCAACTCCCCACCTCCAGAGTTGACTATTTATTCCCCTTCTGACATTGACAGTCTTGCTCCCTATTTCCCCAGGGCTGCTGGGCACACTTGCCTCTGCTCATTGAACATGACTTGAGCCCTCCTCCAGAGATGGAGGCATCTGTCTTCTTCTTCCAAGGCAAACTCAAACCAGTATCATCGTTTCATAGTCCCTCCACAACCACTAGGGGAGATATGGGATAATTTCACCTACTCCTTGCTGGTCTCCTGTCTCCACAGTCACAATACATACCACACTCAAACCCTTCCAGCACGTGTCCACCTGGCCAAAGAATTGTTCACAAACAATACATAATGTTTTAAACAATTACCTAAAATAATTCCAAAGAAAAAATTCATCTGAGGAAATCACAACCTCATTGGATATTCTGGAAGTAGAAACAAAGGATAAAGTCATCAGATATGGTATTTGTTGTGAATCGTTTGCTCAGGTCTACTTGGTTAAACACAGATGACAGTAGTGAATCATCTGTCCTTCTAAAATAAATGAAAATAATACAAAGTACTGCATCTGCTTTCATTCTGTCTCCTATGCAACCAAGTGTAATATAATTCAGTGCACTGTCAACATCACAGCCTGACATTATCGGATTAGAGTATCAACTAGTATATACTGGTGAAGCTCCATTGAAATCGGTGCCGGTACATGTATTTTCACCATCTAATAATCTGGCCTTAAACGTCTCTAATATCTATTTAAATTAGATTTAAATAAGACTGGTGAATTCTAAATACATTGCAGTAGATTATTAATAAAAAGATACATACACTACTATAAAGTCACTTGCAACAGAACAGGTAAATCATTGTAGGATTGAGTTGTCATTCTCAGCAAGGAACTATGAAAGGGACTGAAAATCATTAATAAAACCTGGAAAGTAAATCTGGTAAAGACTGATACATCCAGATGTATTTTTCCAGAACCCAGTGGACAATAATGGTACATAAACAACTCAGGAAAATGAAGAATGTAAAAAAAACACATTTTGAAAATGTCAGATGGTTACATATAATAAAAACGTTGAATGTACTGTAGGAAGGTGTCACATTACCTTCCTTGAAAAGGTAGAGTAGGCTCACTGAAAAGAAAACATAATCAGTTGTTTAATAGTATCAGAGAGAAGACAAGAGGCACCAATGGACAAATATTGATTTCTTAGGTCATAGAATCTAGTCCCTGTGAAATATTGCAAAAGAAGTTGCTAAGAAGAAAGGTCCATCAAAAGAAAAAATGGCTTTGGGAGAGTTTTCTATTTTTATAGGAATAAATATCCTCTCCCAATGAAAAATGGTGCAGAAATTTCGGGCATTATTTTGGCAACAGTATTTTGCACATTACCATAATCCTTACAGTGTGTGTAATGTACATCACATATTTAAGGATTTCTTCTAAGGTTTTTTATTTTGTTTTTAGGAATATTTTTTCTATGATTCTGCCATGGACAATCCAATTTAATCCAATTGTGTTCTCTTTCTGAGTTGCATACTTTTGGCCTACGTTCCACACAGGCTTTCCATTACTGGAGCTGCTACACTGTTGAGGAAAGGTGGTGACTCAAATGTCATTGACAGACTAGTTTATTGTGCAGAAAGATTTAAAAAAAAGAACCATTAAAACAGGCAGATACAAAACAGGCAGATAGTCTTCCTAACAACGACTGTATGAATTCCCAGTAATTCCAAGAATCCCAAAAGCCTAGGAAGACACCAAAGTCCAAGTGAATGTCTGTGTTGGAAACCCAAACCCTGATTAACCTTACATATTATGGAAGGACACTGAGCTGAGTGTGCCAATGCCATTTGATTAAATAGCTGTGCTTGACCAGTAGCGAAGAGAAAGAACTCAAAGAGGCCATCTTATAGTGCACTAACCTTGTGAAAGAGCAATCAAGTAATACAGTATTTTCAGAGGGTATCAGTATTATCCAGACTTCCCTACTATATGCCTTATTTAGAAAAGTAAGAACCTGCTGCTTCTGTCCACATCCCTTCCAAACTTGGACAAGGATTATCCATTACAGAAATTGCAGTCGAAACTCAAAGCTCATGGGATAGGGAAATGGAGAGAAAAATCAAAAGTAGGAGGGAAAATTAATCTAACATACAAAATGGCAAATATTATGGGCCAAGTTGGAACACTTACTCATGAGAGTGCGCATGACTAAATGCTTACCAATGTGAGTAAGAGTTGCATAACGGGGCCCTACAGATAGTCACTTAAAAGACAATTTATCACAGTTATCCTATGTGATGGTATTACATCATAAATGGAAAACACCATAAAATTAACATAAAGCAATCACATTTCAATGCATCCCCATCCCCTCCCATTTAGTCTGTTGCTCAGGATGCCTATCCTCCACATTCAGAGATCTTCTTGTAGCCAATTCCAGATATTAAATGCTGCCATCCTGGTGTCTGTTAGGTGACTCAGCCATGGCACTAATCACTCTTGGTCATGCTAAATTGTTAGTGGGCAGAGGGTAAGCAGGTGAGTGATGTCCAACCTCCTTTTGACCAAAAGATCTTGGGGGTCACTGCTTTCACTAGATTACATAAAGGCACATGACTCAGCCCCAACACCTTTCCTGAGAGAGAGCTCATTGCACCCTTCCTTCCTTCCTACCAACAGTCTTGAAGAAAGTGGTTCCAGGCTGAATTTGCTCACCTCTTGCATTGCTGGTCATGACCTTGAACAACTGGAGCTGTTTCACCCCAGCTCTCAGGGCCATGCATCTCTCCCTCCCGCCAACAGCCTGTCAAGCAGGTGCCCCCAGCTGTGTTGCAGGGGAAAGATGCAAGTGTTTTAGCAAAAGACATTTATAAGTCACATAAATAAACTAAATACAAACATGGAGGCCCAGTATAATTTCCCCATTTGTGAACTACGCTGAAGATAAGTTTTCACCTAAGATACTAATGTTAGTGTAACACCAACAGACCCTGGTTGTCGGTGGACAGGATCGAACCTTGGATCTCTGGAGCTTACTGCATGAGCCTCTACTGCATGAGCTAAAAGGCAGCAGAGCAGACTCATTTTAGCTCTCTCTCTAAGTGGTCTCAGAGCCACTAGATGGGACAGAACACCACACCCAGGAGGTGTGTGGGTTACATTAGCATAACTTTTACTTTACTAGTATTTTTTATTGTTGCTGCTGTTATTTAGACAGCTGGCCAAACAGTGCAGCATCTGAAACTCCGATGTAGTTTTCTGCAAGGAACACACTAAAATGATGATAAAACAAAGTTTCAGACACTGCTGCACAGCTTGGCCTGCTGCCTGAATAGGCTGCAGCTATGACATGCACAGTCTCTCAGTAATAGTTAAAAGTGTAAAATACTGAAACTAATAAATTATACCATGGTTCTCACAATCCCCTTGGCTTCTTCATAGCTATCAGGCTAGTTTTCACCAGCTTCTCTGCCCTAAAGCAGAGGTTAAAGCACCCTGAATACTGCAGACCCTGGGGAGGCACATGGAGGGCACATGGTGTACTTGTCAATGCAAGAAACATTTCAAGTTAGTTTTTTTGGAGCTGGTTGAGAAGTTATAGTTCTCTCTCATGAAAGCTTTGTCAAAAATGAAAATTTGTCAAATTCTTTCTGCTGAATTTTACATTTCACATCACCCAACCATGGTCTGAGCTTTCAGCAATTGAAAACCAAACAACTGGGCTGGGGAGGTGGGGGGAAGCTAGTTTGCTGAAGAAAAAAATTAGTGTGTGGTTATCAAAAGGGAGTTTTCATTTCTTATGAAAAACCTGAAAAGTTTTAATAAAAACAGAAATTTCTATTTAGATGAAAAACTATTTTCAGGTTAAACAAAAAAATATAACTTTTGATGGGAAATTGTTGACCAGTTCTAAAATTTTGATAAAAATGAAGCCTAATAAAATAATAATAATGATAATAATTAATAAATTAGCTCAGGAGCTTCAAGCTCCAAATTGTGGGCCTGATTTTGTTACACAAAGTTAAATCAGGAGTGGCTCCCATGAAATCAATGGAATTATATTGGTGTAAAATCAGTTTACGTGAAAGGAGAATTAGGTTCTAAGAGTATAGAATAGGTTTTTGTGTCATGTCTCTTTTGATTATTAAAAGTGGGCCAGGTTCTGATCTCATTTACAGTTTTGTAAATTAATCTGGAATTACACTGTTGTAACTGGTTTCAGAGTAGCAGCCATGTTAGTCTGTATCCGCAAAAAGAACAGAAGTACTTGTGGCATCTTAGAGACTAACAAATTTATTTGAGCATAAGCTTTCGTGGGCTACAGCCCACTTCATCGGATGAATGTAGTGGAATATACAGTAGGAAGATATATATATACACAGAGAATATGAAACAATGGGTGTTACCATACACACTATAAGGAGAGTGATCAGTTAATTTATTATCAGCAGGAGAGAAATTACCACTAAAAACAGGTTTCAGAGTAGCAGCCGTGTTAGTCTGTATCCGCAAAAAGAACAGGAGTACTTGTGGCACCTTAGAGACTAACAAATTTATTTGAGCATAAGCTTTAGTGGGCTACAGCCCACTTCTTCGGATGCATAGAAGAAGTGGGCTGTAGCCCAAGAAAGCTTATGCTCAAATAAATTTGTTAGTCTCTAAGGTGCCACAAGTACTCCTGTTCTCACTACAAACAGTTCTTTTTCTCTCCTGCTGATAATAGCTCACCTTAACTGATCACTCTCCTTATAGTGTGTATGGTAACACCCACTGTTTCATGTTCTCTGTGTTTATATATATATATATATCTTCCTACTGTATTTTCCACTGCATGCATCCGATGAAGTGGGCTGTAGCCCATGAAAGCTTATGCTCAAATAAATTTGTTAGTCTCTAAGGTGCCACAAGTACTCCTGTTCTTTTTACTGTTGTAACTGAGATCAAAATTGGACCTGCTGCCTGCTTTATGAGGGATACAAATATATCAAGTTTCTTAAGATACAGAGCCTGATTCTCTACTGCTTGAAGACTTGTAACTCCACTGATGCCAACAGCTACATGTGCACACACAAGTATAAAATAGGATAATTAAGAGGATTGACACTACTTCTTCAATTTCTTAAAAAGGTGGGGGAGAGAGGTGATTCAAATCTCACTGAAGTCAATGCAAAGCCTTCCAAAGACTTCAATGGGAGTAGTATTGGGTCTCTCTAGCAATGCTGTAGCATGAAATAACACTGCTCTACAGCCAAAATGCTTCTGAAATAAATGTAGTCAAACTTTACTAATTCTGGGTCACTGAGAACGAAAATGATGCTTAAAATTGTTGATTGGCTCTAGTTTTCAAGATATGCTATTGGGTCAGTATATACGACCCTTGACTTGGGAATGGCGGAGGATAAGTGAGTTATAAAGGGAAGGGATCTCAATTTAAACCAGAAATGACTAAAATACATCTTTGACTGGAGCTATGAATAAATCTATGACTGGGTTTGGACAGTACTTGCTTTTTAGGCAAAACAATGAATGATGCAATCTGAAGCTGGTATTGCATCATACATGATATGAATTGCATCATGTTATTCCTAGAAGTCATGGATGATGCAATCATAACGAAGCTTACATCACTCTGCTGAACAAATTGCCCTATATCAGCTCTAGAAATCATACAGTGTCGTGCTCTCTTATTTGTCAGTGTTTGATTTTGCAAAGGGACACATTTCTGTTTAGCCAAAGTGAGCAGAGATGCCTCGTACTTGTGTGAACAGTGCAGATAACTTCTGCTATGTTTGTGGTGAAGTGACTTTTGCATCACAAAAGCGCAGTATAACCACTATGGTTAAGAAAGCCTACCACCTTTATTTTGGTTGCAAAATTGGAGATCAGGACAAGAGGTGGGCCCCACACATATGCTGCAACACTTGTGCAACAAATCTTCGCCAGTGGTTGAACAGGAAAAGGAAATCTATGCCTTTTGCAGTGCCAATGATTTGGAGAGAGCCAACAGATCATACCAGCAATTGTTACTTCTGCATGGTACCTCCAGTTGGGAAAGGTGTGTCAAAGAAAAAAAAGTGGACTGTGCATTATCCAAACATTCCATCAGCTATATGCCCAGTACCCCACGGAGAAGGACTGCCAGTTCCTGATGCACCAGAATCATTCTCACTTGAGTCAGATGAGGAAGAGAAAAAGGATGAAACTTCTGGTCGTGAACCATCAATGTCACAGGACCCACATTTTCTCCCATCCTCCTCCTCTGAACCACACCTCATAACACAAGGTGAACTGAATGACCTTGTCAGGGATTTGGAACTTCCCAAGAGTAAGGCAGAGCTGTTGGGCTCCAGACTACAGCAGTGGAATCTCCTGGCAGGTGATGTTAGGGTTTCCATGTTCCGTGACCGTCAAAAGGATCTTGTCCCATTCTTCTTCATGGAAGGTGATCTTGTAGCCTGCAACAACATCGATGGTGTGATGGCAGCCCTCAACATGGTTCACGATCCAGATGAGTGGAGACTGTTCATTGATTCATCGAAGACGAGTCTTAAAGCTGTTTTACTGCATAATGGCAATGTTTTGCCATCAATTCCAGTTGGTCATGCAGTCCATATGAAGGAAACCTAGGACAACATGAAACAACTTTGGAGGTGCATAAACTATGACCAACATCAGTGGCAGCTTTGTGGCGATTTGAAGGTTGTTGCTCTCTTGCTTGGTCTGCAGACTGAATACACAAAGTACTGCTGTTTTCTCTGCGAATGGGATAGTCGTGCAAGAGATTCCCACTACATCAAGAAAGATTGGCCACTCCGACAGTCATTGGAGCCTGGGAGGAAAAGTGTTCAAGATCCACCATTTGTTGAATCAAGGAAGATTTTGTTACCACCCTTACACATCAAGCTGGGTCTGATGAAGAACTTTGTCAAGGCCATTGACAAAACACAAGCAGCTTTCAAGTACCTCCGTGGAAAATTTCCAAGGTTAAGTGAAGCTAAGATAAAGGAAGGTGTCTTTGTTGGTCCTCAGATTCGTGAACTTCTTCGAAATGATGCATTTGACCATGCACTGCGTGACAAGGAAAAGACGGCGTGGAAAGCCTTCCAGTTAGTGGCAATACATTTTCTCGGAAACAACAAGGCAGACAACTACAGGTTGTTGGTGGAAAACCTCCTCAAGGCATACAAAAGCCTTGGTTGCAACATGTCACTAAAGATACATTTTTTGCACTCTCATCTAGATGTTTTTCCACTGAACTGCGGAGCAGTGAGCGACGAGCATGGTGAGTGATTTCACCAGGACATTGCAACAATGGAGAAACGCTATCAGGGCAAATGGAGCCCATCAATGCTTGCAGACTATTGCTGGACAGTGACAAGAGATGCTCCATTTAATGAATACAAGAGACAAGCCAAGAAGCGCCGAGTAGACACTGAATAGGACTAAACTATGTACAGAATAGTTTTTTGCCTTTTGTTTCATAATACATTTTATTTATATAACCCTTTTGCTGATTTTTAAAGTGTTACATAAACAGGACAGGTGAAATATTATCATGTAAAGCAACCATAAACACATGAAAAGACCTAGGTTTACAATTTATGATTAAAACTCTACTATCTACACAATATACATAGACATAAAATGTAAAAACTTAAATATTTTAGAAACAGTAGCCAATCAGTTGTTTTAATGGTCATATTTGAATTCAGCACATCAAAATACATAATAAATAGCACATTTTATCTCTGAAGCAGATGACTTCTCAAAAATTGTAGACCAGTGTAATTCATCAAATTCAAACAACCTTGCTCATAAGTAATCTTTCTGCATCATCAGCCCTTATGAATTTATAGCTACATGCGTGTTTTTGTTCATTGCATTTCCCTGAGAAGATACAGTAGCCTGAGGCAGTTCTGTTCTCCCTCTTTCGCAAACGCAAGGAATTCAACCTCAGGGCATTGCAAGGTCTGATCAATATTTACTCAGCAAGATAACTGTAACAAGAATAAAAATATTTCTAATCAGACAGTGGATCTTCTTGACTAGAATGCCTGAGCTGTTCTGGAGCAAGATTTAAAATCTTTAATTGGAGGGAGGGAAATAATCCAGAGGTTTGGATCTGGTTCATTTAGAATTTTTCAGACAGTTGTATTAGTGCCCGTACAGAATATATATTTTTCCTACCAATCTATACAACTAGTAATTACTGTGTTGGCAAAAAAACAGAGCTCCTGCAATATACATATATTTAAACTTAGCTGCTTCCTTACACAATCTTTAAACTAAAATGTATGACGGTAAATGGATTGTAATGAACTATCAAAATGACATTTTTGGATTACAACTACTGCATTAAAGATAGTATGCATCCTTGCCAAAAACATATTCAGAATAAAAATGATAATACCAGGCCTTTGATACTGTGGGATGACAGAGTATACTTTTTTAGTTCTTTTTTTAGGCTGGAAGCTTTCTTGTTGATTGGTATTTTTTGTGCTTTATTATGTTAACCTCTGGACTGTTCATACTGACAGTAGTTGATACTGGCTGAATATATCTTTTTTTTAAATGCAATTGTCTTTTAGCAATGTCTTTAAGAGATCATGCAAGGTAAAATGAAAACTGAGGTAATCAGGCAACGTTTAATTGTATGAGAGCACTTCTACTAAAAGACATTAGGAAGGATTAAAAAACAAGGTGTTGTTTTGGGTTTCAGTAAAAATCTGTTTTTTTTTTTTTTAAGTTTTGTGTTTCATTCAACTTTTTCAAATCAAGAAAAAGATTTCCCCCCTTAATTTAAACCATACTTGCACATTTTTGTACATCCACTTGCCAAGGGTGTGTAACTTGTTTTAACAGGTGATTGAAATATCATTAGTTTTATTATTCGAATAGCAGACAAGTAGATTTTGTGCCTGGGCTGGTTCATCTTCATGCTGACTTTATAGGGTTGATTTAAACTATTTGTTTTTTACTGCAAATTTTAATGATCAAACTAGTTTTTCTAGATAAACTGAGGACTGGGCATGCCAGCAATGTTCTTTGAGAAGGAGTTCATGTAGAATGACAAAAGATTAAAATAAAAGGAATGAAGATGGGTTTAAGGAGTGAGGAGGAGAAACCCTGGATTCAAACACTACTATGATTTTGTTTCTGGGTTGGCTCCTAAACCCAAGGGCCAGTTCCAGTTGAGATTCAGATGAAATCTTGTGAAGAGAGCTAATGTCATGAGATTACTGCCATTTCAGGTCAACATCTTTCAGGAATAGCTGATGAGACTTTGACAACAGTCAAATCATAAATCTGATTTTCTGTAGAGGTCAAACCCTAATCTAAATTGAGACCATATTCAGATGAGCATCCAAATGCCAGCTTCTCAACACAACTTAGATACGAGTTCTGTTCTGAAGATATAATGAATAATTTTCAAGTGGGTTCTAATTTTGACAGAATAAGTTGTCCCATTCCTAGAGGAAATATGATTATATTAAAAAACACAATCCCACTAACCTTTGCTCAGACCAAAATGTTTTGGTACATCTGGATACTATTGATGTCAGTGGAAGCAAAAGTAACAAAATATCCCAAGAAAAACACTTCCATGGTATTTGCAGATTGAGCATGGTCAAGAAGGACCAGAAATCTCTTTTACACACAAGTCTGTTTCAAAATGTTCAGACTAGTCTGCAGAAACACAAGATGCATTTGGATACATTTAAAATAAGCAACTATACTCCATGGAGATTTCACAGATGCTGATACATTTTAAATAGGCATCCAGCCTCTTTGTTCAAAGTAAGCTGGCTGTCCAAGCCTTCTGAGGTATGTTCTTGGGCCTTTCCCTGAAGTTTCGAACATGGGTTGCATGTGTGCACATGAACATGCATACATATGGTTTCAGACTAATACTGGCTGGCCACAGTAATTGAGTCAGATTCTCCATCCAGGACTACTAGCTTGTCGATACCCACATACCATAATCTACCTGCATGTATGCCACTTACCTTTTGGATACCAGTTCAGTTGTGCTGTAGTTTCCCTCCAATTGGTTGGGTGTTCCCCAGGAGATAGGGTGATTTGCATGCTCTGCCCCAAAGTCCAAGCCAACTTCCTCTAATCCAGGGCAAAACAAAAAATCCACACAAAACAAACCGGCTTTCCACAACCAGTCTTTTTGATCTAGAGCGCCATCATCCTTCAACTCAGGAAGTTCACACTCTCTGGGCGCACACACACTTTGTGTAGAAGAACTACATAGATTCCATTGTCTTAGGAGCTTCAGCTGAAGTCAGCAGATGATGTTCACACATCAGTGAGGCACCACTTCAATGTTGTGTGTATCCCTAGAAAATGAACAGAAAAAAAGTTATGTGAGCATTTTAATGGATAAAATAATGATTTTGATTGAAAATTGCTTTTGAAGTAAGGAACATAGTAATTAAAAATTCTTTATGAAGAATAAATTGTCAACTGAATTTCAAAAATTAGAAAAAGGTATGCTTTCTACCCTAGGTCTCTGGAGGCAATCAGCTGTTTTGTAGGCATTCAGGAGGCTCTGGGGGAAGGAGCAAGGATGCAATGCGTTTGGGAGATAGGGGGTGGAGTGGGGGCGGGTCTGGGGCAGAGCTGGGGGGTTGAGCACCCCACCGGCCCCGGCACTTTGGAAAGTCAGTGCCTGTGCAGCCGTGCATGTGCTGTCTGGAGGAGGGAGTGGTGCACTCCAGAGGGATAGCGTGGGTTCATCATCATGTTCAGTTTCCCCAGGGAAGTGTTTGCAGCTACTGCCCTGTGTCTATTGTGTCCCCTCCCTTCTGCCTCCATCGGTGCTGCCTTGTAGAGTGTGAGGCTATATTAACAACATGTTAACTCTTGAGGGCTTGACCGAGTGCTAGTTCATTATTTAGCAGCAAGGCATTCCCTGGGAAATATCCCATCTGATATCAACACGGTTGCTTTAGGAGAAGCTCAGGGAGCTCATGAGCAGGTGCCCAGATAATCCTCTGATTAGAACTTGTTTAAAATGTATACTGCATAAGTATATAATGTCTTTTGTCTGGCAAAAAAAATTTCCCTGGAACCTAAGCCCTCCACCCCTTTCACATTAATTCTTATGGGGAAATTGGAATCACTTAACACCGTTTCACTTAAAGTCACATTTTTAAAGAACATAACTACAACGTTAAGCGAGGAATTACTGTATACGTTTATGGCTTCATTCAACTCCTATTCCATTGATATCTTCCAAGAGTGACACACACACACACAAAGATACACTTTTGAGATTCCTATGCATTTCCTTACTTTATGTTCAGATATATTAATATATACTTTACCTGGGGGGAAATGATATAAAGACGCCAGTTGGCATTAGCAACACCAAATGTTATAAAACACTTAAATTCATCCAAACTAATCAGCTGTCAACATGTGTGCTGAGTTGGTGGCAAATGGTTGAAGTGGGCAAAGGCAGGGAATTTTTAGTAGATTGTAATTTGAGATAACAGGGGCACAAATGGGGAGGAGAATATAATAAAACAGATGGAGCTAGTGCAAGCCAATGAAAGCAAAGGAAAACACAAGAATAGACACAGCTATCATTAATATTCAATAAATAAGAACATAGCTCCCTGAGTGAATACCTATCACTGAAAGTTTGTTTTTGTTGTCTGACCTCACATCACAGCTATATATAAAAGATACTAGTACAGACACCTGGGATCGTCCACATTATGTTCAATGCAGGATTGAGGGAGTTCCCTCATCCTTAATCCTGCCAATTTTTTTTAGAAATTTTACCCAATAACTAGAGTACTGTTTCTGTGATTGATTCTGGTTTTGTCAATGTTAAAGATTTTTTTAATAAAACATTTCCTAACTTTTTTTTAAATAGCTTTAGTGACTTGGGTGCTTAGAGTAGGACATTGAAATTTGGCAAGTAGCCAGTTCTGGAGTCAGAGGAGTCACTTGAAATTTAGCAGAGAAATAGGCCCTAGACCTCTGTTCTGCCTTTCAGTGATCAGGTGAAAATTTATTGTGATCGGCCGAATGTATAGGGGTTTAAAGAGTCAACTTTATATGCACACTGGATTTTGTAATGCAAACTTTAACAACCTGTTGTTCTTTTGGCTCTGCACATATGTGCAGAGCTTAGGAAATTTCACAGGGGTGAAAGAGGTCGGGCTTCAAAGGAGACCTGCCTCCAACAAGAGAAATCCTCAGGATAGTGGGCTGGGGTGGTCTTCTTCAGTGAATTAAGAACCTACACAGAATAAAATAATACTGGGATGAAGTGCCAAGAGCATATCACCCCTGTGCTTCATACTCTTCATTGACTTCCTGTTTTCTTTTAATGTCAATTCAAGGACCAGGTCCTGATCCTCCAACCATCATCAGGTCAGGACCACAGTACACAGGACCCAGACACACCTTTCCATTCATTATCTCCCAGGGAAGATGCACGTCTCCTGGACAATGCAACCTGTACATTTGCTAAAACTTTCCTACAATGACTGCAGAGAGAGATTTCCAAAGCACAAAAAACAAGTAGGCATCCAAATCTTATTGCAACTCAGTGGGAGCTAGGTGTCTAAATCTACAGTATTTTAAAAGAAAAAAAAGAAAAGAAAAGACAGAGCTATGCAGAACCTAGGTGAACTCTTTAATAGATTCCACTATGGACATTATCATGCCCAACTGATTTGCCCATGCAGCATGTAGATGGCTGAAAACACTAAGATAGATAGAAATTATATCTGTCTGTTTTTCTGTCAAGGAAAAGAGAGTAATAATGTATTATAGTTGTGAACTTTTTGCAGTTCCTATGTACATACACATGCTTTTCTCTAATATCTATATTGTTTTAACAAATTTAACATCTGTTGTGCCATGTTCCTTTTAGCCCGAGATCCTTGAATGCTTTTTAATATCTTATTTATTTAAAATAAATTGTTCTATTACATTGCTTTAACAAATCACTTTCAGAGTTAGGGGATTATTATATAAGGATTAGTTGAACTGAAACTAAGACTTCAAGTCAGAATATAATAAAATCAATTTCATTCCTAGTATTATTGAATTAGAAAGCACTTTTTCATTTCAGTTGTTTGCAGTGCTTCATTGTCTCTTTTCCAGCTATCATTGAAAATATGATATAATTGGAAAATAATAATAGTAAATAACTGTATGAAAATAGATTTCCTGAAAAGCTGTTCCAACAAAATCTGGACTAAAAATGACTGGCATTAGGAGAGTAAAAAGCACAACATTAGAGCACCTGACAGCACAGCTCTTCATGCTATTATCCGATTCACGGTCTGTTACTTCAAAGCTAGAAATCTCTCGTTCTGGCTTCTTTTTACATTAAATATCTTTCTGGCCTCCACACAGGCAAAGTTTTCCTTTCCTCAAACACATCACAGGTGGAAATATTTTAACCTATTCTATGCTCTTAAGAGCATGTGAATATGTCCATGATGTTGCTAACCTAGGTTTATTTCCAGTGCGTTGCATACAATCTTATATCCCTTCAAAAAAGGGGACCTACTGGTTACTCTATTAATGGAAACTTACAGAGATCCCAAGTAAGAAAAATGTGATTGAGAACTTTTTAGAGTTGAATTTAAAGATATTTATTTACTTTGTATATTTTGACATATGACATTGACAAATTGTATTTTAACATATATAAAGCTTTAACTCAGGGATTGGCAACCTTTGGCACGCAGCCCGCCAGGGTGTTTGCCTGGCGCGCCGGGCCAGTTTGTTTATCTGCCGCATCTGCAGGTTTGGCTGATCGCGGCTTCCACTGGCCGCGGTTCGCTGCTCCAGGCCAATGGGGGCGGCAGGAAGCGCATCCCTCGGCCCGCGCCATTTCCCGATGCCCCCATTGGCCTGGAGTGGTGAACTGCGGCCAGTTGGAGCCGCGATTGGCCGAACCTGCGGATGCGGCAGATAAACAAAGCGGCCTGGCCCGCCACGGTGCTTACCCTGGCGGGCAACATGCCAAAGGTTGCCAATCCCTGCTTTAACTTTTTGAATTTAATGTCTACTTCATTAAATAACACTGGTATACAATTTTTGAGAAGTCGTCTGCTTCAGAGATAAAATGTGCTATTTATTATGTATTTTGATGTGCTGAATTCAAATATGACACTTAAAACAACTGATTGGCTACTGTTTCTAAGATATTTAAGTTTTTACATTTTATGTCTATGTATATTGTGTAGATAGTAGAGTTTTAATAATAAATTGTAAACCTAGGTCTTTTCATGTGTTTATGGTTGCTTTACATGATAATATTTCACCTGTCCTGTTTATGTAACACTTTAAAAATCAGCAAAAGGGTTATATAAATAAAATGTATTATGAAACAAAAGGCAAAAAACTATTCTGTACATAGTTTAGTCCTATTCAGTGTCTACTCGGCGCTTCTTGGCTTGTCTCTTGTATCCATTAAATGGAGCATCTCTTGTCACTGTCCAGCAATAGTCTGCAAGCATTGATGGGCTCCATTTGCCCTGATAGCGTTTCTTCATTGTTGCAATGTCCTGGTGAAATCGCTCGCCGTGCTCGTCGCTCACTGCTCCGCAGTTTGGTGGAAAAAAATCTAGATGAGAGTGCACAGTCCACTTTTTCTTCTTTGACACACCTTTCCCAACTGGAGGTACCATGCAGAAGTAACAATTGCTGGTATGATCTGTTGGCTCTCTCCAAATCATTGGCACTGCAAAAGGCATAGATTTCCTTTTCCTGTTCAACCACTGGCGAAGATTTGTTGCACAAGTGTTGCAGCATATGTGTGGGGCCCACCTCTTGTCCTGATCTCCAATTTGGCAGCCAAAATAAAGGTGATAGGCTTTCTTAACCATAGTGGTTATACTGCGCTTTTGTGATGCAAAAGTCACTTCACCACAAACATAGCAGAAGTTATCTGCACTGTTATCACAAGTACGAGGCATCTCTGCTCACTTTGGAAATGTGTCCCTTTGCAAAATCAAACACTGATAAATAAGAGAGCACGACACTGTATGATTTCTAGAGCTGATATAGGGCAATTTGTTCAGCAGAGTGATGTAAGCTTCGTTATGATTGCATCATCCATGACTTCTAGGAATAACATGATGCAATTCATATCATGTATGACGCAATACCAGCTTCAGATTGCATCATTCATTGTTTTGCCTAAAAAGCAAGTACTGTCCAAACCCAGTCATAGATTTATTCATAGCTCCAGTCAAAGATGTATTTTCTGGTTTAAATTGAGATCCCTTCCCTTTATAACTCACTTATCCTCTGCCATTCCCAAGTCAAGGGTCGTATATACTGACCCAAAAGCATATCTTGTAAACTAGAGCCAATCAACAATTTTAAGCATCATTTTCGTTCTCAGTGACCCAGAATTAGTAAAGTTTGACTACATTTATTTCAGAAGCATTTTGGCTGTAGAGCAGTGTAATTATTCTCTGACATCCCATAATTTCCTGCAACTGTGAAAATTTAAATCAATTAAAAAAATAAAATTAAAATATGTCAACATTTTTTAAAAAATAAATTCTTGCAAGACTGCTTTTATTCCAAGTTGATTCCAAGTTTTAATTGTTTCTTTATTATTAAAATAACTACAAGAAAACAGATTTCTTGCAATGTTAGACATTTAGTTAATTTTTTACTTGATATCAGTCCTGGAAAGTGTTTATATTATTCCATTAATCTGTGGATATTTATTTACTTTTTAAAATATACTTTCCTGTATTATCATTTTAAAGAGGATGCAGGTTGCTCTCCAATTGAGCTAGACAAATTTTTTCAGTGAAATTGCCAATTTAGTGATACTGATATGTTTCACAAATTCATGTCAGCTTTGCGAAATTATGTGTGTGAAAGCAAAAAACAAACAAACAAAACTGGAAAAAGTCAAAATGTTTTGTTTGGACATTTTCAAAATGAAACCTTTACTTTTTTCTGTTCAAAACAACTTTTCTTTTTGAAATTTCAGTTTAAAAAATATTTTTTGGCAATGTCATTCAAATTTAATTAAAAACATTATAAATGTAAGAAAAAACATTCACAATCAAAATTAAACATTTCAAAATACAATGCTTTCTTTTTTAAAGAAAACTTTTTGATTTACCAAAATTAAAAAAAGCTTTGTTTGACTTGAAACATTTTTTTTCAAAATTGCCAACAAACCAAAAAAAACCCCAACCAAAACAACCCCCTCCCCCCAAAAAAACATAAATCCATGATTCACACAGCTCCATTCCGCAAAAAAGCATAGCCAGTTCCAACAATTATTTCTGCATGAACCAACCACAAGGTCTTGAGTTGTAGCTACATTGTGCAAACTATGGTTGTGTATATTGCAGACCACGTCAAAGAGTTGTACTCCAACTGCTCTGTGTCGACTCTGCTAGCACAACCTAAAAAGTCCTATTTGAAAGAGGACTACGTTAACATGAACTAGGTACCTTGAAGTTCATGCCAACAGTATCCAAATGGGGCAGTTGGAGGACAACTCTTTGGTGAGCTCTGCAATTCACATCCCTGTAGTAGACTAGCCCTAGGATGAGGGCATAAAAGGCCCATTTCAACAAACTAGACTCATAAATATCTTCCAAATGTATTTGAAAGTTTTGTTTAGTTTCACATTGTCTTGACAATTTATGAAAGCATCATGCTGATCCCATATCCAGGGCTGGCTCCAGGCACCAGCTGACCAAGCAGGTGCTTGGGGCGGCACCTGGAGGGGGGCAGCACTCCGGCCGGCTGGGGAGAGCGGGGCCCCGGCCGGGCTCGCCGCCCTCCCCCCGGCGCTCCGGCCGGTCGGGGAGAGCGGGGCCACGGCCGGGCTCGGTGCCCTCTCCTGCTGCGCTCCCCACCGGGGAGCCGGGGGCGGCGGGAGGCTTTTTTGCCTGGGGCGGCAAAAAAGCCAGAGCCAGCCCTGCCCATATCATAATGCTACTAGTTTCTCCACCATCTCTCACTGATGGAATTATTAGGCAGAAACTGCTAATAATGCATCTCTCTTCTCTGCTGAGGGAGCCTTTATTTTTAATTTTTATTAACAGTACCTGACAGAGGCACTGACTTTCTACTGTGCCGGGGGTGTGCTCAACCCCCCACTCTGCCCCAGGGCCCACCCCCCGCCCCACCTCTTCCCACCCTGCCTCTTCCCGCCCTCACTCCTCCCCCTCCCCCCTATCACCTCCTGCATGCCATGGAACAGCTGATTCATTGCAGGTGGGAGGCACTGGGAGGGATGGGGATGCACTGATTGGCGGGGCCGCCAACAGGTGGGAGATATGGGGGGAAGGTGAGGTGCTGAATGGTGGGGCTGCTGGTGGGTGCTCAGCACACACCATTTTTTTTCTCGTGGGTGCTTCAGGCCTATGGTACCTGAGGCTTTGGGTCATGAAGCTCAATTCCTTGTTCACTGATCTTTCTTCATTTAAATGATACGCTAAGATAGATACAGTCAGGCGAGAATAAATGTTGAGTGCATGACAGCACAAATTAATTCTCACTCAGAATTCACCTGGGTCTCAGCCAGCCATTTACAGGACAGACAGACACAGTGAAATATAAGAAAGCACTAAAAGGCATAAGCAAGAATAAAAGAAAACTGGGGAAAAAATGCACAGAGAACAAAATCCTGGCCCCATTGAAATCAATAGTAGTTTTGCCATTGATTTCAATGGAGCGAGGATTTTACCAAGAGTCGGGAGATCCTTCAAATCAGGGTTGCTATAAATAGTTGGCTTGATTCTTTAATTCTTTAGTGTCTCTAATTCCCCTTCCCTCCTCCCCACCAATCAGATTTAAAAAAAAAAATACATTCCAGAGAAACGCTCCTGTATCTTCCCCCCTTTGTTGTTTCTTTGTTACTGATCAGGCCATCATCACATTGCTATCCTCGGAAAATGTATAGCAATGACAAACAAGTTACTTTTTACTATCTATTTTATGCTGTATTGAAGCTGAAGGAAATTATTTAATAATTTTACTCACAAAAGTCCAACCATAGTGAAAAAGGTGAAAAACCCCGAGAAAGACATTATCTTTTTGTACCCACATGGGTACCAAAATGATTTCTGATTTTGACAAGTTCCTCAGTCAGAAGCAATTCCAGAAGAATGGGATCTCTTTTAGTTTTACTTTAATTTAAATATTGTTTCTGTTGTCAGCTGGATATTTTCTGTGGCAGGGTGGCTGGTCGTATGGTTAATGCACAGGACTTGGAATCAGGAGCACCATGTTCTTTGCCCAGCTTTGCCACAAATTTCCAATGTGACCTTGGACAAATCTCGTAAGCACACTGTGCATCAATGTCTCCATCTATAACACTTATTTCAAACAGGTGTCATTGCCCTGGATTTGAGGGGAGTGTGTGTACCCCAGATTTTGATCAAGCTAACTGCAACCATATTGCGTGCATTCAGCCACCATGAATTAATAAAATAGAACGCCACATAATTAAGGATTAATTTGAATAAGCAGGGCTTCTGGAAGCAAGGTCAAAATTAGCTGTAGACTTGCAGTTTCTGCCAATCAGAATAGGAGGAGGGGAGAAAAAGAGTCAGTAATTTGAGACTGAAAGAAAATACATGGATGGAAACCTTGAGTTTTGGGCACCTTTGATATAGCAGCTTATTATGACTAAGGGTATGTCTACACTACGAGAGTAGTTCGATTTTACTTAAATCGAATATGTGGAATCGATATTACAAAGTCGAACGTGTGTGTCCACACTAAGGACAGTAATTCGACTTTGTGAGTCCACACTAACGGGGCAAGCGTCGACACTGGAAGCGGTGCACTGTGGGCAGCTATCCCACAGTTCCCGCAGTCCCCGCTGCCCATTGGAATTCTGGGTCGAGCCCCCAATGCCTTCTGGGGAAAAAAATGTGTCGAGGGTGGTTTTGGGTAACTGTCGTCATCCAACCGTCACCACCGCCCTCCCTCCCTGAAAGCGCCGGCGGGAAATCAGTTCGCGCACTTTTCTGGTCAGTGACAGCCCGAACGCCACAGCACTGCGAGCATGGAGCCCGCTGCGACCATCGCTGCAGTTATGGCCGTTGTCAACACCTCGCAGCTTATCATCCACCTTTCCCAGAGGGAGATGCTGAGAAATCAGGCGAGGAGGCTACGGCAGCGCGGTGAGGACCTGAAGTCTGAGAGTGGCACAGACCTGTCACAAAGCACGAGACCCCGCGCCGAGGACATCATGGTGGCAATGGGTCATGTTGATGTTGTGGAATGGCGATTCTGGGCCCGGGAAACAAGCACGGACTGGTGGGACCGCATAGTGCTGCAGGTCTGGGATGAATCACAGTGGCTGCGAAACTTTCGCATGCGTAAGGGAACTTTCCTTGAACTTTGTGAGTTGCTGTCCCCTGCCCTGAAGCGCAAGGACACCCGGATGCGAGCAGCCCTGACTGTCCAGAAGCGAGTGGCCATAGCCCTCTGGAAGCTTGCAACGCCGGACAGCTACTGGTCAGTCGCGAATCACTTTGGCGTGGGCAGATCTACCGTGGGGGTTGTTGTGATGCAAGTAGCCAACGCAATCGTTGAGCTACTGCTCTCAAAGGTAGTGACCCTGGGAAACGTGGAGGTCATCATAGATGGCTTCGCCGCGATGGGATTCCCAAACTGCGGTGGGGCTATAGATGGAACTCACATCCCTATCCTGGGACCGGACCACCAGGCCAGCCAGTACATTAACCGAAAGGGCTAATTTTCAATGGTGCTGCAAGCACTGGTGGACCATAGGAGACATTTTACAAACATCAACGTCGGATGGCCGGGCAAGGATCATGACGCTCGTGTTTTCAGGAACTCAGGTCTGTTTAGACGGCTGCAGGAAGGTATTTACTTCCCGGACCACAAAATAACTCTTGGGGATGTGGAGATGCCGATAGTCATCCTTGGGGACCCAGCCTACCCGCTAATGCCCTGGCTCATGAAGCCCTATACAGGCGCCCTGGACACTGAAAAAGAACTCTTCAACTACCGGCTGAGCAAGTGCAGAATGGTGGTGGAGTGTGCTTTTGGACGTCTCAAGGGGAGATGGAGAACCTTACTGACTCGCTCTGATCTCAGCGAAATCAATATCCCCATTGTTATTGCAGCTTGCTGTGTGCTCCACAATCTCTGTGAGAGCAAGGGGGAGACCTTTATGGCAGGGTGGGAGGTTGAGGCAAATAGCCTGGCTGCTGATTACGCCCAGCCAGACAGCCGGGCGATTAGAAGAGCCCAGCGGGACGCGCTGTGCATCCGGGAGGCTTTGAAAGCTAGGTTCCTGAGTGAGCAGGGTAACCTGTGACTTTTCAGTTTGTGTACAGAGAAGCTGAACCTGCCCCCGTTTCTTTACCCACTAAATGTTCAGTATCCTCTCCAGTTACATACCCCGTTCACCCCGTTCCCCCCCTTCCAACACACGTTTAAAAATAAAATCACTTGAAATTTGTTAATGAACACCGTTTTCTTTATTACTGTTTTCGCAGGAAAGTGTTGAACCTGGGACGCAGACTGTGGTGGGGAGCGGGTGTAGTGTAGTGATGCAAAGGACGCTTCTAAACTCCAGGAATGACAGGCTCCGCACTGGTGGACTGGTTGTTTCAACGGAGCCTGCCACCCCTCCTGTTCGGGACTCTGTGTGTGTGGGGGCTATGTGACTTTGTGGCAGGGGGAGGACGGTTACAGATCCCCTGCTGCGTGGCTCTGTGATCCAGGATAAGGACCGCTGCATAAGATCTCTAACCACCCTCCCCCGCCACAAAGTCCCATAGCCCCCCCGCCCCCCCACAGAACATGAAAACCACCTCCCAGACTGACCAGGGTAACTAGTGACTGCAATGTGTGTGTGCCCTGCTGCTGAACCTGCCCCCGCGTCTGTACCCTGGTAAAGGTGACTGTCCTGTCCAATTACCAACCCCCTTCCCCCCCTTCAAACACACTCTCCTCTAAAAGAACATGATGGAAACAGTAATTAACAGAAACGTATTTTTTATTAGCAACTACACATGAAACTGGGGGATGAAACTGGGACGGGGGCTTGGGTAAGGCGGGAAGGAAAGGACTTATCAAATTTTGGGGAATGAGAGCCTTCTGGTACTTGAGCAGTCTGCAGGGGTGGAGTGAGAGTTTTCACGGACTCTGCCGCCCCTCCTTCTTGGGACTTTGGGTGAGGGGGGTATGGGACTTTGTGGCGGGGGAGGGCGGTTAGAGATAGACTGCAGCGGGGCTCTGTCCTCCTGCCTCCAGTCCTGAATAACATCCACAAGGCGCCGGAGCGTGTCCGTTTGCTCCCTCATTAGTCCAAGCAGCGTTTGAGTTGCCTGCTGGTCTTCCTGCCGCCACCTCTCCTCCCGTTCCATGTGTGATCGGTGCATTTGGGACAAGTTCTCCCTCCACTGGGTCTGCTGGGCTGCCTGGGCTCAGGAGCAGCCCATAAGTTCCGAGAACATGTCCTCTCGTGTCCTCTTCTTCCTACGCCTAATCTGCGCTAGCCTCTGGGACTGTGATGCCAGGGTATTTCGGGAGACAGTCACAGCTGTGGGATGGGAAAAAGGGAGTGAATTCCTCAGAAAGATAGACTATGTTCTTTGTTCAACCAAAAATTTTTCTCTGTGAACAAGACCATGCACAGCACCTATCACATGCGCACTCAGGACAAGGTCGAATTTTCGGCCTTCGCATTCAGTGCCTGGGGTCTTGCAGTGCAGATCAGACAAGCGGGACAGGACAGCAGAATTTGGGTAACAGGCTGACATGGTAAGCCGTAGACTTGTGGCTGCTTAAAACTTTAATAATAGCACTGGCCTCCTTTCACGTTCAAAGCAATGCCAGTCCCTGCTGCCAGCAATCCGGCAAGCATGAACTCTGCCCCTGTCCCACCCCCTCGCGGCTGTCCCAGGGAAAGATCCCTTTATGCTGCTCCTCTCCCGCCTCCACCGCGTGGCTCTAAACCGCCGGTTACAGTTCTGTAAAGGAACAGGCAAGCAGTCCCAATACTAACATTCCCCTACCTAATTCAAAGCAGGTCACCATGAGCGACATCACTCTGATGATGATTTCAGAGACGGAGAAAGAACGGATGCTTCGGGAAAGCCTGCACAGACCAGGGCCGTATGCCGCCATGCTCTGCAAGGCTATGATCCCCGAGTACTTGCTTGTCTCCTGGCGCGGAAACGTTTCCTACCACGGAGGACCCAATAAGGCCGCTCTCCCCAGGAACCTGATGCAAAGGCTTTCCAATTACCTCCAGGAGAGCTTCGTGGAGATGTCCATGGAGGATTTCTGCTCTATCCCCAGACATATAGACCAGATTTTGCTGCACTGGCAGGGACTAAACAGTAGAACGCCTAGGGCAAAACAATCATGCTAAACCGGACATTGTTAGATTTTTTTTCAGTAGTTGCACTGCCAAGGACTGAAACGTGAAGCACCTAGGGCAAAGTAATCATGAAAAACCCATTGTTAATATTGTTAATATTCCTGTTCTGTTAAAAATAAATGTTTACATGTTTAAAACACTTACTGACTGATCCTTCCCCTGATTCTGTGTCCGGGTTAATGCCTGGGGACGGTTGGTAGGGGATCTCTGTAAGGGTGATGAAGAGATCCTGGCTGTCGGGGAAATCAGCGTTGTAAGCGCTGTCGACTGCCTCATCCTCCTCATCTCCTTCCTCATCTTCCCCGTCCGCTAACATGTCCGAGGAACCGGCCGTCGACAATATCCCATCCTCAGAGTCCACGGTCAGTGGTGGGGTAGTGGTGGCGGCCGCACCTAGGATGGAATGCAGTGCCTCATAGAAACGGGATGTCTGGGGCTGGGATCCGGAGCGTCCGTTTGCCTCTTTGGTCTTCTGGTAGCCTTGTCTCAGCTCCTTGATTTTCACGCGGCACTGCGTTGCATCCCGGCTGTATCCTCTCTCTGCCATGGCTTTAGAGATCTTCTCGTAGATCTTTGCATTCCGTCTTTTCGATCGCAGCTCGGAAAGCATGGACTCATCGCCCCACACAACGATCAGATCCAAGACTTCCCGATCAGTCCATGCTGGGGCCCTCTTTGTATTCTGAGATTGCATGGCCATCTCTGCTGGAGAGCTCTGCATCGTTGCCAGTGCTGCTGAGCTCGCCACAATGTCCAAACAGGAAATGAGATTCAAACTGCTCAGACAGGAAAAGGAATTCAAATTTTCCCGGGGCTTTTCCTGTGTGGCTGGTCAGAGCATCCGAGCTCGGACTGCTGTCCAGAGCGTCAACAGAGTGGTGCACTGTGGGATAGCTCCCGGAGCTATTACCGTCGATTTCCATCCACACCTAGCCTAATTCGACATGGCCATGTCGAATTTAGCGCTACTCCCCTCGTTGGGGAGGAGTACAGAAGTCGAATTTAAGAGACCTCTATGTCGAACTAAATAGCTTCGTGGTGTGGACAGGTGCAGAGTTAATTCGATATAACGGTGCTAAATTCGACATAAACTCCTAGTGTAGACCAGGCCTAAGATTGCTAGGAATGTTTGTTGATAAGTAGTTTATTGAATTTAGGAGAGGTGATGACCCAGTAGGGGTCACTATGAGTTATGTGTTTTGTTAGTTATAAAAAGACTAGATAATAGAATGTACTTTGGACCAGTTCTCTGAAGCTATCCTGAGAGATTTTTTTCCTGACATATTCCCTAGTAGGGAAGTGACCGGCTATTGCAGATCTGCTGTAAATTACTCAATACCATCTCAGATTCTAGGTAATTATTTGGGATGTTGTAACCTTTAGCTTATGTCTGGGTGTGCTTAAATCTAATACATTGTAGTTTTAAATAAGAGCACGCTTACTTGAATTAATCTTTCATCACGTCAGACAGAATTGTTGTGTTCCCACGGACTTATTCCTGACACTGCCTGGCGTGAAATAGCTAAGTTACCACTGCTTTGGGTTCTGAAAACCCTGGGTAACAGTGTGATGAGGCTCAGTTTATAAATAAATAAATAAGTTAAATCATAGTTGTAAATGATTGTAATCGTAGTTGTAAAACACTTGGACATTCTCAGCTGGAAGGGACTACCAAAGTTCACAAATGTATGACATGTTAATCCATTTCTATGCTGCTTATAAAAAGGGTTGGTTGGCACCTTGCAATGTGCTCTGTGTAGGACAAGAGGAGGGGCTACATTGTGACTCCCGCAGTCACAATGCAGTCCCTGCCTTCCCTTTGCTTCATGGTGAAAGTAAGCTTTTTTATTACCGTAGTGCCTAGAGGCCAGGATGCCAATGTGCTAGATGCTGTACAAACACAGAACAAAAAGTTGGTCCCTGCCCCAAGGGGTTTACATTGCCAGAGCTTTGAGAGAGGAGCCAGGTCTACAGTATAAACTTATGTCAGTATAATGAGATCGCTCAGGGGTGTGAAGAAATTTAAATTTCCAGATTTCTTTTTATATTCTGCAAGTGAGAGATGCAGGATATCATGTGTAATGCCAGTTCTAGTGCTATTATGTTAATGGTCACTGAATAAAAGCCTAATATTTCCCATGTCCACTTAGGCAGCTGAGAAAATATTTTAGGGGGAGGGAGAAGTTAGCACTGTTAATTTTTTCTTTTTTCCTTTCATTATTGCTGCCCACTTTCCGAATGGAACACAAGCCACTTACAAATTCCGCAGAGGAATTATCCACCAAAATTTACGCTAGGGTTTCATTATTTATAAAATTGTGAAAGCCTATTTATATTATGTATGCGTGGATGCCTGGATTGCCTAATTCTTGTCTCTTTCTAAGTGTTTCAGTCAAGCCAACTACTCACTCCACTTTGAATTAATTATCACAGCTAGGAGATGGTCTTGAAGAGTGATAAAATAGATGAGGAAGGAGGAGCAGATGACATGGGGCATGTATAGTTTAATTTTAGCACTATTGATTGAGTTGAAAATCCAATTCCCTGTTAACAGATTTTTTTAAAAAATATATAAAACCATGAAAGGGGGCTATTCCTGAACAACGTTACATCACCAGGGAAGAAAAATGGAAGGAAATGAATTAGTTCTAAGTGCTGTGGCTTTGAACTATTGAGTAGCAATTAATGTGTGACACTGATAGTTTAGTATACTTTCAATAATCTCCTGCAGAAGAAGCAGCTGTGCAATTATAACCTAAACTCAAGTGTTAATAAATGCATGAGAGTTCTGAAAGTTTTCTTACATACAAAGAATCCTAGCTTATCCAAAACTTGAGGATTTTACTAGGATTTGGGGGGTGAACCAGGAATGCAGGATCAGGCCCCAAAAGAAGCGTGATGTGATCTGGTCATTAATGTAGCTGTTTTCAATTTTTAATGAATGCTGTAGGAAAGAGAAATAACTATCTATAGTTAAGAGTATTAAATAACTCTACCTATAGGTAAGAGAATAAATCATAAATCTATCAAGTACATCAATGTCATCTAATCATGGGGTTAAAATAATTAATCTTTTTTTTCTAATACTTCAGCAGAGATGTAGAGTGAAGTAGGATTTGCATTCTTTTGCCCACTGAGAGACAAAGGTGTTTTTAATTTTCTTTTCAGACTTCTCTTTGTTTCTCAATTTATAAACCCAAAAAGGTGTATAAATTCAGGGTCATTGCAAAAAAGGAATGAGTTATAGTCTAAATTCTTAATTTTCCACTTCATTACCAAGTCCTATCTGAATCTCATTTACTTCAGTGCCATATTTTTCTTTGGCCAATGTATTATCTTTAGTATTTTTCATTTTATATAGAATATGGTGATATCCAAAGAACATGAGAGAAATAATTATTTTTTATCTTTCTGAAAAACTAATCATTACAAATAACCCTCTCTCTTCCAACATAAAGAAAGAAAAGAAAAAGAAAAAGAAAACCTACTATTCATTAATCTAATAAGAAAGGGTATCATTCCAGACAATTAAAATGATACATTTTGGGCTTTAAAGAGCCAAGATTATTATATACTTTCAGCAATATTAGGAGAACATCAATAATCTGTTTTTTTTTAATGTTTCAGGATATTATTATTCTGTATTTCTTAGAGCTCTATGTTTCATAGAAATAACTATAAGTAGACTAAATGCTACTTGCTAGATACATTAGCTTTATATTAAGTGCAATAATAGTATATTAAAACACATAAATATGAATTTATCTTATAAGGATCTGCTCTGAGACCAGAAAATGAAGAAATTCAAAGATACAGTATTGGAGAAATTGTCCTTTAGTCAGTGCCTTAAATCTAGGGGCCAGATCCTCAGATGGTGAAGCTATGAAAATTTACACCACATAATAATCTGATCCTTTTTATTCCAGTTACTCACCCCCACCCCCACCCGATATACCAGCTTCCTGTCAAGGGCTTTGTCCAATGAACTGCAGTCTTGATTTTCATCAGATGCTGCAGTAGCACAACTTCACGGTGTCTGCGCATGTGGAGATGAATGTGGAATTTGATGTTCTAGGAATCCTATTTATTTATTTGGTCTGCCACCAAAATTTTATCTTAAAATGATCTTGTGGCTAGATCCTAGAGTATTAACTATTTGTAAGATTGTCCTGGCAAGCAAATGGGAAAAGTCCTGGTTTTGACATGGCAAAAAATGCGAAATTCATATTTTTAATTTTTGTTAAATGGGAAAGTTGTGGCATACAACATTTTAATTATTACTACATTTATTTTCCACTAAAAAAAGGGAAAAGAAACTTACATTAATTGATTAACATAGAAAGAGAGAGAGAGAAGGATAAAAAAAAATTAGAGACAGCAAAACCCCAGAACAGATGCAAATATATACATATTTAGTGGAAAACACACTAGATTTGAAAAAAGGCCATGGGTGACATCCCAGTCTCATTGAAATCAATGGTAAAGCTCCCATTGAAGTCAAGGGGCCAAGATTCCACAAAGGCTGCTGCAGATTTAAAAGAATCAATATGGCGCCTTATCTTTGTCCATTGCAGGGAGGAGAGCAGTAGCTAACTATGCAGGGTAACTAATTGTACTTCATATTTGATTAATATTGATGTCTGTTCATAGTTTAGTGAAACAGTAAGAGATGATTCATCCTGTTCTCAACACATGTTCACCCAATTATATGCTCAGCCACTGGATTAGTTGTTCAAACCTCTCCTCTTTTCTGAAGATTTCCTTTGTTTAGTAACAACAAAACTTACTGTACACATCAGCCTAAACTTGTCCCTTGACTTTCCCCACAGGATCCTTCCTTCCATGCTCCAGTTTCCTCTGCCTCAACATCAGACACCCTCTCAAACCTTTCCATATGTCTGGGTTGGAAGCTAACAGGGCCCTCCTGACCTGGCTGTGAAGATGTCAGCAGAAATAACTCGGCATCTCTGTGCAGGGTCCTGAGTTTTAGCATCTGCCACCTGACACAGAGCTACACAAAGTAAAAAGACAATCTTGTATTGCATGGTATCTGAAAATTGCCCATGAGCTGGGGACAGTTACAATAGGCTATCAAGACAAGTTACTGATATTATTGTTAGTGCTAGCAGCCCTACTGAAAACTGACATACAGCAGCTTCTCTTTCTGAAATCTCTCAACGTCTCACTTTTCCAGAGGCAGTTTCATGCAGTGTGATTAAGCAATATACATACTTTAAAATTCTCTGTGAATGAAATGGAATTGGCAGATAGACTCCCAAACAATGTAATGCACCCTTAGCTAAAGCAAGATAGACAAAGAGATTCTGGTCAGATAAAACATAACTGGATTGTTATTTCACATCAGCTTGGGCTCTAGGCACTACTAAATTAGCTACCATCATTGCTTAGCAGAGGTCTTAGCAGAGATATCTATTACAACGCTGGTGCATTTTCTAGATCCTCTCTCCAATGTTCTTGCTAAAAGTAAAGACTAGCAAAAGTGGAGAGGACTTGTCAGCTGCTAACTGTTTCCTCTGTCTGTTATCAGTAGTAAAGAAAATACTTGTTTTTACTGCTGTAACAGTTTAAAAGGTCTGTGTTGTTTCCTTCTTTTCACCATTTTCCTCTTGCTCCTAATCACTTGATGTCAGCTTCTGCTTAAACTCAACTACTCTGTCAGGATGTACATGTAGACTGAGTAGCTCAATGGATTGTTATTTGGAGTTTTCTTCTAGGTCCTGTACTTGTTGAAGATTGATGGTAGTTGAGCGGTAGCATGACAAGGGTGTTCAGTGGCCTATGTGAAATTAATTTGTTTCATTTCAATTCCAAGAACATGGCTCGAAATGCTGAAACAGATTGAACGTGAAGAAATTTGGATCTGAATCCAAATCTAAACTTCCAGATTTGGCCCTATTTTTATAATGGCCTAAACCACGATGCTGGATGTGACCACCCCAGAATTCTATAAATGTTTGGATCTACATGCATGTGCAGCTTGGGGTCATCACTAGTCCATTGTGGACAGGTATCCACATAATAAAATCCAGCATCACAATGAGTGCTAATTAGCACCAATGTTGGTAATCTCAGCAAAGAGCTCATGAGTTGTATAGACATGGGGACTGAACTGTCTTGTACTGTTAAAAGGGGCCCCAGCAAACCAGCGATGCCATATCACACAGCCTGCATGATACTCACACATCTGCACGTCCTGTCGTATAGCCCCACAGCCCAGAAGGAACCTCATGTATCCAAGAGATCCATCTGCTGCTGTGGTGCAAGGCAAACAGCTCACCATCTTCTGGCTCACAACCATCTTGATGAAGCAGAATGGAGAGAGTGGCCAGTGAGTATGCAAAATAACTAATTTATACTAACAGGGGAAATGTAGGAAGGTGTAAAAAAACATTGGTGCATGTATGACTTATGTAATGTCTTATTCTTCCTTCACTTCCAGCAGTTTTACACCATCTTATCTCTTATTTATTTCAATGGAGTTACTCCTGAGATGCATCAGTGTAAGTGAAATGAGAATTGAGCCCATACTAATTTAAGTCACCTCAAAATTTCTCTTTGCTATCTCCTTCATAGAAAGCACCACATTCTGCCATGAGATAAATCTGTGCAAATCCATTTGGGCAAGATTTTGCTCTCAGTACATCACAAGTAACTTCACCGGCTTAACCTGAGTCACTCCAGCTATATGCTGGAGAAAATCAGAGAAAGATTTGGCCCTAGTAGAAAGGACAGAATGAAACGGGAATATTCTTGGTAGGACATTCCATTCTGAAAATGGATCAAGACTGCGCTATAGCTTTTTGGATGTTTCATTGAATCCTGACAGTAGTTTCCAAGTAGAAGTAAATGTAATGCTCTTTTCTCCTGATACTTTTTCATACTTACAGTGTGTATCACACTGATTAATAATATTGTGGAATGGCTTTTTCTATCTTGACAGAGATAAATAATTTGTATATATTTAGGAATGATTCTCTTGCAAAGCTACTGAGTTTTTATCTTTGCCTCATTTACCTATATCTACTTATATAGGCCAGTTTTGATGAGATTCATAACTCAGGACTTTTTCTTCTTCTTCAGGCCCTGCAGTCCCACTTCACTATATTAAAACAGCTATCCTTAGTGATCTGGTGCACAACAAATATGCTTTGACACATGTGATGCCCTGTGGGTTGTGGTTATGATTACTTTGATAGTGCTATAAGTGTTCACATCACTTTACAAAACACAAAGCTCTGAGAGTCATTGCCCAGAGGAACTTACAGTCTAAATTGGTTGGAACAATACAATTAAAGGATAATGTGTATGGGTGGCAACAGACATACACATAGACAACTGGAGATATGTAATGCCCTACAGGTGAAGTCAAGGAACTTGAAATTGATGTGGAAAAGGAATAGAATCTAGGGAAATGATGTGACTGTAATGACAGGAGAAGATTTTGATACTAGTATTTTGGACAGTCTGGAGAGGCGATGAAGTAGATATGTGGCGATTATAGTAGTCAGTAGGCATGTGGCAATGAAGGCATGAATCAGATTTTCATTTGGCACAGAGAGGAAGTAATGGATTTTAGAGACGTTATAGGGTGTGTCTCCACTGCAACATAAGGCCATGCTTGAGCTCAGGCTCAAGCCTAACTCCCCTGGTGTCTACACTGCACTTGCCCTAACCCAGGACTTAGACCCAGAGTTCCAGGGCCTTGCAGGGCTGGAGGGTCTGAGCTTGAGTTAAGATGGGACCCAGGATCTGAGCACTATGCTTTGCAGTGTAGATGCAACCCCACTTGACTTGGGTTCTGGGAGTCAGACAAAAGTATCCCACAATTCCATGGGACAACTGCCTTAGTCTTCTCTGTCCCAACAATCTGCAATCAACTGTATCAAAAATGAAAGCCACTCCACCTTCTTTGTAAATGGCAGCAGCTCAGGTCAGCACTAACCCATTCTCTCCTGATCACCAATCTGCAAGTGCACTATCAGAAAGCCTCCTGGGTTTGCAATAGAGAGCAAACTGATCAAGCCTTTTGCAAATCGAGCTGCTTCCTGGTAATGTGCAAGGTGGGCAGTAAAGTTTTCCCACAGTGCAACATGATCCTAGAGCTACAGCGGCCACATCTCAGGGTACGGAAGGATGTTAGGGAACCTGGGATATGGCTACTTTGACTTGGGTCTGCACACTGCTGTATGAACGCCAGAGCCCTAGGTTTGAGCATGGGTTAGAAAAAAAATCTTAACAGAGTTAAGCTCAAGCCCAGAGTTCCCTAACATGGGTCAGATGACTTACATTTCAGTGTAGACTTACCCATAGAAACATATGTAAAGTCACAGGAGTTTTAAAGAACCTGTATGTGAAGGGTGAATAATATAAAAAAAAGTGTGGAAGAGGAAGTCAGGGTTGGCAAGCCACCTCAACAACCTTTATCGTTGGTATACAGGACAGTGCTATTATCAAGAGGCAAAGAGAAGGGAGTGAGGAATGAAGGCTTGGATGTAATATTGTTACATGTGAATTCCGTGGCCATTTAAAACTGAAGAGAAGACTCAAAATCCACATTATTATAGAGGTATTATAGCAAAAGAAGAAGAATAAAAGAAAATAAAGGACTATGGAAATATCATTTGACTCTTGCCTTTCAAGAACTTCAAGAACTTGCTGATTGTTTGGTTGTTCATACTCATAAATTGTTCTTATTGCTGAGTGTTCTCTACAGCTGTTGTTCTTTGGCAGGTATTTTGCAGGCTATTAAGAAACAAAGACCAGATGAGAATCTGAAGTGCATGGTGCCCACTGCTGCAAATCTTGAAATATCCACTACTCCCTGATGGTAGATTTTTCCTTTTACCCAAACACATTGCACATCTGGGATTAGAATTTGTTTCGAAGTCAAATTTTCAAGTGATTTAATTATTAAATCCTGGAAGGTATTATCATTTTCTATGAGCTCACATATTAAAAATGTGTGGACTATAGCGATTGAGCGACTGTGGTGCTTGGTTTCATTCTCCTTTCTTCTTGGATACAGGAAGATGACATCACAGAAAATGCAACAGGAGATGATATTTGCTGCTAAAAATAGAAGACATCTGCTTACATTGATTGCTGCTTCTGCTCAAAACAGCAGCAATCTCAGATGATTTCCAGTTGCTGACCAGGTTAAAAGAACGCACAGCACTTCCCAGGAGTCTCCAAATCTGAGATTGCAGGGGCAGGCCTGCACTAGGGTCAAGCTCTAGGCAGACCCGGGGCTTGTCTACACTTACAGCACAGCTGCACCACTGTTGCACTTAGTGAAGATGCTAGCTACGCAGAAGGGAGAGCTTCTCTCCATAACCATTATACAATGTAGTTATTTCATTTAGTCTTTCATCAGTTCCCCATATCAGAATCCACTGTTGATTTTATTTCCACATCTCACCTGCCTTTATTACTCTTATGTCCCCCCTCCTACTTTGTTGACTGATTCTGCTTCCTCAAATTCTCTCTCTATTCTTAAAAGACAGCTATATGGATAACTGGAAAACTGTCTCCCTGTTGCAGGGCTGGTACACTTCATCACCCCTGGGTGAGGCTGTATGACAGCCCCTGGCTTCCAGGCGGTACAGTCCAATGATCAGGGTCAATAGGGTGTCCTCCCTCGCAGGGCTGCATGGCCTAGTGCCCAGAGTCAATATGGAGGCCCTCCCTCTCAGGGCTGCATAGCCCAATGGCCACAGTCTATATGGATCCCTTCCTTCACAGGGCTGTGTGGCCTAGTGTCCAGAGTCCATAGGGTTGCCCTCCTCCACAATGCTGCATGGCCCAATGACCAGAGTCAATATGGCTGCCTTCATCACAGGGCTGGGTGGCCCAATAGCCAGAGTCAATGGGGCTTGAGCAGCAGGGCAGCATGGCCAGACAGCCGGGGTGGCTGGGGAAGTGGGCCGCCACCTCAGGGCTGGCAGCAGCCAGGGAAGGGGGACCCAGGCCCTCCCTACTCCAGGTCCAACCCAGGGCCCTGGCAGTGGTGGGGTTGTCCGCCACCTGCTCAGCGGGGATCCTGCTGAAACATACTGAGCCAAGTCCCGGTTATATGACTGGTTACCCTTTAAATTTCCCTGGGTTACTTCCAACCTGTTCCTCCACAGCTAGGTGTCTCGGGGATCCCTTGGCTTTGCCTCCCTCAACAGTGTCTGGGGGGGTCACTAGTTGTCACAGTCTGACTGGCCTCTGTGTCCTGGAGTGTTGGCAGTCCCTCTGCAGGAACCTGCAGTGCACCTCTGTTCAGCCCCGACTGAGCTGAGTTGCTCCCTTTTATATCTGGGTTCCAGCTAGAGCATGCTCAGCAGAGCCAAGGGGATAAGACCTCCTCGGCCCACAAACTGGGATTAACCCCTGCTGAACCAGTGCAGGGCTGGTCTACCCTTTCACACTCCCCCTTCAGAAAATTTAAAATTTTCTGAGGGAAAAAAAAACAACCCAGAAAACTTACTTTATTGTTTCATCTGAAAATGTTTCAGTTTTTGGGTATTTTTTTGAGGAAAGCAGACACTTTCTGTAAAAAATTTCCATTTTTTCATTAAAAAAAGATGAGATGGAAAATTTTTGGCTAGCTTTAGCCTTTTATGTACAATCTTGAGTAAGGGTGTAGTTCATACATATACACCAAAGGATCAACCATAAAGTGAGAGAGTAATACTTACCTGGCTCTGTAAAGTGTTTTGAAATCTTCAGATGGAAATTGCCTTCTATGTGTGAAATGTTATTGTTTTTATTACTACTAATGCACCTCTGTCAAGTTAAATGTCATCCTTTGGACTTTTGAATCTTCTTCTCTCTTAGAGGTAAATTGTGACTTGTGCTATGCAATCATACAGGAGAGTAAGAGCCCCACCTTATACTTATACGTACCTATCCATCCTATGAGTCTGGGCATGCAGAATAAATAGGTGTTGCATACTGGCTTAGTCCTCCCTCAGGTCAGGTGAGTAGGGATGGACAGGGAATGAGCAGAACCTTGACTCCATCCCTCTGACTCACTGACCAGTGCAGTTAAAGTGGCCTGGGGTGGGAGGCAATCATAATTTTCTTTTTCTCTAAGCCTGTAGCAAATTATTCCCTCTTCTTGAACAAGGTAGAAGCAGAGGAAGAATTATGACTTTTAATGCTTTCTGGGGCTGCTCCTGGATTAATGCATGTTATGCACCATCCCTTGTTCAGGGCTGCACTAATGTAGATAGTCCTTCTTAAGTACAGCACCTCATTTTTTCAAATGAATTTTCCATGTTAAGTAACAATGTTTATTTCCTTCCTGCAAGAACAGCACTTTACAGTGAACCAATATGTACTTTTTGGCAATGATATCTTTTTTTGAGAGGAACGTTCGAAGGTAAAGGATAAGAATTTAAGCCTATAGTAGAGCATGTCACGCTCCCCATCAGTATCCAGCCTGGGCCAGGGAAACTAATGATCCAATCATTGGACCAAATCCTGGTCACGTGCCACCTGAGGCAAGTTGCGCACTAAGAAGAAGAATTCCCACTGCATATGTTATTATTGGTACTGTTTATCATACCTCACAGATTTTGCAATAAAAGTTGTAAGTGTGTGGACTTGAAATTGGTACAATACCTACCATATATCCAAGGTGATTTTGCTTTGAATGCAACCAGTGATTATTTCTCACCTCATCAAACAGAATGAACATCTGCTCTTTCAAGTGTAAAGAAGACTGCAGGGACTGAAGAAACTTTTGCTGACAAACACTTTATATAATACATCTTGGACATAATGGTTAAATAATGCTATGATGTGACATCCTGTGTAGATCACCACTTCATTTACAATGCACTGTATATAATACAGAAGAGTTAAACTTTAAACTGCTAGCATAAGGTAAACAAGGTAATTGATTTGCATAAGTGATTCTATTCATATACTGTACTATAAGTTTTGAAGATGTTTAGGTTAAGAAATTGGCACTCAATGTAAACTAGCTTTAATTAAGCACTTAGGGCCTGATCCTGCATCCACTGAAGTCAAAGCAAAATTCCCTTTGACTTCAAGGATGTAGGTAGAAATGTGCTATAATTTAGGAATCTTAACCAAGAAGTTAGGTGAATTGAGCAGAGCAGCAGTATTTTGCAAAATATTACGATTTTGTTTTGCCAATTTTTCTCTTCTGAATTTTATTTCCCTGAATTTTGTTTGTTTTTGCTTTTTTAATTTGGAACATATCCTAGCTGCTAGTCTTTGATGAACACAGAAACACTAATATAAAACTTACACAGGTACAGGGTTGATGCTCTCTTCCCCTCACCCCAAAATGTTAGTTAGTTCTTACACTAATCTGAAATTTCCAGTGAGTCAGAATCCCTATTTGTTATCTAAAATTCACTTGAACTCTAACAATCAATACCTGGCTGTAAAATAGCAGGCCTTTAACTCAGCCAGCTACTAAGTGCCCAGAAAACGTCTAAACCAGAGGACATCTCTGCTATTATGAACTGTGGAAATACCATAGAAATGTAATGAAAATAAAGTGCTTAGCTTTTGATGTGAGGAATATTATGCCTAAACGTCTAATTGCATATTGTTATGGATAAAATGTTCTATTTACAGTATGAGCCTAGAATATTCTAGTTTCAACAGCATGAATCCAGAATAGCTCCACTGAATTCTCTAGTTTTGAAGAAGGCTTTTTTTCTCACCTCCATTGCTGTAAGTATAGCACATTGAACAGGACTTCAATCAGAGAGATGCTTTTTTGATAATAAGTAGTAGTTCCAGTCCAAAAGCTAATATAAACAACATGAACTTGTGGATTAATTTTTCCATGAGTTTATAGTTTAAATTTCCTATTGTGGTTAAATCTTAGTTTTATTTTTGAAAAAGATTGAAAAGTATGCCTCCCCATGTAAAATGTATTAAAGTACAGTTACAATATATGCACTGTAATATGCAATGTAATATGGCCTTAATCAAAGTCCACTGAAGAAATCAGATAGACTTCCACTGACTTCAGTGTGCTTTGGATCAGACTCTGGATGATTAACTTGGTTTTCCAATGAAGAAACCCCAACCTTTTGTACTTCATTTTTATGATTTTTATGACTACTTCTGCTTTTTCCTCCCATCTTTTTCCTTTCGGTTTTCTATTCCTTCTGACAACTTTTTCTCCACACCGGCATTTATGAGTAATGTGGCTATATAAGAATACAGTGTTTTCCTGCCTTAAAACTTTAAATTCTTGTTTCTGCGAGGATCATCCAGAAATTGGTTTCCAATCTGTTGCTGAGTTGGGGCCAGCTGTAATTTTGTGCAAATTTAAGAACCAGTAGCACAGACTCCCAGATGATCATCTAAATGCTGTGATGAGCTATAAGGCGAGATATGCTTCAGATAACTGGGGCCCCAGATAATTCAGGGCTTTAAAAAACATCAAACACTCTACATTGCACCCAGAAGCAAACAGGAAGTCAATGCGGAGAGGAGACCTGTGTTCATGCTGCTCAAGATTGCTCATAAGGTGGATAGCTGTACTCTACACTAACTGGAACTTGCTGGCAGTATGCATATGTATCTACATGCAAATTAGTACAAATATAAATAGCCACAACATCTCTTATTTTAGTGATTTAGTTACTTATTTATTTGTTGCCTGGTTAGTTTTTCTTGCTTGTCTTATTGCAAACAAAGCATTTATTTCTCTTTCCATCTTCTCTTTGTCATTTTCCATCAGCTAGTCCCTTCATATAAGATAAAAGGCAACTGCTTGAAAAACTGTAGCATATTTATATCATGGTTGTGATGCTTTTTTTCTTTGGCCCCTCTGATCCTAGGAACTGAACAGATTCATTCTTTGTAGATCTATCTGCAAGTTTGATGCCTTCTGTTTTCTGTGACATTTGGTACACAACAAGCAAGCACCATAAAAAACACCCAAAGACAGCTGTAATTTACTGAAAATCCTTTATATTTTTAGCCCTGTAGGCAGTCCTTTGTGGAAAGGCAACTGTGACGTAGTAAAGACTAAACATTTGATTCTCTGATCATCTATCTACACCAGCTTCTCTTTCTATTTCTGAAGCATTTTCTTTTCACTACAGATGCAGGCCCAAAGTTCTGATTATTACTCCCCCCCCCCCCCCCAGTATTAGCACAGACAGCAGCATGAATAAGAAAAGTTTTTATTAGAGTTGGTTAAAGTTTTCACACTAATGAATTTTATGTCAAAATATGGCTTTTTTTCCAAAAATGAAACTGTTCACAAAAATTTGTTGGCAATATCAAAACTTTCCAGTGTTTGTGAATATTTCCATATTTTACCACAGTTTTTATTTAAAATTTAAAATTAAATTTTTTGTTTACTAAAAAAAAAAAAATCAGATTTTTGGTAATCAAAAATTTAGAAAATGATTTCAGGAAAAATTCAGTGAAAAATAATAGAGAAAATGGGGAACGGGTCCATTTCAAACTCTTCCACAGAAGGAACTTTAAAATTTCAATTTTTGTTGTGAAATATTTTTCCTTTTGACTAGTTCAATTTTATATATATATACACACACACACACATATATACATATACATATATACATATACACACACACATATATTATATATATATATATATATATATACATACATATATATACATACATATATATACACACATATACATATACATACATATATATACATACATATATATACACACATATACATATACACACACACACACACACTTTCAGTGCACCTGCAAAATGAAAGATAATATACTTGATTATGGGAAGGGGAGAAACTGATAGACAAATCACTAGAATCCAAAATGAGATCATCCTCATTTCTCAAGATACAATTCATTTCTATTTGTAGCTGAGCATTTTAACTCTGATTTCCAGATAAGAAAATTGAAGCTGTTTGATCTACTGTGGTACCTCACCCGAAATGTGTTCTGAAAGAGAACATTTTAGTAATGAAATGGTATACAATGAGAAAGGAAATTTGCATAAGGAATGTTCTTTTAAAATGATTCCAGTGCTTAAAACATAATGTGCACATTGGATAGAAACATAAGGTCAGGTCCTGTCTCCTGGTGTAAATCAATAAACTCCATTGATATCAAAAGGCATTTTGATCTAGAGACTAGAAAGAACGTACCCAAATTAGCTTGAAAAGAAGTTCCATACTTCACTCGGAAAAGACTGACTGATTTTTATTTGAAAAGAGACCTTCCCACTAGCAACATTTCTCAGCATTCCCATGTTGGCCTCCAGCAGGCACTTCCTGAGACTCCTCTAGTGATGGTGAGCAAATGGAGGTGGGGAGACATCGCTGTGTCCTGCTGAAAGAAAGGTACAAAAATAAATTAGAACCTCCCTAGCGGAAGTGAAACTGGATAAATTAAGTCATTCATGGTCAACATAAATGATATAGTGGTTGAATGTAAGACCAGGATGGAGACAACAAAGCAGAGAGCCAGTTATATAAATAATGGTGACTCTATAATACATAAGGAAGCCTCGGATTTATGAAAACTTGTGGACATTTTATTCTAGATGAGGGAGGACCTTGATCATATCTGAGGTTGTGGTACCTGAGACATCCTCTTGTACTTGTACAGACATTGTTCAAGAGAGTTTCAGGAGGACAGAGGCATGCCCAAGTATGGAAATTGAGGCAGTCCACAGAACTCTCTGACTTAAGCTAAAGCTTTCCCCCATTTTTAATTACATGAATTAATTTTGTGCTCAGATTGTTATGCAAGCTCTAGTCTCTTTCTGAGCTCCTTTGTAAGTCTGACACAACTTTGTGAAAATAAGCCCCACTTAATTTGATTTTTAAAATATACATTTTAGAATGAATTTTAGTGGAAAATACATGGAAGTAGCATGATATTCCTTTTGTGAAATGGGATTCTGAGTGTTCAATGATTAGCCCTCCAGGAAGAAAACAGTAGAACAATTAATCGAAAATATTAGGGCTGAAATTGTGTTTAACGGTAAAGTATCTTTTTAACCTAATGATGAGTAATACCAATATGGAAAATAAGAGCAATTAGCCTGCATCAGTGGTATTTTTCCCAGTGTAAGTATATAAAATATTAAGAAAAGAGAATTAAAGCTACTGTTGCTGCTCATGAAGCAGAGTTAATTAGCTTAGATGTATTGGAAAATATAGGTATTTATTATTACAGTCCTTCAATCATGGTGAATAAATCCATTAACATATAATTTAAGCAAGAATGTATTCTAATAGTATATTATTCCTCAGTTCTCTCTCACACAGACACACAAACACACTTAATTTTCAGTAAAGCATTATCAAAAGAACAATACTGCTAAAAAAATCCTCTGCAACATTGTAATTTGCTTCACTAGAATAATGTCAGGGACTTCATGTGTGTCTCCCCCCTCCCCCACTGGCTTTATCTATGTTTAGTTTCAGCCATTATTCTTGATGCAAGTCATTAAAATTTCATATAATGGGTACATTAACAATGACACAGTGTTATAACTTCTTTAATGCAACAGGGCTGAAAACCACATTTGTCCTTTTTAATTTAATTTCTGGCATATGAATACAGAATATTACTAGAAGATAAAAAAGACTAATATAGGTACAGACTAGTGTTATATACATGAAAATAATACATATGTTTCTTATTTAATCATGTAGCACAAAGCCAAAGAACACAGTGAATGTTTTTGTACAGACTTAATCGGATACAACCCCTGCTTTCTACAGACGGATGAATGGACAGAAATATCACTACATTACTATTTTGTACATAGATGTAAAACACTTCTCTGATTCTTTACTATTATCATTTAAAAGCCAAACTCACTGATTAGGCAGGAATAGTCTTTTCTGCATGGTTTTATTATATTACAATGAAGTTTAGTCCAGTGACACTAGCCTTTTGGAGTATCAAGTCTCAGAACTTTCTGTAGAGAGAGAAAAGATATAGGAGATAGGTAGGTAGAAAAAGGGAGACAATGGAAGAGAGTCCATGTAACATGGTAGAGAGCAAGAAAGTGATTAACAAGGACAATAGGGTAAATGTGAAAAGGAAAAAGAAGAAAGGAGAGAACAAAAAATCCCCCTTATTTATATTTCAAGGCTATCTCCACAGCACAAAGAACCATTAATGCACCTTTATACTGAAAGATGAGATTAGTCTTGACATCTATGCATTCCCAGAAATCAAGAGGGCACAGCCTGAACCTAAAAACTGATGTTGGGTCAGTCAGGTTGATGAGGCAATCTGAGGTGTAGAGTGTTGAGTGTACATCACAACTGTGGGGATGACTATTATATGATACTATTAAAGAGATTCTACAATGGACCCTACATTCTCCACACGTGACACCCTATATTTTTGGCATGGAAAACAGTCCTCTGTTGACACTCAGCTGAAAATATGTGTACTGCTTATGGGATGTATGGAGTTGAATTGCACAATAAGTTAATCAAGATCACTATGTGCTAATTAAATACATTAAAAAACAAATATGCCATTAGTAAAATGTTATAGATGAATGTTAATGATGAAGTCTAATGGAGGATATGTTGCTGGTAAAAGCCCTTCATTAAATGCATTTCACGTCTTCTTCAGAAACTTTTATAGAAAATTGCCTCTGCTCCTCTCTCAAAATGTAGTCTGACCCCTCTCCCATGTGCTCAAACAAATTGCAGTACCCATCAGGTCAAAAGAAGTGTAATGACAGGTTTTATGGTAATCTATGCAGGTTGAATATGCAGCAACTAGGGATTTTTTTTTTTTTAAAGCAAGACAGGGCTTAAGTGTGACCCAGGTGGTCCCTAGACCTTGTGCTTGCTCTCTGCAAGCAGCAAATTACACTCTGTATGTGCTACTATGTTTATCTGTTTCTTTCTTTAGAACTGCTAAAGGGAAATCTAAAAAGGAAAAGAGTGAATTTCAGGGAATAAAAAAGGTGAAATGAATATTACAGAATGGCTACCAAATGTGTTTTTTTAAATCAATAATATGTGGCTGTCACAAGCAAACATGACTGGGGATACAGGATCAGTTATCATATTAGTCATAAATTGTTCCATTTAGTAAGTGGATCTGAAGGTCACAATCTCACATCCATGATATAAATGGACAGAATATTTACTTGTGCTACTATTATATACACTTTGAGATACCTACAGCTACCATAAAGATTGGTAAGGTAATCCCAGGGCAGCCGGAGATATCTCAGCCCCAAAGATGCCATATGGATTGATGCAGAAGGAAACTGTACTGCTCTGTTATTACTGAATGCAGGGAGCAGGATCGGTAGGGGCAGAGAACACCCACGGAAGACACTGCTTGGGGGCAGCAGACCTACCTGAAGATGGTTCAGGAGAGTGCCACGGAGCTATCTGCTGCTTCCTTAACTGGCTGAATGAGGGGAGATAAATATTATGTTTTTGTAAATGGATACAATACAACAAAATGACCATTATTTTAGACTGCGAGACCAACAAAACAAAAGAGAAAAAGTAAATCCTGCATTACAGAGTACTCTGTATGTGTGGGTGTCTTCTGTGTATCTTTAATTTAGTTGCATCTTAGTCATGCTTAGGGAGTTTTGCCTTTCCAAAGAAAGTTTCTGCAGTCTAAGCTTTTTCTACATTTTATTTTCAGTGATAAAAAATTGACAGGTGTTGAAAGAGCTCTAGCAAAGATGGTAAGATGTTCATCTTTAGCAGATGGATCCTGAACCAAAATGCAAGAGCCAGAATATCTTTTTAAAGTAATGGGGTAATCTTATTTTGAAAGCTATCTTTCAACTTCAGAGATGCTTCCACACCAAAAATCTTTCCCTAGACCATGAGAGTTTATCTGAAAGTAATACATTTTATACACATTGCCAATGGGGGTTGCTTCAGATTTTTTCAGGGGAAAAGAGTTTTAATCTTTCAAGTACCAGCCATTATTCTAGTTTATCAAAAGACAGATAATTTATTCTCACTGCACTACATTGTGTCTTAAACTCCCATAATTCTGAGAGTCCATTCAAACTATACCTTTTCTGCTTCTGAGTAAATATAGCTCCTTCAAGAAGCCTGGGACATGAATTGCCATTTGCTTTGAAATACATTAGAGCACTGGAAACCAAATAAATGGCACGCTTATTCTCTGTGCATCTATTATTTGAAATATAATAGGTTTGTGAAAAATCAGACAGCTAACCAAGATTCCCTATGAACAATTGTTTTGAAATATCCAAAGCTATCACAGCTAACTAGTCATATCCTAAGTTTATTATAAGATAAAAAGCAGTTACCAAACCCAATCTGGATGATAAATTATCACTCTATATTATTAATAAAAAAAGTCAAGTACTATCCTTCCTCACAAGGTAATTTCTTCAGAAAATCCTAGCATGCCGAAGTTGAAGATGATGGGTAAAATTGTCAAAAGCACTTAGGTGCCTAAATCCCATTGAAACTTTGAAATTTTACCCAATATATCTTAATTATGGGACAGATCCTGAAAGCGTTATTGACACTGAATAATACTTACTCACTACTTGCCTTACTATGTGTCAGAATGAAACAAGGGTCAGAGACTGCAAATACTTACTAAATCTGTGGGACTTAGGCTCCTAAATGCCTAGATCACTTTTGAAAATAGGACTTAGGCTTCTAAGGCTGTGTCTACACTATGAGCGAGGGCTGTGATTCCCCAGCTCATGTACACATACTCATGCTAGCTCTCATTTTGCTGGCATGAGTATAAACAACAGTGTAGCTGCAGTAGCACAGATAGCAGCAGTGGAGGCATCAGTTTCAGGAAGGTATGTACTCCACGTAGCTCAGCCCTGCATCTGCTGATGCTACATGAGCAACCGCGGCTTCACTGCTGTTTACACTCTCATCG
Source organism: Emys orbicularis (assembly GCF_028017835.1). Classification (NCBI taxonomy): domain Eukaryota; kingdom Metazoa; phylum Chordata; order Testudines; family Emydidae; genus Emys; species Emys orbicularis. The sequence goes on along the minus strand of NC_088691.1, from coordinate 76,262,050 downwards.
AGCTAGCAGGAGTATGTGTACACAAGCAGGGGAAATCACACCCCTAGCTTGTAATATAGACATAGCCTAAGTCACTTAAGCACTGTTTAAAAATCTACCCCGACTGGCTATAAAAAGTTGATTAATATTGAACAGCATCTAAAAATTTGACTATAAAACAGGGACAATATCATTAGTTTTTTCATGATTCTCAGTTATTATAAAGGGGGAACAAGCAGATTTTGTATGTTTGCTAATAAATTATTACAATTTGCAGTGCATGCTTCAGTGTGTTGCCTCCTACATACCAATAAATGCTCCTATCCATTTTTTTCTAACATGAATCCCTTTATACTGGCAATAAAAAAATTATAGGCAAACTCATTAGCTCCAAGCTTAGCACCTAATTGTTTTTGACTGTAATATTGAAACAGATGAGCAAAGGAAAGGGAATATGTCCCTAACTTTCCAAATCAATGCCTCAGTGTGGACACTTAGGCCATCACAAGTTAATTGACTTACGTTTAGGCATCTCTATTAGCTTCAGAGCCCACAGTGACTTTCCTAACAGTTATTTAATTTTAAAATAAACTTGATCCTGTGGTTACAGACAAATGACATGTAGAATTATGGATCATGTAGATGGAAAAGCTATAATAGAAACTGAGGAGATAGCTCAGGAATGATTCAATAATGTAAACATACTAAAGCTTTAATTAAAGTGCATTGCATTTTACATTGAGATGTGCAAAATGTAATAAAGTTTACAACTCTGAGAATTCTGGGGCAGCCCCTGGAGAAGGAAGAAAGGGACACAAATAATATCTGTAACTCTTGGTCTGGAGCTGAGTCCCCCACTCAGCAATGAATAAGTGTTTTAGATCTTAGGATACTGCTGGTGCTGTCTAGCAAGTCTGATCGATTTTGTGAACAGAAAATAAAGAATATAAAATGGAAAATGTGAATCTAAAATGATAAACTAACTTGAAACTGTGGGAAACTTTTTGTTTTTAAAATGCATGGTGAAAAAGATATGCAAGAAGGGAGAATTAAGAATGAAATGCTGTAAACAATCATATTATTTGAAAATGAAAAGTTTCAAGCGGCTTAGTTGACAATTTTCTTGCAGGTTTCTCAGTGAACCTTGGGTCAAGGTTGCTGGAAATGCATATGTCTGTGTTGGGAGTAAAAACAAACAGCCTTCTTCTTCGCCTCCAGACCATGTCAAGAGTAAGAGACATGCTACTCTAGGACCACACAACAGAGGAGAAACCCTGAAAGACAGACAATTGGGAAAATAAAATAATAAGCTATATGGGTTCTGAACCTGAATTCTCCTAAATTCTAACCATTGGGCTCCTGCAAATCCATAGAACTGGACAGCTGCCTTCAGTACTCAATGATAGTCAATTGGGTTAAATGAAAAACTTCTATTTAGAAGGCACACCAATACTGAGATGCCCTTATTATTTAATTTGGCAGTTTTCTTTCTCTACCATATGGCTAGAGGTGAATCTCAAACTCAGTGATTCAAATGAGACAAATCAGAATGTAAAACCTACACACGTGCAGATGAGGTTCTGCTGTATATTCCGGATCTAGGGACCCTTCTGAAACCTATTTGAAATCTCTCTCAGGAAAGATGATTATGAACACAGGAGAAGAGGAGAATCAAACAAGCTTTGGCAGGATAACTAGGAAACCAGGAACTGTCTCTTCCAAATGTCACCAACAGCATTTAATTTGTCCAGAGCTTGCCAGAACTGAGCCCTGGCACCAGTAGGCACGGCAGTTCATAGCCCTGTCACCTCTGGGCTTGCTACATCAGTTATGAATGTAAAAAATTGCTTGCTCCCTGGCATCTAATTGCTTGAGCTCTGGCACCTCTTTCATTACAAATTAAGCACCGGTCCCCAATGATCAAGCAGAGAACCTAATTAATCTAATAGCTGGATATCAAATACTACACAAAAAGTTTAAATGCACCTAGAAAAAAAAATCTAGGCCACAATCACTGAAATCCATACCCTTCATCAATACTACACGGATCACTGCACCAATCCATGTCCACATATGGGTTGAAAGCACCTTGATTATTTAGAAACACAAAGGGTTCAACTGTGAAACATAGGGACTTGCCTGGGTTGGAGATGGGTCAGAGGCACAGCACCCCAGTGAGAAGGCAAAATTCCTCCCAGAGCTGCCTGGTGCCAATGGGAAGCCGGTTCAAAGTTTTCCAGTTGAACAGTTTCTGCTGGAAAATACTGATTTGATGGAATCAAAATGTTCCATCAAGACTTTTGACAAAGCCACACACTTCTTCTATACTCTGTAATCAGCATCAGAATGAACTAAATCAGCCCAAAGGAGAGGATATTATCAAACAGGACCTTGATCCAGTGAAGCATTTAATCATGTGTGTAACATTAAGCACCTGAGTAGTTCCATTAAGTTATGCACATGATTAAGTGCTCAGTGGATCAGGGCCTAGGTTGGCATTAGAAACAACTAAATGATTTGTAGCAAAATAATGTATTCACTCAATGTAGCCTCTTGTTCCATTCACAAGTTGTCTACAAGTGGTATGCAAATATATTAACTAACATTATTCCGTGAATAAAAGGTATTTCTATAAATAGATCTGGGACTGTATACTGTTCCTATTCAGTGTACTGCAAGTTGCTCTTAAATTTTGTATTAGACCCATAATACATAGTGGTACTGCTCATTGTTGACTGGATGAGTTTAACTCTGAGAATTGGGTTTCTGACTTAAAAACTCATATGTCAAGTTCAGAATATTCACATAATATTTGCTCTTTCTGCAAAAATTCCTGCTAGTAAACACATTCACTATAGATAGTTGTAAAAAGTGGACACAAAAATGTCATGAATTCAATCAAAGCAAATTCACTCCCCCTCCCCACCCTACCCACTTGAGTAGTATTCACTCTGCTCTAATAAACACATTATCTCATTTTATGGGATTGCCCACAGATCCAAATATCACTCATGCTCAAAAGATACAACATGCTTCACAATATATTATGAAAAATATGCAGCCTGCTCACTAGCTCAGTCAGTGAGAAGGTCTCTGAATCTACAGCACAACAAAGAAATGTTGACAAGAGTAGCTAGGAAAAACCTAGAATTTCAAGAAGAGACCTTACATTTTCAATACAGCTGAATAAAATGAAAGAAATTGGAGATGTGGATCACAGAGAAGAGATGAGATTAGATGATTCTCAAACCAATTTTGAGACTATTTAGCTTTACTCACTTACTGGTAACCTGAGAAAGACAAGCAATCTTAAAATGAAACTGAACTATATTTAGAAAGAGGTCAGTCTCTCTCTCGGGCTATATCAGGCCATTTTGATACAGCCCTGGGTTTAGGGTAGTATAAATCCATATTACAGCAGAGGAGCATGGGATGTAGTCTCAGAAAGGATCCCACTTCACTTTAAGGGTACAGCATACACCCACTCTGTTGGCCATTATGTAGGTGGGATAGAGCCACACCTCAACCCACTTTGCACCCTCCCACCTTTACTAGGTTGCAGTGTACCTTTAAGGGAGAATCTTTGACTTGGTCTACACTTAAAAATTAGATTGAACTAGCAACGTTGCTCAGCTCTGTGCAAAGAGTTTGCACTCTGTGTGATGTAGTTAGGTCAACCTATCCCCTGCATATATATAAATAAAAATACTGCATATTTACCTTACTACCTTACTTACTTACTAGAACATGTATATTTTGTGTGTTATTCTATATTTTCTGTGTGTTTTACAAATAAAATATCCTTATAATACAATGTGAAGGAAAAATTCTTAGTCAGAATTTCTGACCAGATGCTTTAGCAAAAGAGTCATGATCCACTCTAAATTTCTACATATTATGTCCCCCTTGCCAATAAAGTTGGATAACTTCCTTTAAAAAAGAAAGAAATTATATATGATTATTACAAAGTCTTTGTTAAGTAGCACATGCTCTGACACTAGACTTTGGTTTTCAGGTGCTGGAAATGACTCAATTCCTGTAGGTTTCCTTGGAGTCACTTTAAACACTGTTAGGATTAGAGCTATCTCCCAAATATTGTTGAAAATTCTACATTTTTCACACATTTAATTTTTTAATGGAAAAGAAAACCAAAAGGGCTAAACAAAAGGTTTAGCTGAAAAAATTGGGTTTCAGAGCCAGTAAAAATGTTCCAAAAGTAAATATTATATATATAATGGTTTTTTGGGAGGGGAATTAAATAGTTTTGAAAAAGTCTTATTAAATTTTGACTAGTTTGCTGCTAAGTCTGATTAATTGCATAGAACTCAGAGCTCCTAGGGGAACCTTCCACAAGTGATTCTTCCTTTTCATTGAGTATGTTTACACAACATTGAAATCCCCTTGGTTGGCCCCTGTCAGCTGACTTGGGCTCCCAGGACTCAGACTATGGGGCTGTAAAACTGCAGTGTAGATGTTCGGGTTTGGACTGGAGACCTGGCTCTAGGGTCATCCCCCCTCACAGGGTCCCAGAGCCCGGCCTCCAGCCTGAGCCTGGACATCTACACTGCATTTTTATAGCCTCACAGCCCAAGCCCCGAGACCCTTAGTCAGGTGACCAGGGCCAGATTGTTTAAATGCAGTGTAAACATACCCTTTCACCTGCAATAAGACCTCCCTGTCACGTTCATTTGTACCAGATATGGACTGGTCACTGAACTTGCTTATACACACCAGATATGTTCATCAGAAGTTCCTTTTAATGCTCTGCCAGGTATGGCTGATGTTTGTTTAAATAAGGTATTTTACACACAGTGACACCTAGTAGCTAAACCATGCAGTTCAGTTTAGCATTCCATTACACTTCCCCAATCCCTTTTGGGAGATTCCTGAGGCTTGTTGGAATGACGGGGCTGTTGAAGAGGAAGTAAAAGAGAATGGCTTGGGGGGTGGGGGGAGGAAGAGAAAAAGAGAAGGGAGGCTTACAGCCATGATAACCCCATGCTCCCTAAACTTCCCTGAACTCATGCTGAGGTTCACTGAATCTTGAACCCCAGGGTCAGCTTGAGTGCCCACCACTAATCATTGTACATCTCCCATTATTAATGTATCCTTAGTCAGAGAATGCTCTGGAGTGCTAAGATAGGTTTGAAAATAAGGGAATTTCGGCCTAAATATGAAAGAATGGTTCTGTTGTGGTACCCTGCAGGAGAGGCCTTTTATTCTCAGGACACAGTAAGCCACTTGTTTGGGACTGAGAGGATGACAGGTTGTGATACTATGCGATAGTTATTTTTATTACCCAATTTATGAGGCATTATAAAGTATTTTAAAATATCTTTCTGAGTTTCTGAGCTTTATTGAGCTTTCTGATTGTGTTTCCTTTCTAAACTGAGATCCAGAGCTAATAGGCATTGAAAATTAACTATAATCTGTTTTAATTTACTAGGGGAAAAAAACATGTCTTGATCATACCATGGAACCAACGTAGAGTGAAGACTGCTATCGTGAAACTCCATGTAGAGTGAAATTTCATGCATTTTGAAGTACTTTCTCTCCTTCTTACGATTCATCTACACTGGAAAAAATGACTCATTGTTGGTGATAGCTCTTAACAATGAGTCCCTTTCGCCCATCTGGCTCTCATTCAGTTGGTGTTGAAAATGGTTTAGCTACAAGTGTAGAGGGGGCCAATATTTTCCAACATCATTTTAGAAAGTATGCTAAACAAAACATTCCCCCAGGGGTCTAGCACTTTCCACAATAAAATAATTAGCTGAAGTGAGGAACAGAAAAAAAATTGCTGTTGGCAAGCATTGTTCACAACAAGTAATTTTCCTAGTCTGCATTAGAAATTATAGTGAGAGCCTGGTCTATAACAGAAAGTTGTACCAGCTAAAGTCTCCTTTTTTCAGCACAGCCTAGAACCTAATTTTGGCTCCTACCTGCCCTTTTTCCAGCATATTTATCCCCCTTTTTGGAGTGATATAAGTTTCCTGCTGGTATAATTCTATCAGCACAGTATCACCATGAATACACATAGAGTGGTCCAGGATATGCAGTCCTTCATCTGCAATCTCACAGTGCAGCATTCTCTTCAGAAGTGACCTATCTAGTAGCACAATTGAACATTCAGGGGTCTTTACAGTTTATACAATCACCCATAATTCCCCAAGAGGATTCTGGCTATACCAAAATACAACACAAAAAACAAACAAACAATTTCCCATAAGGCAGTGCACCTGAAAGTGGTGCAGAGGACACGGAGATACCTACTCACAATGAAGTATGCTTTTGCTTATACAACTTGATGCTATATTGGCACAATGCGTGGCATAAGAGGCCGAATGCGAATGCAGGGTGTCAAAATAGTTTTGTTGGAAGCACTTTTGCCAATGCAACTATCTACTGTACAGCCAACGTTTCATTGCACTCACAGTGGCGTTTCACTCAAGTATTAGACAATTCCATTTGGATTGGTACAATTATCGCCTACCAAGTAGGAGTTAAGGTTCTGATACAGCAAAGCACTCAAGCATGTATTTATCTTCAAGCACACACTTAAGAGCTTTCCTGAATTTGGACCTGTGTTGAATGCTAATGATATCACTTCCTGCTTCTCTGCTCTGTTTAAGTAGAGGAAGAGAACAAAGAGTAAGGAAGAATCTTCATCGTTAGACTGAACAGGAATGAGACATGCTTCAGCTGGAAGCTTGTCTTCAGTCAGCCCTCTTTAGAGTTGACCACAACCAGCTAACAAGTTTTTTAAACACCAAATAGTCCATGTTTACTATTAATTTGTATTTGTTCTTTTACTTCTGTAAGTTATCTGGCATTTAAACTCTTTAAAAAAAAAATCAGTGAATTTAAAATAACAAGGAGACTTCATTTTTAAAAAGTAAACAAACTCAAGTGATGGCTCTAAGAAACACCTCCAGAGGCAGCTGCAACAGAGAACTGCTCTTGGACTAAGCATGAAAAATGATTCCTCTAATTACATTTGTACTAGAGACAAGTGTTTTATCTGGATCTTCATGCACTTGTGTTACAGTTAACATCAATAAGAATTCTATATGTGCATCTGAAGGAAATTATAACCTAAAGAAAGGTAAAAGCCTTCTGTTCATTTTGCATTTGTTTTAATCAGTAGATATTGCAGATTGCTCATTGCATGCAGAGTTTATTCTTTGCCTTATTTATATTTGGCGCTGTTGCTTTAAGGTGGAGTGACTGACGTGCTTAGTTTCGGTTTTAAAATGAACCATTTGCTTTGTTTTTAATCTCTATTTTTGCCTGTCTATCGGGATTCTTATCCCCTTCCTAATTCAGCCTTTTTGGCATGCTCTCCAGAGACTGAAATAAGGAAATCTAAATTGGAATACTTTGAAGACTTGGAGTGTCTATTGTCTCTCCTGGGAATACATGATGTTTGCCTCTATGTCCATCATTCTGGCAGCCAAGGAGCAGTGGTGTCACTCTGTTGCTTCCTCCAAAACCCGTGTATTTTAGTAGCAATTCTAGTAAGCCAATAATCCCAGTGTTACCATTATGTCACTAATAAAACAGATGGTTATTTACAATACTGTACAATGTGTATTTACAAAAGGTCTCTAAAAATCCATATGGCATGTACAGAAGGAGCTGTAAATAAGGCATCCATTTACAACAAAAAACGTTTAACTTGTTAATAACTGGAAATAAACATAACTTCAATAGAATTTTTATATTTCAGGACTCTCACTGAATTGCTCTGACTCAGAATTGCATGCCATAGGAATATGATGCGTTAACCTGAGAAATGTCTGCTCCAATTAATCACACAAACAGTGCAACAAATTCCTGCATATTATCCCTTGGGACTGACACTTCATAGCTTATGACAGTGAAATGAGGTAGTAGAAACATGCAACAGAAGTGGTAGGAGACCAATGGGCCTGGTCTAAACGGGACCAAGAATAGGTCCAGCTATTGTAAATAAAATTAAATTTTGGTTGGTTTTGTAACAATTCAGTTTAAGTCAAGCAAAATGTCAGGAAAATCAGGAATACTGGTCATTCCTGCCCTTAACTCACCCTGTTGTGAATAATTTTTACAGCAGATAAAAGTAATGTATTTACAATATCATTTAATATATAGTGAGATACATGCAGTAATGTGGCACAACCAGAATATATTGAAGAAATTGTATCAGCACCTCCAGCCTAGCAGATGCTCCCTCTAGTGGTCATTCCACTTGGAAATCTAGAGGTCCTGGGAATGCTCAGCTGCTCTTGGGTGTCCAGGGAGCAGCAGATGCCAGTTTATTGGATTTGTGTTTGGCAAGAAGGTTGCAACCGTTTCTTCAGGGTACAGGCCTCACCATGGTTATTCATGCTTTTGTCACCTCCACATGGGGCAGCCTCTTAAAAGCATTTGGAAATTGCAGCTGGCACAGAAAGCTGCTGCCGACCTACTCGGCAGTGTTTCACATAGCGAGACTGTTATCCTTGCTTCTGGACTGCACTGGCTGTCAGTTGGCTGAAGTGAAAGATGATGATTTGAGCTACACAGTCCTAAATGGTTTGGACTTCCTCTCTTCTGGTGTTATACCACTCCACCAACATCAATTCTCAGAGGCACTTCACCTTATGCTTGTGATTAAAACCATAATTTAAACACCAGGAAGCCATTGGGAGAGAGATCTCCCATCACTTGGCCATAGAATACACTATCCCTCTAAATTCATTTTTCATTTCCCTTAACCTGGCTTTGGTAACTTGTGAGGCCTATCTGCTTTCCAGAGCTGCTGCTGCCACGTGAGTGTGAGAGAGTGAGTTCTGGTTGTGATTTTAAAAAGCACTCAGTGTTGACCTGCGTCTGCTCCCACTGAATTCAGTAGGAGTTTTACTGTCACATATGTAATGGAAGCAGAGCTAGTCCAGTGCTGAGGTGCCAAGAAATCAAGTCGTTTAAAAAGAAAATAAAAATCAATGATAAAAACCTGAGCCAAAAGGTCAGACAGGTAGAACAGTTATGAACAGTCACAGTGAGCTACAGACTCTTAAACAACGGTTAAAGTGGGGAAGAAAAATCTAAGGAGTCAGAGAGGGAGGAGAAGCTTGGGAAAGTAGTTAAAAGTTTCATTACCACTGATTTTTGCTACTAGTCCAAGGAGACAATAGTGTCAGGCACAGAAAAGCATTTGTACTTGGCTAAAAGCCAGGTGAGAGAAAACGGATCCTCACCAGATGAGGCCTGAGGAAGAGGGTAAGGTAATGAAACAACTGGTCAAATACAACTCTAGATTTGCCTCTTAACGTGAAGAAGAGGAGAAATTTCCTGAGGGGCTTGTAATAATAGCCAGGGGAAAATATTCTGAGAACAGGCTTGAAGGCTTTGTGATTTTACTAGTCCTTATCCATTTTTCCCCACTTAAGAGTTACACTGAATCCAACCCTCCATGCTGAATTGCCTTACACTAATGAAACAGAAAGGCGAGAGTCAAATAAGGAACTAAGGAAATAAGGTACTTATTCAAATGGTCACTAGTTCCTTACCCCTTTTCCTCCTGCATTTTCAGTTTTCTTAGTACTTCAATGAAACCTAGATGTTTAGACAGACAGTCTCAGCATCATATAAATCTAGAACCAAGGATTCACTCACATTCATATGAATACAGATACATTACTATCCTTAACATAGATCAATAGTTCTGAAAAGGGTTGGTTCTCAAAGCCTGAAAAGCCAAAAGCTTAAAAGCTCTGAATCCAGGAAATTACAAATTCCAGATGCAGAGTGACTATTTTTACTGTTTTTTAAAAACTCAAACAAGCAAGGAAATTCCATGCAAAAATAGTTTTAACGTAGTATTAAGGTTGAGAAATCTTTTCTATTATAATGAAGCTGCAGTGAAACTTTTCTATGATCATATCATTAGGGGCCTAATTCAAAACCCACTGAAGTCAATGGACAAACCTTCACACCCTTCTTGGACTATTTTACTTTGACTCAGCCTTAGGGGAAAATTGATAAGAGTGCTGTTGTCATATTTCTTGGTCAGTGTTGGGCAAGGCAGGATTAAACTGGATTCTCTGGATTAAACTTCCCAAAATAAAACTCTTTCAGCTTCTGATTGCAAAGTGAATTGAAATAACATCTAAAGAAACTAGTTTTTAAAGTAAAATGTTGAATTGCTATCTATAACTAGCAAAGATAAAGGTTATCTGGGCAATTTGAGGATTAATTCCAGTAGACAAAACAAAGACACTGTTGTCTCAACTCTAAGTAAAATTCTCTGCAGTTTTAGCGCTGAAATTATCTAGATACTTGATTTTTCCAGGGTATTTTGTTAACTGGGCTAAAATACCTCCTTCTTTCATAATACTGTACAAGGAAATGTAAGGGCAAGATTAGAAAAGGAATGTCATTTGATATTTTCCTTACATCTGGACTTCTGCATTGCAGGTATCAACCACAGTATTGCCAACCACAAGTATTCAAAAATCATGAGTTACCCCACACAAAAAACATGATACTGGTTTAAAAATCATGAGAACTTTTAAAACATAACAAATGTGATGTTTTTCTTTACTTTTTTGGGTTTTTTAAGCTTCTAGGGTTCACATTTTCAAGCTTTTCTCTGCACACGAGGACTAGAAATTTACTTGTTTTTGCAAATTGAGGCTGTTTCTCTCAACATAATGAGATGACTCCAGGAGCTGGGGCTTAAAGAAAAACATTAAATATCACAAGACTCATGATTAAATCATAAGAAGTGGTGATGCTGCAGCCACGCAGGATATTGTTGCTATTTTAATGTCAGACATGTCTTTGAGGGGAGTTAGTGCAGTTCTCTCTTGCAGGTTTATGGATTTTTTTTTTTTGTCCTTGACTTATCCTTTTGGAAAATTCCTATAGCATTAATTGAAAATGGATTTTCCTTCCACAGAACAGTTCAAAAACATATAGCAACATTATCATCACTCTCTATTTAATTCTCTGAGCTTTCAGAGCAATGTCTATGTTATATCTCAACTGAAACCTGCAGGGTTAATCTTTAAATTCTATAGGCCTTTTCCATAATGGGGTATTTGACAAGTCTATACTACAGAAGATATTGGATAAGGGTATTATAAAAGATTCCCCTCTGTAATAGGAAAGGTTGAGACTACGTGTTGTTGCTTGCTCTGTTTATGGAGAGAGTCAGTAAATACTTATTGCTATATTATAAAAACATGGGAAGGTTTAGGGTCCAATCCTGCTCCACTGACGTTCAAATGAGTTTCACCATTTATTTCAATGGGAGTAAGATCTGGCTTTACTACACAAAAATGTTTAGTGTGAAAGGGGGTTATTTTTCCTTTTATTCCCGTTTGTTTCGGCCACAATATCGCCAGCCAGAGCTGAACAGTCTTCTACTATGGTCATCTTTAAACAATATTTGCCAACACACAAGGGGGTCTGAGATACAGCAGGTATTCTCTACCTATTCCAGGGGAATATCTTCAGAAGCTCAGACACCACTGTGTGCTATTAATTGTTATTATTCATATTGTGATATGAGCCCAAGTCATGGACCATTGAGTTAGGTGCTATCCAAACACATTTGGGATGACTTGATCACAGTCTGTAAGTACTTACGTGGAGAACAGAAATTTAATAAAGGTCTCTTCAATCTAGCCAACAAAGATATAACAAGATATAATGGCTGGAATTTGAAGATAGCCAAATTCAGACTAGAAATAAGGTGCACATTTTTAACAGTGAGGATAATTAAGCATTGGAACAACTTACAAAGAGTTTTGGTGGATTCTGCATTTGCTGGACATTTTTAAATCAAGATTGCATGTTTTTTCTAGATATGCTTTAGTTGAAACAGGAATTAATTCAGATAAGTCCTATGGCCTGTGTTATGCAGGTGGTCAGATAAAAATACCCCTATGGCTTTATAATCTATGATTTTAAAACAAAAAGATGGGCCTCTCTCAAAGAACTTATATCTATAGACTGACTTGGACTTTTTAAGAATGACCATTTTTCTTTCCTAAGTGTCCTCTTCATCATCACAACCTTCCAGAATTGCGAGGGCTATACTAAAAGTGTGACACGCAGTAGTGCTGACAGACCTGTATTTTTGGACCAAGTCATATCATAGCTCCAGGTTACAAAAGGTACATATGCTCTAATACTGCTCTAAGCTATATCAAGAGCCATTTTGGCTGCTGCCCAGTCCAGGATCTGGGGAGCACAAATGAAGCTTTGAACCATCTTCTCTTCTCTCCCCTTGGGTGCACCAATTGTGAGTTTAGCTGAGCTGTGGATTGAGTCCAATGTCTTTTGGACATTCTCAGCTGAGAGTATAACTATCAGCAAACACATCTGATGTATGGCTGCTTACACTCCTTCTCATCTGTTACAATGGCATTCTGCCTGCTTATAAGTTGATTGGACATTTTCTCTAAGATCATTTGCACCAAGGAACAATAGTTTTCCTTAGGCACAGCACTCTGTCATCTGTTCTGCATAAAATTTGACTGTCTGCCAACTATGAAACAGTGGCACCTCATGCTTCTCTGCATTTTTCTCCCTAGCTGACACTTTTACGCCACTCTTCCAACCAACAACCACTTATAAAAAGAGAAAGGAAAGAAAATCTCTGAGCAGTGTGGAGAAGGAAGACACAATGTTCAGCAAGTTTCATTTCAGTCTGCAAATTAAAAAACTCATGGAGATAATTAAAAAATGTAAGTACTAGACGAATGGGGGCAGGCACTCTATGCAGGTAATTCCATGACCAACAGTGGAAGGACAAAAGAGAACCACAGAGAATGCCCAGAATACCAGATGTGCTGTGCAGTTGCTCCCAAAGTTTACAGACTACAAAATAGGTATAACACAACCTCAGGAACCATTGACTGTGCAGGACCTTTTCATGTAGGGAAAAAGGCAATCAGAAATCTTTCTGCAAGAATAGAACTGGGGCATGAGCAAAGAACAGAGCAGAACAGGTACATCATCAGCTCCTAGCGCTAGTCAACTTATAATAAAAGTAGATTTTTTACAGAAAAAGATATTTACAAGACAATGGACTGTGTTTCTGTTGGAGGGAGGGGAAAAAGGTGAGCAAAAACTAATTCTGCAACCTAAGTTTTGTCAACTAAGGCCCCAATTCAGGATAGTACTTACATCAACCCTAATTTTAAGCATGTGACAGTCCCATTCAAATCTCTGGGACTACTCATATGCTTAATGGGCCTGATCCAGTTAGGTGCTGAGCACGCTGACCTGACCTACCACAGCATTTCCCCCTCTTCCCTGCCACAAACATATACTTTCTTGAGACTGAATGCAGCAGAATTAACGGTGTGTAGTCTTGTTTGGGTTTTTAATTTTTTTTCCTTCCAATTGTTTCTGCTCTATAACTTTTCAAAACTTCTCCAACTTTGGAAAAGTGACAGAGTAGCCAAAGGAAAAATGAAACACTAACTCTGCCACTCTGAAAAGCTCAACATTTCCTCAACAGTTTCTCAGTTCTTCAAGACTATAACAAAATGAAAAAAATTCAATAAAAAATGAAACAAAATTATTTATTTTGCTTTGAAATCTCCCATAAAAATCAAATAAAAAAAAATCACATTTTCCTGCAAAAAAAAAAATAAAATATTTTAGTGAAACCCCATTTTGGGGGGGGGGGGACCTTTTTGACCAGCTCCACTGATAGACACATATGCCTATTTTATGGCTGCATTAATCTTCCCAACTCCCCCATGGATTAAACAGTTAAGTATTACTACTAGTAGTGTATTATTGTGAAGTGGATACCGGTTCCCTAGGAGATGACCAACACCTTTTCTGAGACTAGCTTGAAACCCTGAGATAACTATTAATCCAGGGTTTGCTTTGAATCACATTTTGTAACTCATCTGGATTTGCTTCAAACCAGAAATCCTGAGGTGAAAGGCTCCCATTATCAGTCCCCTAAACCATCAAGTCTCCCAGTTAATCCCACAAGTTTAATATGCCCATGCATCTCTATAGATGAATGAACTCCAGATCCATTCAGACACAAAACCATTTTCACAGTGCAGATAATCACATGCTTATGTGGTACAATTCTTATATTATACTGTCCATGGACATGCTCAGGAACTATTATATGAGATTCCTAGGATCCAGCTGAGCCACTGCTACGTAATAGTGGCTCCAGTTGATTTCAGAAGGAGTAGCTAATATGCAATGAATGCATATGTGGGCCTTAGTTCTAAATTAGTCACATATGTCAATATTTCCCTCCTGTCCTGTTATATATTCTTAAAATTAGTTTGCTATCATATACAGCAATGCAGCAAGGTTGTTTTGAATTCTGATCCTGTCCTATAAAGTGCTAGCAACCCTCTTGGCGTCATCTGCAAATTTTATAAGCATACTCTCTACTCCATTATTCAAGTCATTAGTGAAAATATTTAATAATACCATACTCAGGATTGACCCTTGTGGTACCCCACTAGATATGCCCTCCAAGTTTGACAATGAACCATCAATACCCACCCTTTGAGTACAGTCTTTCAAGCAGTTGTGCACCCACTTTACATTAATTTCATCTAGACCACATTTCCCTAGTTTGTTTATGAGAATGTCATATTGGACTGTGTCAAATGCCTTACTAAAATCAAGATGTATCATGTCTACTACTTCCCCTCTATCCATTAGACCAATAACCCTGTCAAAGGAGGAAATTAGGTTTGTTTGGCACTATTTGTTCTTGACAAACCTGTGCTGGCTATTCCTTATAACACTATAATGCTCTAGGCACTTACAATTGATTAATAATTTGTTCCAGTATCTTTCCAGGTGTCCAAGCTAGGCTGACTGGTCTATAATTCACTGGGTCCTCTTTGTTCTCCTTTTTAAAGATAGATACTATGTTTGCCCTTCTTCAGTCCTCTGGGATCTCACCTCTTCTCCAGAGTTCTCAAAGATCATTGTTAGCAGTTCCCAGATTGCTTCAGCTAGTTCCTTAAATATTCTAGGATGAATTTCATTTCTTTGAGCTGTTCTTTCCTTATTTTGGCTTGCATTCCCCCTCCCACCCCCACACCCTTGTTGTTAATAGTAGCTGTGCTGAGTATTTGGTCACCATTAATGGCTTAAGTGAAGACTAATGCAAAATAGGAATTAATCACCTCAGACTTCTTGATGTCATCAGTTATTAGCTCTCCTTCACTGTTAAGTAGAGGACCTACACTTTTCTTGCTCTTAAGTCTTTAAAGAATCTCTTATGATTGCCTTTTATGTCCCTTACTAGGTGTAACTCAGTTTGTAGATTCCAAGCTATACAGAGATCTTCTTCGGGTCTGGGGCAGGTATTCAGTGTCACAACTAAACACAAGGTGGATCAGAATGTTTAGCATAAGTAAACACATATTCTAAGAGACCATTCAAGGTGAAGTGGATTTAACACCTCTCCAGTCATAGGACAAAAAAAGGGGTGAATTGGGTTACAGGCAGTTGTAATCAGCCATAAATCCAGTATCTTCATTAAGACTATGATTTACTGCCTGGCAAAGTTAGGTCTTAAAATGGTCATTTAAAATCTAGTATAACTCTGCTTATAAGGGTAACATTGAGCCAGGTGCCACCATCCGTACTCCCCTTGAGCAATACTCTTACTCCACGAGTAGTCTTATTGATCTCAATGGGACTACTCACAGAGTAAGGTACTAAGCATGAATAAGAGTGGCAGAACCTGGCCTTTAAGTAGACCATAGATTGAACTAGAACCCCACACTATCAATCAATCCATGTTAATAATTGTGATGCAATGAAAATTTAGGAAATTACTATTTTGATATGAAATAGATTTCAAATATAGCACTAGAACGGATTTTGAGAGTTTGCAGAATTATATATATTCTTCTTTCTATTCATTATGTTGTAAATACTGTTGGCCACTAATTGGCATTTAGTTAAATAGCAAAAATGACTATTTATGCATACCAAGAAAAACAATGCCATTACAAAAATATATTTAGATAAAGAGAACGTACTCTTCATTGCTGAGCTCTTTTCTATTTGGTAAAGAATATGTCCTCTTTCTTCTGGACTTACTGAGAACATACCATTAAGCCATGCAGAAGTATTTTAAATAGGAAATCAGTTAAACATTGTAACCATAATTACTATACAAAGAATTTACTGATTTCCGCTACTGATGTTTTTCTTTGTTTAGTCACAGAGTGATCACTTACATTAAATATGCAGCAAGTGAACAACCTCCTAATGAACTACAGTTGAAGCAAATCTCTGGTCTCATATTAGTAACCTCTGTATGCTTAAGTAGTATTAACTGATACCCATTATAGTATCTTGGATCATTGCCTTCTGGGTGGGAGCTCAAGGATAATCTACTCCTTAAATGATGTGGGCGGTAAAGCAGTGTACATAAGTGTTGTTCACAAGGTATCTGTTGCCTTAAATGTTGGAACAGCTTCTGCTTGCTTAGTGACAGGGGATTCTGTAGAAATAGGAATCCAGGTGCTTTATCCCTTCTAGACATTTGCTTAGTTTATTCATGATGTATTTAGTATTAGCATGACATGCCTCCGAATTAATGTTTACAGTGATGTGGGAGCTCAGCACTCATCAGCATCAGACCATGTTTTCTGAGTTCAGGTAGCTAACTATTCATGCACTAATTCATATGCTTCGTGGGCATCTCACATATTCCCACATTAAATAAAGTAAATGTTAATTTAAATACTTGGGTTGGATGGCGCACATCATGCCTTTCAGCAAGCATTTCACCTTTTTTATAGCTGATAAAATATTGGCTTTCCACTGAAAATGCATGGGATGGTTAATATATAATTTATAAGAAAATTAGGTCTCTGCTGTTCTTGCATGTTTTCTGTTTGAAATAGTGATGCAAACTTGCTTCAAAAGGGCATTCACTCTTGCCTTCCTGTTTGCAAACAGAATTTGAACTCCTTTCTGGGCACTTTTTAAAAAAAAATGCATTTTCATCCATTGGTGGCTTAGAGCATTTGAAAGATAACAGGCTACTCTGGTCAACTTTTTGCATGGAGGATCCTCTGAAATATCAGGACTATCACAGTGTCAATTATATCACTGTTTTTATCATGTGAATTTAACACAAGCAACGCAATTAAAAACACAATATACTTATTACCTTGCTAAAGGACTAGTATCTGAAGAATCTGATTAAAAGGTGATGATGTAATGGGCTTTATCCATCTACCATGTGATCTAAAGGTAAATCATATTTAAACTGCATTCTAAATCTCACTTATACTTGAGGTCCTCAAAGCTGACATTTTCTTAACAAAACTCATCTCTAAAGTTTATCCTTTCCTTTTGGTTAGTCTCCACAGTAGAACTTGTTCAACTTACAGCCATGTCCTCTTCAAACTGAATTTTAAAATTTAAATTTTGAGTCAATTTCACTTATGTTTTCCTCCTTTGTTTTTTCTGTGTTGCAATTTACTTATTCAAGATAGATAAATGATATTTTTAAATATAACCAGTGTCTTATACCTAGACCTAAAGTGAACTTGAACCTGACTTCAGCTTTCATAAGTTTGGAAATATGCCCTTTTGATCTTTCTTTCCCTATTGCTATATCAAAAATCCATAGAACAATCTTGCCTTCCATTCCCCTCTCACAATATATCTACACTGCAATCCATGACTTATCCAAAAAGGTCCTGGATCTAAATCTACCCTTTCTACTTCCAGCAAAGGACCCAATCCAACTTGATCCAATGAATGACCCTCTCCATTCTTCCTTCTACTACTTAAAGAACACTGTTGCTGTGAAAACTCTTGCAACTCTTCTACTGAACCCTGAGGTGGTTCTCACTCCCCCTCAGAGTCAGAGAGGAAACAGTTTTTCACGTTTGCAAGATATCTATGTCCCATTTTTCCTCTCAATTACACTGGTATAAAAGAGGAGTAACCTAATTGCAGTGCTTAATTTGTGCCACAGATTGCCAGGGCTGACCCCTGGCACCTCTAAGCTTGGCAGTTCATACCCCTGGCACTTCTGGGCTTGCTGTGTCAGTTATGAAAGTAAAAAAATTGCTTAAGCCCCAGCACCTCTTTCATTACAAATTAAGGAATGGAGTTATATTATTGTAAGAGATCACACCCCTAAATCTCAGAGGAATAACATCCTCTCTCTGATGTGACCGGGCTGAAAGCCCAGAGTGCCAGGAAATGTGAAGAGCGAAGATGTTGCTCAGCACCCATAGACCTTGAAAAGATAGAAAACAGAGGTAGAAAAGGAAGAATCTGGGCAAAGGACTTAGTTCAAATGCATCCTTTGAATTCTAATGGCTATGGAATACATTATCATAAGTAGTTATCGGTGAAAATCATCATCTTAGACATTCTAGACACTGTATTGACAGACCATGGTGATTTGCAGCTTAAGAAAATCTAAGGCAGATAAGGTGATATTACAGTCTAGAAATCTTACATCCTTGGTATATGTAACAAGATATAGCTACCCTGGTGAGTCAGCAGGAATTAGTCAACTTTTTCATCCAAGGTCCCAACACTTGGAAAGAATGTAGGTCAACAGAAGATCCCCTTACTCTGTTAGGCCTGGTCTACACTAAGAGTTTATGTCGAATTTAGCGCCGTTACATCGAATTAACCCTGCACCCGTCCACACCACGAAGCTATTTAGTTCGACATAGAGCTCTCTTAAATTCGACTTCTGTACTCCTCCCCAACGAGAGTAGCGCTAAATTCGAAATGGCAATATCGAATTAGGCTAGGTGTGGATGGAAATCGACGGTAATAGCTCCGGGAGCTATCCCACAGTGCACCACTCTGTTGACGCTCTGGACAGCAGTTCGAGCTCGGATGCTCTGACCAGCCACACAGGAAAAGCCCCGGGAAAATTTGAATTCCTTTTCCTGTCTGGGCAGTTTGAATCTCATTTCCTGTTTGGACAGCGTGGCGAGCTCAGCAGCACTGGCAACGATGCAGAGCTCTCCAGCAGAGATGGCCGTGCAATCCCAGAATAGAACGAGGGCCCCAGCATGGACTGATCGGGAAGTCTTGGATCTGATCGCTGTGTGGGGCGATGAGTCCGTGCTTTCTGAGCTGCGCTCCCAAAGAAGGAATGCAAAGATCTACGAGAAGATCTCTAAAGCCATGGCAGAGAGAGGATACAGCCGGGATGCAACGCAGTGCCGCGTGAAAATCAAGGAGCTTAGACAAGGCTACCAGAAGACCAAAGAGGCAAACGGACGCTCCGGATCCCAGCCCCACACATCCCGTTTCTACGAGGCACTGCATTCCATCCTAGGTGCGGCCGCCACCACTACCCCACCACTGACCGTGGACTCCGAGGATGGGATATTGTCCACGGCCGGTTCCTCGTCGGAAATGTTAGCGGACGGGGAAAATGAGGAAGGAGATGAGGAGGACGAGGCAGTCGACAGTGCTTGCACCGCTGATTTCCCCGACAGCCAGGAGCTCTTCATCACCCTTACCGAGATCCCCTACCAACCGTCCCCATCCGTTACCCCCGACACCGAATCAGGGGAAGGATCAAGCAGTAAGTGCTTTAAACATCTAAACATTTATTTTTAACATAACTGGAATATTTATATTATTAACAATGGGGTTTTCATTCACTCATTTAAACATATAAACTTTTATTTATAACACAACAGGAATATTTATAATATCAACAATTGGTTGTTCATGATTTCTTTGCCTTAGGCAACTATTTAGTCCCAACTATGTAAAAAAAAAATCAAGTAATGTCCGGATTTTCATGATTAGGCAACCACAACACGCTCCACTCTGTAGTCCCTTCCAGTACAGCTAAACCAAAATACGGTCTATATGTCCGGGAATTGACACAAAATCCTCATGGGAGATCTCAGCATAGCTCTCCTGGAGGTAGTGCTCAAGCCTGTGCATCAGTTTCCGTGGCAGGGCGATCTTGTTAGGTCCACCGTGGTACGACACGTTCCCACGCCATGACTCTATCAAGTAGTCTGGGATCATCGCACGGCAGAGCATGGCGGCATATGGCCCTGGTTTCTGCATGCTCTCCCAGAGCATCCGTTCCCTGTCGCTCTCCGAGATCCTCATCAGCGTGATGTCGCACATGATGCCCTGCTTTGAATCAGGGAGGGGAATGTTAGTATTGGGACTGCTTTACAGCCACGCGGTGGAGGCGGCAGAGGGGCAGCATACAGGGATCTTTCCCTGGGACAGGGGCAGAGCTCATCCTTCCCTGATTGCTGCCAGCAGAGACTGGCATTGCTTTCAATGCGAAAGGAGCCCAGTGCTACTATTAAAGTTTTAAGCTGCCACAAGTCTACGGCTTACCATGTTTGCCTGCTACAAAAATTCAGGTGTCCTGCCCCGCTTCTCAGATCGCAACTGCAAGACCCCAGGCACTGAAGGCGAGGGCCGAAAATTCGACCTTGTCCTGAGTGCGCATGTGAGAGGTGCAGTGCATGGTCTTGTTCACAGAGAAAGACTATGTTCTTTGTTCACAACTTCATTTATCTGTCTCAGGAATTCACTCCCTTTTTCCCATTCCCACAGACACATCTGCGACTGTCTCCCAACCCAGCCTGGCATCACACTCCCAGAGGCTAGCGCAGATTAGGAGGAGGAAGAAGAAGATGCGTGAAGACATGTTCTCAGAACTAATGGACTGCTCAAGAGCCCAGGCAGCCCAGCAGACACAGTGGAGGGAGAACATGTCCCAAATGCACCGAGCAATCATGGAACGGGAGGAGAGGTGGCGGCAGGAAGACCAGCAGGCGACTCAAACGCTGCTTGGACTAATGAGGGAGCAAACGGACATGCTCCGCCGCCTTGTGGATGTTCTGCAAGACCGGAGGCAGGAGGACAGAGCCCCGCTGCAGTCTCTCTCTAACCGCCCTCCCCCGCCACAAAGTCCCACACCCCCCTCACCCAAAGTCCAAAGAAGGAGGGGCGGCAAGGGCCGTTAAAATGGGGATCAGTCGACCCCTGCAGACTGCTGTAGCACTAGAAGGCTCTCGTTCCCCAAAGTTTGAAAAGTCCTTTCCTACCCACCTCACACAAGCCCCCGTCCAAGTTCCCCCCTCCCCCCGTTTCATGTGTGGTTCATAATAAAATATTCGTTTCTGTTAAGTACTGTTTCCAAGATTTTCTTTTAGAGGACAGTCTGTCTGAAGGGGGTGAAGGGGTTTGGTAATTGGACAGGACAGTCACCTTTAGCAGGGTACAGAGGCGGGGGCAGGTCCAGCATCAGGACACATACACAGTGCAGTCACCAGTTACCCTGGTCAGTCTGGGAGGTGCTTTTCATGTTCTGGGGGGCGGGGGGGTTGATCTGTGACTTTGTGGCGGGGGAGGGCAGTTAGAGATCTTATGCCGCGGTCCTTATCCTGGATCACAGAGCCACGCAGCAGGGGATCAGTAACCCTCCTCCCCCTGCCAGAAAGTCACTTGGCCGACACATACACGCAGTCCCGCCCAGGACTGCTGGCAGGCTCCGTTGAAACAAGCAGTCCACCACTGCGGAGCCTGTCATTCCCGGAGTTTAGAAGCATCATTTGCATCAGAACACTAAACCCGCCCCCCGCCACAGTCTGCGTCCCCGGTTTAAAACATTCCCGCGAAAACAGTAATAAAGACAACGGTGTTCATTAACAAAACGGAACAGATTTTATTTTTTGGGAAGGTGGTGAAGGGGGTATGTATCTTGGAAGGATAGTCAACAGTAACTGGGTAAAGAAACGGGGGCAGGTTCAGCATCTGTGTCCACAAACTTAACAGTCACTGGATACCCTGCTCAGTCAGGAACCTAGCTTTCAAAGCCTCCCGGATGCACAACACGTCCCGCTGGGATCTTCTAATCGCCCGGCTATCTGGCTGGGCGTAATCAGCAGCCAGGCTATTTGCCTCAACCTCCCACCCCGCCATAAAGGTCTCCCCCTTGCTCTCACACAGATTGTGGAGCACACAGCAAGCAGCTATCACAATGGGGATATTGGTTTCGCTGAGATCACAGCGAGTGAGTAAGCTTCTCCATCTCCCCTTGAGACGGCCAAAGGCACACTCCACCACGATTCTGCACTTGCTCAAACGGTAGTTGAACAGTTCTTTTTCTGAGTCCAGGGCGCCAGTATAGGGCTTCATGAGCCAGGGCATTAGCGGGTATGCAGGGTCCCCGAGGATCACTGTAGGCATCTCCACATCCCCAAGACTTATTTTGTGGTCCGGGAAGTAAATACCTTCCTGCAGCCGTCTAAACAGACCAGAGTTCCTGAAGACGCGAGCGTCATGAACCTTGCCCGGCCATCCGACGTTGATGTTGGTAAAACGTCCCCTGTGGTCCACCAGTGCTTGAAGCACCATTGAAAAGTAGCCCTTTCTGTTAATGTACTGGCTGCCCTGGTGGTCCGGTCCCAGGATAGGGATGTGAGTCCCATCTATAGCCCCACCGCAGTTTGGGAATCCCATCGCGGCGAAGCCATCTATGATGACCTCGACGTTTTCCAGGGTCACTACCTTTGATAGCAGTACCTTGACGATTGCCTTGGCTACTTGCATGACAAGAACCCCCACGGTAGACTTGCCCACGCCAAAGTGGTTCGCGACTGACCGGTAGCTGTCCGGCGTTGAAAGCTTCCAGAGGGCTATGGCCACTCGCTTCTGGACAGTCAGGGCTGCTCACATCCGGGTGTCCTGGCACTTCAGGGCAGGGGACAGCAACTCACAAAGTTCGAGGAAAGTTCCCTTCCGCATGCGAAAGTTTCGCAGCCAATGGGATTCATCCCAGATCTGAAGCACTATGCGGTCCCACCACTCCGTGCTTGTTTCCAGGGCCCAGAATCGCCGTTCCACAATATCCACAAGACCCATTGCCACCGTGATGTCCTGGGCGCAGGGTCTCATGGTTTCTGAGAGCTCTGTGCTACTCTCCGACTTCAGGCCCTCACGGTAGTGCCGTAGCCTCCTCTCCTGATTTCTCTGCATCTGCCTCTGGTAAAGGTGGATGAAAAGCTGCGAGGCGTTGAGAACGGCCACAACTGCAGCGATGGTCGCAGCGGGATCCATGCTCGCACTGCTGTGGCGTCCGCGCTGTCACTGATCATAAAAGTGCGCGAACTGATTTCCCGCCGGCGCTTTCAGGGAGGGAGGGAGGGCGGGAGTGACGGACGGATGACGACAGGTACCCAAAAGCACCCTCGACACATTTTTTTACCCAGAAGGCATTTGGGGCTCGACCCAGAATTCCAATGGGCAGCGGGGACTGCGGGAACTGTGGGATAGCTGCCCACAGTGCACCGGTTCCAATGTCGACGCTTGCCCCGTTAGTGTGGACTCACAAAGTCTCACAAAGTCGAATTACTGTCCTTAGTGTGGACACACACGTTCGACTTTGTAATATCGATTCCACATATTCGATTTACGTGAAATCGAACTACTCTTGTAGTGTAGACATACCCTTAGAGAGTGTGAGTATTGACAGATAAGTTATCACCAATTTCCCCAAACAGTGCATATTTAGATAAAACAAATAATTATGACAGTGACAACAAAAACAATGGGGAAAGAGGGATGACTAGGAATAAAAGAGGAGATGGGTAACAGTAACAAGATAATGAAGTTGCTTGGGTTAGTTATGTAAATAACTTGATAGTACCATTTCATTAAAATAATACATTAATACCAAATTAGAGAATATATCCTTATGTTGCATTATACTCAAACAGATGGATATAAATAAACATACAAAACCTAGCCCAATTCTGTCTAACAATACAAAGTCGATAATATATACCATTGGGATAGGGACGGGGTTCATGAAGGTATCTGAGTGCATTAGGTGAATGTGCATCCATATATGGAAGTGTGTGTGTGTTGAGGTGATATAGAAAGGTCAAGAGCGGAGAGTTTCATGATGTAGATCCCAGTATAAAGCATGCAAATTGAGAATTAAGTTGAATTCCAAATAGCTGAGGAGATGAAATGCTGAGGAGAAGCAATTTACTTATGCCAGCATCAGCTAACTCAAACATGAGCAATTTGAAATAACTGTCAAAAGCTACAATATTTCCATTTCTGTTTCCTAAGGCAAGTAATGTAATTTAGAAATGCTTGAATTTTTTGTATTAATCTCATTGGGCAAAAAAGGGATTCATATTCTTATTTTCTGTGTGTTTGTATGTGTAGTTAAACAAAGATTTTGCATAGTCACATTCATTTACTCTTTGTTCCTAGAATTCTGTGTCAGTTTTCATGCTAAGACCTATCTTGCCATTTTTACCAGGCAAACAAGAGAGCATTTTGATCAAGTAATAAACAAGGAGCAAATCTTGTCTCTGCTCCCTGGACATGGAGAGCAGAATAACTGATAGAGCTTAAGGCACAGTTTTTTGATGGCTACCAGTATCAAGGGTTGATTTGGGGGCAGGGCCAGCTCTAGGATTTTTGCCGCCCAGAGCAAAAACAATTTTGGCTGCCCCCCCCCCCGTTTTTTAATTACCCCCACCCCCGGCCCCGCCTCAACTCCGCCCCTTCCCCAAATCCCCAGCCCTGCCTCCTCCCCCCAGGCTCTCAAGCCTGGGAGGGAGGGAGAGCAGCGGCATGCGAAACAACTGTTTCGCGCGCTGCGGCCGCTCGGGATCTCCCCCTCCCTCCCAGGTTTGAGAGCCTGGAAGGGAGGGGGAGACTCCGAGTGGCCGTGGCGCGGGCACCGCTTCTCCCCCTCCCTCCCAGGCTCTCAAGCCTGGGAGGGAGGGCGAGTAACGGCGCGCGAGCGGCAGCGGAGGTGAGCTAGGGCGGCCGGGGCACATTTTTAGGGGCGGCATTCTGGCGCCGGCCATGCTGCCCCTAAAAATGTGCCGCCCCAAGCACCAGCTTGGTTTGCTGGTGCTTAGAGCCGGCCCCCTGTTTGGGGGGCAAATCTTGCAAGGCAAGCCTGCTGCCAGACCAGGGCTGATCACTCAGCTGCCATGACTCATCTCTCTAACAAAGCCCTCAATGACTCAGACCTCACTGCAGTAGCCTGTCTCTGAGAAGGGCATGGGTCAGATGACCCCCCAAGCACAAGTATTCTACTGATCCCACCAGAGCTGCTGCACAGACTACCTGGCCCGGAACATCCCATTCATAGAATATCAGGGTTGGAAGGGACCTTAGGAGGTCATCTAGTCTAACCCCCTGCTCAAAGCAGGACCAATTCCCAGACAGATTTTTGCCCCAGATTCCTAAATGGCCCCCTCAAGGATTGAACTCACAACCCTGGGTTTAGCAGGCCAATGCTCAAACCACTGAGCTAACCCTCCCCCTCATTAACTCTCCATATAACAGACTCCCTAGACTTCCAGTATGCCCTTGATCTGGTTCCTGTTCCAGCCCCTGCCCTAGGTTCAGTTCCTATCCCTTTCCCAGCCTTACCTGAGCCTTGTTCCAGCCCACTCCAGCTTTGACCATGTTCTACTCTGATTTTGCTCCAGCCCTGCATCCTATTCCTGACCCTCAGAGCAACTCCAACCCAGCTTCAACTCTTGGCCTGAATCTGGACTCTGACTACCAATTTGGCTTGCCTATGGACTCTCACCTTGGTTCTGACCCACAGCCCATCCCCAGACCTCAGTTTCAGTGCTGCCCTCAGCTTGGTCCTGATTTTATGTCCAGCGTCAACCACCACTCTAACCACCAGGCATAATAGCCTAGAACCAGAGCATCTGTTGTATCTTTAGTGACATACATCAAAAGCCATTTTTCACCCCAATCCATGCAGATAGTCACCTCAAGAGCACAGACTTATGCACTAGCATCTGGAGATGAACTCCATGGGCTGAAGAGAATTCCTTCTCTCTCCAGTATACAGACTAGTTTCTTGAGCTGTGTATTAGACCTTTGAATTCAGTAAGAAGTCCCTGAATAAGGAATTCAGATTAGGTCCAATGAGAAATTTTCAGTGAACAATTGAGTTTTTACTGGAAGGGGAAAAAAAAAAAAAAAAGCTCTGATTTTCAGTAACAGAAAACCCAAACATTTTCAGCCAGAAATGGCCTCAAAACACATTTTGTTGTTGATCTCCAAAAATTTGACTGAAAATTACTGAAAACAAAACAAAAAAATGAAATGTCCAGCTGGGAAAAAAAAAAAAAAAAGCTGAGAACAGACACTTTGTGAAAATTTTCGTTTTCTTAGCAATCCAATTGTCTATTGAAGAAAAACTGCAATGGGAAATATTTGACCAGCCCTAAAAGACAACATCCACAAATGACCCTGAACATACCAAGCAGATACATTTGAAAAGGATATTTGTTCTTAAACAAAGCATATTTGACTACCATTTATATTCAAATACAGTTTTGTTTTTAAAATGAAAACACTAGTGACTGACCCAGGTGGAAACATTAGCAGCTGTCATCTTGGAATTTCTCTGAGATGTAATTCCTAACTTTTCCTAAAAGGATCTTGAATATTCTGGTTGGAAGGACTTTACAATACTCCAGCAGAACCCTTCAAAGTAATTTCACTCAAGACATCACTAGTGCCTCAGTTTTCAAGTGACAGCACTATAGCAGATGATGTATAGTCACAGCTGGGAGGATGCATCTAGTAACTATTCCTGTTATTTCTTTGGTAGTAATACTGATCTTGCACTTGTAATTCATTGCCTTTTAGTTTGCTGGTTTCTATCAACAATAAAGAGGAATCTAATTTGTTATACCAGGGCTAGGAGGTACAGCTGCTGCAAACACTCCAGTGAAGTCATGAGAGAGACTCAAATCTGAGGCAGATGCTGTTCATTTTCCCATCATTGCTCCAAGTCATGCATGGAAGTGGAGGTAGAGATAGATCAGCCAATTACTTAGAACATTTAACAGAAAACTGAACACCACACTAGATAATGTATTGTAGAGAATAAACCTACATTGTCAGGATGGTGGGGTAGATAAGTTAATAGTTTGTTTTTTTCCATCCCTAACTTCTGGGATAAACCATGGTGTGAAAAGAGGATGCTTGAGGCAGTTCTTTGGTATTACGCAGTTCATTCATGAAACAGGAATCCAGGAGATGTGCTATAGCTAAAATACTCTGTCCTCTTTTCTCATTGCTTCATCCTCCATTTTAGAAAGACCTGCATAAACTAGCTTCAGGAGGTAATCTGCAACTTTATTCTGAGCTACCAATTGATAACAAACCTCAAAGCTGTAGAGCGGCAAAGAAAGTTAGAACAAAAATCCTCAGGCCAGATAAAAATACAGCAAATACTATTTCATAGTTCAGGAAAGATGTTTGAAGATTAGTAATAGAAGTGATATTTTGATCAGCAAGTATGACCATCATGAAATAAGTATTTCCAAAGTAGCGATTAGAGCTGGTAAAGAATTTTTCAGTGAAATTAAATAAGAAAATGACAGTTCATGAAAACTGAAACTTTGTGGAAACTTATTGATTTAAAACAAACAAAGAAACTTTCACCTGGAAGATTTCTCAGGAGGAGGATGAAATTATGATTTAAACAAGAGAGAGACTGCAGAATAGTCAATTGCCCAGAGCTTCGGAGTCTGATTCTGAGCAAGAATTTGAATCTTGATCTCCCAAGTTCCAGATGAGTGCATTAACCACCAGGCTATGCAGTCAATCTCTCTCTATATAGCCAAATGAATATTTATTTATAAAAAGTGGATCGGTTCTACCAGGAGAGACTAAA
This sequence comes from Emys orbicularis, assembly GCF_028017835.1. Classification (NCBI taxonomy): domain Eukaryota; kingdom Metazoa; phylum Chordata; order Testudines; family Emydidae; genus Emys; species Emys orbicularis. Next base: position 76,234,371 of record NC_088691.1, on the reverse strand, counting down.
AGAGTGAAACCTGGGTCAACACTCACCAGATATGTGGGAGAGCCAGATTTAAATACCTGCTTTGAATCAGGCTCCTAACCACTGGGCTATTGGCTATTCTGGACTCTCTCTCACTTTTGTTTTCCCCCTCACAAAAAAAATAATCAGAGAATCTAAGTTTGGTTCCTATGTGGATTCACCCCTCCCATCCCCCAAACCTCTCGTTTTCTGGCCAGCCCTAGTTTGCGGTACTTTAAACATATTCCTGCAGGGTAACATACTATTAAAGAATGAACATTTATTTGCTGATAAGTCTACCTGTGATAAATCAGGAGTCCAGTAAAGCAGATGATCTAGGAATAAATTAAATACAGATGTCTTGTCCATCTTATATTTATGTGAGCATTTGGCATTGATCTTAGAGTATATAGAAAAGAGGTTTCAGCTCTTTCTCCCTCTCTGCTTTCTTCAGCACAAATTATCTAGTCTTAAGCACTCTATCATGTTGTAAAGCACAATGAAATTTCCATCAGAAGGTAAATAAAACTCAAATGAATATAAATGTCTTTGTGTCTCACATTTCCTGTCACAGACACTGAAATATCAATCTGATACGCTTGTACTTAAGCATCAGCAACCATTTTCATTACAACTCAGAGTACTAAAAGATAATAAAGGAAGATATGTACATTCATAAAGGGGGTGAATTAGAAGTTAATACAGGGGAATATTGTGAAAACATTTGATATTGGATGCCATTTTTACATATTATTATATGGTACTTTTCATTAAAAAAAGGTCTCAAAGCAGTCTGTATTAAATATACATTTGACCTGCAGTTTAAAAAATAATCAATTCTGTAACAACTGGAAGTCCTAGCTCTTAGCTGACCAATACTAAGCAATCTATAATGTATCAAAGAAATTATATGGAAGACTGAATAGTTTATCTTGTACAGAAATGTTCCCCACATTGTTTTACTGAGTGATTTGTCCAGTCAAATATTAAATAATTCAAAGATTGGGCTTTCAAATGAAATATATGGTCTTTTGTCCACACATTTTCAATTTGAAGTATTAGCCATAAATTATCCAGGGTCCTAAACTGTGGTTATATCGGGCCAAGACAGAAAGTCTTATGCTTCTTGATTTAATTCCCACACTCAGACCCCTCCCCCATGCCGCCCCTCGGGTCCTTCTTGATTTAGCAGGCTCAAGAGGAGGCGGTTTATAAGGTGCACATTTTAGAACTCTATTCTTATCCCACTAAATACATAGTTTGCACTTCCACTTGTTTCATCAGTACATTATGTGATTTGTATGCACCTCTTGCAGTCAGAACTTTTTGGTGGGGAGGAAGAGATGAAGTACTCACATAGTATTAATGTGTACATTTTGTAATATAAATTGTATATGCTCGCAGAACCGAGGTAATCTGCAGAGATGGTTCCATGAGTATTTTAATTCACTCCTATAGGGCCTGATCTAATGCCCACTGAAGTAAATAGAAATCTTTCCATTGCTTCAAAGTGGGTGTTGGACTGGGCTTATAGTTAGTTCATATTTTTTAGTTTACAGAAAATAGAATGTCAATGTATCTACTTTCTGCAATTTGCAAGTCCCAGTACTGATCATGCATGTGAGCTTAATTAGAACACAATGATATCACATCATGTGGTCCCCTTTCTGTTGTGCTTAGACAAGTTTGGAGAAAACTGACTCCCTGTAATGTGCATCCAATTTCAGGAATCTTTCCATTAAGGTCTGAAGCTTACAGCCTCAAGCTACAACTAGGGTGCATAACATCATGCCAGCCTCCACACTTTTGTTTCTAAGGTTTGTGAAATAGATGTTTAATAAAGACAATCTAATTGGCAAGCTAATGATCCACACAGACTCCCAGAACTACTGTATCATGAGTAGAAGCATCTGTGTGCTAATGATTTAAAAATTAATATTAAAAAAAAAGTGAAACAGGCTAATGAGTCAGACAATAAATGTATTGTAAAAAAATCCATTCCTAAACAGTATTTAGCATTTTGCTTCTAGGGTTTAGTGTTATGTTAAATTAATATAATTATGTTTTACTGTTTAGCAGATTCCCTTAAACAATTATATAAAATATTTAAAAAAAAAAAAAAAAACATTAAATTAAATCCTTAATTTTACCTTAAAGTCACAAAATCAAGGATTTGCCTTTATAGCATAAAGTCAGTCAACACTTTAGGTAGTCACAGGTTGGAACATATTGTGGCACATAATAGTTTGCATCATTGTGTTGTTGATCAGGTTGATATACATTCATCCATGCAAAAAAGCATTTGGGATTTTAAAAGCTGCATAGGTATGTGAATATGGAAATATGAGAATAACTGTTTAAATAAGGGATGTAGATTTGAGCCAGCACCAGTGAAGCCAATGGAAGTTTTGTTATTGACCAGAGTTGCCTGGGAATTCTCTGATGCAATATTTTTCATTGGAAAATGTTAATTCATTGAAATTGTTTATGTACAAGGATTGGTTTAGATGAATCCCCCAATTTGGGGGGGGAAAAAATGAAAAACTTATGAAATTGGCAGAGTGTCCTGTTTCCACATCTTTGAAATGCTTTTATTTTAATTGACTTTTTGTTTCAAAAATTTAGAATAAAATTAAAAAATAAAACATCAAAATCAAAATAAAAAACTTTTAGGCATTATTTAATTGAAATATTTTGGTTGACCTTATCCAAAAAGTTTTTCAAATGACCAATTTCAACATTCTCAAGATTTAGATATTTTCATCCCATTTGGGGATGGGGAAAAAACAAACAACAACACACAAAATCTTAAATTATCTCAGGATGAGCAAAGCATTTCCTGTCCAGCTCTACTATTGAATTCAATAGGTGTACGACTGAGCAGTATGAGGACTAATGGAATTTTCAAAAAGGCGACTTAGGTCCAGTCAAGGAGGATTGCATTTATGGGACGTCATACATTTTTTGTGGTGCCCAGTGGTTATTTTGAAAATACCAATAGAGCACTTATCTGGAGTGTGATAGGGGAAGTCTACTGGGAATGAAACTCCAAAAAGGTTGGGTGAACTCAGAGGATAGGTGCTGGACCTCACTGCCCCTTGATTCTAGGTCAGTGATGCAGAAGCTACCTATGGGGAACTTCTTAGGCCTGGTCTACACTAGGCGTTTATGTCGAATTTAGCACCGTTAAATCGAATTAACCCTGCACCCGTCCACACAACGAGGCTATTTAGTTCGACATAGAGGGCTCTTAAATTCGACTTCTGTACTCCTCCCCAACAAGGGGAGTAGCGCTAAATTCGACATGGCCATATCGAATTAGGCTTGGTGTGGATGGAAATCGACGCTAATAGCTCCGGGAGCTATCCCACAGTGCACCACTCTGTTGACGCTCTGGACAGCAGTCCGAGCTCGGATGCTCTGACCAGCCACACAGGAAAAGGCCCGGGAAAATTTGAATTCCTTTTCCTGTCTGGGCAGTTTGAATCTCATTTCCTGTTTGGACAGCGTGGCGAGCTCAGCAGCAGTGGCAACGATGCAGAGCTCTCCAGCCGAGATGGCCGTGCAATCCCAGAATAGAAAGAGGGCCCCAGCATGGACTGATCGGGAAGTCTTGGATCTCATCGCTGTGTGGGGCGATGAGTCCGTGCTTTCCGAGCTGCGCTCCAAAAGACGGAACGCAAAGATCTATGAGAAGATCTCGAAAGCCATGGCAGAGAGAGGATACAGCCGGGATGCCACGCAGTGCCGCGTGAAAATCAAGGAGCTGAGACAAGGCTACCAGAAGACCAAACAGGCAAACGGACGCTCCGGATCCCAGCCCCACACATCCCGTTTCTACGAGGCACTGCATTCCATCCTAGGTGCGGCCGCCACCACTACCCCACCACTGACCGTGGACTCTGAGGATGGGATATTGTCCAGGGCCAGTTCCTCGGACATGTTAGCGGACGGGGAAGATGAGGAAGGAGATGAGGAGGATGAGGCAGTCGGCAGCGCTTACCAAGCTGATTTCCCCGACAGCCAGGAGCTCTTCATCACCCTTACAGAGATCCCCTACCAACCCTCCCCAGCATGTAACCTGGACACAGATTCAGGGGAAGGATCAAGCGGTAAGTGCTTTAAACATATAAACCTTTATTTTGTACAAAACTAGAATATTAATACTAATAACAATCTTTGAATCATGATTTCTTCCCCTTGGGCGCTTAAATAATCAGTAACAAGTATTTGTAAAAAAATCAAACAGTGTCCGGTTGTGCATGATTGTGCTGCCCAAGCTGCTCCACTCTTTTGTCGCTGCTACTGCATCTAGATGAAAAGCCGGTCTATATGTCCGGGGATAGAGCAGTAGTCCTCCACAGACATCTCAAGAAAGCTCTCCTGGAGGTAAAGGGATAGCCTGTTCATCAGGTTCCTTGGGAGAGCGGCTTTACTTGGTCCTCCAAAGTAAGAGACGTTCCTGTGCCAGGAGACAAGCAGGTACTCGGGAATCAGCGCCTTGCAGATCATGGCGGCATAGGGCCCCGGTCTCTGCATGCTTTCTCGAAGCATCCTCCGGATCTCGTTGTCCGGGATCCTCATGAGGGTGATGTCGGTCATGACAACCTGCTTTGAATTAGGTAGGGGACTGGTAGTATTGGGACTGCTTGCAACAAGTTCCTTTACAGAACTGTGACCGCTGGTTTACAGCCACGCGGTGGGGGCAGGAGAGGGTCAGCATCCAGGGATCTTTCCCTGGCACATCCGCGAGGGGGTGGGACAGGGCCACAGTTCTTGCTTGTCCGACTGATGGCAGCACAGACTGGCATTGCTTTCAATGTGAAAGGTGGCCAGTGGTACTCCTAAAGTTTTAATCTGCAACAAGTCTACGGCTTACCATCTTTGCCTGCTAGAGAGAGTACCGTGTCCTGCCCTGGTTCCCAGATCGGCAGTGCAAAAGCCCAGGCACTGAAGGCGAGGTTCGAAAATTTGACCTTGTCCTCAGTGCGCATGTGATAGGTGTGGTTCATGGTCTTGTTCACGGAGAAAGACTATGTTCTTGTGAATCAAGGTTCTTGATTCACAACTACATTTATCTTTCGGAGGAATTCACTGCCTTTTCCTCATTCCAACAGCCACATCTGCAACTGTCTCCCAACCCAGCCTGGAATCACACTCCCAGAGGCTAGCGCACATTAGGCTGAGGAAGAAGACGACGCAAGAGGACATGTTCTCTGAACTTATGGGCTGCTCCCGAGCCCAGGCAGCACAGCATAACCAGTGGAGGGAGAATTTGTCCCAAATGCACCGGATACACATGGACCGTGAGGAGAGGTGGCGGCAGGAAGACCAGCAGGCGACTCAAACGCTGCTTGGACTTCTGAGGGAGCAAACGGACACGCTCCGGCGCCTTGTTGATGTTCTGCAGGAACGGAGGCAGGAGGACAGAGCCCCGCTGCAGTCTATCAGGAACCGCACTCCCCCGCCACCAAGTCCCATACCCCCCTCGCCCAAAGTCCAAAGAAGGAGGGGCGGGAGAGTCCGTGAAAACTCTCACTCCACCCCTGCAGACTGCTCAAGCACCAGAAGGCTGTCATTCCCCAAGATTTGAAAAGTCCTTTCCTGGCCGCCTCAAGCAAGCCGCCGTCCAAGTTTCACCCCCCAGTTTCATGTGTGGTTGTTAATAAAAAATACGTTTTTGTTCAGTACTGTTTCAGTCATGCTGTTTTGAGGGAGAGTCTGTCTGCAGGGGGGGAAGGGGCTTGGTAATTGGACAGGACATTCACCTATAGCAGGCTACAGAGGCGGGGGCAGGTCCAGCAGCAGGGCACATACACAGTGCACTGACTAGTTACCCTGGTCAGTCTGGGAGGTGGTTTTCATGTTCTGTGCGTGGGGTGGGGGGGGGGGGGTGTTGCTCTGTGACTTTGTGGCGGGGGAGGGCAGTTACAGATGTTATGCAGCGGTCTTTGTCCTGGATCACAGAGCCACGCAGCAGGGGATCTGTAACCCTCCTCCCCCTGCCATAAAGTCACATAGCCCCCACATACACGCAGTCCCGCTCAGGAGGGCTGGCAGGCTCCGTGGAAACAACCAATCCGCCACTGCGATTCCTGTCATTCCTGGAGTTTAGAAGGATCATTTGCATCAGTACACTACACCCGCTCCCCACCACAGTCTGCGTCCCAGGTTTAAAACATTCCCGTGAAAACAGTAATAAAGACAACAGTGTTCATTAACAAAATAAAAGTAAATTTATTTTTTTGGAAGGGGGTGGAGGGGGTCTGTAACTGGAGAGGATAGTCATCCTTAACTGGGTAAAGAAACGGGGGCAGGTTCAGCTTCTCTGTACACAAACTGTAAAGTCACTGGTCACCCTGCTCAGTGTGGAACCAGGCTTTCAAAGCCTCCTGGATGCACAGCGCTGTGCTCTTCTAATCGCCCGGCTGTCTGGCTGGGCGTAATCAGATGCCAGGCTATTTGCCTCAACCTCCCACCCCGCCATAAAGGTCTCCCCCTTGCTCTCACACAGATTGTGGAGCATACAGCAAGCAGCTATCACAATGGGGATATTGGTTTCGCTGAGATCACAGCGAGTGAGTAAGCTTCTCCATCTCCCCTTGAGACGTCCAAAAGCACACTCCACCACCATTCTGCACTTGCTCAGCCGGTAGTTGAAGAGTTCTTTTTCAGAGTCCAGGGCGCCAGTGTAGGGCTTCATGAGCCAGGGCATTAGCGGGTAGGCTGGGTCCCCAAGGATGACTGTAGGCATCTCCACATCCCCAAGAGTTATTTTGTGGTCCGGGAAGTAAATACCTTCCTGCAGCCATCTAAACAGACCTGAGTTCCTGAAGACGCGAGCGTCATGAACCTTGCCCGGCCATCCGACGTTGATGTTGGTAAAACGTCCCCTGTGGTCCACCAGTGCTTGCAGCACCATTGAAAAGTAGCCCTTTCGGTTGATGTACTGGCTGGCCTGGTGGTCCGGTCCCAGGATAGGGATGTGAGTTCCATAGCCCCACCGCAGTTTGGGAATCCCATCGCGGCAAAGCCATCTACGATGACCTCCACGTTTCCCAGGGTCACTACCTTTGAGAGCAGTACCTTGACGATTGCCTTGGCTACTTGCATCACAACAACCCCCACGGTAGATTTGCCCACGCCAAACTGGTTCGCGACAGACCGGTAGCTGTCCAGCGTTGCAAGCTTCCAGAGGGCTATGGCCACTCGCTTCTGGACAGTCAGGGCTGCTTGCATCCGGGTGTCATTGCGCTTCAGGGCAGGTGACAGCAACTCGCAAAGTTCCAGGAAAGTACCCTTCCGCATGCGAAAGTTTCGCAGCCACTGGGATTCGTCCCAGACCTGCAGCACTATGCGGTCCCACCAGTCAGTGCTTGTTTCCCGTGCCCAGAATCGCCGTTCCACAACATCCAGATGACCCATTGTCACCGTGATGTCCTCGGAGCTGGGTCCCGTGCTTTGTGAGAGGTCTGTGCCCCTCTCAGAGTTCAGGCCCTCACCGCGGTGCCGTAGCCTCCTCGCCTGGTTCATCTGCATCTGCCTCTGGGAAAGGTGGATGATAACCTGCGAGGCGTTCACAAGTGCCACAACTGCAGCGATGGTCGCAGCGGGATCCATGCTCGCAGTGCTGTGGCGTCCGCGCTGTCACTGACCCGAAAAGCGCGCGAACTGATTTCCCGCCGGCGCTTTCAGGGAGGGAGGGAGGACGGTATTGACAGACGGATGACGACAATTACCCAAAAGCACCCTCGACCCTTTTTTTTTACCCAGAAGGCATTGGCGGCTCGACCCAGAATTCCAATGGGCTGCGGGGACTGCGGGAACTGTGGGATAGCTGCCCACAGTGCACCGCTTCCAATGTCGACGCTTTCCCCGTTAGTGTGGACTCACAAAGTCGAATTACTGTCCTTAGTGTGGACACACAAGTTCGACTTAGCAATATCGATTCCACATATTCGATTTAAGTGAAATCGAAATACCCTCGTACTGTAGACATACCCTTAGAGATACTTGGTGATGGCCACCTTCCCTTCTCATTGTGCCTGATATAACTTCCCCATCAACACTCTGTGAAGCAGCATTTCTACTTGTTGCAATTTTCTGAACAGGATTTTATTTAACAGCCTGCACTATGTTGTATCATATGGAATTAAAAAGTGAATATCAATTAAAATGAATTCAGTACATTTCCTTGAGTATATGAATCTTGGAATATAACATTCATTGGTAACTCGTTTTTGGGGTGGTTGTTTTCTTTAGGGCTACTTCCCTCAGCTCCAGGATTCTGATTTTTTTTAATTGCCAAGTTAACTCTTCAGAGGTATTTCAATAAACCAGTGTAAGCAGATATGAAGAGAGCTATTTGTACCATAACTATGCTAAACAATTGTGCTGGGTCAGTCTTTCACAAGTGCCACCTTCCAAAGTCATAACAGTGTGGTTAAAGTATCAAACAATTAGCATTTCTATGAAGCAGTGCTGTTGAAAAGAGCTCAGCTTTTGAGATGGTGCATCTTGTAAAGGTATCTAAAGTATAGCAGTTCTCTAGAAAAGTCAGAAGGGATTCAGGTACTATGGTGATAAGACAGTTAATAGATTCATAGATTGTAATGTGAGGAGAGGCCATTACGATCACCTAGTCTGACATCCTACATAACATAAGTCTTTGAACCTCATCCAATAATTTGTGCAGAAGACCCACAATGTCTGTTTGAGCTATAGCATATCTTTTAGTAAGGCATCCAGTTGCGACTTATCTTCTATAACTGTGAGTTTGCATCTCTAGAGTCCCTACATGTATTATTCTGCATCTTCTGTCTCATCTGTCATTGCTAAGAATTATCTCCTTATACTCAAACAACTGACTGGCCCATGGAAAGGATTGTTTTCTGCAGAGCGCTTCAGTTATAACGTATGATAGATCTACATTTGAGCTGGTTTGAGCGAAATCACACATTTGAGGTGAGATTCCCAGCTAGCGTACACATACCTGCACTAGCTGTGCTCGAGCTAGCACCTATACACAGCAGCATGCCTGTGGTGACACAGGTGACCATCAGGCTAGCCGCACTGAGTACAATCCCACCTGACCTGACCCGCTGCGTACGTACTCAGGTGACTAGCCTAAGCCACTGTCCAAGCTGCCCCGGCCACACTGCTACTTTTAGATGCTAGCTTAAGCACAGTTAATGCCGGTAAGTCTACGCCAGCCAGGAATCACAACTCCTAGCCCAAATGTAGATATAGCCTAAGAGTCAAACCAGTTTCATTCTTTCTTGATAGCTCCTTTTTCTGATACATTGTTATCCTTCTTCTTGCTTTGCTGGCAAACCTATGTAAACTAGGGTAAAAAAAATAAAAATCACCAGATAGAGCTGCCACTCCATTTACCAGTGATGGAGTTTAGGGACACAAATTGTGGTCTTTAGCAAAGTAACGCATCCGGAGTACTGTGTTCAGTTCTGGGCACCACACTTCAGGAAGGATATGGACAAACTGGAGGAAGTCTAGAGGCGAGCAACAAAAATGATTAAAGGTCTAGACCAGGGGTCGGCAACGTTTGGCACGCAACTTGCCAGGGTAAGCACCCTGGCGGGCCGGGCCAGTTTATTTACCTGCTGACGCAGCAAGTACGGCCGATCGCGGCCCCCACTGGCCGCAGTTCGCCGTCCTGGGCCAATGGGGGCGGCGGGAAGCCGCAGCCAGCACATCCCTTGCCCGCACCGCTTCCCGCCGCCCCCATTGGCCCGGGACAGTGAACCGCGGCCAGTGGGGGCCGCAATCGGCCGAACCTGCCACATCAGCAGGTAAATAAACTGGCCCGGCCCGCCAGGGTGCTTACCCTGGTAAGCCGCGTGCCAAACATTGCTGACCCCTGGTCTAGACACATGACCTATGAGGGATGACTGAAGAAAGGCAATCCAAAGGCAAAAACGAATGTAATAAGTTTGAGTCACTATGGACTCAATTATGGGTAGTACCAAGTGCCCTAGTTCCCAGTGTTTTGAAATCTCATGTGATTGGGTTCTGTATCTACAATAATTTAATCTGAGCCAAATTTAACCAGTGGCCAAAGTAGCAAGGGTTTCCATAGTCCACTATGTCATTATAATGATTCAAAATTCCTCTCTCAAGCCCCAAGCCTCAAGTGCTCATCTGCAATTGCCTCTTTTAAACTGAAGTTCCTTTTTCAGAATGTTCATACGACTAATTTTGCTTACTGAAAGGGCCATGGATATTGCATAATGTTAGTCTTATTTTTTTATTAGTTTTCTCTGACATTTCTATGGAAAATTTCAATATTAATTATCTCTCATCTCATTTACTGAACAATTTGGACAACGGACAAGTTTGTAAACTTCTTTTTAAAGGCCTAAAAGAACATTGAGTTTGCACACTGGTGACATCTAATAAGTAGATGTCAGGAGATCCAAGACTAATTACAAAAACTTGAGGTTATCAATAAAGCCTTTCACTTTTCCTTCTTATTTAGACATGTTTCCAATTTATGAAAACAATCTAGGTCTCAAGGGATCTACAGTTAGTCATTAATCCATTTATCAAACCAATGCCTCACCTTTAAATACATCTAAAAATTGATGAATTTTAATTGAGAAGATATAAAATATGTATATTTGCACTATTATAAGTTACAATATAATTTTAACTTGTCATTTATTTATGTTTAAAGTTGTAGCAAATAATTAGGACCAAATTCACTAATTTCAATGGGACTACTCAGTGTATGGCATGTAGTTAAGTCTTTATATGATTAGAGAATTAGGCTGTACATTCAACTATAAACAGGTCAGTTTTATGCTCTCAAAGCAAAAAAAAAAAAAAAAAAAAAAAGAGTTCACAAAACTGTACACAGTCAAACTATGCAAAAATCTGTCCCCCAGTTCCCATATTGCATCACTACATAAGAATTGCCATACTTGGTCAGACCAATGGTCCATCTAGCTCAGTATCCTGTCTTCCAACGGTGGCCAATGCCAGATACTTCACAAGGAAAGAACAGAACACAGTCATTATTAAATGATCAAGATGCTGGAACAGGAAAACAGGGGACTGCTGTCAGAGGCTTCGGGCCACCCAGAACATGGGGTTAGATCCCTGACCATCTTGGCTAATAGCCATTGATAGACCTATTCTCCATGAATTTATCTAATTCTTTTTTTAACCCAATTATAGTTTTGGACTTCACAACATTCACTGGCAACAAGTTCCACAGGTTGACTGTGTGTTATGTGAAGAAGTACTTTCTTTTCTTTCAGAGTGGTAGCTGTGTTAGTCTGTATCAGCAAAAACAATGAGGAGTACTTGTGGCACCTTGGAGACTAACAAATGAATTTGGGCATAAGCTTTTGTGGGCTAGAACACACTTCATCAGATGCATGAAGTGAAAAATATAGGAGCAGGTATAGGCAATTCTTCAACAAAAAAAACTTCAAAAACAGACTCCAACGTGAAGCTGCAGAACTGGAATTAATTTGCACACTGGATACCATCAGATTAGGCCTGAATAAAGACTGGGAGTGGTTGGCTAATTACAAAACCTAAATTTAATTTCCCCAATACTAATTTCTCCCTAGTGTTACTCACACCTTCTTGTCAACTGTCTGTAATGGGCCACTCTCTTACCACTTCAAAAGAGATTTTTCCTCCCTTGGTATCCTGCTGTTAATTGATTTCTCTCGTTAGACTGTCCTCACACTTGGTAAAGCAACCCCCATCCTTTCATGCATTTATACCTGCTCCTGTATTTTTCACTTCATGCATCTCATGAAGTGGGTTCTAGCCCACAAAAGCTTATGCCCAAATAAATTTGTTAGTCTCTAAGGTGCCACAAGGACTCCTCATTGTTTTTTCTTTTCTTTGTTTTGTTTGTCATTTATAGAGGAAGGCAAGTTTAATGTATATTTTTAATTAGTATCTCTGGTTAGTTTAGCTATTATTTAGAGCTGGGCAAATCATTCATAATAGATAATGTATTTGATTTATATACAACTAACAAAAAGAGGTAAAATTAATAAATTGCAACATTATTGAATAAACTGAATATTCCAAATTAGCCACAAATTTCTTCAACAGAATTTTTTTGCCTGCAGATTCTTCATGAACAGTTCATTGTAAATATTCTAAGGCTATAATCCTGCAAGAAGTTCCATTGAGCTCAGTGTAACTATTCATGCATAAATGTAATCATATGCATTGGAATTTGTAGGATCAGGGCCCAAACTTGTTCTGGGTTGGACAACAACATCAAATAAGTGGAACAGTTTGCCCCCATTTGGATGACTTACGTAACTAACGATCAACAAGATGAATGTGGAATTTTAAATTTTACAATTTAATATGCAATTAGAAATTTACATTATTGTTAATTAGTTGTAATTTGACATTTGCATTTGGTGAATATGCAAAATGTTTTATTTTAATCTGTATTTTGGATATATTTAGCAGTAAAATTCATCCATTAGAATATCTCTGGAAAGCAAAGATGAGAGGCACAAAAATGATTAAAGCAATTTGATTAAAACAATTCAAATAACTATTTGTAGAGCTTTTCCCTTCTCTGGTATTCACACAGCTCTAACACACTACATATCTCAGGCCACTGTTTCAACCAACTTCAAAGCCAGCATCTAAATTTGACCATGCACACTTTGTACAAGTATGCATTTCCATGGGGAAAACACACTGTCCTACGCCAACAGACATTTGAGTGTACAAATGCCTACCTGGGACTGCAAATAAAGTGTGAAATTCTGCTAACACAAAATTACAGGTCATATCTTAAAAAAAAAAATGGATCTTCATTTGTATACTTAGCCCCCTTTTTATTGTAGGCATCACTAAACAATAGGTCTGGATTACTTTCAATGACTGTTAGTTCCGGAGGTGTATAACAGTATAAAAAAAAAATCTCCTGTCATCAGGTTTAAATTTACTATCAATCCATGCAATTAAATGTTCTTTTTGGTATCAAGGATCTGGATGAAAAGTGAATTTTCACTAATCCATTCATTATTTTATATACGTCCAGTATGTCACTCTTCATTCTCCACCTCTCTAATCTAAAGTCACAATCTTTCTAATCTTTCTAATTCCACCACAGTATAAATTGGCTCAAATCTCTTATCAGTTAACTGCTATTCTTTGGATCTTTTCAAGTACATCATGTCCTTTTCAAGGTGAGATGACACAGCCACAATTAAGGTGACAAAATAAGTCTAATACATATTAAAATGTCATTCTTATTATACCTTTAATTTTCCCGGTAGTCAATTTACCTTTCATTTGGATTTTGAGCAGGTTTTTAAATGGAGATAGAGCAGCTGTTTTTCTGTCAAGGGAAATATAAATCTTTGTATTTAATTTTCTGATTGCATTTGTTTTCCTTCTGATGCTGTGTTTTGTATTTGTTATTTATATGACTAATTACAGAACTGTGTTTGGAATCATATGAACTTGGCAACCAGCCTTTGATGGTTCCAATAAATTGTTCACAAGATAAGCTATAATTAGACAAACTAAGGAGAACAATGGTTTACAAACCTAAGATACCTGCACCTTACTAAAATTCCTGGCCTTTCAAGTGAAATAAGAAATCCTCAGCCTCTGGAGGAAAGGCCACATATTCCACAATAGTTAAAGTATATTCACGGATCATGATTCTTCTTCTGAGAGCATAAAGCCATGGAGACACTTTGGCCTAATAGGAAAACAACTCAGAGATAAAAATGTATCAAGTTCATTATCTCCTACCATGGCACACTTCCTTGATTTGGAGGTGAAATCCTTCCCCAATTTGTTGTCAGCAAGGCTCACACCAAGAATCTGAAGTGGCTGCTTCATTAGAGAAGGGCACCATAATGGGGAAAAAAATACTATATTCTGACGAGGTGGTTGTATGGAGACCTGACACAAATGAACAGGAGAATCAGCCTGCACCCTCTTCAATGAAAGAATTTTGCATCACGGGCACCAGTGAGAATGCTTCAGGTATGAAGGAGAAGCATATACATTACACCAACTCTGAACTCACCAAAACACCCATAATAATTCAAGGGGGGCAGAGAGAGAGAGAGAGAGAGAGAGAGAGAAGTCCTTGCCTCCCTTCTTTTTAGGAACAATAACAAACTAAATGGGTCCCTCACGGCCCTCATTGAGATGGGGAAAACGTCCTTTCCCTTCCATTGAGCAGGAAGGCAGACTTAACAGGCAGTATTAACTGATTACAGAATCTCTGCAAGCATGTACATATGTTTATATATGCATACAGATATAAAATATTCTACCCTAGAAGGAACTATCAGAATTCCCCAATGCCACTATTTTCACTATGTTTCTTCACACAGCCCAAACCCTTCATCCCGTCTTAAGCTTCATGGTCCAAAAGGCATCCAAAGCACTAAAAGAGACACCGATTTTACCTTTGGAGCCATCACGAAGATGATCTCACAGAACTTAGCAATGCCTATGTTATTTACTGTCATGAGAACAATCTGGCAGGATGAGAGTGAGACCTGAGAATAACTCTAATACCTTCCATCCTGCTCCAGGCATACATTGCCAGGTATCTGTAGAAAGTAAAGGACAAGAGCAAGAGAGTTACAACAACAGCCAATCCATTCTGATCTGCAGCAATGGTGCTCACACACAAGCCCATCTTGTTCTAGGTAAATATTTCATACACACAGATAGATATTTTCCACGTATCTGTTGGGAATTGTACTCCAACTATAAGAGAAAGATTAGATAAATTAACAGATGTATTGGAGCATAAGCTTTCGGGGGTGAATGCCCACTTCATCAGACACATGCGTCTGACGAAGTGGGCATTCACCCACGAAAGCTTATGCTCCAATACATCTGTTAGTCTTAAAGGTGCCACAGGACCCTCTGTTGCTTTTTACAGATCCAGACTAACACGGCTACCCCTCTGATATTAGATAAATTGGCTCCAAACTCCAACAAAGGATACATGCAAGTGTAACGCCCACAGACCCCGGTCGTCGGCAGGCAGGATTGAACCTGGGACCTATGGAGCTTAGTGCATGAGCCTCTACCGTACGAGTTAAAAGCCATATGGCTCATTGCTAAGGCTGTAGAGCAGACTCATTAATCTTCTCTCTAAGTGGTCTCAGTGCCACTAGACAGAACAGAACACCACACCCAGAAGATGTGTGGGTTACTCAAGCAAGGTCAGACAAATTTGCTCCATATTCAGGCAGTGGAAAACAACACTTAAATGAGAATATAATAATGCTTCACATCAATATGGCACTTTAAAAGATATTATAAATTATATCTATTTATAGGTGATTATATCTATTAACTGGTCCCCGAAAAAACAAATGGCATGGAAACTTAATACTGGATCCCTAAACATCAGGAGAGTGACCAACCAGTTAACAGGAAAAATATATTGACTTTTCTGAAAAAATGAAGTCTCTTTACAGGCTGCGCTGCCAAAAACCTCTAACCCTCTAACCACAAGACAGCTCAAGGCCAGGTAATTTGAAGCCTTAACCCACACAAACTAGGTGGTGTCTTGAGGCAGCAATTTTATAATGAAAGTTATATTTTTATGAATTTTAGACTGAACAGTTTATGTATAAGGGAAAATAATAGCTACTGTTTGGACACTGGAAATAGAGAAGGACAGAGCTGTGCATATAACTTTTTTTGATTTGGTGTAAAAAAAAAATCATTTCAGACTGAAATGTTTGTTTCAACCCCAGATAATATGTTTGGTTTGGGCTTTTTAAAATCTTTAAAAAAAAAATAGAATTGAAGTAAAATTCAAAACAAGAAGTTGTTTCAAATCAAAATCAAAATGTTTTGATTTTGTTTCAGATTTTTCTTTTTTTTAACTGAAGCGACAGAATGTTTTGGTTGACCTGAATCTACATTTTTTTGGCTGAAAGTATTTCATTGATTCAGGAAAGTTTTGTAAAAATATGGCATCTGAACAATAGATTGTATTATCTGAAAAATAAGTGGGAAGAGAATTGTGGCAAATAAGTGGGATAGATAGTTTTAAAAAAAGGAAAAGAAAAATCAATATGAAGTGGATTTGAAAAGAGTTCTCACTTAAGCCAGGATAATGGCAAGAATTCAAAGGGATAATGCTCTTAAGGTGCTTATATTTTCCTGTTGTACATGTTCTGGATACCTCGTTGTATGGCATAGAAAAAGTAGTAATTGTTTGCAATTAAACAGGAAACTGGGCAGTAAAGCTGGGGATTCACAACTGATGACTCTTTCCAATCATCTGGCTACTTCCAGGCACACACATGGTGAGGCTCACTTAATGATATGTTAAAAATGGGCTTGAGCCTGCAACTGCTGATGGAAAGATCTAATAAACCTTGAGCTCTACAGAAAGCTAATTGGCCAGATTCTATGATATAAAAGAAATGACTGCCATATTTTTAAGCAGTGGCAGAGTTGAATAATTTTTTGCTTCTATTACTCAAGTATCCTTTAATGCTCTGAATGGCTTTGCTAAATTTTCGTGAATGGCACTGACTAAATCATTGTCATCAGCAGCCCGCATTTGCTGAATTTCTGCCACAGATTACTGCCAATAAAGAGAGGCAGATATTTGTCTGCAGTAAAATAGACAGATGGTCAGTTAATCTTAGGCCTTTGCAAATTGCAAGTGAGAATATTACTAAAGGATAAATGATCAAATAACATCCATACTCTGCCTTAGTTTGAAACCCACACATATATACGAATTAAACTCCAGCCTTGTATCCTTGCTGTTGTGCCCAGGTAGAACTCATGAGTACATCATACTATGTAAAAATTCCCCAGAGAAAATCTGTGTAAAAGGGAATTAAATTGGTCATGTCCCAGCTATCTGCCAAGTGGGACTAGTTGAAATTTTTATAGTGAGAACTTCTTTTTTAAATTAAATGCACTTCTTTTAAAAATAGAAATGTTTCATGAAAAATTGTTGGCATCAAAATATTTCATTTTGAAAGAGTGATTTAAAAGAAAAAAAATTTAAAACCTCAAAATGGTTACTGAATTTTTTGTTTACCAAAAATGTATTTTCAGGGAATGAAAAACATTGATAACTATTCTGATAACGTTTTCAATGTTTTGATAACAATTGTGGGAAAAAATGAAAATTGGGGTTCTCTTAAACAATTCAAAGCAAAAACCATTTTGAAATTTCCATTTCCCCCCCCCCCCCCAAAAAAATATGTGTTTTAATTTTCCCACCCAGTTCTAGTGACAAGTTCTGCTTCTTCTTTAGCACAATTAAAGCCTGGCACCTTCGGTGAAGGTCTGATGAAACCAGTGGTAGAACGTTCTTCCAGCTTTCAATCCTCCCTTTGTCTGCTTTTGTTCTGGAGGTTATTTTGGTTATCCACTATACTAGGATTCTCTCGTAGGCCTGGTCAACATAAAATTTAAATATTTTGGTAAGGAGTGTGATTTCTTCTTACAAATATAATTATAACCCCTAATATGGGCTTAGTTATACCAGTTTAAAATGTGTCTTGTACTGTATATTTACTCTCCTAAAATTGTGGAAATAAAGTTATAAAGGCATAAAGGTGCTTTTACCTGTAAACTCATCCACAGTACTGGGTTGTATTGCTTTAACCATGCTAGTTTCAAACATATATAAAAACTGTTGTGTAGACAATCCCTTACTAAGCCAATCCTACCTCTCCAGTGTTTGACGATCCCACATTTTTCTGAAACTGAAGAGGAATTGCTTTCCCCCTTTGGTGATTCTAGCAGCACTGGAGATGCTAGCTTTCCCTGATCCATGTGCTTGAAATGAGCCATAGCCTGGTGTTATAATTTGAATAATTTTGCTGAGCCACTAAATAAGCAAAGACGGAATGTGGAGACAAGGTGTTGTCATTGTGTTTGCTTATGGCTACGGTAGAATTTGCAGTGAAGAAACCGGTTAGGTTATGGTACCTTTCCTAGAACCTTCTAAGGAAAAGTGAGCAATGACCAAAACCAATGCCAGATCACCAGACATAAAGCAAATTGACTGGCTGTATGTGCTATGAACCAGACAAATGGAAATCAAGCCAACACACACTCACCTTCACAGGATCCTTGGAGGCCTGGTACTGAGCAGCTGAGAACCAGGGCAAAAGATGCAACATTTCAACAGTACATGCAAATGTCAGAAGCAACAGGGCAACCAACAGATCAGGCTTTTCAGCTATCTAGAGGAAGTTTTAAAAAGGAGACACACTCCGATAATTTGCAGGTCATCAGGTGAGTCAGACAGGATACCCACCGTAACATCAGGAAGAGGCCAGAACATCTGCAGTTGCACTTGTGTTAACTTCAAAGCTGAATTTTGCCTTTTACTCTTGTATGTGAAAGGTCTAACTTTGATTCTTTGGAATAAAAATTTGAGATTATAAAATCTCTCAAGGAAACCCTCTGCCACAAAATGGCTTGAGAAAAATAGCTCAAGTGCTTTTGAAGAAGAGATCAGAGATAATGAAAAAAAAAAAAAAACCTCTTCTGGTTATTAAGATATGGTAGAGAACTACCACTGTCAGAGAGCAGATGATCCATTGTTTAAAAAGTTGCATAGAAAAAAAGTGGAAGAATTCATAAGCAATATTATTCTCCATTATTTTGTATACAAAAATCCTGGACAGGCTGCAGAGAAACTTGCATGGAAATCTGAAAGGAGAAGTTTTGTTTTAGAAGAAGATATTATAGATGTGCTACATCTTCATAAACTGAGAAATGTATGAAATATGGAAGAAAATAGTGATTGTTGTAACCTTTATGCAGACCTTGTGTCTTATTTAACTTCACTGATGACTATTATAACCGAAGTTAGAATTAAATCAGCACTAATTTTCCCATCCGATAATGGAAGATCTTTTATTCTAATCACATTGATCCATGAGAGGGAAACAAAAACAAAAACAAACAAACAAACAAAACAAACAAACATTTACCACAGTCTATGGCATTGTCTCCCTTGGAATATTCCATCATTGCATTTTTTTTTATGTTTACACTTAATAAATTCCCTAATCTGCAAATAAAATATTAATAAAAGCCAAAATAAGGTAACATTTAAATCCAAACTCCAAAATATTTGGTGTTAGGTTTCGATAAACACAAACTTTTATATCCCGCAATTTAGGTAGAAGAGGATTCATCTCATGAGTTTTCCAATGCTGCCTGTTTTGAAGTTGTCAAACAGTACCACTGAGGATATCTTCCCTGGAATATCAAATTTTTATTTCAGGTCTTAGCCAGAACCTGGAAGTGCGAATGTCTGCACTAATCAAAAAGTGGTAAAACCCAAATAAAGTTTAAAAACAACAACAACAACAACATTCAACAATTTTTTTCAAGTCTTAATAACGTTTTGATTTGGATTCACTTTAGGATTCTGAGAAGCTTCTTGCTTCACCCAAGCCCATTTCACCATGCCTAGTAAAGTATTGTGGTAAATGACCTAATCACTCCATCATATCCTGGTCAAGAAAATATACCAGAGAAGGTTTATATGAAGAATGATGGTGAAGGCAAACATTTTCAGATTTGGGCCACTAAGTCTGCTTGCCAGCACCTTAATAAGTAGCTTGATTTTCAGAGGGCCTCACACAAGCTTCCAAATTTTGACTCACACCAAAAGTTGGAAACCTCTATGTGACAAAAAAAGATACAATGCATATTTGCCCTTCTGATTTGTTCAACGTTATCAGAAATCTCCTCACCACACAGAATGACTTAAAAACACAAAAAAACAAACCAAAACTACAAATGTTCTTTTCAGAGTGTAAGTTTTTATTTTTCATTTGATTTTGGCAGGGATAGTGTTATTCCATCAGGACTGCAAGAAAACTTCCAGCACCTGAGGCTTTGTTGTTAAAATCAAATACAAGTTAAAAATTATTCATAGGCCCATCTGACAATGCCATTACGAGGACACAGCTGGCAATATAGCTTTATACATAATCGTAATAACCAAACCCTTCCCGTTTTGGACTTTTTCCTCATTTTTTCCCTGTTATATCAGCAAAGTCATTCAATTGTCTCAGTCAGTGCTAGTGTAGTACAGGGTTTATAATCAAAACAAAACCCCAACCATTGTAATAGCTGGCTAAAACTTTGAGACCTATGTTTCATGGGTACTCAGTCCAACCTCTGATACTGCACCAGAAATTATTCATGTTCACATATACAATATTTCACATGTATGTTTTTAAAAGTTCAAATGTGTAAATCCAGGTAATTAAACAAATATTTAAGCAATCTGTATGTTTATGGGGCTTTTTTGCCTGAGAAAACTTGCACGTGAAAATTTGTGTACATAAAAACATGCAGGTACAACATTAAAAAGGTGTTTTAGGAAATTTGCCCTTTTAAATGTTAACATTCAGAAAGTGCATTCTAAGTCTCTCAATGTGACTCCACAGAGGCAAAAAGGTCTGCCTGAGTACATCATATTGTAGGATCGGTGCCCAACTCAGACAAAACATCTAAATTGTTTTTGAAATTTTTAAGTAGGGTTCTGCTCTGAAGAGTGATTATGTCTAATTGACATCTCTCACTCAATAGCTCTGCTTGCTGTGTATATTCAGATTCATAACTGCTCACTTTAGTAAAAAGGTGGATTTATGCAGTTTTTTAAATTCTGTTGTACCTGGAAAGCCAGCATGGCTTACAGAAAGAAAGTTTCAAGTAAATCATGAACAGAACTGTTTAGTAAATGCCAATCAGTTATTCCTGTACAAACTCATATAAGACAATGCATTGAACAGGTGCACTGAGGGTCTAATTAGTCTTGGAGAGCCTTAATTATCAGTGGATATGGATATGATGGAATGAACCTAACGTGCCTCTCAGAGCTCAGATTGAATTTGCAAGGCTGGTAGGAGTAGCCCCATTTTATTTTGAAACCAAGTACAGTTGACATGGAAATTATAGATTTATAAAACAATTGACTTCAGTGAGTTAAGCCAATATTGAGCACCTTTGAAAATCCCATCCTATATATGAAGGGTGAAGAGCTGTGAATGAAGCAAATTTATGAGATTCAGTAGAGAGGATTATTTAGCTACTAATATTTTGGACTCTTCACACATATTTGCTTGGTTCAAAGGATCTATTTAGGGACAGGGATGACTCTGGTTCGGGTTGATTAAAATTCTGGTAGGATTTCTACAGGTATCAGAGTTCTAGGAACATTACTATAAAGTATCTCGTTCATTTGTCATGCACAGAAGACCAATACTCGGGCTGGTGCCATGTTCACATGATGCATCAGGTAGGACCAGAATTAAGATATAAAACTAGCTACTGGATTGCAGGGGCAGAAGTTAGCAGCAAAGAGCTGTCAAGAGACTGAAGAGGCTCATGATCTAGTGTAAAGAACAACTGTGATTGACAGCTAGCTCAGAGATTATTGGGAGGAAGCAAAATAAATTAAGTCTGTTTTACAGGACTTGTTCCACTATTGACACATCAATAAACTGACACATGTAATGGCTGATGTGTTGTCATTATTTTATAGTATTGTTTAAAGTGTTTATGACTCATCACTCATGTAGTACCTAATATGCAGTCCTCACTGTGCAACATTTATGTTTAACACAGAATTCAATTGCATTTAAAGTATGATATGCTTTTAAAAAGTTTATTAAAAATGAACTTTAAGGGTTTTTGATGCCATTCCAATACTTTACAAAGAATCCATTCTCAGTCATCCCAGAATCCACTTCTACTTATATTATGACCAGGGGCTTGAACCAGAGTCTTATTGGGGAGAAAAATTCAGTCTGTGTCATGTATTTCTTGCTTTGGGGATAAAGATAAGGTATAAATTATTGAGTGTAATCAGGGACATGGGACAAAAAAGTCCTGGAAGTAGGGTTTCAGCCTTTAACAACATTCTTGTTAGAAACTCTGATGTAGCCAAAAATCAACAGTCAAGAGATAGAAATCAACTCCTTTAACTGTGTCTCTGTTTCCTGTTTGGACCCCTCTTTAGCAGGGTTAGAAGAGGGGAAAAAAAGCATTTTACCCAATTTAGCAACTGCAGCTAGGAAGGACATGGTTCTGTGTCCTAGAACAGAATGTTGGCCAAGAAATCTGAAACCAGGAGTGAGACACTGGAGGCAGGTATAGAGCACTGGGGAAACCTGAATCTGGCAGCGGGGAAGGGTCCAAAAGAAAACTAACTAGGAGTGGGGAAGGTTCAATCTGGGATTTAAATCTTGCAGTTCAGGATTTTCCCAAACACCACACTCCGAAGTTGGGATCTTTCTTGGGCAACCTGAATATTCAGAGAATGGTTGGGGAGAGGACAGTAACACATTACCTTCCATGGGTGGAGGCAGCCTAGAGCTGGTAGTTTATCCATTAGGGGCAGGGGGTGGGGGGGAAATCAACCTGAGCAATAGCCAGAGATATATGGAAAGTTGCTGCTGGCAGTAAGATGAAGCTGGAAGAATTGCTGGGAAACAGAGCGGGAAGGAAGGCTGGAGTGGGCATATTTTAATAGGCATTAGGGCAGCCGTCCAATAATGTTACCAAAGAAAAAAGTCTGAACTACAGGCACTATACATTGGTCTCTGCTAAACTGTTTGAGGGAAATCAGCTGTTGGTCAAATTTGCAGAAGGGATCAATTCTCTGTTTATGAGGGCCAACACATGAAAGAATGCCAACACATGCCCCTTCTCTATTTTTGCCAGTAAAAACTAAGTACTGACAGTTTTTAAACAGATACTGAATTTCTGTAATTACATTCACTCAATCTCCTTCACGTTCTACATCTACTGTTAAACAGGGTGCTTAAAATTCAGCCTGTAACTGTTATAATGTGTTTATTGCACAATATTACAATTCAGCTGGATTTGCATATCAAGTAAAAGAGGTGGAGTACTTTAATCACTTGTTCTGTCAAGCAAGAGATTAATATTAATTATAGTATTCCAAGTACCATTTAGCTTCTTAGCCTTCCTGGAGCCGATTACTTTGCAGCACTTTCATGAAAGGTCTGTTTTTTAATTTATTTACAGTACATGAAACCCTGGAAATATATCTTGTATGTCATAAATTGTAAGCAAAATCATATATGTAATGCATAAAACATAAAGCTGGATGTCACTTACAGCCAAAAGATAACAAACCTAAGTGTTTATATTGGGGCTTAAATTCTGTGCAAACAATGTGTAACATATCTAACTATTGCCGGCAATAATTGGTTAATTAAAATGCCCTAAATAAAACATTTTAGTTGCACATTTAGTATATAAAATGTGCATTTAATGGGCTGAAGACTCAAAAGTCTTAAGGTAACATAATATTTATAAGCATTTTCTGTGTCATTAGTCTGATGTCAACATTTTTATGTCACTGAAGTCAGGTTGTGTCAACTGGTTTTGCAAATTGGGTGGAAAATTCCAATAATTCTGTATTTTTTCTGCAAAAGGCTACTATATCCCAGACAGAAAAAAGGTGTTAAGTAACAAAACCAATATTTTCAGCCCTTCCCTCCAATGCAGTACCATTATGTCCATTTAAACAAACATGACACTAATCCAGGCTGGGCCCTTCACTTTCCAAATGTGAGCGCCTCTACCGTCCATTCTGCAGCTAATCACAGCACCTTCTAATTGGGAATGACTACAGAGAACAATGTGAACTCAACTATTTTTACATGCTGAGCTCTGTCCTACTCTACCATCAACCAATAGCAAGAAAGAGAAGTGTGTAGCCAATTTCCAACTCGGGAAACCTAGCAAGCCATGCACCCTGCATATGGACTCCTATAGCAGAGATTTAAGTGCCTACATGCTAATTTAAAGACAGATTAATGATTTTTATGTCCCAGTAAGCACAGATGGACAGGAGTAATAAAATTTGGATATGGGTCTCCAAAACCTAGAACTTGGAAGGGGGGGGGGGCGGGGGGAGGTTTAGCCCATTATAGCAGTAGGGACCAACCTTACACTTCAGATTTGGATCTGGGTTTAATGTTCAGAAATAGGTTTTTAGTTTCTACCAACCAATCAACCAGGTATTAAAATTGGGCTCTCCATATGAGAAGCCAACCCATCAAGAATAAATTGACGCAAATTCCATTAACATGGTGATTTCCCAAATCATGGCAACCATTATTTTATTTCCAAAAGTAAATAGAAAATGCAAAAAAATTCTGTATGAGAAATCAAAAAGGTTATGACAGTTTAGAAAGAAGATGAATAAGAGGTGATAAGATGGAGGCAGATACATTTTAAATGCTTAAGAGAAAAATGGTTTATTTCCCAATTTAAGTTAAAATAATTTTATTCTGAAAAGAAATATGGACCACAAGCGCCATACATTCAGATGTCTGCTATCCATGTGTCATGACTAAGGGTACATTTATGTCACGGAGGTCATGGAAGTCACGGAATCCGTGACTTACCGAGATATCCGTTACATTCTATGCTTTGGCCCCTAAGGCTGCGGGACTCTGGAGCTGGCAGCCAGCAGGGCCCTGGCAGGGTTCCAGTGACAGGCGACAGCAGCGACAGGGGCCCCCTGTAAGGTTCCAGCAACCGGTGACAGACTTCTGAGGGGGCCCCTCCTCAGGGTTCCAGCAATGGGCGACCTTGTGTAGAGGGAGGGGGATGCCTCTGGCGAGCGGCTGGGGGTGTCCTATTTTCATTTTGGGAAATAGGATCACCATGCAGCTTCCAGCAGCTGCTGCAGCCAGAGGGGGAACCCCACAGCTCCCAGCCACCATGGTGGCAGGGGAAACCATGGAGCCACAGCAGCAAAAGTCACAGACAGGTCACAGCTTCCATGAATTTTTGTTTATTGCCCATGACCGGTCCGCGACTTTTTCTAAAAATAACCATGACAAAAATCTTAGCCTTAGTCATGACTGAATGAAAAAACTCTCAGAAATCAGGCAAAATTGGAAATGTAGTTAAATAATGGTAGGACAATAAAATATAGGAGGCCAGGCAATCTAGTATGACTGTTTTGTTATGAGAGCAGCATCTAATGTTAGATTAAAAAGCATGGATTATGCAGTAAGGAGTTAAATCAAATCAGAGTGGAACTTCACTGTAATAGATGAGAGAATAAAGAAGCTGTCTTTCAGACAGCTGAAATGCAAGCAGGACAAAAGAGCAGGATAGAAGAAAACACACAATATAATAAATGGGGACTGCAGACTAAACCTAAAAGCTATCTAGCTGATGATAAATGAGGGCTATAAACCACTTTGTGAGATGTTGCAAGATGCAGAGCTGGTATAAATATGAAACAAATTCTCTCTTACCCAATATGTAACAAACCGGAGTAAGAGTTGCTAGGTATCATCATTAATGGTAAAGGACATCATTGTATTTTACAAAGTAGACACAGATTAAGTCAACTGTATTGCAAGAAATGCAAAATTTATGTTGGATGTTAGGCTAACAATGAGTAAGTTTCCTACTCTATTTTTTTATTGAATAAAGGTAAATAACTGATGTTTGGGAACTAAAAGAAAAATGATACACAAAATAAATGAGGACTTTTATACAGCAACACTTTTACTCTACCCTGTCCTCTTAAAGTTGGTCAAAATCATCAGACCTCTGTGTTCTCTGTGAGATTCCAGATTAGGTCTATAAAGCAAATGGGCATACTGTCAGATGCAGCATAGGAAGCATTTTCTTCCTTATTAGAATTGAATATAGAGTTATCACTGTGATTTCTCTGCTTTCCACCTCAGCAGTCTTCAATGCCACCAGAGTAGAACTGCGTGAAATCACCAATTTGAGATCTATCAGAAGCCACATGGGGAGGGGAAGGGGGGAAACACAATAAATATTTTCATCAGTATTCCCAAGCTTGATCCAGAATGAAATTTCATCATTTCCACAAACTCTGTTGTTCACAGCTAAGCAGATAGAACTATGCAAATAAGTAAATAAATGCTAAACCAGGGCACTAGAAATCCACTTGTTGAACCAACATATTAAAGATATGTGACTCAGTCTGCTCAAGACAAAGCCACACAAAAAAACCCTCTCAATTTAATTGCTTTGTCAATATAAGAAAATAAAGCAACTACCAGGCAAACATCTTGCCCAGTGGTGCTTAAAATGGCTCTTGAAGGACTTGTTTACATAAAACCGTTCTAGTTCCCAGACATGTACTCTGTCAGCCTGTCAATTACAATTGCACGGTCAGTCTTTTATTCTGTGATGCACCTCTTAACAGTTTCATGTAAATGAGCAGTAGACACATCTATCATGAGGCGGTTGCACTGCCCATTTCAACCCCTTAACCACCAAATTCCACTGTACCAATCTTTCATGATTTGACTGCAATAATTTCTCCTTTGTGCTACCACACCATAGCGCAGTGTGTGACTGTGGCACAAAGACATTTCTACAGCTTTCACAAGCCAGAAGTAGTAGGAGGCTAAGGTGATCTGGTCTCATCAAGACTGATCACACTGACATTTAACTAAGAACAAATGATTGATATAGTTAGTATTTGTGGATTAGTATGTGAGTGTGTCTGACACATATCAGTAGCATCGAAGTCCATCAGTTGATGCTACTGGAGAGCTGGAAATGGAATTATTATTCTTAGTCAGAATCTAGAAGAACTAACTTCTGCCCTCAGTGCCTGCTGATAATAGAAGAATGGAAAATAATAGAATCACAGACTCATAGGACTGGAAGGAGCCATTATAGGTCATCTAGTCCAGTCCCCTGCATTGACACAGGACTACGTATTATTTATACCATCCCTGACAGGTGTTTGCCTAACCAGTTCTTAAAACTGCCAATGAGGGAGCTTCCCTAGGTAATTTGCTCCAGAGCTTAACTATTCTTACCGTTAGGAAGTTTTTCCTAATGTCTATCCTAAATCTCCCTTGCTGAAATTTAAGCCCATTACTTCTTTTGCTGTCCTCAGTGGATAAGGAAAACAACCTTAAAGACTGTTACATCACCCCATGAGTCTTCTTTTCTCCAAACTAAACAAACCCATTTTTTCAATGTTTCCTCATAGGTCATGTTTCCTAGACCTTTAAACATTTTTTGTTGCTCTTCTCTGAACAGTCTCCTATTTGTCCACATCTTTCCCAAAGTGTGGTGCCCAGAATGGACACAGTATTCCAGCTGAGGCCTTATCAGTGCTGGGTAGAGTGGAAGAATTACTTTTCATGGCTTGCTTAGAACATTCCTGCTAATACATCCCAAAATGATGTTTGCTTTTCCCCCCCATTTTTTTGCAACAGTGTTGCATTGCTGTCTCATATTTAGTTTGTGATTCACTATAACAGAGCCAGGACAAATCGCTGTGGGACCCCACTCAATATGCCCTTCCAGCTTGTCTGTGAACCATTGATAACTACTCTCTGAATATGGTTTTCCAACCAGTTGTGCACACACCTTATAGTAAGTTCATCTAAGCTATATTTGCCTAGTTTGTTTATGAGAAGTTCATGTGAGACAGTATCAAAAGCCTTACTAGAGTCAAGATATATCACATCTACTGCTTTCCCCCACATCCACAAAGCTTGTTACCCTGTTAAAGAAGGATATTAGGTTGGTTTGAAATGGTTTGTTCTTGACAAATCCATGTCGACTGTTACTTATCACATTATTGGTCTTCTAGCAACTTACAAATTGATTGATTATTTGCTTCATTATCTTTCAGGATACCAAAGTTAAACTGTCAATAATTGCTTCTTATACATAGCTACTATATTTGCCCTTTTCCAGTCCTCTGGGATCTTTCCCGTCCTTCATGAATTCTCAAAGATAATCACTAATCGCTCAGAGATCTCTTCAGCCAGTTCCTTAAATATTCTAAGACATTTTGTTAGGCCCTACCAACTTGAAGACATCTAATTTGTCTAAGTAATTCTTAACTTGTTCTTTCCCTACTTTAGCCTCAGATCCTACCCCATTTATACTGATGTTCAGTATATCAGTCATTCAGTCACTGCTAACCTCATTGAGGCCTCATTGAGTAATGGGCCTCCCCTGTCCTTGGTTTTCCTTATGCTTCTAATGTATTTGTAAAGTGTTTTCTTGTTACCCTCTATTTCCTTAGCTACTTTAATCTTGTTTTGTGCCTTGGCCTTTCCAAGTTTGTCCCTACATGCTTGTGTTGTTTTTGATATTCATCCTTCATCATTTGACCTACTTTCCACTTTTTTATGACTCTTTTGAATTTCAGGTCATTGATGATCTCCTGGTTAATCCAGCATGGTCTCTTATACTTCCTATCTTTCCTATGCATTGGGATAGTTTGCTCTTGAGTGCCTTTAATAATGTCTTCCTTAAAAAACTGCCAATTTTCCTGAACTCTTTTTTGTTTATATGTGGTTCCCATGGGATCTTACTGACCAATGCTCTGAATTTGCTAAAGCCTGCCTTCCTGTAGTGCATTGTCTTTATCCTGCTGTTTTACCTCCAACTGTTCCTTAGAATTATGAACTTTATCATTTCATGATCACTTTCATCAAAGCTTCCTTTTGCCTTTAAATTCTCAACCACTTCCTCCGTTTATCAAAATCCAGTCTAGAAGAGCCTCTCCCCTAGTCACTTCCTCCCGCTTCTGCAATAAAAAAAAAGTCTCCAATGCATTCTAAGAACTTGTTGGATAATCTTTGACCTGCTGTATTATTTTTCCGACTGATGTGTGGGTAGTTGAAGTCACCCACCACTATTAAGTCTTATGTTTTGGACGATTTTGTTAGTTTATAAAAAAGCCTCATTCACCTCTTTTGCCTGGGTAGGTGGTTTATACTAGACCCCTATCATGACATCACTCTTGCTTTTTTTTAAATCCCTTTTAACTCTACCCAGAGACTTTCAACAGGTCTGCCTCCCACTCAGGGCCGGTGCTACCATTAAGGCAAACTAGGCGGTTGCCTAGGGCGCCAAGATTTGGGGGGTGCCAAAAAGTTGTTTGGCACCGCAAGCCTGGGAGGGGAGGGGAGAAGGATTAGAGCGGGGGCAGCGTGCTCGGGGAGGAGGCGGAGCAGAGGTGAGCTGGGGTGGGGAGCTGCCGCACGGCTCCCCGGGGGGGGGGGGAGAGCGGTCGTGGGGGGCGCCTCAGGGCAGAGGGGGGGGCGAGGAGCTGCCCCAGGGCTGGGGGGTGCGCAAGGTGGAAGTTTCGCCTAGGGTGCGAAACTTCCTTGCACTGGCCCTGCTCCCACTTCTATCTCAACCTCAGTGTAAGTGTATACATCTTTGATATACAAAGCAACACCTCCTCTCTTTTTTCCCTGCCTGTCCTTCCTTAATCTGTATCTTTCTATGCCAATATTCCAGTCATGTGAATTATCCCACCAAGTCTCTGTGATGACAATTATAATTGTGATTATTCACTAGTATTTCTAGTTCTTCCTGTTTATTCCCCATACTTCTTGTGTTAATATACAAACATCTATGATGTTCATTAGATTTCCCCTCTATATTCCTTGTCTCTCTTTGTCCCTTCTATGATTGTCCAAGTTCCCCTCAGATTTCAACCCTTCACCAAGGTCTCCACATTTTGGACTTACTTGTGGGCTTTTGTCTCCTGCCCCCATCATACCTAATTTAAAGTCCACCTCACTAAGTAATCCAGTCTGTATCTGGAGGTACCCTTCCCCTGTCTTGATAGATGGATGACATCTCTGCTCAGCAGTCCTTCTTCTAAGATCATCATCCCATGGTCAAGAAAGCCAAAGTGCTCCTGTTAGTGTTTACCACACTACTGTTTCCACCTCTGCCTTGATTGCACTGTCACAAGCTGCACCTGCCTCCCTTGGCATTGGTGCTGTACAGACAACTACTGTAATGATTACCCATATGTTATATATTTTCCAGATTGTCTTTGAAAACATACCAGCCCCTGAGAACAAAGTCAGAAGTGTAGTTTAGGAGTAAGATTTTATTTGGCAACCAACTTTTAACAAAACTATGTGCCCGATATTGCACACACAAACATCCTGTAAACTTGGTTTTCTGATTTCAGAAGGAGATTGTGGGATGAAGCAGATCAAGAAAGACACTATGAAAGAGGATTATTTCCTTCAGAATTTTGTATTAATACTTAAAGGTTAGCCTTCTTGAAAGGATAAATTGCCCCTGGAGAGGAGAGGTATTAGTAATGGAGAAATGAGATATCACTTTTGGACATATTAATTCATAAACAAAACAAACTTCTTATTCTTCGAAGTATTTATAGAGAAATATTGCAAGAAATATGTGAAGGTTTTTAAAAAGCAAGAAAGAGCACAATGAGGTAGAATGCCCAGGAATCCATCAAGAGATAGCATGGGATGAAATGCATCTTTTGTTTAAATCAGTAGACTAAAATCATCAAACACACAGTATTATATAAGGAGGATTTCAACAGATTACCAACTCTAAGTATATAAATATTCTAAAGTTATATTTATTACTGATGGCAATTTGTCATTTGTGGAAGTGCAGGGTGTTCCAATAATATGAATGAGACTGTGAAAGTTACCTGAAACCCACATTCTCGAAGCCTGGTGATAATAATTAGAAGCTCAGTTATGACTCTTACAGCGATCGCAGCACTGGAGAAAGAATCAGATGAAAGCATGATGCCTGCAGAGGCCAGAAAAGCATAATGCTTCTAAATCCCTATGCTTACAGAAAGGACTTGCTTCCTTTGGAAAAGGTGTGGTTTGCTCTTCCACCTTATGCAGTCCTTATCTGTTGTGTGGAGTATGACCACAACTACAGTAAAACCACAACCCAGACAAATAGCTCTGCCTGCAGTACTAGCACCATGCTCCTTGCACTTATGGAACAGGGGCCAGAGTATTATGGTAGCTGGGAGTTCTTTGTACCTGGAGAAAGGATTCTCTGGACCCTCTCTCCCCAGCAGATCCATGTTGAGGCAGCTGTTAGGCCCCCAACAGCTCATTGGGCCCTAGTTCTTCTACAGAAATGTAAACAAAACATAATTCTAGAACTCCAGGTTCGAAGCCTTAGGTCTAACTCATTGATAATGTAGAGCCAGTGTCTGCCAATGTGTGCGCATACAAGTATGCCGTTGTAGTTTTTCATATACAGTAGTAAAAGCTTTCCACGTGAGAGGAAATTTTAATGGAACGTAGAATTATATCAGCATTTCCTGTGTGAGAAGAGTTGCTGAGGGTCAATGAAGAAGAATATTTTTCAAGTGTAACAAATGCAGAAACACCTCATCTTCATAATGCTTTCACTGGTCCTCTGAAAATCCACAGAAGGTTCTGCAGACTGGAGACATTTCTCATTTCGTACCTTGGTCAGGTGGGTGATCATAGAATATAAAATATAAATATCTACTGCACATTGGTTAAGGACCTCCTAAAAGGCATTGTTATCCATGCACAGTACTGCTGCTATGTTTTTAGTGCACAAGAAAAGTTTACTTAATTTGTATGCACAATTACTTTGTAGAGTCATTGAGTGAAAGGCTGGAAGGGATCATTAAATCTTCTCCTCTGACCTGTATATCACAGGTCATTAAATTGCACCCAGTTATCCCTGTATGAAGCCCAATAACTTGTGAGAGTAAATAGACTGTAAAAGGAGGTGAAGGGTTTGTAGATCTCAGCAACTGTGGGATTGGCAGAGTAAAGGTATGTGTGTTAACAGGTCATATTGGACACTGCTGATAGAGTTACAGTTAAGGTTGCATGGACACCCTTAACTCTGTATTTCCTCATCTAGTTTTGCTCAACAGTAGATGTTCCACAAGAGGACAACATGCCATCAAGCAAACTTAACTTTGTGTTAACGTAGTTTTTTACCATTGAATTTCCTAGTATTTTTAAAAGCAGGAAAAGATGCATGTTGCTGGTAGGATTTAGTAGTCATTAAAGCAGTTGTACATATGTCTCAGAACTAGCATATGAGCTGGTAGCCTCTCTGTCTCTCATACACACACCCTGATTCAGTCACATGTCTCTAGCCATAGCTCTGACCCATTCACTGCATTCTCCCCTCAAACCTGGCCTCCCCACCACAAGCAGGGAATGCATCTCCCTGAAACCTTCTCTCCTTGGCAGATAAATCTTTCTATCACAATTACTTTCTCCCTCCTATAACCGACTCACATGCAATGCCTGGAGCAAAGGGCAACTGTGGAATAGTGTTTCTGGTTGTGTTTTGCAATGGTTGGAAGGTGGAGTTTATAGTAGGGCTGGCAAGAGAAGTTACAGATAGTAGTTTGGAACAGAAACCCTGACAACTTTATGATTGAGAGAATGATCCTCTGACCCCTCTCCAGTAGAGCTATCCCATTGCCAAGAACCACTAGGTACGTCTACACTGCATTTTAAAACTGGTGGCAGCAAGTCTCAGAAACAGGTCTATAGACCCAGACTCATACTACAGTGCTCAAAACAGCTGTGTAGAGTTTCAGACTTGAGCCTGACCTTGGGCTCTGAAGCCCAAGGAGGAGACAGGATTCAGAGCCCAAACCACAATATTTACACTGCTATTTTTAGCACCATAGCACAAGCCCAAGTCTCTAGGACTGGGCACCGAGACTTGCTGCCCTGGGTTTTAAAACAGTGTAGACATACCAATTGAGGGGTCAGAGCTTGTAATATTTCTATATCATACAGTGCACATTTTCTGTTCATCCATGAACCCTCAAATTTTCCAATTAATGTTCTTCCAACATTTATTACTAGCTTTCATGCAGTATTGAGTTGCCCTGGCAGAGATCGTGTTTGCATTG
Organism: Emys orbicularis; assembly: GCF_028017835.1. NCBI lineage: Eukaryota > Metazoa > Chordata > Testudines > Emydidae > Emys > Emys orbicularis. Next base: position 76,201,643 of record NC_088691.1, on the reverse strand, counting down.
GCAGGTTGCGATGCACTGGCAGAGCCGGGGGGCTGCCAAGCCTCCCTCACTGGAGCCCTAATCTCTCATCTCCTTTACCATGCATCCCCCATTTATTCCCCACACCATAACCCCTCTACCCCTATTCCCTCACTCCTCTGCCCCTAATACTCCTCTCAGGAAGCACTGATGTCTGATTTTTCTTCCAAATATTTTCTTACATTCCCCAAAAATGTGATGCCACCCATGACTCAAGTTGTAGCAACCTCCAGCTATTCAGTCCAGAATTCCTTTTGTTTTGTTCTAGGTGGAGGTGTGTGATTAACTTAGTTATGCTAATTGAAGGGTGAGTTCACAGCGATCAAGAGGTCCATAATTCATCTAGTCATTAGTATCCCTCAGTTTAACTGTACAAGGCAGAAAAATAAAACTTTTGTTGGGGGAGGAAAGGGCTATAACTTGGGAACCCCTGGTCAAAGAACCCCACATTTGGATACTAACAGTACTCCCAACTCCCATTAGGTGCACCAACTTTCAAAGCAATACAGTTAACAATTTGCATTTTAGAGCATTTTCAAGAGCTGAACTTAAAAGCACATAAAATGTCTGTTTTTCTGTATCAGTGCATGCAAACTGTAAAAAATAAACACACACACACACACACACTTTCTTAAATGCTATTGTCAGTTTGAGTCCGCCAAAGATGTAGTGTGTGCCATGCACTACCTTAGGTATAACTCGACAGATTGAGACCACTGTGACCTACATCAGATCAAACCCCCCCTCCAAAAACAACAAAACACCATGAATAACAATCTAGATTTTTTCTTCAAATGGCTATTACTTAGTAAGCTTGTGTCTCCAGAACATCTGGCTGAAGTGACTCCAAATTTGGGTCACTAATCCTACATTGCACCCTCAAAAGGCACACCGAATTTCAAAGAAATTCAACTTAGAGTGTCAATTTTAGAGGACTTAGAATTTTCCACTTTAAACAGATGCAACCTGAACTTTAGTGGTACTCATGCACCGCTATAATATAGAATTTTCCTTATACTTAGTATAAGAATTCTCATGATGCCATGTTTGTTTAATAATATGTAAGCAATGAGAGGACTTATCAAGATAATATCATGTAACAATTCCAAAAGCAGCTCAGCCTCTGGGGTTTAATCATCAGGGAAGTATAGAACTTCAGCTGCACAACCACCATATACTTTCTCCAGTTGCTGTACCTTGAGGATATATTAACATATGCACTTTTGAAATTTCTCTCTAGATCCTCAAAGATCGCTTCTAAAATTGTGACAGCATTAGTCAGCCAACTTGGATGCGATGATGTTTTCAATGACAACCTGGGGAGATCTAAAGGGCAAACCACATTTTTGACAACATTGAGTGCCACTGTCAGGGCTTTGTTTTGTTTTTTCTTTTTTGTGTTGGAAAACATGTTAAAATAGCAAAACCTTCTCCATATTGTAGTGTTTTCACAAGGCCTTTCATACTACAGGTAGATTGTGCTCAAAAATATAAAGCTCAGGTTGTATGAAAAAACATTTTTTACACACTTGGGATCAGCGTGTTTTGGCCGGTGCAGAGAGACCACTTGTCTGTGTTGAATGGCACATTTCAGAATCTTCTGGCCCCTCCCAGCAATGAAAGTGTGCTGGAAAACACGGCTACACCTATTATAAGGCTAGAGGGCTATCAAAGTATAAGCAATACAAGCGCCATGACTACATTACTGAGCTGCCCTAGTTTACCACTCTAATTGCGTGTGCATGACAACATAGCAGCAAAGGCTTTTTAGGTTCCATCCACACTAAATCGTGCAACCAAGTTTGTAACAAGTTAGTGATTAAGTTGTCTCTAGATATGGTCTGTACCAACATGGTTAATAAGTGTACTTCTAGTTACCATAGTAACCAGACATCACCCTTATCAGAAGCCAGTTGTCTTCCTGTATATAGATCACAACACTGACTTTGTGAGTGGGGACCCACTATGTATGGCACCATATGCCAGAGTACAATCATGTACTGCTCTCTATGCATGTACTGTGAACACCCAGACCACCTGCTGAGGCTACAATGGGATGAGTGTTCAGAGCTCCCCATTAAGAACAGCTAAGCAGCACTGGACTAGACAGTGAGGGAAGCTGCAGGGTTGGATGAGGCAGGAAGTGGGGAGGAAAGGTTAACACACAGATCACAGGAACCATTGTTCTACTGAGCTTTCCTCTATTTTTGCTTGGCAGACAGATCCAAATGAAGATTCAAACTGCTTGTGGGCTTCAGATTCAAACACAGTCCCTTGAATTCAAATGCTGTATGTTGGATGTCTAATCATTAGTATTTTAGAACCAGATTTTAAATGGGGAGCTGAGCTCTTCTGAATACCAGGCCACTTGAGGTGCTTCAAAAGTGCTCAGCATCCACCACCATCTCCCATTGTTCCCAGAGGAAGGGTTCCAAATAGAAGTCCCTGTGATCCTGTGCAGACTCTGCACTGCTGCCCTAGCTGTCTCTGCGGCAACCATGCAGAGGATTTCCTTGGCTGGGACCACTGACAGTTGTGTTTATATACGTGCTGCATCCCGATTCCTTTCCAGCATCTCAGCTGTTGTTCTAGACATATAATGGCACACCAACTGGGGGAAAGCACTTGTATGCCCTTTTGGATGCACGGGAGTTATTGGAAGCTGTACCCCTCAGACTAGCCAATCAGCTAGGATGCCCTCTGACCCAGCTACTGTCTACTCCCAAATCTATGAGGAAGTTGACCTCCCACAAGGAGGGGGGGGAAGGGAAGGAGAAGGGGGAGACCCTTAAAGAAAGCAGAGTCTTCTTTCTCCCACTGGCTGCAGGGGCTTATTCTCAGCAAATGTTATCAGTGGGAGCTGCTGGGTACTTGTCAATATTTGTACAAATGCTCAACATTTAATAATTTAATAATTAGTAAGTGGCCTAGGGGAACCGGTTGGGTCAGAGAGTTAACAATAGGATAGAGAATCGTTCCCCTCTGTCACCAGTTTCAGTCCAGCCTGGGTCAGTAAGAATTTATCATCTGATACATAGACACCTCCCCTCAAAAAGACACTGTGGCTTCAGAACAGCTTCTAGTAAATACAGCGTGCTCATATAACAAAACTTCTCCCAGAGCTGGCACTATTTGTCACCCTTACTGGCATTTTAAGACAGGTCAAGGACTGACTGGGACTAGGGAATGGAATTCCCTCTCACTTTTAGATCTTGTCTCTTCACATCAGGATCATGTAACTCTGGTGTACAATGTGGGGAAACTTGCTCAGCCACTGGCTGTGCTGTAGCTGTTGTATGGATAAATTCAAGTTCTCACGCTGGTGCCTTTGCAAGCACTTAATTCACAAAGACATTAAAAATGAAATAATGAGTAGCTGACAAGTTATTTCAGCATAATTGCCTAAGGTTACCATCATTTCCTCTGGCAAAACTGAGGAGCAAGCATATTCACAGCAAAAAGGGAAAAGGCAGCCAACTTGCACAGGGCTGGTGATATGAAGAGTTAGTGCACTATGGAGCTGTTAAATTTGAATTATTTTCTACAACTGTTCTTCCAATATTCATAATGAATTTCAATGAATAATATGTCTGTTTCTGTACCTATGAAAATCTAGAAGTACAGACAATACAGATGTCACCGTAGAGGATTTCAGTGACCTTCAAGTAATAACAGAATAGCCTTTTACTTTAATAGACACGGGCATTATTATAATTCTGTCCTGGTTAGTTACAAAATGTGAGTTATTAAAGCTACATATAGGCAGGTCAGCTGTGCTAGAATGAGGATTTTAAAACAACCAGAAAGAACTCCAGTAGATTACACAAATCATATTCAGTATTTGATAGGCCTGAACTGAAAAGGAATTATTGAGTCCTTTTTAAGAGGACTTGCAAATGCAAAGTACAAATGTAATGACTGTATCAAAGTCAAAGAGTACAAAAGATTTGAGGGTTTTTTTTTCCCCCCTTCTCCAAAGCTCCTTGAAATAATTTCTTTTCCACTTTGGTGGCAAGACTAGTAGATTAAGACATATCACAACTAAGATATCATGCCAAGCCGTCTGTCTCCAAACTGTTGTCCTTGCATAACATTCTCCTACAGTGTGTTAAAAAGCATCTGCAAATAAACATGCTCTGGGAATCACAATCACAATCTTCAGCATATGCATGCTGCACTGGGAAGGCAAAAGTTCAACTCTCAGTCAGATCAAACACATTCTTGTTATTTACAGTTCCTAGAGTTGCCATTTGCTACAGGAAACAGCACATTTGAAAGTAGCCCTCCCAGTGATTAGAAAATTGAAAGCAACTTTTAATCTTGAATCCCACCATGGTTTTTATTAATGGTTTGCTTAGGTTAGCTTGCTGTGCAGTAACACAACACACCACCACCACCACCCTACTCAACAGTGCTACAACAATCAGCCTGCTGAGAAGTGTCTTCTTAAGGTGGCGACTGGATAAAACAGAGAAATAAAGTCAATGTCCATAAAGTATGCAAGCTACTTCTAGAAAGCTACTTCTACTATATCTTCTCAACTATATCTTAGCAGTTCCATTGATTTGAATGGGACTGGAGGATGAAATGGGATTTGGCCCTGGTTTTTTTTTTTTTTTTTTTTGAATAAATTATATTTCCTAAGAAATCAATGCAACTACTGATCGAGTATGATACAATGCTAAAGAACTGATGGTACCTCAGTCTGGTCCTGTAAAATCAGAGGACAACTCCACATTGACAAAAATCTTAATCAGATGAGTAACCCTGGTGATATATCTTAATGAAGAAAGCTATTTAGAGATGCATACTCCCTTTGAATTTGATTGGAGTTGCTTATACACCACAATTGCAATATCCAGTCTGAAGAGTCAATTAAACTTGACAAAAGAACAGAGATTATGGTAAATCATATCTGGACAATCTATTTGACTGAAAAATAACCAATAACTTGTCATTTATGGAAAGTGTTTTCCACTTAAAACTTTTCCACTTACTAGAACAATTTTTCCCTATGAAAAGATGTCACAAATTTCGAGCTAAGATATATTCAGTATCTCAAAGGGAAAGACCTTTCTACTGGAGAACAATCCAGATGCAAACACACACTGTGAAGTTCATGGGAAATGTTCTGATTGCTGCACTCCTTGAAGCAATTCCACATCATAATACATTGCTGTATGTGTGTACTCTACTCAGCAATATAGCAGCCGCAATAGCAAGAAGGTTTCTACACTAGTTAAAGCCAGAATAAAGACTTCTGCACTGTATCTCTTTCTCACTCACTCGTTTTTAGAGCCTGAGCTGCACTGGGATAGGACATAGAATCATAGAATATCAGGGTTGGAAGGGACCTCAGGAGGTCATCTAGTCCAACCCCCTGCTCAAAGCAGGACCAATTCCCAACTAAATCATCCCATACAAACATGCACCATACAAGGCAAGCTGGAAGTATTGGGCATAGGGCAGGAGAAGGCATCATTTTTCCAGGGTACCTGGAGAGAAGCCCCTTTGCAAAAGGAATAATATGTGCGATTCCTAGTGAAGTCTTGTCAGTGCTGTCTCGTACATGGAGGGAGGAAGTGGTGTCAGTGTAAAAAGCCAGTTTTACCAGATGATGGAAAGTCAGCATGGGAGAATTCTCAGGTAGCCTACAGCCACATTATAGGCTTAGAGACAGCTTTCTTGGCACCCATGTCCAAGGGAAAAACTGATGGCACAGAAATGTGTTTTCTTCCCAGAACAGCTCTCTTGGGGCCATGCATTAATTCATTTTAGAGACTGGCCCAGGATTGGAGGGAGCTGTGCCAAACATAGCCTCAAATCAGTCCAGGGACAGGACATAAAACTGCATCCAGAATAGATCCTTAAATCTGTCTGAACTATGCATGCTTCATTTTCAGTGATATTTGTTTGCTTAGATTATTTTAGAGTCTGAATTAGTTCTGTCCATGAACTGGGTAAAATTGTGTTTCATTTCACACTAGTTACATTATGGGGGAAAGAGGCTAAAATCATGGACACATTTAAATAAATATTTCTAGGGAAATTATGTGAAATATATTGGTAAGATTATATTAATTTTTGACACTGCAAAGGGTAGAGTGAGAACTATTGTCAGTGATAGAAATATAGTTGTGAGTGTCAACCTTCAGAATACACCTCTACCTCGATATAACACTGTCTTCAGGAGCCAAAAAATCTTACTACGTTATAGGTGAAACCGCGTTATATCGAACTTGCTTTGATCTGCCAGAGTACGCAGCCCTGCCCACCCCAGAGCACTGCTTTACCACGTTACATCCGAATTAGTGTTATATCACGTCGCGTTATATCGGGGTAGAGGTGTAATTGTTTTTCTAGCTAATAAAGCCAAATTGTCAGGGGGTAAAGTTAGAACACTCTCAGCTGAACAATGTGACTTAATAGGAAATCATTGTACAGTGACGAGATTGTGATAAAAGTTCAAACATTTTATGAAATCTCAAGATTTGATAGACCTAAAGATATTAATGCCACTTCTTAAAAAAAAGAAAAGGAAAAAAAAGTCAACTAGCTCTGAAGGAGTCTTTATGCATCTTTTGGTATTTCCCCCCAGGGTTCCATCATCAAAAATAAGCTTTGTATTAAGTGGATTAAAAACTCGCTACAAGATCTCAAGATGTAATTGTTAATGGGGTACAATAATCAAATGGATATGTTTCTAATAAACTTATACAGGGATCAGTTCTCAGACAGAGCTTGATCTCTGGGTGAGCTAGGCACAAACAAACATACATTTTAATATGGCCAAATATTAGTTCATAAATGTAGCAAAGAATGTAGGCAACAGGGTTTGGGAGTGGGGGCACTGTATCCTGGAAAACAGTGACTCTGAAAAGGGTCTAAGGGTTGGGTGGATAATCCCAACTGAATGAGCTCAATGCAATGCTGTGACTAAGAGGGGAGGTAGGCTAATGCAGTTCTTGGATATATAATCAGGGGAATATCAAGTAGGAACAGAAGTATGTGTCACGGTTGACCATTGCTGAAATACCATGTCCACACAGCAAAAAGGATGTTCAAAAATCGTAAATGGCTCAGAAAAGAGCTACAAGACTGATATGAGGTCTAAAAAGCATGCAGTCACTAGATCAAGAAAATTGATCTATTTAGCTTGTTAAAGAGAAGGTTAAGATTTGGTCTAAAAATACCTACACAAGAAGATTATTTCTGATAACAAATGGTTCTTTACTGTAGCAGAGAAAGGCATAATGAGCTTCAATGGCTGCAAGTTGAAGATGGACACATTCAGACTGGAAATAATATTCCCATTTTTAACAGTGATAGTAATTACCACTGTAGCAATTTACCATGGGACATGGTGAATCCTCCATCACTTGAGATCTTTAAACCAAGACTATAATTTAGTTATTGGGATGTGGAGACGTATCTATTTTAGTTCCTATTATCTCTTTTGAGAAATAGATAAAAATGGGATGGTGATGAGGGCAAGGAGAGAAATTTAACTCTATGAAAGCCTGTACCTGACCATTATCAGTAATATATAATTATCAAATATGTGGGGAAAAAACTGGTGCAGACTTCATCCCACCTTATGAATGAACCCAAATCTCATGCCTTATTGGGATCATGTCATACAGGCCCCTTCCACTCCTGCCCAATTTCCACCCCTTCCAAATCCTCAATGTTCCCCTGTTCAGAATTGGTAGAACTGTGCCTTCTCTAGCACAAGCCTTCCAATAAGCCTCTTTCCCTTCCTATTACCCTTGTCAGAGCCGGGCAAAATAATTTCAGCAAAAACTGTACTTGCCAATAATGTAGTTGGGGCTGGAATGAAACTGTTCACAAATTCAGGTTGAATTAATTGAATCATTGAATTGGTTTAGCCGGAGCAGGGAGGTGGGTGGGAGGCGGGGAAGAGAAGAAAAAACAAACATTCTGAAAGTTATAATGTTGTGTTGACATTTTCTAAGTGAAACATTGCAAATTTTTCTTTTCAAAACACTTCAGTTTTGAAATTTAGCTAGATTTAACTAAAAAGAATAAAAATAACACTCAAAAGAAATGAAACAGGGTTCCCCCCCCCATTCAATGTTTTGTTTCGGCTACCCGTGATAGGGAACTCTCTCATGAGCACCTTCTGTCAGTCAGGTGTGAACTTGCACTCTCTCTCTCTCTACTCCCTGTCGGCTGTTAATCTCAGCAGGTGGGCCTTCAGTGGCTCAGCACTCTGGTTAAGTCACACAATCTAAATTCATGAAGGAACCCCTTGCAGGCTAAAATGTCCAGCAGTGCCTGTGCCCATGGCCTTGGTAATGTCTTTAGCCCTATCTCTGGTCTCAGTCCTCAGCCTCTTCTGGGCTAGCTTTAAGTCAGTATCTGCCCTGGTATAGAGTAGTGCCCCCAGTACTTCCTCCCTAAAGACTTTAAGTCCTGCCCTTCATTTGGGCCTCTAAACAAGCTTTATCCCCTTCTTGGGACTTAGGCCATCCTACCAATTGTTGGTGAGGGAAGGAAACAGGTCCACCCACTACTCCAGGTCCTGACCTAGGGACCCTATAAATAGCAATGTTATGGGGTAAGCCCCATAAGAGCTGGGTTGGGGCAGGTTGGCCCAATCAGCTAATTAGGCTGCAAGCAGAGGAGCTTTTAGCTGGAGGTAGCTAATTAGGGAACAGGCTCACCTGTGCAGGAACAGGCAGGGCCTATAAAGCCAGGTACCAGGGGGCTGCTTGGAAGGGGCAGTCACTCCCTGGGAAGAGGGTGGAAGTCTTTGAGCTAGTACAACCAGAGAGAAAAGGGGAACTAGAGTGTAGGAAGCAGTCTAGGGAAAGAACAATGAGGACAGAGACAGGAAGCCCTGAATTACTGAGCTGAGGGTCCCTGGACTGGAACCTGGAGAAGTGGGTAGGTCCAGGTTCCCCTATCCATCACTGAGGGAATGACACCAAGACAGTTAGTGGGCAGACTGCCTAGGACTGTTGAGGATGCTGCGGGTTCTGGTGTGAGAGGAGCTGCAGACCAGAGATGATGGTGGTGTGCAAGCCACAGAAGGGGGCATTGACCTTTAGAGCTAATCCCCTAATTGACCAGGAGGAGGCATCAGATTGGCAGTGAGAAGAGCACCATGTAATAGTTGCTGCTACTGCTATTCCCTAGGACACTTCCCACAGCCCCTTCCTCTTCACCCTTACCTCAGGGCTGAAGTTCTTCCTCAGAGAGTGCTAATGTCACCAGAATCTATCTTCTGGCTCTCCCTTAAACTCCAGCAAAGAGCACCTTCCTTGCACCTCTAGTTCCCTTCAGAGACTGACTAGCTTAGGCCTTGCGGCTCCTTTTATCTGAGCATGCTGAGCTCTGATAGACTGCAGGGAAGCAGCCATTCTAGGCAGGCCAGGAGGACCCACCTTTACTGCTCCTTTTCTGGGGCGGGGTAGGATTGCCCAGATTACTTGTGATCAGTTCCATATCTACCAACTCAGAACTAAGGACTCTGGTATGCAACCAACCCATCTTTTTCCAGAAATTCTGGCAGCCTCTCTGCTAGGTCACTTCACAGTTGAATTCAAATCTTACACATTGTTGAGTGCTCAAGTTCATGGAGCACACAACTAGCTCTGTTCCCTCTCCATTTCCATTTTTTAGTACAGTCAGCCCTGGGCAGGAGCACCTTACCTGGGCAGGCAGCTGCCTCATTAATGAATCACACATTGAAGTCAATAGCAAACGTCCATTGACTTCAACGGGAGCATTGCTGAAATAGCAAACAGGATGGGTATCTTCCACCTCTCAGTGGTTGTGCAGAATAGGCAAAGTAATTAGAGGAGGAGGATTGGGACATGGCATCTTGAGGTTTGGTCTATGTCCCCTGCCCAGCTATGTTCTAGTTTGCATCAGTGGATACGGGACTCAACCCCCACACTATGAGTGTATGAAGGAAGAAGGTAGCTCTACACCACTTTTCCTCTGAACATGGGTTGTCCAGGGCCCAAACAGCCCCCGGCATTATTTAGATCAGCTCCAGGCTTGCCTGCAATCAGTGGCTGCAGTAACTGAAATCCAGTGATATGCCTTGCACTCCACTCCCCTTCCTGCTCCTGGCATGTCACCTCCCTTTCCCACTCATTTACAGAGGGCTTGATTCTCATCTCAAGGAATATTTATGTTAATTAGAAATATGTCTATTACCCGCAGTCAGGAATAAGGGACTGATCTAAGGTCCACTGAAATAGATGGGAGATTTTCCATTAACTTCAATGAATTTTGGATTAGAGATAAGTGTCTTGAATATAAACAAAAAGATCATTTTAAATAAAATTAGTATGAGGCTTAGAATGCGTTTCAGTTTTGAGATGGCCTAGGCTGTAGTCTAATCTCCTTTTAGCACACTATAGATTTAACATAAGAAAGATTTCTGGAATTTAAGACAAATCTTTTCTTTTGAAAGACGAGACAATTTTGGTCCTTCTCTAATCCTTATCAAATAATCCACCTATTTTTTTCCATGCACGACATATCCCCTTCATAGTTTCATCTATGTGTTATAGTCCTGTGTTTAACAGTTTTCTAGTCACACTGCTTTGCTGCCAGTCATCTTCTAGTCTGGTGTAGCTAAAAATCACCACCTCTTCTCTCCCTCAGGAGTGTTGCCAGCACTTTGTTTTGCAGCTCCCAAATGTCCATCCAGCAGAATTTAGTTCAAGATAGACTTCCACTAGTTTCAAAATCAACTAAAGGTTCTTTGCTGCCATGAAAGACCATGAGGACTCAGTTTCAGAACTTGAATCAAAAGAAACTGAAGGTCATTAAATCTAATGGTTTGGTTACATCTGACCTTCTACATTTCAGGAGGATCTTTCCTGAATAGGAAGGAGGATTCATTGTGGAGAGTTTCACCAGGGTTTCCTAGCCGCTTATGGGAAAGAGGGTATTTCATAAAAAAAAAAAAAAGTCTTTGAACCATCAACAAACTAAAAGAATTTCTGAATGTGAAGTTTCACTAAGCATAATGGCTGAGCCACTTCTGACCCACAACAATAAGAAAGTTCTTCAAAGGAGATATTCTCCTTAAATGTGATCATGTTTTTTCCCTAGTTGTTTACTATAAATGTAGTGGAGATTAAACCCAGGTGCATAATTCATAACAAAATTAAAAAAAAAATCACCTCTTTCATTTCTGTATTACCTAAAGAGTGATTTTCCTGCATTTTTCCATAGTTATAAATTATTCACTGAATAATTTCATGGCCTATACTTTATTCATGGATAGCTCATTGCAAGTGGTCAGTATTTCTAGTTGAGCATGTTTCTATTAGACACATACACAGTTATGTTTCCATTCTTTGATTGGAGGAATATAACTCTTAGAATCAGATGACTCCAAATTAGTTTCCAGGAATATTCTATAATACTTGCTTAAAAGTTCACAACCATTTCTGGAAGCAACCACAGTGTGCTAAAAACTGCTACCTTCTTGTTTCTATAATCAGATATGCAAACAGGTAGTGAAAGGAGCTGAAAAATTTGGGACAGTTCAGTTCTTGTTCCTTAATCAAAAATTTGTCATCTCAGAGATTTAGAAAATTCCACAAAAGAAACACCACATAAATCAAAATCCAGCAAATTTTCACTCTGTTGACCTTAATAATCTTTTGGTGTTACATCTAGATCACCCTGAATCAAAATATCAAGTCTTGGCCCCAGTGGGATCTTATTCCGTTTGTTCATCTTTTTTTAAGGACAACAGGCCACATTTCCTATTCCACATCAAGGGAATGGGTATGCCTTTCTTTTTCTTTTTGTATTTCTCATATACAAAGGAATGCTTATCACATTCTAGCTGTTGCAGCTGTTATAATCTGTCTGCATTTTTTTCCATTTTAAATGTAGAAATGTCTCAAGTCTATAGAGCATGTTCTAATCTGCACCACCAACTCTCTCCAAGTTATCTGTGCACCCTGTCATTCAAAGTAAATAAAAACAGTGAAACAAACAACTTTGACTATCAGACAGAAACTGTAAAGTTCATTATTGTTATTCAACTGACTTGCCAAATGTGACATTTCACAAAATGGAGTGTCAAATACCAATTAGAAAAGAACAAATTCAAAATGGTCATGTACTGTTATTGGGATGAAATGAGAACAATCCTAGAGAACAATCCTAAAGTTAAAGAAAATTATATTGACAAGTCATATCAGATAAACTATAAGTTACAGTGAGTGCAATTATTATAAATCAGATCATGTTAAACTTCTGCAACATGTATTAACCATTTATGAAAATGTAAAGCTATTCAGTAAGCATTATTTCAGCTGGCAGAGGCCTGGCTTTTTTAATCATGCTATCATAATGGAAGATCATTGGTCAATAAGATTCTTTACAGGAATGCTCTTATGTGATTTCTGGCTCAATACATGTAGCAGGCAAACGCTAGTTCTTGGAACTGAGCTGAGCTGGCATTTCCCACCTAAATTCCTACAACTACAACAAAAAATAATTTAAGTAGGAAAAACCCCTGTATTACATGTAGTATGAAGCCATTATACCAATATAAAAGTCAAACAAAATGAATTAGCTTCAACAAAATATAGAGCTCTACTTAGGGACTTGCTTTGCAAATAATGATATCACAATCACATACTCTGGAGAGTGCTATATAATAATGACAAATGAAACCGGTGATCTACTATTCTGCATGCACAAATCAGCAAACAAAAGACTAGGGGAAATCAAGCTACTATGCAGGCGTGAATATATTTAATAACTTCCCTAAATAAATTAAAGTCAAAGTCATGTTTTTTCTTAGTTTATTTTTCTAACTACAGTACGTACAGCCTGTATAATTTAAAACATATGCTATGATTCCTTTCCTTACCGATCATCCTTTTTACCTATTCCATACTAATTATTTACTGTAGGACTTTATCCTATTGTTTGACTTTCCCCACTATGCAGAGACATTCATATTTATATTGCTATATGAATATTCCTAATAAAATGGAAGACTGAAGCAACCATTATCCTCTGAACTTTCAGTGAAATAAGTAACGAGCTGTCTGAAATAGAAAAATGTGCATATATGCTGATCTACAGAAAATCCTTTTAATTCTACAAAATGAAAGCTATAAGAGTAAATTTGTGTCTGATTTTCTGATATGGGAATCTATAAGGTTACATGTTACTGCTTCAGTCACATTGTCAAACACCACAGAACAGAGAAAAGAGATCTCCTTTAGGGCTCTCTTCTGGCCACCCGAAAGGGAACATTTCATCTGCTATAGCATCATGTGATCAAACATCATGTGATCAAACAGAACCATAATACACTAATGTCAGCTTCCCTAATATGTAATTACTTACCAGAGACCATGCCAACTTTTATCCTGATTGCAAAGATATGTTAAAATGGGGAAATCTTTCTTCCTATGAAAACCAATGTTGCTTTCATCTAGTGAGAAAATATCATATAGAAATTGCTTTCCTTTGTGCTACCATGAAACCATCTCTGGATATTGACTTGGATAGATAAATAGTTGGGGCATCTGGAAATGAGCTATGAATCCTGAATATTCATACCTTCTCTTCAATTTGCAGATTAAATTATCACTCACCCTAGTCTTTGTCAAATTGCCAGGACACACCACCTTTTCAGGCACCAGCTACAGTATTTGGAATAACAGCTCTGCTGAAAGTGTTTTCATCTGCTCAACAGATATTAAAACTACCTGTTCCATTCACTAGCTAGATACACTCCCCTACCATCCTTCATCTGAAGTTTAGGTGATGAATATCCTGATATACCCTTAATTACCAAACAATACTCAACATTTTTCTGAATGCTTTTCTCATTCTCTTCTGTTAAACTACAGAAAGTAAGCATACATTTAGAATAATCTGTCATAGGAACTTGCATATCTTTTCCTTTACAAGAGATTTCTGGACTTTGCCCTTCATTATTTCCCCTGCAGCAATCAAAAGAGTGTTTTGGCCAGATTTTCACTAGGACTCACCAACTCTTTAGGCACCTAAATGAAATGGCCAGTTATTCAAGAGCGCTCAGCAACCGGAGCTCTCATTGATCAGGACCCACAACTGCATGAGGACACATACAGGGATGGATTTTAAGTAGCAGGCTGCAACTTTATTAAAATTTAACATCAGACAGGGCAATTTGCCTATGTCCCTATACCTATCCCTGTATACATGCCTCCTTTAACCTGAATCTGTCCAGCTCCAAGCAAGTTTTCCATCCATTAAATCAGTGGGTAGCATTGTTCTGAATAGGAGCTGCTAGGTGCTGACCTCTTTTACAAATCTGGACTTTAATGCACAATATAAGAGAAAAAATAAGAGTATACAATACATTGAGAGATTCAGGTTATTTAAAGCTCTGCATGCAGGTATTTCTCCCCCCCCCCCCCCCCCAAGACTGATAGTGTATCTACACACACACTTTAACAGAAACCAACAAAACCCCATGAAATATTATGTGTTAACTTGAAAAACCTGAACACTAAACAAGTTTATTTTCTCCTGCATTACTTATGAAAGTGAGCTTTGGTATACTGAAACTGTGCAATAATAATGGCCTTGATCAAGTGGCATTCTGCACAGAGAGAACAGATACATTTTTCAATCATACCAACATTTGCTGTGTTTGTACTGTTACTGAAAATACTTCCGACAAAGACCTTCACTTTTTAGGGGATCATCAAGGTTTACCATAAATCATGGCAATATACCTGCTGTTGTACATATTTAAGGCTGCATTTATTTAAGCCTTTTGTTTATTGTATAATCTAAAGCATTTATGGCTGTATCCTCCCCAGGGGGGTTGAGGGGACGATGACAGTACTCCAAATGGGCAGCAGACAACTCCATTTATCTAACATGTAAAATTCTTAGAACCACAATTTTCAGTGGAGTGAATTCTTTATAGTCTGTCAATGGGGTTTTTTTTGGTTTTTTTTTTAAGCTACTCATTGCAGGAAGATACCTGCAGATAAACTCTCTGAACTTTTTACGTGAGTAGACTACTGTTAGGTTTAATGTTCCTGTAATTTAACCTCCTGTTACAGCATGTAAAACACTGGCCAAAGTCATTAGTGCAATTAATTAGGCAGGTAATGAATTGTGCTGGGAATATTTGAATTATATCGCTTCAGAATTATATAGTATAAACTGTCAAAACCAGGTCAATTTGGAGTCTTTGTATCCAGCATTATACCATTATTCTGTATATGAGAAAAATAGAGAAACTAAATTATCTGAGGCCAACATTTTCAAGAGCGGTCACTGATTTTGTGATTCAGTTTTTGGTGTCCAGCTTGAGACACAAAGTGTCACAGGGTGCTCCACTCACCGTGAGGATGGTACTACTTCCTGGTAACTCCAGGGATTAGCGCTTGAGGTCAATACCCCCTTCTGCGGTTTGCACCCCATCACCCTGTCTCTCACAGGTCTGCAGTTCCACTCCCATCCCGGGTACTGCAGTGTCCTCTTTGTGACTCAGCCCTCCAACCAGCTCATTCAGTACTCCCCACTTCTGGGGTAGCAAAGTCCCTTCTCCAGAGCAGTCCTAGGCAATTTTCTCTCTCACTGCCCCATAGTGCTACTCCCCATAGTAGGGGAATCTAGGCCTACCTTCTACTCCAGCTTCCAGTCCAGGGACCCTCATCTCCGTAGTTATGGGCTTTCCTCTCTTAGTCCTCACTCCTGTTTCTCTGCACTTCTTCCCCTTCTTCTGGGCAAACTAGCCCCCAAACCCTCCTCCCTCTTCCAAGGGAATGACTGCTGCCTGCTTTCCTATAGCCTTTCCCAGTAACCCCTTGCTGTTACCTGCTACCGGGTGTTATATAGGCCCTGCCTGTTCCTGCACAACTGAGCCTACTCTTAATTAGTTCCCTGCTTCCTGGCTCCTCCTCCAGGTGCAGCCTGTGGAGTTAATTGGCCTGCCTGGCCATCTTAACCTCTTCTAATCCTGTGTGGGGTGGAATTCAGGAACAGCAACTCCTTTGTGAAAAAAGGTATCTCAGGTTGCGCTCCCAATTTTGGGGGGGCGCGACAACAACATACTAGCTGTTTTTGAAAGTTGGCTGCACATTAAGAACACAGCACATACCATCGAAACCCAGCTACATGGAAATGGGAAAAGTAGATCACTGGAGAACTCTATCTAATGTACCACAGCAGTTGAAAAAAGCAGATAAATAGGATACTTGTGTGCATTTAACAAGATTTAGAAAATAAGGCAACAAATATTACACTACATGGAATAAATTATGATATGCAAAGAATGATATGTCAAGTGCTATCTATTTTTGATCACTTCCTGTCAGAGATAGTTGCATACTATGAGAAATCACAAAGTTTGGGATTATTGATCATCATAAGGATAAAAGACTCAAGCTGTGCAAACTGAATTACAAATGTGCTGAATATCATGAATATAGGTTGAATTCAGCAAAGCAAATATTCCTGAATATCTTTCAGGAAAGCACATTTAAAGGATCATTGGTAACTTATTTTTGTGGTTCATGTGGTGGCATCACCCTGACTTTAGTTATGTGTTCCTTTTTGAGATTGTAGGAATGTTTAACTCTTTATTGCTACTACAGCAGCGTGTGCATGCATATGTGATTAGAATTGCTGTGTATCGGGGTGGCCTACCTGAGCCTGAGAAGGAGCCAGAATTTACCAATGTACATTGCCAAAGAGCCACAGTAATACATCAGCAGTCCCCATCAGACCCCCGCTACCTCCAGCACCTCCTGCCCACCAGCAGCCCTGCTGATCAGCACTCCCCCTCCCTCCCCGTGCCTACTGCCTGCAGCAATCAGCTGTTTTGCAGTGTACAGGAGGCTCTGGGATGGAGGGGGAGGAGCAAGGGTGCAGCAGGCTCAGGGGAGGAGGCAGGAAGGAGCGGGGGCCTTGGGGTAAGGGGTGGAGTGGGGGCGGGGCCTGGAGTTGAGCAGTGGAATGTTGGCACCTGTAGCTCCAGCCCCGGAGTCGGTGCCTACACAAGAAGCCACATATTAACTTCTGAAGAGCCGCATGCGGCTCCAGAGCCACAGGTTGGCCATCCCTGCTGTATATAAACAGTTGCTTTACTTTTGTAAAGCTGGTTGTAACAAGAGACCTGAGAGCAGCCCACTCAACACAGGGAGCTCTTGGACTTCTTGGAAGGATTGGGGAAGTGAGTTGAACAACGACAATTCAATTTAATCCTGAGCTGATGGTGTCAAATTTGCAGATGAACTGAAGCTCAGCAGTTTCTCTTTGAAGTCTGGTCCTGAAGTTTTTTTTCTGCAGGATGGCTACCTTTAAATCTGCTATTGTGTGTCCAAATCAGATAGTAGGAATGGCAATATACAAAAACCTGTAGGAGAACACGTCAACCTCCCTGGACACACAATAGCAGACTTCAGGACCAGACTTCTAAGAGAAACTGCTGAGCTTCAGTTCATCTGCAAATTTGACACCATCAGCTCAGGATTAAACAAAGACTGTGAATGGCTAGCCAACTACAAAAGCAGTTTCTCCTCCCTGGGTGTTCACACCTCAACTGCTAGAAGAGGGCCTCATCCTCCCTGATTGAACTAACCTCATTATCTCTAGCCTGACTCACTCTTGCTTGCATATTTATACCTGCCTCTGGAAATTTCCACTACATGCATCCGAAGAAGTGGGTATTCACCCACGAAAGCTCATGCTCCTATACATCTGTTAGTCTATAAGGTGCCACAGGACTCTTTGCTGCTTTTACAGATCCAGACTAACACGGCTACCCCTTTGATACTTGAAATCAATACAGGTGAATTTAAATCTTATTAAAATATGTAGAATCTGTTTGACCTACACAAGGTTGTGCTTAGGTTTATGGTGCTCACCTGTGTAATAAGGTTGGGCACCACTGTGTGTAGGCATCCATTTTCCAGGTGCATATTTAATTTTAAGATACCTCAAGATTCCTTTTTCAGGTGGCACTTGCTCCCACAATCCCATCAACCATATCCTCAGCTTAGTATAGGAGGACAAATATGCTCTGGTAGCTCCTCACATCTTCCCCATCCACTTTAGGATATCTTGCTGCCCAAAGGATTCCAGAAGGAATAAATGGTCCCACAGCAACTGAGACTAGCCAGAGCCCTTTTTCAGGGGTGGGGGAATGCGAGTGCAAAGAATCTACCTTCCTTTCCACCCTACACACCCCATAAGGAAATGGTGGATAAGCTCTATCCCTTAAGTAATACCCGTAGCAATAATTTACATTTTTGCCTTTACATTTTTTTACTATAATTAAGGCTGCGAGTCTGTCATGGCAGTCATGGATTCCGTGACTTTCCGTGACTGCTGCAGTGGCCGTCCCGGGCAGCCCCTGGGCCAGCAGCAGCAGTTTGGGTGTGTGGGAGGGGGCTCGGGGCTAGGGGCAGGGTGCAGCAGTTTAGGGGGTGCAGGGGGCACTTACCTGGGGAGGGGGGGCCCCCTGCAGCTCCTAGGCAGTGGAGTGGCGGGGGGAGTCTCTGCGCCGCACGTTGCCGGTGCCCACAGGCCCCACTCCTGCAGCTCCCGTTGGCTGCAGTTCCCAGCCAATGGGAGCTGTGGTAGCCAGTGCTTGTGGCGGGAGCAGTGGAGGAGCTCCTGCCCTGGCCCCTGCCTCCACCATCTAGGAGCTTCAGGGACGCTGAACCGGGTAGGAAGCCCCTGCCAGCCCCGCCAATCCTTCCTCCCCCAGCACCAGCGGGGCTCCTGAGCCACATGCCACTGGTCCTCCCATCCCCCAGTACCATCAGGGGTCCGGTCACCTCCCCCAGCACCCGCGGCACCCTGGATCAATCCCCCCCCCCCCGCCCCCCCAGGACACCCCCACCCAAGTTTTAGTCATGACGGGTAGTTTTAATAATAGTCATGGACAGGTCACGGGCTCGTGAATTTTTGTTTATGGCCCCGTGACCTGTCCATGACTTTTACTAAATATACCCTTGACTAAAACGTAGCCTTAACTATAATCTTCCCACAAAAATAACGTTTTTAGAATATTACCACAGATTGTGTAATATCAAGGGAGAGATTGGAATCAGAGACTCTGCAGTTAAGTCTTTACAATGATTATTTATTTTCCGCTTTTATAGGACAGATTCATTTTAATCTTTCTGCTCATGACCTATCTGTGAACAAATCAGAGACAAGGTGGGTGTGGTAATATCTTTTATTGGACCAGCTTCTGTTGGTGAAAGAGATACAAGCTTTCAAGCTTACACAAACATCTTCTCTGGGAAAGCTAAATTCGTGGCGTAACAGCTGTTTAGCATAAGTAGTTTACATGTATTGAAATTGATCATTCAAGGTGCAGTGACCAATGCATGCACCTCTGCCATTATAGGACAAAAGTGTGTGTGGGGAGCTTAGTGGGTTACAAATTATTGTAATAATTTGCCAATAATTTGTAATAATAAGCCAATTCTGTGTGAGTTCATTTGAATGTGTAGTGATTGTCTCATATCATCCACATAACTACTGGGGTATTTAGTGCACTGGATGAGGTACACTACATGTGACAGGTATGTGTAGGACACATGGATCTTGAAAGGTGTATTGTGGAGGGTATTGATCATCCTAGCAAGGGTTTTGCAGTTGTTATTCTGGCAGATTGTAGCTGTTGTCTGGTGACACTTTGAGTTGGTATGTCCTGGTCTGTGGGAAGCTTGTGTCTGGTGATGATTTTGGGGGGTTAATTTGGAAGACAGAAGAGGGGGTATGGCAAAGATTTCTTTCAGGCTATGGTCCCCATTGACTATGGATGATAATTGGTTAAAGATAGCCCTATAGATTTTAAGAATTCAGTCATTAATCATGATTTTTCCAACATAGGTTCACTGACTATTTATTATTCATATTCATGGTGTATGATTGGTCATCTAAGTCACATGGTATTACATCCACTTTGTGTTTGGGGATTAAAATTTTTAAAAACATGATTAATACATACATGTATTAATTAATACATAAGTAACCTTGTTTACAGTAAATATAGGTATTAGTTTAAAGAATCTCCCTTCTCCAAATTATTGTGTGTTTAAAAAAAAAAAAAAAAAACCAACCACACCTCATTCACCAGCATGTTCTCTGATAGCAAATTCAATGGGGCATTGACATGGTCAAAGCAAACAAAACCTAGGGGGAAAAAAGTTCTTGAAGAATTTTGCAGTCTTCTGCCACCTCCACTTGTCAACTGCTTAATCAGCATACTACAGATTTATGGCAAGCAAGTGATAAATTAGGATTACTAGAGAATTTATGGATGTTTAGATATTTTTCAAATAGAAGATACAGACTTTAGAAGAACTTCATGGTGATATTTTGAAATTATGTTTATGTTCACTCCACTATCACCTTCAAGACAGTTAGTGAGCCACATTTAACAATGACTGATGAAAATGACTCCTGAAAATGGAGCTGAGGTGATACACATATTCCAGGATGTGTTAATCAGCTTTTATTCAGAGAAGATTGACTGTAGCTTCAAGAAGCTGGTTTTTAGAAGGCCAACTATATGACTAGCATACGGATATTGTTGGAGCAATATCACATGTTAACAGTGCTTCAAGGTAGTCAAGTTCTGATACAATTAGCAGTTGAAATCATAGATAATAATATGGATCACTCTATACCAACCACCAGCAAAATATATAGCTGTTTATTGGCTTCTTTTAGATTTCTGCAGACAATATAAATAGCATTAGCAGAAATTCCCAAACAGCTACTACATCATCAGAGGTACTGATGATGACTGCACAAACTGTTCCATAAGTTAGCAGTGGTATCTTTCTCTTTAGCAATGGTCCTTCATCTGGCATCTCATGGGAGATATAAATGCACAGGTTGGTGATAATACTGGATATGAACACATGGGAAGACATGGCATCCCAGGACAGAATGACAGTGGAGAAAGCTTTGTTGAACTCTGCAATCTGTGCATTCTTTCCATTGGGGGTATACCATTTCCACAGATTGTCCTTCCATAACAATATGAAACCCAAAAGGATAGAAATGGTAAAAACATTTCCTAAATACCTCATTCAGCAGTTTTGCCATTGTTCACTGAATAATTCATCTGCTGAATAACTTTTTGCAATATTTGACCAGAACAGCTGCTTGCTGAATAATATTAGCCGAATAAGTAACTAATATTTATAGAATAAAATAGTTGATGAACTTTTTCTGGTATTCTACTAGCTGTAGTGCAGAATGTGACTGTACGCTTGCACACTACTCTTACCTGTGCACCACAGACTTCCACTTTGCTACTGCACACAGTTCTAGGTGCTGGCTTTTAATCTATAAAACCTTTCATTGTTGGGGCCTGCTCTAGAGGTTTTCACTCCACAAATCAATGTTGCCACTCAAAAAGCTCTATAATAAAAATCGGTATTGCATGTTCACACTCGCTCCCTGTCAGCAGAGCACATCCACAGTTGGGGCACTATTACTGACAGTGTGAACAATGCAGGAGCTCAACATCTTCTGCTGCTAGGTCTTTTGGGAAGGCGGAGCAGATCGTGGCACATCTTGGGACAGGGCTCAATGTCTCATGATGCATTGTTTTCTGTCCCAGCATTCCCTGGGCTTCCGCTTTCTTTTGCAGCATTTTTCAATGGCCTTTGTTTGCTGTGCATCCCGGCATCTTTGTGAGAAGGGATGGATCTTGCACTTCTCTCCTATGTTCTGATAGCTCTCATTAAGACATCACAGATGGCAGTGCAGTTAATCACAAAGTTCCTCACTGAAGAAGACTCCCAGTTGTCTGACATGCTGTGTGATATGGATAGGAGCAACTTTAGATTGCTTTGGCATTCACAGAACAGCTGCAGACAGTGGACCATTGCTTTTGGGCTCAGGAAATAAGCACTGAATGGTGGGATCGTATCATCATGCAGGTCTGGGATGACGAGCAGTGGCTACAGAACTTTTGGATGCAGAAAGCCATCTTCCTGGAACTGTGTGAGGAGCTCGCCCCAGCACCATGGTGCAAAGACACCAGAATGAGAGCTGCCCTATTGGTAGAGAAGCATGTAGCAATCGCTGTGTGGAAACTGGTGACTCCAGACTGCTACTGGTCAGTTGCTAATCAATTTGGAGTTGGGAAGTTGACCATTGGGGCTGCGTTAATGCAAGTGTGCAGGGCAATTAATTGCATCCTGCTTCGAAGGACCGTGACTCTGGGAAATGTGTGTGAAATAGTGGACGGCTTTGCAGAAATGGGTTTTCCTAACTGTGGAGGGGCGATAGATGGCACACATATTCCAATTTTGGCACCAGACCACCTTGCGACGGAGTACATCAATAGAAAGGGGTACTTCTCCATGGTGTACCTGCAGGTACTGTGTAGGGGCAGGATTTTATAATTGTACTATGAGAATGAATGATCATTTGATTTCATCCTGCCAGCCACCCTTTTTTGAATAGCAGAAAGGAATGACCCTCTGGGACATTGGTAGAAATGCATCTGACAGACTGCCAGTGTCTGTACTGACCCTAGGCAGGGACAGACCAGAACAGTCCTTATGGCTGATTATGGTCATCTTTTTGTTTTAAGATAAGATTTCATTTCAGTATTTATTATAAGGTCTTGCTTCTTGTACGCATTGCAAACTAAGTTGTGTAAGGTTCTTTTGTAATCCCGTTAGTAACCATATAATCCTTTCCAAAATGTTATCCTATCTGAAGGCCTCTGTAAAAGACTGTTTGTGTGAATGAGGAATGTATGCATCAGGAAAAGATAAGGTGTGAAGGCCATTGTTATAGGCAGATGGTCAAGGAAGAAGGAGTGTGAGAACCATCAACACGCATCCATAATGAAGGAAGGGCAGATTGACGACCCTGAGGTGAAGGCTAGCACCTCTAAGGACAGGACAATTGATTAAATCAAAACCAGGACAGGATGACCCTCTCGTAGGTGTATTGGAATGTTTACATCAAAAAGATAACACAAGTAACCAGTCAAACTGACACAGCAAAATCCATATTCTTCTACAGAGAAAAAAAGACTATAAGAACAGGGTGCTTTGCCATGGGACTTTGGGTTCGTCTTGCCACTACTCCAGGAGCATCGGATCGCAACCGACAGAGCCCGGCTCCCCTCTGCAACCAATCTGGCTGGCCACTAGATTGATCCAGACTCTGTACTAGTAACTATAAACATCAACTGGCAGGACTGGGTGCATGGTGTGTGTGTATAACTGAAAATCATAGGCTAACTGCTGTATTCTCAATAAATGCGGCATTTTTAACTTCTCCCCTATAAAGATCCCGTGTGCGTCTTATAAGTATAACACCTGCGCGTTTCACTGACATCAGTGTGGGATGGTCCAGGAAGCTGCATGATGCATGCATCTTCAGGAATACCAGCCTGTATAGAAAGCTACAAGCGGAGACTTTCTTTCCAGACCAGAAGATTATAGTGGGGGATGTTGAAATGCCCATAGTGATCCTGGGAGACCCGGCATACCCCTTACAGTGCTGGCTCATGAAACCTTACACGGGAAACCGGGACAGCAGTAAAGAGCAGTTAACAACAGGCTGAATAGGTGCCGGATGACAGTGGAATGTGCCTTTGGCAGATTAAAGGGGCGCTGGCGATGACTTTATTGCAGGTTAGACCTCAATGAGGTTAATATTCCCATGGTCATAGCCGCATGTTGTACATTGCATAATCTTTGTGAAGTTAGGGGTGAAAGGTTTGCTCGGGGTGGAGTGTTGAGGCAGACTGCTTGGCTGCTGATTTTCAGCAGCCAGATACCAGGGCTATCAGATAGTCCCAGAGGGAGGCAATTCAAATCAGGGAGGCTTTGAGGCAACACTTTGAAAATGAGAACCAATAATGTATATCTCTGTGATTGGTGCTGCAATGTTACATTACAAGCAGTTTTCCTAGGCAGTAATGCTGAAATTTGGGGCCCTACATTCCAGTAAGCAAATGATTAAGCTGCCTCTGTATGTATGATGTATGCTATCTCAATTTGTAGGAAACAAATAAAGATGTTACCATTCAAAAACTTTGCTTTTATTGCACAAGAAACAACACACACACACACACACACACACACACACACAGTGAAAAGAGCATTCTGCAAGGGTTGTGCAGCTGAATTCTAAAATTCTCCCACACTTTTCCACTGGCAGGGGTCATTGTAGCAGATCTCACTGCTGAGAGTAAGCAGAGAAGTGAGGGTACATCTACTACATGCTTGTGGCTTCTGCCCTGGTCCTATGCTGCACAAGTGATTGCCAAATGGCGCAGGAAAATTTTCTACAATGGGGGGAAGGAACAAAGCAGCTCTGCCAATGAACGTTTGGCAGAGGATTGCTGAATATCTCCAGGAAACTTTCCTAGAGATCTCTCTGGAGGATTCCCATGAGATCTTGGTGTGCATTAACACCCTGTTCTGCCATACTGATTAGCTGCACAGGGGAATGTCCAGCACACAGAAACACAGCCAGCCTTGTACATTTCTATAACCTGAACCCACCTTCGCACTACACAAGCCACAGCCACTTACCAGGCATCTCCTCTCCCGCTTCTTGCTCGCCGGAGAGCAACTGCTGAGACTGGCTATACACCTCCGGAATGGTGAACAGGTCCTGGCTGCCTGACTCACCGGGCAACCCCACTGTGAGCTCCATATTGTCGTCTAACTCCACCTTTTCATCAATGACTTCGTCCTCTGGGTTAGGTCCTCTTTCCGCTGCCTCCAGGCCCGCCGAAGTATCCACAGGGCTCTTGGTGGTGGAAGTGGTGTCGCCACTGAGGATAGCGTCCAGCTCCTTATAGAACCGGCAGGCCTTAGGTGAAGCACTGGAGCGACAGTTTGCCTTCTTTACCTTATGATACGCCTGCCTCAACTCCTTTATCTTCGCACTTCCGCATGTCCCAATCATGGCCCTTTTCGCAGAAGCCTCAAGAAATCTGCCCGTAGGTATCAAAATTCCGATGGCTCAAGTGCAGTTCGGACTGCACAGCTTCCTCTCCCCATATACTGAGCAGATCGAGCAGCTCCACAGTGGTCCAAGCGGGAGAGTGTTTGCTGCGATAAGTCGCCATGGTCACCTGGGAAGATACGAGACCTCTCCATGTCAAGCCAACAGGAAATGGAATTTCAAAATTTCCCAGGGCTCCTAAGGGGGAGGGGCAGATGGTTGTTTACCTGGCTGCAGGGCAATGTAATTCAAACTGCTGACCAGAGCAGTCACAATGGGTATTGATAAAATCAAGTGTGGTATCTACACTTTGTCAACAAAAATTTTGCACAAAAATCCTTATGTCTCTTATTGGGTTGGTTTTATTTTGTTGCCAAAACAGGGCATTTTTGCCACCAAAAGTCGCATCGCAGTGTGTACGCATCCACTATTTTGTGAACAAAAGCTACCTTTTGTCAACAAAACGCTGTAGTGTAGACAAGGCCTCAGATTAGCTGTAACTCTCTAGCTAACACTCCCTAGATGTGTGAGTTAGACAACCAATGTTCTCATTGGTGAGATCTTGACTCTTAGTCAATTGACCTCTAAAGTCAACAAACTTAAGCTCTCTTTTTAGGGATAGACATGAGTGAGGAAACCTGGTTACACTTTGGTTTGTTGGGAGAGTTGTTAGTTGCATTATCTAACAATGGATTAGCAAATGTTTCATAAGGATAATTATAAGCACACCTGGTAGGATGCACTTTACGTAAATGAAAATTACAGGAGAGAGAAATTTCATGGCTGAAAAGTTTGTTGAATTTTTAGAGAAATAACTTTAGATGGGATAATGATTTTCTTGGCTTCTCTACTAACACATCACTGGATTCAACAGCCACGGACAGAACCACATTTGAGATCTCCAAAATCTTAAATGGGGAATGAGGAGGCCTAACTCAAGGAGATTTCCAATTTTTTCGGCCCAAGAAGATAGGGATGAAAATGACCTGTTAGGTCACATATCCTGGTTCATCTAATTGGCAGTGTGGTATACCTGTAATCCCTCATAACTCAAGCCTGACCCCAAATGTACAGTATCTTCCCTCTTAACTTGTGTATATTTAATTTTAAACATTAACTTTAATAATTTTTTTAAATCTATCTATCTATCCATTAATTGGAAAGGTAGATAAAGGAGATATAGAGAGGGTTTATGGAGCACGAATGTGTGTGAGATGATGGTAATTTGAAAGGATACCCTTGAGAGGGGAACCCCCAAAATCCTAAAGTTAGCTCTGCCCATTAGGGATACATTTAATCTTGTTTTACCAGATTTTTTTTATATATATAAAAAAGATTTTCTTTTGCTTTGACTCACAAATACTTATTAGCTGTATTAAAAGCTTTTGATTTCAAAAAGATTTATTTTCTACAGCATTAATTATTTCACATTAAATATTTATATAAGCCTTCAGTATTTCTGAGAAGGCACAAATTATCTGGAGTCAAAAACATACTTTTCTGTTTCTCTACGTATCCCCAAAGGGATGAAGTTATTATTAAATCAGTACTGCATAGACTTTTTTTGCACTAACTATTTAAGCATGTTAGTACTGCTAAATCCATATTAGGTCTCATCAGTAGACACAAACAAACAAAACCCTCTCAGACATATAATTTCCACACACACACACACACACACACACACACACACACACACACACACACTTCATAAAAAAGGTTTAGATTAATTTTGGTTTTACCATATTGGTTTTTTTTGGTTGCTCATCCCTTCCCCACCCAATTTTCACCTAAACAGGAACCTTTCAGTCAAAACATTAACACTGGCTGCAATTAAACACTTACCATGGTGATGTGTAATGGATGGGGCAAACACTAGATGTTCAGCACTAGTCAGTTTGGACACCATGTCTCCATTAAGGAAGGTGTCTATGACTATCCAATAATCTTGCTTATTTGCAAATTAGTGTTTTGCTTATTCAAATACTTTTAAACTGGCTTTGTGTGTGAATCAAGATGCATATCATCTCTGCTGATTATTTAACATGATGGTTTGATTAAAGATTTGCATCACTTTTATATATCATATATAATAAGGTCATGATCCAAAACCAACTGAAGTCAGTGGAAATTCTTCTATTGACTTTAGTGAGCTTTGGATCAGGCCTCATTTGATTTTTCAGGAGGCCAACCTGCACATGTCTCTGTAAGGTAGGACACGATCTCCACCATAGAAGAATGGCATGTAATTGCCTCATTTATTTTGAAAACAAATAAAAGGTTAATTTACATTATACAGTGCCCAGGGATTTTGGACCATGTAATCTATTGCTATATGCTTCATGATTTAAAAAAAAATTACATGTGGTCAAGCATACACAGAAACAGATTATATTTACAGCTTAAGCAAGTGGAGATATATCTGCAGAAGTCTAAGATGAAGATAAAATAACGTACCATTTTTGCTGACACATGACATGAGTGCACACTCCAATTAGGTGAGCACAAATCCACCTCCTATCAGACATCAGAGCAAACATTATCATGTACAACACTTTCTACTCTTTACAGTCACAGGTTAGTCCTTCACTTATTTTTGTGAAAACTTTAAATTGATTACAGGTATACTCTTCATATGAGCTGATCAAATGCTTAGAAGCAGGAATGTGGAGGGATACAATATGTGAATCAGAAAAAAAGCTGATGGTTTTTGGAACCTTAGCAGACAGATAGAGGTTATCCGGTGCTTAATTTGTAATACAAGAGGAGCTGGGACTCAAGCAATTTTTTTACATTTGTAACTGATGCAGCAAGCCCAGAGGTGTCAGGGCTATGAACTGCCAAGCACAAAATACCAGCCAACTATAATTTCTCAACACTTAAATTATTTCTAAAACAAAAAATAGTGCATCAATATAGCTCCTGAAAAAGTCATTTTGAAGCTAACCAAAAAGTGTATACATTTTCTTATAAAGTTCTCTTTTGTAAGACAGCACATAAGATAGTTGATGTTGTAGAATTCACAGAGTATAGTGGTTGCCACTATATGGGGGGAAACATATAAAACATGAACCATTTCGCTATCATGGGTATTTGAATTTACCACAGATATTGTGGTATCTTTCACATTGAGTAGTATCTTATGTATAGATCCAAGCAAGTGCCGATTCCCAACGCCCATTAGGATTGCTATGGGGGGAACCCAAGCCTCTATGCTCTGGATCCCTGGGGTGTTTCAAGCTCCTGGATTATGAACAGAGTCCAGCCACTGCTCCAACCTCAGGGTCCTAGTCACTCTCTCAGGGAAGGCACAGACCGTATCTCTGGCACCCCCCAAGTGTTAGAACCTCCTATCCAGCCTCTTTGGACATAGTACTGACCATTCAGACTCCCCAGGACTTGAACATACCCACCCACCCACCCACCAGTATCTTTATGCTCTTTACTTAAGAGATAAGCACAGGAATGTACAGATTCACTCTTCCTTTGGGAGCCATTATGGGGGGCGGGGGGAAATCATGTGTGTTCCATCAGTCAGTGAGGCAGGCAGGATCCTCCATCCCCTTACCTGTCTTATCCCTGCTCCAACCTCCCTCATCTTAATATACTACAAAATGGCTCTCCCTCCAAGTTCCCCCCATAAGTCCCATTATGGATTTCTGTTGGGTTCACCTGCTTCTTTTGTTCTGCCTTTTGGTAATTTTTTCCCCCACTGCTCTTACACACGCACCCCTCCCTTCAGACAAGAGGAGGAAGTGTCTTCTCCTAGCTACAGCAAACCCATTGTTCCAAGTTTTTATCATCACTGAATGCTGATGAATCACCATTTTATCTGGCCTGGCAGAGACATGACAACCTCAGTGTGGGTCCACATACATACAGGCTTTCTATGACACAATTTCATAAAGGCATTCACAATACAGAAGTAGTACAGACAGAAGCCCCAGTTTGTCACACCTCACTCCACAAGCAGACCAACTGATTTTGATGGAACTGTTTCCAGAGTAAAATACTACCCAGGAGGAGTCACAGTATCAAAATTCAGCACCGGGTAAATACTATAGTAAATCAAACATTGATTTAGGGTAATGTTTGAATCTTAGTGTGAATTTTTTAAAAGCTATATTTATTTTACAAATATAACTAAGGAGTTAGAGATACACAGAACTACAACTAAGATAGCAAAAACAAAATATTAAATCAAATGAAATTGCTATTTCATTTATTTGCAATATTATCTTTTCTAAATTGGCTTCACAACTGCATCCTACACAAACAATGACATAAATAACCCAGGTAAACTATTATTTCCCAGTCTATTTACTGTTAGAGTACATTACACAACATGTTCAGAAAAGTTTACTCCACTTACATACATACTTCGCATTAACACAAACAATACTGCAGTTCTGGCTAATCTTCCTCTCCCCGTTCTGACTGACAGTAAATTTCTTTGAAGCAGTCCAGCTTTCAAGAATCTCCTATGGCTCAATTTATAGGAGTCTGTGTTTTGGGAGATGGACTCTGATTTACTAGATTTTTTTAAAAAATTCTTTACGCGGGAGAAGAGGCAGGAACTGGGCCATATAAGTTGTGAGTTTATGCAGGGATTGCCCAGTGAAAGTTGGTAGGGAAACATATCACGACTCTTCTCATTCAGAAGCCTATTTGCATGGGGTTTCTGCAAGGAGGAAAACAGGAGGGAGTGAAAAGGAGTGGATGGATGGATTTCTGAATTGGGTGGGAATGGGTGATAGATTTGTGCCCTGAGATGGAGGGAGGGATGGAGGATGAAATGGGAAGGTGTCGTTCAAGGTTTTATGCTTATGAGAGGAAAGATGGAGGGAGTGGGTGTGAGGTAAAGAGAGGCAAGGTGGGCTTGCTTGGTCTAGGGAAGGACTCAGTGGAAATAACTTAGTGGTAGATGGCTGGACTTGTGTCTTCCCACCATTTCTTTTGGACAGTCACAGGTCATCACAGAAATGAGAGTAGAGGTATAATCCTGCTCTCACTAAATTCAAGGAGAGTTTTGTCAGCTTCTTCAGTAGAAGCAAGATGCGGCCCATAACCAGTAGAAAGACCAAATCATTGCATCCAAGAGGGCTAAATTGTGCTCTGTTACACTGGTAATAAGATAGAGCAACTCCATTGATTGTAATGGCCCCTTATCTTTGAATATGTGCAAGACATAAAACATGAAATCGTGCTACCTTTTCCAAGTATGTGCATGAAGATTCCAATATTTTAGTTCTGTTCCCTGCTTCAATTAGTGCATGCATTTGCTTTGGATATTTCTTTCTTAAACTCTCTTTAATTGTGATTTTTTTGCATAATGCATTGAAATCTAATTGTAACAGGATGTGACCCCTTGTCTTAGCAAAAATAATTTCTTCCCACATACTTTGATAGAACAAAGAGAACTTTCAAATCTGCCAATATTAAGTAAAATATTTTGTTCCCCATAATTACCGTAGATAAATTGCTCCACGGGCTTTTTATTCTGAATATTTTAAATTCTTACTGATGCAGATATTTCTCCTTTATTGTTATTGGTAGGAACCTATTACTATAAGACTACTGGGTAGCTGGATTTTTAATTTTTTTTCCAGTCACTGATTTTCAAAGCTAATTAAAATTCAGGTTTCCCCTTCATTTTTGTTAAGTCTGTGTGGAATACAGTTGCAATCAAATTAAATGTAACTTTACATGATAAAATTTAGATCCACCTAGAAAGACTGAGTGGCTTACTGGATATGGGACTAGTCTTTCACCTCTAAGAATCGGATTCAAATTTATTCAGAATAAACTGCAAGTGAATTTTTTATTGTCCGCACTGCGAAATGGTGGGCATGACCAACCTTCTTGTGCAGCGGATACATCAGGATATTTTGAGCTTTCTAGAGGTCATTGGGTGACCTAGCCTAAGAGATAATTCAATATCCATTCTGAGACAAATGGACCTTCCAAATCAATGTTCAGCTGATTTATGGGACAATGTAAAGAAATTTTCATCATTTGCATCGTGTCTGCCGTGAGGATGAATAGCTCAGTTAGCATCCTAAATCATAGATGATTGGGCTGGAAATGACCTTCTAGGTCATCTAGTCCCTCTTCTTTACTGTAATACAAGAATGGCCCCCCTATTAAAGGTCTCATCACTCAATCCTTTCCTTAGCCATAGTGAAGCAAATAAAATTTTGCTTGTGTGGGGACTTCAGGATTTAACCCTTATCCTCCAAGTTTTATATCTAGTCTATTTTCTTAATTCCTGTAGTGTTGATGTGCCTCAGAAACCCACTATGATAAATTATTCCACTATTTAATAAACTCAACGTTATAAAATACTACCCTGTTATTAAATATTTAAAAAACACAACAAACCAAACAACAAAAATTGGGGCAGGACATTTCATCCTTTTTAACACACCATAAATTATCTCCAGTCATCTTCCTCTTTCTTTTATATTCCAGATTTTATCATTTATAGATATTTACATTATTTCCCTTAGTTCTTTTTCTTGTAATGGAGTTAAAACAGCAGGGGTGACTTGGTCCATTAATTTCCCTTAAATATATTTAAATAGTATCTTGGAAAATAATTGAAAGAATTATCCATTAAATTAGTCCCAAACTAGTTGGACTGAGTTGTCATCCCATCTGACTGTACTTGTATCCTTTCTTGTTCTCATCCATACAGGTAATTTGCACTGTAGCCATGATACTTATTTCTATGTATGTTTAGCACTACGCATTTAAAAAGAAAGTTAGTCATTACTGTGACTTATGTATATATTTTCCAGTCATCTATATTTAGTGCTGGTACTACTCAAAAGTCAGCAAGAATCGTATAACTATATCCTATTACTAAATAGTAAGTTTTCTATAGCAGAGAATAAAAAGATCCCAGACGAAGAGCAAAAAAATTTGCAGGCTTACTCATTACTTCTCAGGTCCGGACATGTGCCACTTTTTTCTTTAAGATAAAAGAGTGCAATTTGTGCTGATTCAAATTCATTTAATTCCCAATTTAGTAGACAATATGAGTTGTTAATGATTAGTCAATTAACGTCAAAGTGCCAGAGTAACAGGTGAACCTTTGAGAAATATAATGACCTGATTGCTTTCCTTAGTCACCTGAATAATAGGCTACAAATGGATTGTACTTAAAAAAAAGAAAAAAGAAAAGAAAAGTAAAACCTCTAGGGAATATAACACATTTGTACTGTTACTTGAACCTCAGATGAGAAAAATTGTCCCTGAAATAGGCTGCACAAAGGAAATGGTGGTGTTCCATGCCAAGCTTAAAGTTATTATGAAACAGATAAGTGCATTAGACTTTGTGAAATTTCCCCATATGCACTACTATAAACTTTTGCCTTTTGCACTTTTATACTTGGCAGACATTTTAATCCAGTGACAGATTTTCAGACCCTTTAAATAAAAAATATAGGGTATGCACTGAATTCACGGATACTTCCATCTGTCACCATATAACAGTGTTTATTAAGTCTTAAAATTTTTCCAGAACGCAAAGAGCAGCTCACGACCTTTATCTTCGGAGAAAGATCATATGAACTAATGTACTTCTAAATCAGTTATTGCTTGCTGTATCACTGCAGTTGCAATTTTAAAAACAGTTTCTGCTGATTACAGAGTAATTGTCATTTACAAGGAAGTGAAATTATAATTTACCAGGGAACTAGATTTTTTTAATGACTTTGTCTATTGGTTCCACTTTACAGGGTTCAGTGTCCAATCAGTTACGTGAACAAAATAAAAGACGGAAGCCAATTTTTTTTTTTATGACCGTGCAGACATTATACTTGTAGGGATGGACTTTCATCTGTTGTAACCTGACATAGCTCTGACTTCAATGGAGCTATGCTAATTTGCAGCAGCTGTGGATCTGGCCCTTGTTTTCTGTACTGGTTCTTACTACAGCTTACTAGGAACACTTTAACTCTTTCTGTATTTTATAGTCACTCAACACATCACGCTTCCTTTTATCATTCCTCATGCTGGGTCTCATTTTTGGTGTTATCAGCATTGGCCTTTTAACATCTGCTATTTCCTTCCGGCTGTCTAGGTAAATGCCTCTTAAATGCTTCATTCATACCAAATATTATGCATTACAGGAAAGCTCACATGTCTCTATGATATATGTCATGCTATCGCCCCTCTAGGCATGGATGGGGACAGGTTTCTGGTCATGACACTGGATAAGATAAAATAATTTAAGTCTGGATGACAGGCTTGTGAACTATGGGGTTAACATGCATCTCATACATCAGCTACTTCTGAGTTTAGGACTTCTTGCAAGCAGTAAGATTAACTCCATAAAATGGGTGGACCCCACAACTAATTTAGTGGGATAGGTTAAACCCCGCACCTCCAGTGGGATGACGTGGAAGAAGCTACCAGTTTGATTGGCAATCCATATGCTATATATAGGGTTACCAGATAGCAACTGTGAAAAAACGGGACGGGGATGGGGGGTAATAGGCACCTATATAAGAAAAAGTCCCCCAAAACGGGACTGTCCCTTTAAAAACGGGATGGATGGTCACCCTAGCTATATAAAACCTTAGCTTTGCAGCCTGCATCAAAAGCAATAGTAGTCTCTTTCTCCAGGAATGACAGCTGTTAAAGTTTTCCGTTGTTCCCACCCTCCCGTCTGTTTCATAATCCCTTCTCAGATTTTGATCCCCATCCTGCAACCCTTGATCAAATGAAAGCACTGAGATTACTCCTGTGCTTAAGACTACTCACATGAGTAAGGATTACAGAAGGGAGTCCTCCTCTAACATGGACAACACAACACACTGATTATTGAAACCCCTTTTTTGAAAATGTTCTAGTCCCTTTTGAAGTGTGTACTGCACCATGACACTAATCTTTTCTCTGATTCCTAGCTGCTGCTGCTGTCTAGCCAACCTTATTTTAGCTGGAAGAGTGGAAAACAATCCTTGTCATCTACACTAGTAATGGAGATTATATGCATGACATCAATCTTCCCTCTCTAACATCTCACTTGCAGGATTTCCCAATGATTCACCTCAGTGAGGGAGGCAGACTCAGCACAGCCTATTTTTCAGCTCCTTTCTTCCTCTGTGGATCACAATGCATTGAACGCCTTCCCTAGACTAGGAAAATAGGTTGCGTTTAAAAATGTTTTCGCTAATACTTTCTTAAACACTAATGCAGACAGGATTTAACACCTTTAATAAAAAAGGTGATCTGGTCATGGTCAACCCTAGTGTTGGTAACTTAAAAGAATGTCTGTAGCGTAAGTGTTGGAAACACATGTTCATTTCAGATTCAGATCATACATGGACATTTATTTTATGTTACCCCCCTTTAGCTTCTCTCCTTTTATTATTCAAATACAGATTCACCTGATTACATAGCTCTCCCTGTTTAATGCAAATGTTGTTTGAAAGATAGGTTTGTCTTATGCACAGATGTTTTTATATGCAAAGGGAGGGCCCACTCCTGTAAACCTCACTGATTGCAGTGCTTCCTACCACAAGTAGACCCTCAGTGACTGCAGGATCAGGCACTATATCATTTAAAAATCTACCCCACCAGATATAAAAATACAAAATAACCCATATACTAGATCAGAGTTGGCATATACATTTCATTAACATTAACTACAAACTTTACATATTAGGAGTGCAAAAATGAATAAAAATGTCACCTCCCTTTCTTTTTCTCTCTTCCCCTTTTTAATTCATAACCAATTACAAACAGCAGAATAATTTTTATAACATATGTAAATGATGAATTCCTGAGGTTAGTTACTGTGCTGTATATCAGGTATCAGTCCTCCATAGACTTGTAAGAACAATTTCTATGCAGTGCTTATGCAGGTAAAATGCCCACTGAAGTCAAAAGGAATGGAGGAAGAAGAGAAGAGAAGAGAAAGGGATTAGTGGAGAAATTTCAAGTTTAAGGAATTACTGGTGGGGTATAATTTTTCACAGGCTAGTCATCTTCCTGTAGGACCACATGGTAACCCTTTGCCTTCTTATGATGAATGATCTTTTATTTGTACCTCTCTGTATCAGGTAAGAAATAGCCTATTTGTCACTTTAACTAATAGAAGGGGGGGGGAAAGCACTCTTAAAGCTCAGTTTATTGAAACTCACAAATAGTTTCTGTAAATGTAGTCATGTGTCCATTTTAGCATGGTAATTATGGCTGCATATGGACAGGAATAGATCTTGTTTAATGACAAACAAAATCCTGTTTTTGGTAGGAAGAGGAAATGCAGTAATATTAACATCTAAGTATTGTGATACTTGATGTATTTCTCAAGCAACTGCAGCCTGCGTGTCTCTGCAGGTATGATAGATAACTGTGAAGCATTTTCACAAATGTATTTTCATTTTGCAAGGCTTTATATTTCACAGCAAGCAAATAAGTCAAAGCTATTGTTCAATATCAGAGGCAGTGGTGTAATTGTTGGTGCAAAGCTAAGGTACTGACCTCTGTTACCTGCGGGGATGGTTCACGGTTTCTGTCTTTACTACATCCCTGCAATCTTCTGTCAGCCTGTACTATAAATAAAAAAATACTTTCCTACTTTGAAGTTTCCAAGAAAAGATTGTAACATATGGTATTTGCCCACTATACTTTTTGCTTCCAGCAATGAACAGCAGCAATCAGAAGACCTTTAAGCTACAATATAGAACTAAACAAAACATGTTTCTTTGCTAAAATTGTCAAGTCTTCAGCTATAGAAAATTCTCAAATATATTTATCAAAACTATGTAAAATAGTTTTTCAGGTAAGTTAAACTTACGAAAAAAATCAGTATAACAAGCAATAGGTACCTAACAGTTTTATATATAGTCAAATCTTGACCATCCAAAACTCAATTATTCCAAAATCTTATTTATTAAAAAAAAAAAAAAAAAATCACATCCCCCCAAGTGTGTTCAGTCAGTTACCTGAAAATTCCTTTGACTCCCTAAACTCTTGCATATTCTGAGTCCTCCACTCTAGTTGAATAATAGATGTATAATATATTAAAAGGACAATCAAGATGCTACTTCATTCATGACCTGCAGAATATGGTAACTGAGAGCAGTGGCGTCCAGGGAAAGTTGGGAGTTTGGTGTGAATTTAGTGTTTTAACTCCGGAGAAGCAGATATAGCTTAGAGATAAGGGAAGCCTGCACTGCTAAACTAGGTTGCCATTGTTCTTAAATTGGGTACCAAAGCAAGCACTCCAGGACTAAGTCTACATTATCCGCCAATGGCAGTGCTACACACTGCTGTGAAAAGCAGCTGTGTCCACCCTGCAACGTGTGGCTACACGTGTCTGTGAAAGGCTCTGGCAGAGGGGAGGTAGTGGGGAAAGGCTTCATCAGCTCCCAGCTGCTGGAGCCTTTCTCCATTGCCTTCTCACCTCTCCCTCCACCAGAGCCTTTGCCCGCTGCGGGGAGTTTGTTCCTGGAAGAGAAAGTCTCCAGCATCAGAGAGGCAGCGGGATGCTACACTGATAAAAATAGCATCGTAGACAGGAAGGCACAGCTTGGGGAATAGAAAGTACTTGCACCCATAACCACACCCGTGAGGCATGTCCTCACATGCTTAAGCCATGGCTCACCAGCTACACTACTATTAATACCTATGCTAGGGGGGTTATGCAGGTATGTACTGTTCACACAACCAAAAGAAGGTGGGGTAGCCAATCAAGCTGCACTTATTAGGTTGCCTGGAGATAGGGCCTGCAGCAGGCCCTACTTCCTGAAAGAGAGTTCCATAGAAATGGTTAAAATGAAGGATTTGGGGGTATATATATATATATATATATATATATCACCAGACAAATTACAGAAAAGCAGTAATAGTATGCTCCTCACCCCAGCTTACCAGGACTGCAGTTCTCGGAGTCTTCTCTCCAGAATTATTAGCCCCTATTCATCCACTCTCTCTTTTTTCAATCTTTTCCAAATTTTTAAACCCCATTTTTCCCTTTCACAATTAAAAAAAAAAAAAACTTTCCCAAAAGGTTTTTATTATTATAATCATTAATAGTAATGTAAACTCTTAGGTGAGAGAAGACTAAGGCCTTCTTTACACTTGGAAGTAGCCATAATTTCAGTGTTTGGCATAGCCACACCAATGAAATCCCCTACAATAGGTACGAAAATGCACCATTTTCACTAGTGGACCTTGCCTCTTCTTGAAATCAGAGCAAATTGTGTACATGGGGATTATGCACGTTACCAGTTTTCTCAGGTATAGACGAGGTCTATGTGAAGTTTCCACCAAAATGTTTCTCAGTATGAATAGCCACATTCTGCATAGTCTGTACCAGGGATCAGCAACTTTTGGCACGGGGCCCGTCAGGGAAATCCGTTGGCAGGCTGGGACGCCATTCCAGGCCAATGGGGGCTGTGGGAAGCGGCATGGTGCGAGGGATGTGCTGGCTGCCGCTTCCTGCAGCCCCCATTGGCCTGGAACAGCGAACCGCGCCCAGTGGGAGCTGCGATTGGCCGAACCTGCAGATGCTGCAGCTAAACAAACCATCCC
The DNA here is from genome assembly GCF_028017835.1 of Emys orbicularis. Lineage (NCBI taxonomy): Eukaryota > Metazoa > Chordata > Testudines > Emydidae > Emys > Emys orbicularis. The sequence continues at coordinate 76,164,098 of NC_088691.1, read as the reverse complement.
AGCACACCAGCGGATTACCTTGATGGGCCGTGTGCCAAAGGTTGCTGATCCATGGTCTGTACATTAATGGAACTTTTCAATCATAGCTTTTCAATAATTATGGGGCATACAAAGCCATGTGACTGACACTGTTATAGCCTTCCCACATGAATGAATTTAAAAAAAAGCAGTAATACTTGAAATGGCATTAAAAGATGACATGCAGTAGGTGTGAAGGTGTTTAGTATCTAAGCACTATTTCAGATGGAGTACTTCAGTGCCTGCTAGTTGCCCAAGTTTTACTTTACAACACATCTTCATGAGTGATTTTACCATCAAATGCCTTTCACTAAAAGGGTGCACTAACTAATATGCACAATTTATCTCCTTCCACTAAACTTTTATTCTTGTTTGCCATGTTGCTGTAGCTATGTTGGTCCCAGGATATTAGAGAGAGACAAGGTAGGTGAGGCAATTTCTTTTATTGGACCAACTTTTGTTGTTGAGAGAGACAAGCTTTCGAGCCTACACGGAGCTCTTCTTCAGGTCTGGGCCTGAAGACCTGGGCCCCAGACCTGAAGAAGAGCTCTTTGTGTAGGCTCAAAGGCTAGTCTCTCTCCAAAACAGATGTTGGTCCAATAAAAGCTATTACCTCACCCACCTTGTTTCTTTAAATTCACTTGACATTCAGACTAGCAAATATGGAAATACATACTTCAGCCTAAGGGCTGGTCCACACTAACCCCCCACTTCGAACTAAGATACGCAACTTCAGCTACGTTATTCAAGTAGCTGAAGTCGAACTATCTTAGTTCGAACTTACCGCGGGTCCACACGCGGCAGGCAGGCTCCCCTGTCAACTCCGCATACTCCTCTCGTGGAGCAGGAGTACCGACGTCGACGGCGAGCACTTCCGGGATCAATCCGGGATCGATTTATCGCGTCTAGACAAGATGCGATAAATCGATCCCAGAAGATCGATTGCTTACCGCTGGACCCGGAGGTAAGTATAGACGTACCCTAAGAGAGGACTAATCAGATGTTCACAGTAAGGTTTTATACAAAGCCATGTTTTGTTAGCATTTTGCTGTCCACATGCCAAAAACAACAAGAAAATGATGTGCTAAAGAAAAGTGTCGTATCAGAACAGAGATATGGTAGGTATGCAGTACCCCACATCGATTTCTGTTCAGCCACAGAGGACTGGGATAGCTATGAACCCCTGTTTACCCTGTGCATTCATACTTATGTGGCCACCAGAAAGAGTCTATTTACTGTCCAAGACGTTTTTACAATCTGTATGAATTAGTGATGGGCTTGATGGATGATCTGAATACCCCTGAACTTTGGAAAAATTCAGATCCAGAGCCAAATATTATGGCTTAATGCCATGTCTAGTATTATCCCTACAATACACAGAAAACTAAAACAAGTGTTTACATCCATCCAGTCTCCACCCAGCTAACTTCATCAGCAAGTTAAATCAACCACTTGTAATGGTTTAAAGGGATGATAGGATATTAAATAAAACAGGGGAAAGTTTCAATTGGGGGTGGGAGGGTGATGAAGTTTTAATGAATAACTAGAATGTGACTGGGTGATCTAGGAGACTGGGACCAGTATTGAGAAGTTCATGTATGCTTCCAGACCTAACTTGAATTGGTAGTGACCAGAAGTTATTACCATCTGATAACTGTTCAATGATCTAAGTGAAATGAATTTAGTATTGGCATTCTGATTCTCCATATACAAAACCAGAAATACATCATCACAGTAACTGGCATACTTAGCAATCTGAACAAACGCCAATCAACATAGGGCCTAATTTAACCTCTAACTATTCAATGCTCCAATTCATGGCCTATTGGTGGGAAAGACTGCACTGTCACTGCAAATGCTGTACCAGGAATAAAAAAACACTCCAGTGCTATCAACAGGACATTTTTATGAACATTAAATAGTTGGTTTTATACAACCTGATCTGTCTGTCCATCTATCAACCCTAGTATCTAAACAACTCGTGATCTTTAATGTAATTTAGCTTCACAGAACCACTGGGTATTAGGTCAGTTCTATTATCCCTGAGTCACAGAGAGACTCAGCTAGGGATACAGGAAATCTGTCACAGAGCAGGGAACTAAAGCCAGGTCTTTGAAGTTCCAGGCTAACACCTTAACCACTGAATCATCATTCTCCTCAACCATCACTACTAAAACCCAGAACTTAAGGATACTCAAGTATATTTAATACTCTCTCACATAGCCTATCAAGAAAGGGCTTGAAGTAAGCATTGGGTATGAGAATTAAAATTAAAAAAACAGATTAATAGGTTAAATGAAGATCTTTGTAAGCTTTAAAAAGGCATTAACTAAAGCTGGATGAAGTTTTTTGGATGAAGCTTTTTTTTTTTTTTTTTTTTAACCAATAAAGTACCAGTTCAGGTCAACTGAAAAAAGCAAACAAAAATTCAACCCCCCACCAAAACATTTTATTTCAACATTTTCTGAATGACATGGCTCAATTCAAAGTGATTTTTCATTTTAAACATTTAAAATGGTTAAAAACCTCAAATGAAATATTTCATTTCAGATCAAATGAAACATTTTATTTGACCTGAAATAAAATTGTATTGATTTTTTAAGTTCACTGAATTTTTTTTTAAATTGTTTCAGGTTGATCCAAACTGAGTTTTTAAACATTTTTCAGTTCAATCAGCAAACCAAAAAAGTTAGTTATTTGCACAGCTCTAGCCTTATCATCAAGGAAGGAGAAACTTTTCATGGAGGTGCAAACAGGAAGAGCTATTATTTATTTCTGGTAGCAGCACTTTCCAAACACTGCTTCAAGAAACTCACAGTTTAAAGGACAAACAAATAGATAGTGGCTGTAGACATAGTGAAGGAACAACTGCATGGAGAATTGGCACGAAGGAAGCTATGAGAATTGCTGATTCTGAGAAGTAAATGATTTTACAACAATATCCTATGTTATGTGGTTACTTTATCTGCTTAATGTGAATGAAAACAGATTCAAATCTTAGTAATGTGCAGCATCTCACTAATATCAATAGCACAATGGGATCCTGGTCCAGGAATAGGGATCTTAGGTGCCACAGTAATACAAATAATAGATCTCTGCAGGATTTTGTATTTCCACCCATGTCCCCTTCATGTTCATTTTGCCATGCGTTTTCAATTGATACACTTTAAATTATTAAATGTGATTTGAAACTCACAAACAATAAAAACCTTTAAAATCACACAGAGTATTAACAAGATATATGAGCAGACTGAAATGTTCAAAGCTGCAACAGTGACTATTCCGTATAACCCTGAAATGAGGTGGGGGGGAAATAATTTTATTATGACTTCAGCTTGTTTGTAAAATGCAAATATATTTCCAACCAACCCCAATAAGCCCCCGCTGTGTGCTTCCAACATTCTTCTGGATTAATATCAATTATTTACTTTTATCTTGTTTCTTTCTTGCCCTTTTTCCTTTGTGCTAAAATTGTACTTGTCAAAGCACTGCTTTTAATGTCATCTCCTCCTCTGTACTGGTTTATGCTGCACTCTTTTATACATTGAGTAAAATATTTGAATAGCATTTTATCTAGGTGTTATTGATATAGCCAAGGAATCATTTGCCAGTCAAGTCCTCCATCTTCTTCCTCTTCTTATTTATTATGTTACAGTAACACCTAGGAAGCCCAATCAAGGATCATGATCCCATTGAGTAAGGCATTGTAGAGACAAGTGACAAAGATGACTGTTTTCAGAGTAGCAGCCGTGTTAGTCTGTATCCGCAAAAAGAACAGGAGTACTTGTGGCACCTTAGAGACTAACAAATTTATTAGAGCATAAGCTTTCGTGGGCTACAGCCCACTTCTTCGGATGCATATAGAGTGAAACATATATTGAGGAGATATATATACACACATACAGAGAGCATGAACAGGTGGGAGTTGTCTTACCAACTCTGAGAGGCCAATTAAGTAAGAGAAAAAAACTTTTGAAGTGATAATCAAGATAGCTCAGTACAGACAGTTTGATAAGAAGTGTGAGAATACTTACAAGGGAAGATAGATTCAATGTTTGTAATGGCTCAGCCATTCCCAGTCCTTATTCAATCCTGAGTTGATCGTGTCTAGTTTGCATATCAATTCCAGCTCAGCAGTCTCTCGTTGGAGTCTGTTTTTGAAGTTTTTCTGTTGTAAGATAGCCACCCGCAGGTCTGTCATTGAATGGCCAGACAGGTTAAAGTGTTCTCCCACTGGTTTTTGAGTATTATGATTCTTGATGTCAGATTTGTGTCCATTAATTCTTTTGTGTAGAGACTGTCCGGTTTGGCCAATGTACATGGCAGAGGGGCATTGCTGGCACATGATGGCATATATCACATTGGTAGATGTGCAGGTGAACGAGCCCCTGATGGTATGGCTGATGTGATTAGGCCCTATGATGATGTCACTTGAATAGATATGTGGATAGAGTTGGCATCGGGCTTTGTTACAAGGATAGGTTCCTGGGTCAGTGTTTTTGTTCAGTGATGTGTGGTTGCTGGTGAGTATTTGCTTTAGGTTGGGGGGTTGTCTGTAAGCGAGGACAGGTCTGTCTCCCAAGATCTGTGAGAGTAAAGGATCATCTTTCGGGATAGGTTGTAGATCTCTGATGATGCGCTGGAGAAGTTTTAGTTGGGGGCTGAAGATGACTGTGCACTGTCTGAACAGACTGTCTACATATCAGACAGGACAAACACACACAAAAATGAGGGCGGGGCTCAGAGAAGGAGATAACAATATATATATTTCCTTAGTCTAATCAAGACCATAGACTTTTGCAGAAAAGAGACACCACCACTTGTCACTTGCCGGTGACTTTGATTTCCTTCTGTTCCATTATGTATTATTAAAATAGTAAGAAGGAAACAAAGTTGGTGTTGAGGCTGATAGTTGTGAAGCCTAAGGGATGGTGGTAATGCAGTAAGAAACAAGATCAGTGGCCAAGGAGAGTTGTCTAGGAACTTGAATTAGAAGTTTGGACCTGATATGTAGGGTGGTGAGAAGCTAGTGGAGGGATTCAGAAAGCAGAAGAGTCAAGGAATGGACAAGCATGATAATTTTGGTAGCAGCAGTTTGGGCAGACTGGAGAGAAGTACTGCGGTCATCAAGTTGATTGGGAGGAGGCAGTAGCCATAGTCACGGTGGGAGATGATTAAGGAATTGAGACACAATTAAGCCACCATGCCAGGTAAAAAAGGGGCTGTTATTAGATATACTGGGGAGAAAGAAATGGCAAGATAATCACAGCCCTATGTGAAGGCAAAAGGAGAAGGAGGAACTGAATATTACCTCCATGTTGCAAGTATGAGAGAGTCTTATCAGAGCGGAAAGCTTTGTTTGGGCTACTAGGGCTTCAGAGTAATTTCTATCCTCTGTTCCTGGCTGGCATTGGTATCCTCATGGGCTGAACAGATTATTGTTTGGGAAGGCCACCTGGCACCGGCTGTGCATTTGTTGATATCAGGGCTGATTGGCCAGGCAGAGCCTATTGGCTCCCATACATTTGAGAAGAGGGTTTATAAAATGCTTCTCCTTTCCACAATGCCATGCTGCACCTTGGAACAACTGTTCCCTTCCAAGGGATTACGGTAAACCTGAGTTTGTGGGCTAAACGGTGGGCATTATGCCAGTCACTGTTTGGGGACTGGGAAGGAATTTTCTGATCACTGCCAGATTGTCCCAGTCAGGATAGGTTTTTCACCTTCCTCGCACTAACCCAGAGATTCAGAGGATCCCCAGAAGAAGGTGGGAGTAGGTGTGGGCTCCAATCTCTCTCCAATCTTACTACAAGGGAATGGCAGAGGAGGTACCAGTCCCCCTGCAGGCTCCCTGGTGGTACAGATTACTAAGGGATGGTTCACCTGCACTAGAGGAGTTATTTCTGGATTGTTTCCATATTGTATTAAATTGTGGCCTAATTACCACATTCTTGTGTGTTCGGTCTTTCTTCCCACTATGCCCATGTCAAAGAATGCAGGTGTTGTCAATAATAATAGTAGTTGTGGCATTTCTTCTAATGTGAATCAATTATTGGGGTTTTGTGGGGAGGGAGGTTGTTTTCTTGTCATGTCACAGCACAAGGATTGAAATTATAGGGAGAACAAGAACATTCAGAATTACAATAGGAAGGATTACAGCAACAAAAGTGATAAAAACCCCTCATGCTTCAGGTCATAAGCCAGCTATTTATAGGGGGAGGAGGGAGGATGCTTTTTCCTGTGGGCAGGTTATCCCATAACTGCTTACTAAAGTGTATCTTGCACCTTCCTCTGAAGCATCTGATAAGGGCCACTTTTGGAGACAGGATACTGGACTGGCTAAATCCCTGGGTCTAATCCAGTCTGGCAATTCCCGGGTTCCTACTGAAAAGCCAAAATAGAGATTAACATACATGTTGTATTAAGTAATACTTAGCATTAAACAGCCAGGGTTTAGAACATTTGTTTTATTTTTTTAGCTCATTGTACGTGTTAAGGAAAAGAAAAGAATTCATAATGGATTATTGAAGGTATACTGACGTTTCAATGGCTTTTGGGTGGGAGTAGGGAATTGAATGATTAACAACTAATATTACTGAGGAAGCAGGGTCAGGCTGCCTGGAGCCTGGCATCAGCTGGCACCTGGTCTGCCAGTGTCACTATATAGTTGAAAGTATATTGAGGTTTCAGAGGCTTTTGGGTGGGAGAAGGGAATTGAGTGATTAACAATAAATATTACTGAGGAAGAAAGTTTTAAAAAATGAGCTATGTCCTAGATAAGACAAATGTATCTTGTCATATTAAGTTGCACAACATCATTCAAAAACAAATGTTAACAAAATATAGAATACATTTCTTGGTTCTAAGCTATGACAAACCAGGTGCATCTAAGTAGAATATTACTTTCACCTCTTTCTTGGCAGAGGTATATTCAAACCTGGTAGTGCTCAGTGTTTTCTGTGGATGGGAGCCAAAAATTCACGTAAGGCCTTTGGAGACCATTCTAAGAGACAGTGTAATCATTTTATTACATTCTCTGGTGTTTTGCCAGGTGTGCATGCTCTATAATTGGTTCAAAGAGATGTAGCCTTTGGCAAAGAAATGGCATAAAATTTGTTTGGTCTCCTGCCTCTTGAAAGCATATCTGGATAGCTGAAGACGACAGTTGATAGCTTTATCAAAACTCAGGAATGTCCCATCATCTAAATGTCTGAGTCTCTAGGTATGTCAGTAAAACTCTCACCCCTTTACAAAAGAAGATGAGAAGGAGGTCCAGAGAATCAAAGCTAGGTATTCATAATCTCATTGTCTTTAATGATACAGAATTGTCCACATATGAGAGAGCTAATAACATGTCTGATGAAATTATTGAGATGCATTTTATACCAAATACTTTCCCCCCTTTTCTTTATTTGTTCTCGATCTCAAAAACAAAAAACAAACTTTTGCACTTACTGCTCAGTTAAGCTGGCTGAAAAATTACAAACACTTTATTCAGTTAGTTTAGCTCTTATACTGTGAATTATCTGTAAGCAGACCATGCTCCAAAATCCTAGCTACTGCTGAGTTGTTCAGATATCAACTCAAGAAAGGGACTGCATTTGTGCTTTTGCATTTTTCCACTTTTGGGGTAGTTGTGCACCAGGCTGGTAAGTATGCCTGTTGATAATGGCACTGGGGGGCTGTTACATCAGCTAGGGGTTGCCAGAATATAGGCTGATCCTAGTATTTGTATTATGGTAGTTAGAATCATAGAAATATAGTTAGTAGAATATGTTTAAAAACACCTTATTTCATAGTGTAATTATATAGGACCTCAAGATTTGCTAAACCACAAAATCAAACCAATGGGGTCTGTCAAACTCAGCATTCAGCTTTTTCTCTATCAGAAGCCGATACCTCATGCATTAAAGGAAGGCAGCCAGCCTCCTAGTTTTCACATGCTGCACATGCTTCCTACCGTACTGGACAATACAGTACCTGCTGGGAAAATTCCTTTGACACCTGTGACCGTTAGGTGATGTTCTGCAGTATGAGATTTGATTACCCTTTTCTAAGTATGTATAACAACAAATGGTGGTTGTCAGAATAAAGTTCAGCTTCTTATATTACATATATTGATATAATGTTTACTGCACCCCAAATTTGCAAAAGGGCCTACACAATTTTTGGATGTCTCAGTTTACCCAAAATTTCATTTGAAGTCAAGAGGGACTACCAATCTGAGAATCAGGCCCAGCAGTTTAAAAAAGATTACAGAGAATTAAGTGTGTTACATTGGACTGCAACCTATTTTGAACAATGGTCCTGTGTGTTTGACACAAACACATTAAAGTTTAGTAGATCCAACAGGTCAGAGGACACAGTAAAGCATCACAGCAGTTAAAGTCTTACAGCTATTAGTCTTCTAGGTTTTCAGACAAAATGCAGCCCAGAGTCAGTCATTTACTGCACTGTCTCACTCAGCAAGGTTTTATGGGATAAAGTGGGAGGACTGAAAATGCTTAGTGTTTGTCTATCAAACAGTGCCACTGGCAATATTACAATGTCTTGCACTTATTAAATTGCTGAAAGAGTTTGTTCCACTGGCATTTAGAATGGAATAGGGATGGAGGTATGAAGGAGATTAACTACAGCAGCACTTATCAAAATACTGCACCATAAGGTCCATGTATAAATGTCACATTAAAAAAAGTCCCATGTGAGAACAAACCGAAGAGCAAAATATTTCACCTATGGATATCTAAATGTTATTCCTTATATTTCATTAATAAATATGGCTGAACACTAACAAGGAGGAATAATGGATCAATTTTCAACATTACAGTGGAATGCCACAAAGATCTGTGTTAGGATCATTTTTTAATATAACAATATATTAATGATCTTGCAAAGGAGGTAAACAGCAAGTTGGCAAATTCTGAGCTGAGGTTAGCTAGGACTAGAGAAGGCTGTTTGGAACTCCAACGGACCTTATGAGGAGATAATGTAAAGATTCAGGCTGCTTAGAAAGGAGATGGTACAGGTATGAAATTACAAATCACAGTATATGTCAGTCAAGAACCTTTATTTATCCTTGCTCATATAATACAAGAATAATGGGATATCCAATGAAATTAAAAGGACTACAAATAAAATATCTGAGAAGGACTTATTTGTGTCTACAAAATGTAATTGGCTTTTGGAAATCATTGTGACAAGCTATCATAGAGGTCAAGAGTTTATAAGATATAAACTCTTATGGTTCCAGGCATAAAGAACCACTAACTTCCTGAGGCTCGTAAGAAGCTTCCCCTTGGGGACGGTTATTCTATATAAGCTTACTATGGCACTTCTTGCAACTTGTTTGGAAGCATTTGGTCCTGGCCACTTCAGAGACTAGATTAACCACAAGTCTAATATAGTATAGTAACTCTAAGGTTCAGATTCTGAACTCAGTTAAATCTTTGTAAACCTAGAGTCACTCCACTGAAGTCAACAACAACAGTGAAGTCAGTGGAGTTACTCCTGATTTACTCCAGTATAAATCAGTTCAAAAACTGGCCCTACCCTACTAAGTAGAAAGGATGCTGTGACGTTGTGCAGTCTACATGGTTTTATAAAAACATGATAATAAGTGAATATAATGTAACTGGGATAGTTTTATAAAAAAATTGATAATAAGTGACTATAATGCAAATGGGATATGCTTTGTGCAAAAGGTCTCTTGTAAGGTATCATTACAAAGCTCATAAGCTACTGAGTGTGATCATCCTATTTGTAGAAATGTACCACTCTTGTATCTAAAACTAGAAATATAAAATGTAACTCTGAGGGCCTATTGTAATTATGTAAAGTGTGGGCCATTAATGATGGTTTGGAATCTTGATGACTCCCATTGTCTGCAGATGGCTGTTTACCTGTGAGTCTCCCTGTATATGTGTGTGCTGGCAAGTGAGTAATGAAGTCTTGCAGTGACATGTGATCATGTCACCTGAACTGGAATCCATCTTTAACCTGGTGCTTTTCCAGTGAGGGGAGGGGGTGGAAACCCAGAGGGACAAAGGGTTCCCGCCTTATGCAAAAGATATATAAAGGGGTGGAAGAGAACTGAGAGGGAGAGAGGAGCCATCATGGAGAATCCCCTAGATAACACCTAAGCTGGAACAAAAGCTGTACCAGGGGAAAGAATTGTGCCCAGGCCTGGAAGGTGTCCAGTCTGAGAAAAACTTACTGAAGCATCTCTGAGGGTGAGATTATCTGTATTTAGTTTGATTAGGCATAGATTTGCGCATTTTATTTTATTTTGCTTGTGACTTACTTTGTTCTGTCTGTTACTACTTTGAACCACTTAAATCCTACTGTCTGTATTTAATAAAATCACTTTTTATTTAGTAATTTACTCAGAGTATGTATTAATACCTGGGGGAGCAAACAACTGTGCATATCTCTCTATCAGTGTTATAGAGGGCAAACAATTTATGAGTTTGCCCTGCATAAACTTTATGCAGGGTAAAACGGATTTATCTGGGTTTAGACCCCATTGGGAGTTGGGCATCTGAGTGCTAAAGACAAGCACACTCCTGTAAGCTGGTTTTCGGGTAAACTTGCAGCTTTGGGACAAGTGATTCAGACCCTGAGTCTTTGTCAGAGCAGACTGGAGTGTCTGGCTCAGCAAGACAGGAGTGTCTGGCTCAGCAAGACAGGGTGCTGGAATCCTGAGCTGGCAGGGAAAACAGAAGCAGGAGTAGTCTTGGTACATTGGGTGGCAGCTCCCAAGGGGGTTTCTGTGATCCAACCCGTCACAGATGCGAGGAAATTTCTACATATAGATTTGAACCACCCCATATAGATTTGAATCACCCCATAAGATCAGATATCTCAGAGACAACATTCACGCAATATATAGTCAAGCAAACTTAAAACACACATATAAGAAGAAGAAGATTATAGCACTATCACTTTCTTATACTCCTGACATTCAAACAGATACAAAAGCTAACAGCCCTGAATTGGCCCAGAAGGTATAATTCCAAAATCCATGTCACTGCATAGACCCAATGTGCCATTTTTAACATAGAGGGGGAAAAAAACACAAAATAATCAAAATCTTCATATGTTACACATGACAGTTTAGCTGCTGATAAATTGACTCTGAAGAGAGAGAATCTTTCTTAAGCAGAACTGCACATTCAGACTGCAGTTTGGGAAACAATATCATATTCTGCTTAAAGGCTGTCTTGAGGCTCATACTTAGTCAACAATAGTAGAGAATGAACATCTCACTGTGAGATGTTCACATCTCTTTCAGGACATATAGAAATGAGGAGTTCTCAATCTCCCCTCTACCTCCACACACTAAGAGCCCAACATTTAACCACTCCCCGCCCCAATCCTTTATGCCTCACAGCCAAGAATTGTTTGCACTTTTTCAGAAAAAAAATCTGATTTCTAGAGGTATTTATAGAGAAATATTTCTTTTAAAAAGAATTTTGTATGGCGTGGTTCTTTTCTTACTCACACAAGCAGGAACAACTATTGAAATCAATGGTATGGGAAAACTGGGGTAAGTGAAAGAAGCAGATGACGACACTTAACTTGGACTTGGCCTTGGCCTTGTGGGAGAGAGGGGAAGAAAATTCTAAAGAGACAGTAGGAAGTCAATTGCAAGACAAATCTTATGTCAGCTTTACCTTTCCAGCAAATCCAGGGTTACAGAATAATAGCAATTAAATGAGATTGGGAATGCAAAACTATGGCTGAATATATACTGCAGACTTTGTTACTATCCATAGCTTAGTGAAAACTCAGCAAAGTTTTCAGTCTCTGGTTTTACACAATGACTTTTGTTCACACAAATGATTGTATTTATGATAACGAGCGCATATCTATTTTGCACATGCAGAACCTAGGTACAGAGATTACACAATGTGAAGACTTACTAAAGCCTAATGTGAACCACAGTCTCACCGTGCATATTCTCCACTGAAGAATAATAACTTTGCATGCCCTTCTCCACCAAAGAAACTGCTAGATCAATGCCGAAATACAAGTCCCATCACTTCATCTCTAGTTTCCTTTTCTGAGTTAACATTTTGAATCCACCTTCAGACAGTTAGTCATGCAAACCATTTTCCAAACAGAAACCAATAGGAAATCTAATACTGCTATATCCAGCTTTCAGAACAAGAAAACATTTTTCTTTCACTTATGTCCTAGTTTCTTTATCTTGCCATAGAGCATTCATTGCATCAGAGTATAGACATGCTACATGTCATCTACTGTTATCAAATGCTTCTGCTTTGCTTCAGGTTTAATATTGTCTGCAATAGACATTTATGGCCTTGCATTCTATACCCCTTCACAATAAGCACTCTTTTAATTAATCCCAGCTCCCTTCCTGTTATTTATACTGCACACACCTCTAATGTTTATGTGGTAAGTCAAGGAAACACCAGTACATTACTTCTGAACCTTTACGAATGGAAAAAGGACTGAGAGAGTCTCCCCATATCACATATATCCACACATCTTGTGGTTTGGTATATGATAGCACATATTTATTTTGATACATACTTAAGACAATCAACTCCTGAGAGATTAATCTTTGATGTAGCTCAGTTGAGGTTAGCAGTGTTCCCATAAAAATGAATCTGGACTATTGTAATTGGGTGAACACTCAGCAATGCTACATTATTTGAACATTTCTCACACTTAACATTTTAAAAATATACTTTAAAAGGTGACAAAAAATGAAAATGTCAGAAATGGACCAAAGAGAAATAGTTTTATGACAGTATTTGAATAGTTTATTTTATTTTATTTGCATCATCCTAGGTGAGAATTTAGACAGTCTTTTCAAATAAGTGGAGGCAGGAAGAGAATGGATTATGTGGGGAAAAGAGTGTTAAGGAGCTACTCACATGCTTAAGTGCTTTGCTAAATTAAGGTCTTATTCTGTTACTTGGAGGTATCCATTTTGTTGGTTTGGGTATTCCACCATTATGGCTAGCATGTGCAAGCTTTATTCACCCTGGTGAGTAAGTAAAATACAATCTAGCACAGAGTGAGAATAGCATTGCAAGGTTTCAGATGAAGCTACAATTTATAAATTCAGTGTTAGTCCTGTTGTCCTGGGAAAGGACAAACTCCCTTGCCGAATCAGGCCTCAAATTTAAGGATACTCAACACAGAAGTGAAAACCAATCTGAATTTCTCTCAGTTCGAAGAGAAACTTCAAGAGAAACTCTCTCATAAGTTTGCAATTATTATTTACTTGCATCTAAAATGAGTCGAGGTAGAGCAGGCACCTTGCAGTAAAGTTCTTTCATGAAATTATATATAAATTGAAGAAGATAAATACAATAGAGTGGTTTAGACAGCAATGATTTTTCTGCAGGCAACATGCCAAATTTATTCAGTTTGCTTCCAATGTCTGTCTGATTTGATAAGAAATAATAGCTACTGAGGTAACCTGATAGCAAGTGGCACAGATGATAGCATCTAAGCCTTTCTTTCCTCAAAAATATATAAAAACATTTTATGAAATAATTTCTGTTAAAAATATTCAAAAGTAAGATCCATAATCAGACAGAAAATAGATCAGGTTGAATCACTAAAGATTAAAGCACCTTTAACAGTGCATGTGTGTGGAGCGCGGGAAAGGCCTGGAATATTGATAGGATATCCTCAGAAGAATAGATATATTTTTTGCAGTACATACCCATAGCATTTTTAAAAGCAGCATACTAAACTTTGGGAAAGCAATTATTGGTGTCAGTAGTACAGTACTGTAAATGGCTTTACTTCATCATTTACTTCCATTAGAGTAGCTTCCAACTCCTTTCTCTGCATTTGTTTCTAGGACCCGATCCAGAACTTTTTGAAGTTAAAAGGAAGATTCAAATTTATTTTAATGGGCTTTGGATTAGGCTCTTACTCTCCATTTGATCAGACAAACTGAGCAGAAATATAACTGCACAGGGAAGCTTTTAGACCTTGTACATGGTTCCTTTCACCCATGAAGTCATTTCCCTGGATTGAGTATACATACATACATAAAGCAACATAATGGAAAGCTATTCTGTTTATAAAAATGTTTACAGAAAGTAAAGATCATTCTTTAAAACAATAGGTAAAGACTGTGGGTCTTGTTCTCATTTACACCAAATCCCCTTTTCATTTTGCTCTGGCAGTATAAAGGATCTTTAGATGCCTGTAAACGAAGTTTACTCCCACTTTAATGAGCCTTTGCACTGCCAGAGCAGTGTGAAGGCCTTACTGGAAATGGGAATTAGACTCTTAGTGTAAGTGGAAATCAAGGCTTTCAAAGTCTTTGCTTTCAAAATCTAGAAAGAAATCGAATATATTAGTTTTGCAGCTTTCATCAATTCCTTCTATCTGAGAATAAAATTACTGAAAAGATGTGGGTTTAGTGCCAGAAGGTCAGATCCAGCAAACCTTATGTAATGCCAATAGACCCCGGTCGTCGTCAGGCTGGATTGAACCGGGGACCTCTGGAGCTTAGTGCATGAGCCTCTACCACATGAGCTAAAAGTCTACTGGCAGTTAGCTAAGGCTGTAGAGTAAGACTCATTTAACTCTCTCTCTAAAAGAGAGATGCCACTAGATGGGACAGCACACCACACCCAGAAGGTGTGTGGGTTACATTTACTCACATCAATAGTTTCATGGCACTCAATGGGACTAATTCCACTTAAAATTACACCAGTATAAACCTTGAGTAACTCCTCTGACTTTCCTGGATTTACTCCAGATTCACACCACTGTTAACTGAGAGCAGAATTTGGCCCAGTGGGTCAATAAGAACTTGAGGTCTTGGTCAGTGTGATTTTTAAGAACTGCAGGATCAGCCCTAAGAACCTCCAGCCTTCTCTTTTTGCCACTGAAGCCAGTCAGTGGGAAGTTTAACATTGTCTTCAATAAGAGCAGGATTTCTTTGCTTTGCATATGCATCTTACATAATTCCATTTATTTGACAATTTACATGAAAACAAAAAGGTTGGAAAATAGCTTTGTATTTGATCCATGGGAAATTGTCATTCTCCTACCAAACACAGGAACACACTTGTAATGAAAATTCATAAAGAAAAAGCATATAGTTTATAATCTTCTGTGGTGTGTGTTGGTGACTGACTAGTGGACAACCCTCTCGTCCTCTCCTTGTTCCCTTGCCCATCATTGTATGGCTACAGTGTGCAGCAGAGGTACTGGGAACTCCTATGGATCTCTACACTATGCAGGGGTGCAGAGCCTGTACGTGAGCTGACACAAAAGCCCCCTGGAACCACAGTGTTTCTGTTATGTTTGGCTCTGCTCCATAACAGTTTCCTTATACCTTTCTCCAACTGTTATGAATTACTTACACTAACCACAATATTTAAAGCACGTGTCTCATAAAATTTGGAGAATTTATCCTTCTAACTAGATGCAAACCTGGGTAGAACTTTAGTATGTAAACAGCTTGCCAGAAATTCACATATAGCATAGTTCCAATGCAATACTACTTATGAAAGTATCTGATTAACAGACTCCTAATTCAGCAGAAAGTAGTATTATAGAAGGATTTGTTAAAACCAAACCCTGAGCAAGCAGATGGGACAGTATTTTCCACTTTTGGGTTCCAGATGCCAAAATGACAACCCTCCTCTAGCAATCTGAGATAGTGAGACAGAAGTATAATGGCTCCATAAACATCAGCTTCACAAATGAAGCCTCAAGAGATGTAAAGTAAAAAAAGGATACCACTGCCGTAATATTGGTAAAAGAACCAATATTATACCCATAGCCTGTAGAACCAGGAGAATGTTCTGAGAAGAGTAAATATTGGCAATTTTTTAAAATTCTGTGTAAAAAAAATGATTGAAGCCAGGTTCTTGCACAGTAGGGTAATACCATGACTATCTCCTCCTCCACAAATTAAGTTAATTTACACAACCTGTAAAATAGTTTGAAGCAATGATAGAAAGTTATTACAAAGGCCAGATACAGTAAATAACAGTCCCACCATAATAAGCTTTGGTAGAATATTAGAAGAGCATAGCACCAATAAATTCCAATGTCAATACATGCCTCAGTAAACATGAGCCGTGATGAATATGTAAATTTTGGCAAGAAAAGTTGTGTATGTTTCTTGATGCCATAATTTCATTTCAACATCTAACAAAAAGTCTTTAGGCTCCTTCACTTGTCGCTGAAGATAGACAATGCCCATATAGGAGTTAAGCTTTCTAGTGCTGAAGTAGTTTTCTTCATTTCCTTTCCAAAAATAAATCTCAAAAAATAACATTGATTATACAGGACATTTCTAGTTTTCATTTTCAGCTTGGAGTTGAGGTGGCAGACGAGGTAGGGCTGATGAATATTAAACAGCTTGAGATTGACTTTACAGAACAATTTTGCCAACTCTGTATCATGTTGGAGTACATAAATAGTAGAAACTAAGCAATCCATTTTAAATTAAATGGAAATAGGTGCCACAGATTAAGAACTAATTAACTTCTGTTATTTACTTAAAAGAAACCCTACCCTTCCCCCACAGCTAGTTTCTTCTTTTATTTTTGTTTCACTGGTGTCACAATTTCTGGTTTGATTTAATGAATTTCAGATGGAAAACTTTTCCGATGGAAAATTTTCAACCAGCTAGTTCAATATGTAATACTTCTGGCAGGTGTTGCCAGCAGCAGCAAATCTTCATCTTAAAACTAACAACCACAACTGGCCTGATCTCATGCCCAGAAATTTTGGGATCTCTAAATACCTTCCCTGGGTGCCCTTAATAGGCAATACTTCTGCACCTGAAAACATGGAGTCTGTATGAAACAAGGAAAAGGGAATGCAGCAACAACACTGCAATAATAGATCTGTATGAATCAGAAGTAAAACACTCCCAACATGATAACGTTGGCAGTAGTCCATTAACTTGGTTTCCGACCTCCCAGTGAGACTATCCAACAGGCAAATGTCACTTCCTCATCTTGTAAATCCCACTCATGGTTTAATGTCAAATGGTAGCATAGCCC
The DNA here is from genome assembly GCF_028017835.1 of Emys orbicularis. NCBI lineage: Eukaryota > Metazoa > Chordata > Testudines > Emydidae > Emys > Emys orbicularis. The sequence goes on along the minus strand of NC_088691.1, from coordinate 76,147,059 downwards.
CAGAATCCTGAAGTGCACCCAGGCAGGCCTGTATCCAATCCTTTGAGAGATGTTGTCTGGTCATGTTCTGAGGCTCACCTAGCCCCAGCTATAGTTATTTCAGCCTTTTTTAGTGGCTCAGTAGGAGGGGCCTCACCGGAGGTCACTCAGTTCTGCTGCTGAACTCTTTGGCTTCAGCATAGAACCCAGTCTGTGTTGCATCCATTGAAGGCCACTGCATTGTCTCCCATCAAAGAGTTCTCCCACTTGTGCAGTCAATAAGGGTTGGTTGGTTTTTTGGTGATTATTGTTTTTACTTTAGTGGGCATTGGATCAGACTCAGATTGCCCACCAAAACAAATTATGCACACTCTTTGCCACTTGATGTCATTTTTAGTATTGGTTTCATATACTTTAGTAGAGAACAGGGCAGTTTATGCACAATTTTCTGAGATTAACATTATTTCTAGTTATTTGTAATATTCTAAGAATTATGAAGAGTTATATAATGACCTTAAATGGTTTGAATGATCGGTAAAGAAAATGTTGCTGTATCTTAGCTGAATATTAACATATCATCTGCATTGTACATTCTTCATTAGAACTTTATGCAATTCATGCAACACACAGTTTATAATCTAAAAAGAAAAACAGTGAGGAGATGAATAGACAGAAAATAAGGCTATAGGATGTTTGAAGTGTATCTTGATTAAGCTCAACTAAAAACTTTGTATGTGAAATTAGCTTCACGTGAGAAATGCCAGTTTTCCCTTCTTGTTAACATCAAAATGATTTTCCACTCAGTTAAGTCTATTATAATTTACTTCTGAGACATGAACTACTTCCTTAAACGCACTGGAAATTAAGCTTTCATTTTATGACAGTGAAGCTTAAACTGAAACACTCTTTTCCCTACTTGACATTTACAAATAGCAGAAGTCATACAGTGATAAAATAGTAATGAAATTATAAATAGGTTAGTCTTCATTTAAATTACAAAGATGTGCTTTTCTCAGAGTTCACGCTTTGGTATATGATGACCCACTAGAAAAATATCTCCTTTCTGACAGATAAGACTAGAAGTTCATGGGGCAATACACTGTTTACCATTAGCAGCCTATATAATATTATTTAAAGTAATACATATAACTTACATATCATATTATATGCAGGGATCTCAGTGTGCTTTACTAATGATTAATTCATCCTCTGGGCATCCCTGAGAGGTTAAGCCACTTGACCAAGGTTAGTCAGAAAATCAGTAGCACAGCCAGGAATAGGAACACAGGGTTAGATCCTTAGTGGATGTAAATGGATGCAGCTCCATTGACTACAGTTATGACCACTTACACCACAATCCTTATTCAGAGAGAACTTACTGACACTAACATTATTTTGCACATCAGAGTTTGGGATGGATTCTTATTTTACCTGAATAAGGACTTGGTAAGGTAAAGCAGAATGTGACCCTGAGCTGTAGAAAAGTTATTCTACAGCATAAAATGACAAATGATAAATTGCCATAGTTTGTTCTCATTTAAACAGCATGACAAAAATGATCAAACTTCCATGCCTGAAGTTTCAGTTACTTCAATGGGAGCTGGGAGGCGGGGGAATAGGCAATTTATTTAAATGCCTAAATATTGATTGAGCTGCCTAAATTTAGCCACCACATTTTTAAAAAAATGACCTATTTAGCTACAGCTAAAATGGCATATATAAATTACTTTTTAAAATTTGTCTCATGGAAGTTAGAAGCACTATAAATATAAATGGCTTGCATTAGCTTTTCTCCCACCCCCACCCCAAGTGCTTTTTCTTTAGTTGATTGGAAACCCATTTTTGAAAACCATTGTTTTCAGGAGACAGCCTCCTCTTTTGGTCCTTTGACATGGTGAACTTGGTGACTTAATTATAATTACATATGTCATTTAAACTCTTCAACTATTAGAGCTACCAAAAAAGGATATTGCCTTCCAAAAATAGAAGAGTTGCTGATTATTAGGGGTGAGTGAAATGTGCACAACAAAATGAAAGCTCACAACGTTTGAGGGTTTGAACATATTCTTTGTTTCAGTTTATTTTATATAGTTTCACAGAACATTCTGTGAAATTTTGCAATTTTGCCTTGAAACATCAAATTTTGATTAAAACTAGATAAGATGGTTAAGGCTCTGGAATGGAACTCAGGACATCTGGATTGAGTTCCAAGCAGTACCACAGACTTCCTGTGTGAACCTGGGCAACTCATTTAAACTCTGTGGCCCAGTTTGGCAAAGCAGTTAGGCATATGCTTAAGTCTCATTGGCACATGCTTAAATGCTGCCTTGATTACAGATGGTTTGCTGAATCAGGCCCCCTGTGCTCCAGTTCCCTATCTGTAAGATGGGAACACCACCACCACTTCCTGTCTCCCACCCTTTGTCTGTCTTGTCTATTAAGTTTGTGAGCTCTTCAGGGCAAAGAGCATTTCGGACTCTGTACTGTGCAAAGCACCATGGGCCCGCACCTCAGCTGGGGCCTCTAGGCTCTACAGTATTGCAGAGAATGAGTGTATGGTTTGGTTTTGTTTTAAAAGGAAGCCTCCCTTAAATTTGGAATGAACCTGCAAACATTTTTTCCTATGAAATTTCCCCAAAAGCATTATTTTCACACTCATTACTATCCTCCACTATACTCCCATTCCTACAAGCACATTTCCCGCTGCCCTCCACCTCTTGCTCCTGTAGGCCAGTTCATGGACTAACTTGGCCATTGGGTCTACCAAGACCTGACCAGCTGGTTTAGATTATACTCTAACACACATTCCTCATAAAGAGAGACACTGAGTTGTCCCAGGTCAAAAAAAATGCATGTGTGGTTCCCAGGACACTGCATGGAAAAAACAGCCTCCTTTCAGTCTTGTAACCAATTCAGTAGGTATTCCCAATTCCCCCCTGCCCCTTAAATCTGGTGTTTTAGCATAAATTAAAAGTATGCCTCTTGATTTAATCAACTATTTCTGAAGAAATTAAATGGGTTCTGAATTTTTATGATTCATTCTTTACAAGCTTCCCTCACTGACACATTCTTAGTAGTATATCCCTGGTGTTCAATAATTCGGTCTGTCATCTATTAAATTATTGCCATACATTTGCTCTTCAAAATTACTCCTCAATAAAATGTCTATTATGAGGTTACACATTTTGATGAAGACTTGAGATTGTATTGGCAATAGCAGTCAGAGCTTTCAACTGTACTGCAGAAGGCTCAAACACATTCATCTTCATGGGGAAAGAGTACAGAGTTAACTTTCTTCATCTTTGCAAACATCACTGTTCTCACATTTCCTCCCACCTTCTCCCACACATTCCTCTAGGCTTACTTCTTGCTTAGTCCCTACAGTAGTGTGTGAAACTGGAAAAGAGCAGCCTTAAAGGCAGCAAGAGCCAATTATGAACACATCACAAACTCAAGGTCATAGGAAAATATAAACCATGAACATGGAAGTTAGAACTCAAACTATCTGAATGGAAGGGGGAAACATATGAAGAGGTGAAGAGGTACTTTCTATTCAGCAATAATACACATTTGGACAGACTGTTGGTTACGCTGGAAAGACAGCCAGTGTGCACCTATGTATACATTGCCCGGTTGAATCCTGTTCCCTGACTGAAAGCACGAAAGGCAGACAGCAAAGTCAAAGTGGAAATGCATGAATTGAAATGCCATTTCTATTTCATTGAGCCATGGGTGGGTCTAGTTTGTGTGATGCTTCTGTGCAGGATTTCTCATTATTTGTACTTTAAAACACTTAATTTCTATAACTTTATACACTGAACATGTACAGTAGAGAAAGGTGTGGTAAAATATTATTTTTATTTCATAATTGATAAACATGGGCTCCATGTTTGTCACAGAGGTTGCATAAGTCATGGATTCCGTGACTTTCCGCGACCTCCGTGACTTCTGCGGCGGCCAGTGTGGTTGACCCCAGGGCTGCCCAAGCAGCTGGTCCCAGGGACAGCCACACCGGCTGCCCCTCGAGCAGCCCCGCAGCCAGCCATGTGCTCAGGTGGCCACGGGCAGCTGGCCCCAAAGACCACCCAAGCAGTGGCCGGTGCGGCTGGCCCCAGGGACCGCTCAAGTAGTGGCCGGTGCGGCTGGCCCTAGGGACTGCCTAAGCAGTGGCCCCCCAGGGTACCCCCCTCAAGCAGTGGCCTCCCAGGGTGCGCCCCCCTAAGATTTAGTCAGGGGAATTTATCTCAGCATCTATCATCGCTAAACAGTTATTGTCCTGCCCCCCGTAATTTCCTGAAACTGTGAAAATTTAAATTGATAAAAAATAAAAAAGGCTTAGAAATAAGAAATGGACAAGTCACGGACAATAAATAAAAATTCACGGCCTGTGACCTGTCCATGACTTATACTAAAAATACCCATGACTAAACTGTAGCCTTATTGATGGATAATATTGATGTTTATTTCTAAGCATTTTTTTTTATCAATTTAAATTTTCGCAGTTTCAGGAAATTACGGGGAGCCAGACAATAACTGTTTAGTGATGATAGATGCTGAGATTCAAAAATTTAAAGGTTTATAAATGTTACAAATTATCAACACCATATGTTGAAATACACAAAGTAAATATCTTTAAATCAACTCAATAAGTTATTAAGCAGTATTTTTCATACTTTGCCTATCTGTACATTTCTATTATTGATGGAAATATTTTGTGTCATTGTGTGTATGTATGGTGAAATCAACCTTTACCGATAAAAATCGAATCCCTCCAAGTCTACATAGAATATGCAGTGAGCGTTTTGCTAGTTCTTGACCTTATAACCCATTCTTGTTTGGGTTAGAGAAGAGAGTAGAAAGAAGAAACTTCACCAAATGCACCAATGGGCATTTCATGTCAATAAATTTCAACCTCTCCTATAAAATGTACAACCAACAGATCCAGTTTTGCTCTGATGAATGGCTACATCACCAAGCCTTTGGTGAGTTACTTGGATACAGAAAGAACCCAAAGATCCCTCAGCGTAGTAGTGGCCATAAGCAGCTTTGCAGCCACCCATTTATATTCCCTGTCTTGGAAAATATATATGGCATTGCAGGCATAAAGGGAGCATAGCTGACTTATGGCAAGGAAATATATAGCTTCCTGCTGTCTCTGCATGCGTTGGTGATGTGGGAGGTCCTCTCAGCTGAGTGACAGGAAGGGGGACAGTGAAGAAACTGAGGGTGTCCCTCCAAGTACCAGAGTCAGCTGATGGGTCAGCAGTTGGGTGAGAACCAGTGAGGCCAACAATGTCTCCATACTAAGACAATTGGAGATGACAGGGTTGGCAAAGTTCCCACAAAGCCTGCTCCCCCATTACCCACATCCCTATGAAACTGAATGGGACCTGACTACAGATGGAGAGTTTGGTCAGTCTATCAGGGCTGTCCTTAGGACACCTGAAAATTTGGGGCAGCCCTGGGTCTTAGTGTCCCCACTCCAGCCTCTTCATATCCCTGTTCTGAACTTTCCTGCAGGCTCCCACCACAGCTGGCTGCTGCAGCCTGATGAGTCTTCCTCCAGAAAAAAGAACAGGAGTACTTGTGGCACCTTAGAGACTAACAAATTTATTTGAGCATAAGCTTTCGTGGGCTACAGCCCACTTCATCAGATGCATGCAGTGGAAAATACAGTAGGAAGATACATACACACACATACACACACAGAACATGAAACAATGGGTGTTACCATACACACTATAAGGAGAGTGACCAGTTAAGGTGAGCTATTATCAGCAGGAGAGAAAAAGAACTGTTTGTAGTGGTAATGAAAATGGCCCATTTCCAGCAATTGATAAGAAGATGTGAGGAACTGTGGGGGGGGGGGGGGGGGCGGGGAAATAAGCATAGGGAAATAATTTTACTTTGTGTAATGGCCCATCCACTCCCAGTCTTTATTCAAGCCTAATGTAATGGTGTCCAATTTGCAAATTAATTCCAATTCAGCAGTCTCTCGTTGGAGTCTGGTTTTGAAGTTTTTTTGTTGTAATATTGTGACTTTTAGGTCTGTAATCGAGTGACCAGGGAGATTGAAGTGTTCTCCAACTGGTTTTTGAATGTTATAATTTTTGACGTCTGATTTGTGTCCATTTATTCTTTTACGTAGAGACTGTCCGGTTTGGCCAATGTACATGGCAGAGGGGCATTGCTGGCACATGATGGCATATATCACATTGGTAGATGTGCAGGTAAACGAGCCTCTGATAGTGTGGCTGATGTGATTAGGTCCTATGATATATCTATTCAGGGGATACTGTGGACAGAGTTGGCAACAGGCTTTGTTGCAAGAATAGGTTCCTGGGTTAGTGTTTTTGTTGTGTGTTGTGTGGTTGCTGGTGAGTATTTGCTTCAGGTTTGGGGGCTGTCTGTAAGCAAGGACTGGCCTGTCTCCCAAGATCTGTGAGAGTGATGGATCGTCCTTCAGGATAGGTTGTAGATCCTTGATGATGCGCTGGAGAGATTTTAGTTGGGGGCTGAAGGTGACGGCTAGTGGCGTTCTGTTACTTTCTTTGTTGGGCCTGTCCTGTAGTAGGTGACTTCTGGGTACTCTTCTGGCTCTGTCAATCTGTTTCTTCACTTCAGCAGGTGGGTATTGTAGTTGTAAGAATGCTTGATAGCGATCTTGTAGGTGTTTGTCTCTGTCTGAGGGGTTGGAACAAATGTGATTGTATCGTAGAGCTTGGCTGTAGACAATGGATCTAGTGGTGTGGTCTGGATGAAAGCTGGAGGCATGTAGGTAAGTATAGCGGTCAGTAGGTTTCCGGTATAGGGTGGTGTTTATGTGGCCATCGTTTATTAGTACTGTAGTCAGGGCCAGCTCTAGGATTTTTGCCGCCCAAAGCAAAAACAATTTTGGCCGCCCCCTCCCCCCCCCCCGTTTTTTAATTACCCCACCCCCGGCCCCGCCTCAACTCCGCCCCTTCCCCAAATCCCCAGCCCTGCCTCCTCCCCCCAGGCTCTCAAGCCTAGGAGGGAGGGAGGGGGAGAAGCGGCGCCCGCGCCGCGGCCACTCGGAGTCTCCCCCTCCCTCCCAGGCTCTCAAGCCTGGGAGGGAGGGGGAGCAGCGGCGCGCGAAACGGCTGTTTTGCGCGCCGCGGCCGCTCAGGATCTCCCCCTCCCTCCCAGGTTTGAGAGCCTGGGAGGGAGGGCGAGTAGCGGCGCGCGAATCAGCTGTTTCGCACGCCGTGGCACGCGAGCGGCAGCAGCAGCGGAGGTGAGCTAGGGCGGCCGGGGCACATTTTTAGGGGCGGCATTCTGGCGCCGGCCATGCCGCCCCTAAAAATGTGCCGCCCCAAGCACCAGCTTGTTTTGCTGGTGCCTAGAGCCGGCCCTGACTGTAGTGTCCAGGAAGTGGATCTCTTCCACTTCCAGAGGGGATCTAGTACTTAAAAGTGAAAAAGCCTTCCAGCGTGCCAGACCTATCAGCACAACGTTGAAACTGTTAAAGAGCCATTCAAGTGGTAATTAAACCATTTAACAGGCATTTGCCAACCCCCGTGTATATTGTCAGTTTCTGAATTTACTGACAAAAACAGTTGTGCATTACTGTAATATTTACTCAGAACATGTTAATTTACAGGACCTTAGTTTAAAATTTGCTTTAAAAATATTTCATTAGTGTATTGCTGAAGATTATAAAATTCACATCTCTAAAAATATCCTTGCATAGATTTTTATATGCACAACCTGAGTATTCATCTTTAGCCTTCAATGCTTGGATCTTCAGTTATATAGTTTTTTAAATAAATCCTTCAAAAGATCACCCTTATCTAAAATACACATGCGAGCCCGGGCTGCAGTTGGGCACAGGGGAACCAGTTCAATAATACTGCATAGGGCCCCATAAATCTTAAGGACGGCCCTGCTCTCTGTCTGTTGTGGATGCCTGGAGGTCCTGAGGATTTGCAGATTGGCATAGGGCTCCCCCTACATAGAAGTTAGTGACTTTTGCACCCATCAGCATTTGGGTCATGGAGAGCAATGAGAAATAAGGAAAATGCCTTAATAAAGCTATAAAATTGCATCGTTACCTAATACTGCAGAACTACTGGGGGAAAATGTGAATATTTTGACAATACTAGGTTTCTTATTCAATTTGACCCTCTTTCATTCAGTTAGCAGTCATGAAGCTTTGAAACTAATCTGCAGGATTTGGTCAATGAATGTGTATTTGAACCACTAGTGACCTGGGTGACCAATTTCTATACCGTGATACTGAATTACATTATGAATACATTAGATATTTCAGTTAATCCACACACTGCCATTAGTTCACTTGAGAGGGGAACCAAATATTTTGAATACCAAATTGATTCAGTTGCAGAGTTTAAATCTGCAGAAAATGAAACCTCACAAATTATATCCTTCATGGATCTATCATTTTTTCTGGATCCTTGCCTGATTATTACAAGGGTGAAAGCACAAACTTTACTCTTGTCTAGATATTGTACTTTCAGCTGCCCAGATTAATTTTTTGCTGACTCAGTCAGCTGTGTACAAAAGCTTGATCATTAACTTTCCATGGTAAATTTCACACTGTAGAGGACCAGAGGTTGTGGGTTTTTTTGGCAGTAGAATGGAAACCCTGCTGCCTCGGAATCTTAATAGTATGCCAACCCAGAATTCATTGTAATAGTAACCAATTAAAAAGCAAATGTAGCTTCACCCAGGACACACTTTTTAGATAAAATATTTGAAAAACACCTATCAGAAAGTGCTGCTCCTTTTTACACATCTTATGTGGTAGCAAAAGATATAAAACATGCATTTGTTTCTGTAAAGAGGTATTGCATTGGGTTGTAGCCCACGAAAGCTTATGCTCTAATAAATTTGTTAGTCTCTAAGGTGCCACAAGTACTCCTGTTCTTTTTGCGGATACAGACTAACACGGCTGCTACTCTGAAACCTGCATTTTCAGGGAGACAACTGTAGGATCGATCTAAAAATCATCAAAGGAGGACACCAGTCCAGTAGCATCAGCAGTCATTGAAATGGGTAATTTAGACAATTAGCACATTGCCTGCTCTTGAAAAGGAGTTAACAGCATCCACTGAAATGCAAAAGATAAGTGGGCATGATTTTGAGCAGCAAGTGAGTCCCTTTTGTCTAGTGAAAGCCAGGCACTCTCTAAAAAAGGAAATTTTGATTGGCATTAAACCATTGGACAAAGGAAGTTAAAAAGGGGTTTGATTCTCAGTGACAGCCCACCCAGACACACAAGAGATTTAATATGACTTGGGGAACAACTGGTTGATGTAGTAACCCACTCTCACTGCTGCTGGCTGAGAAGGGGGAGGGAAGATTTTAAAATGGAAACAAAGTTAAGAGAATGCTAGAATATGCCAGCAGCGCAGGAGTGGCAGGGGCGGGGAGAGGACTTGGAAATAAAAGGTGATGCTACATCCGAGACCTGGCTTGGGAAGAACTAAATGACACAGGGTTAAATTTTGCTTACCCTTGTGGACAAGAAGAAAAATGTTTACAGTAAAGCCCTGGGAGTGAAGTGTCCTGGATTAAAGACTGGACTCTGCTACAGACTCCCTGAGTAGCCTTCAACAAAGCATTTAATCTCTGTGCCTCAATTTCCCCATCTGCAAAATGGGGACAACACTTCTCTATCCCACAGGCATGTTGCAAGGATAAATTCTTCATTGCTATTTAGGGTGATGGGGGCCAATGGGTATGTAGATAGGTAGAAGTGGAGGAGAAGATGACTTTGTGCCCTGTGCAGGGACCAGGCCTTATCTTGGTCTTTGCACCCCCTATGCTTGCAAGAGACCAGGTCTCTAGCACCAACAACATTACTGGAAACCAGGCTGAGGAGAGAAGCCTGAACTCCATTATGTCCTGGCTAGTGGAGTCCACATTGCACTGTGTGAAAAAGCAGCAGCTATCTCCAAGCCTTGTGCTACCCATGCAAAGACCTTCCCCTCCCTCCTATAGTGGCTTAAAGCTATAACCTAGACGACAGAGTCCTACATCAAGAAGAAGCACTGGCACAAGATTTTCTCACAGCTATTCCCTGAAACTGTCAAAGTGTTGTGCTACTGTGCACCTCTGCATTTGTAATCTGAACTTCAGAATGGAAATGTTTAAATTTGCAAATGTGAAGTGCCTATTGTATGTAAATTATACCATACAGTATCCTCTATAAACATTTTTTTTTTAAACAAGGAAATACAGTAACCTCAGATCTTCCATAGTTACTTGGAAGCTCTGACATCCACTTGGAATCAAGGACAATATGATCACTGTTTTCTGGTTCTTTTCTAACATTTTCCACCTATATTAAATTGTTTGCATGCAGGTTAGGACAAAAACACCCTTTTATTAGAAAAGGAAAGAAAATCATCTTCAGTATTAATGGTGGGAATAATTGTTTCCCTTCTATAAATAAAGACCTACCACTGTTTACTGACCTGAAATGTTTTGAGACCTTGGCAGTCTTGGGAGAACACATTGATTGCTGTAAGTTCTTCCATGTGGGAAGCCCTTATGAACCACAGAGATGTTATTGCAGAGTTTTCTCTCGCTGAAGATTTGCTGACATGTGGTACTGAATAGGTTCACACAACATGAAGTACTTTTGTGTTTTGCTTTAAAAATCATGTAGGTTATTTTTTTCAAATGATTTTCAGCTCTGGAGGTAGAACAGTTGTGTAGCACTGAATATTTGTAGTACATATTTAGTACAACTCGGAAGAAGGGATAGATTATGTCCTTTTCCCCATGGTCATATATGACTCCAGATGCAGCAGAAAGAGTGTAGATATGATACAGAAGAGGTTCATAACTTTGGGAGGCAGATTATTAAATTTTGCTAGATTTGTATAATCAGAATTCTGAAATCCTTGCTGATATAAAATCTGAACATGTTGCTTGAGCATGTTAATTCACCTAGGTAACAGGAAAAACTGTTTTACAAGATTGAAAGCACCAACCTAATACATTTTATAATTTGGTTTCCATTTAAATGATGGAGGATGTAGTGAAAGTATAGGTCAGTTTGTAATTACTCTTTTAGTGATTAGAAGTACAAATAATAAGTGTCATGAACTTCATGAGATACTATGGTGTTCTTTCCCTGTGTTGCTTTCCTAAGCCAATGATATTTGTTTGGTTTTTGACTAGTATGAAGAATACACTATATCATTCTGTGAAAAAAATGCAGATCTGTTGCAAGGACTCCATATACAACACATTTGAATTACTGTCCCTACTAGTCATTCAAGTAAATAAATACATTCTTAGGAAATATTTTTTTCCAGTTGCCTTCCAGCAAACCTCAGACATGGCACCCATTGTCTTAATGTGTCTGAACTTTTGCCTACAATATGTATATATTTGAATGTGCAAAATCATATATGTGCATGTACAAGAGATAATCTGCATGCAGATGTATGTATGTGTAAATATACAATTGCTATCACAAATGCCAGGTTGTATGCATTTAAATGAGTGCAATTGCAAATTTTGCAACTGCATTTTCAGAGAATATTGAAAAAATGACTCTGAAGTATTAAAATATCAGCACTAACTGACCAGCTAGGTAACTTTCCAGAAACCACCATAATCAGATCTGTGATTCTGCAAAAGTGGCAATAGCTGAGGGGGTTCTATGCCTCAATCATCTGCATTTCAAACACTAAATTTTCATGTATAAAGATCCCCCACTGCCAGCCCTATATATTCAACCTTTAATCTGAGAATCAAAATGGATTGTTTTCAGTTTGTGCATAGCCATCTGAAATAAGAATTTGTGGTCCAGATTATCACCTCATTTATATCTGTGCATTGGAACATAAAACTCCTTATCTCCCTAGCATGCCAGGAGCAACAAAGAGAGGTACACACAGCTATGAAAGGGGTTAGGGTATTAAACCACCTAATTATCCTGCTCAACCATATAGGGATGGGTCACAATCCAGCCCTAAATCAATATTTGGGTATAACTAAAATGAGAACTCCAGTGATGCTGTAAAAACATGGGATTTTAGCAAGACAAATATTGAACATCTTTCAATCTCAATTGTTCATTTAAAAGCAAGTTGGGCACGATTGTGGCAGATACCCACAGTAGGTAACCTTTTAAATCCAGTTAAAGTGAAGATTATATACCGTTTATTTTGACACTAATTTAGCATCCTAAATCATCCATTTTCTTGTAAGTTTTGTGTGAATTTTAATTGTGCCTCTTTATTATCTCTAGTCTGGAGAAAATTCCTTGCAAGAGGTATTAGAATTCAAAGCCTGACTGAAAGTGTTCCTTTTATATTATTGAAGTGGTATTTCAAAGGATGGATAAGTATTGCTGTGGCAATATATACCTAACTATAATTTCTCACGGACAGAGGGTGGGGATTGTTATCCAGATTCACAGTTCTGGGAAACCGGACAAACCTCAGGTCAAAGAAGGGGAAAACCTTTTCCTGAACATGAACAGAGCTATTCAAACTCGTACATTCTGTCTGAGTTCTTATGAAGAACTCAGGACAGGTCAGGCAGGAAGATGTGGAAATGATGCAGAATTATTTCCAGAATGAGAGAGAATGGAAGACAGACTTCCAATGACATCTTACCCCTACACCACCAGTCCAATACAACAATGTAAATCAGTACAACACTAATTGTTTGGACTGTCTCCCTCCTCTCCAACCCTCAGATTCACTGCCCAGGCATTCTGTTCCTTACAAACCTGTGAAAATTATAATTCCAACAAGCAGCACTTTATGGATTTATAAAAAGTTCTGTCTATTGCAGCATGCACATGCTACTTTGTTTTCACATTGCATCTGGCCTGCAAATGCTTTTTTAAGAATACAATCTCTTGAGAAGAGGTTGTTATTCTCACATCAAACACTAGATTCTTTATCACTACAGTATCAGTTCATATCTCTACAAACACCTTCTACAAAACTAATACAAGTTATTCATAAAGCATAAAAAAAGAAAAAGTGATTAACCCCTGGAGTATGATCCCACCATAAAGGGACCTCATAGTAGCAACTGCTAATAATTACTTTCCTCTGCAGCATCAAATTTCTGATCATAGAAATTGAGACGACTTATGTAACCTTTGTTCATTTTCCAGTGAAGGTGGGTGAGGTAACATCTTTTAGTGGACCAACTTCTGTTGGTGAGAGAGAGACACTTTCAGGCTTACACAGAGCTATTCTTCAGGTCTGGGAAATGTAGCTATGACACTCTGAATTTCCCAGACCTGAAGAAGAGCTTTGTGTAAGCCTGAAAGCGTCTCTCTCACCAACAGAAATTGGTCCAATAAGAAGAGTTTACCTCACCCATCGTGTCTTGCTAATATCCTGGGACCAACACTGCTACAACATTGCATAGAATAATTCAAGATTACATGTCAAGCATAAAGGAAAATCTGCCACCACAGGACATAGCACACATGTAAATAACTAATAATACAAAACCAAAATACAATTTATCGGGATGAGCCATCCCTCATTCACCACCCTTGGTTTGAAAGTGTGGGCAAAAAGTACCTCTAATTACGACACCATGCTGATTGTCAGGGTAGGTGTTTTAATTTAGGCAGCAGCCTCAGGTGCAAAAGCTTGTTTGTCTGGCTGCACACCCGTTGCTGTAAATCCTTTTAGATCCTCACTTCATTCACAGACCATTTTCACACATTATACCATTGTGGCAAACCCAGGACAAACAGCAACAAAGGGGGTAGTAATCAGTCCCAGGAGGTTAAAAAGGCCTCTCCCAAGCCACTGAAGAGAGAGAACCATGGGGAAATAAGGTTCAGCTGGGCAAGGGGTTACTAGGGAACTAATTAGGTTCAGCTGGCTCCAACTGCTTGGGACCCTTTTAAACCCTCCCCGGCGTGGAAGGGGGGGGCGAGAGAGGGAGAGAACCAGGGAAGCTGCCAGTAAGTTAGGAGCAGCAAGGCTCTGAACCCTTCCTGCAAGGAAGGCTGCACTCTGTCCCCAGAAGGGAAGATAAACAAGCACAAGGGGCTGACTGAGAAAAGGAATAGCCAAACCCTGGGCTACCTGCAAGGATTTGCCTTGCCCAAGCCTGTGTCTCCAAGGCTAAAAAGGACTGAGCCTGCTGAGGAGAAGAAGGTACTTTGCCACAACCATGCAGAATGCCACAGAAAGGTAATATAGTCATGACACTAATAGCAGAACAGTCTTGCAGGTCAGCAGACATTTCTCACACCCACCCGCCCCTTTCAGAAGTGCTGTTCACCACTATCCCACTCCTTTGCAGTGTAAGTTAGAATCAGTCTCCCTCCAGGCTGGTGTAATCCAAGAATGACTTTCGTTAACCATAGTAAAAATGGTATGAATGGTCACCAAGAATCACATGGGGATGAAGTTACCGTTATTGTCAACATTATTTGGTGGGAATAGAATGGTCTTGGGCCCACTCTTGCATCATTCACTTTGCTTGGCCACCTTATGTAAGGCCTGGTCTACACTACGACTTTAATTCGGATTTAGCTGCCTTAATTCGAATTAACGCTTGACCCGTCCACACAACGAAGCTATTTAATTCGAATTAAAGGGCCCTTTAATTCGATTTCTGTACTCCTCCTCGACGAGAGGAGTAGCGTCAAAATCGGTATTGTTAATCCGAATTAAGGTTAGTGTGGCCGCAATTCGATGTTATTGGCCTCCAGGAGCTATCCCACAGTGCACCATTGTGACCGCTCTGGACAGCAATCTGAACTCGCATGCACTGGCCAGGTGGACAGGAAAAGCCCCGGGAACATTTGAATTTCATTTCCTGTTTGCACAGCGTGGAGAGCACAGGTGACCACAGAGAGCTCATCAGCACAGGTAACCATGCAGGCTGATAATCGAAAAAGAGCACCAGCATGGACCGTACAGGAGGTAGTGGATTTGATCTCTATATGGGGAGAGGATTCAGTGCTAGCAGAACTGCGTTCGAAAAGACGAAATGCCAAAACTTTTGAAAAAATTTCCAAGGGCATGATGGAGAGAGGCCACAATAGGGACTCAGATCAGTGCCGCGTGAAAGTCAAGGAGCTCAGACAAGCCTATCAAAAAGCAAAGGAGGCAAACGGTCGCTCCGGGTCAGAGCCGCGGACATGCCGCTTCTACGCTGAGCTAAATGCATTTCTAGGGGGGGCCGCCACCACTACCCCACCTCTGACTGTGGATTCCGAGATGGGGATAATCTCATCAGGTACACCTGATGATTCCATGGAAGGGGAAGAGGAGGAGGAGGAGGACGAGCTGGCAGAGAGCACCCAGCTCTCCGTTCTCCCCAACAGCCAGGATCTGTTTCTCACCCTGACTGAAGTACCCTCCCAACCCTCCCAAGCCAGCACCCAAGACCATGACCCCATGGAAGGGACCTCAGGTGAGTTTACCTTTTAAAATATAAAACATGTTTTAAAAGCAAGCATTTTTAATGATTAATTTGCCCTGAGCACTTGGGATGCATTCGCAGCCAGTACAGCTACTGGAAAAGTCTGTTAACATGTCTGGGGATGGAGCGGAAATCCTCCAGGGACATCTCCATGAAGCTCTCCTGGAGGTACTCCAAAAGCCTTGCCACAAGGTTTCTGGGCAGTGCAGCCTTATTCCGTCCTCCATGGTAGGACACTTGACCACGCCATGCTAGTAGCAAGTAATCTGGTATCATTGCCTGACAGAGCCTGGCAGCGTATGGTCCCGGTGTTTGCTGGCATTCAAGCAACATCCGTTCTTTATCTTGCTGTGTAATCCTCAGGAGAGTGATATCGCTTAGGGTAACCTGGTTGAAATAAGGGAATTTAATTAAGGGGACAGAGGTGGCCGTTCCTACTGGGCTGTTTGCCTGTGGCTGAAAAGAAATCCTTCCCTGCATTTAGCCAAGTGCAAAGGGGGGGGGAGGATTGGCCCAGAGCTTTTCGCGTTTTGCTAGCAGGGATCTTCCCTGATACCAGCCACGCGGTGGGGGGAGGGAGAAAGCACTCATCCCAGAGCATTCATGGCGGGTGGGGGGTGGGGGGTGTTAGTTTGGTTCCTGCAGGGATCTTCCCTGATACCAGCCACGCGGTGGGGGGAGGGAGAAAGCACTCATCCCAGAGAATTCATGGCGGGTGGGGGGTGGGGGGTGTTAGTTTGGTTCCTGCAGGGATCTTCCCTGATACCAGCCATGCGGTGGGGGGAGGGAGAAAGCACTCATCCCAGAGAATTCATGGCGGGTGGGGGGGGGGGTGTTAGTTTGGTTCCTGCAGGGATCTTGCCTGATACCAGCCACGCGGTGGGGGGAGGGAGAAAGCACTCATCCCAGAGAATTCATGGCGGGTGGGGGGGGGGGTGTTAGTTTGGTTCCTGCAGGGATCTTCCCTGATACCAGCCACGCGGTGGGGGGAGGGAGAAAGCACTCATCCCAGAGAATTCATGGCGGGGGGGGGTTAGTTTGGTTCCTGCAGGGATCTTCCCTGATACCAGCCACGCGGTGGGGGGAGGGAGAAAGCACTCATCCCAGAGAATTGGATGGTGGGGGGGTGTTAACTTTCAGCAGCAGAAAACAAGCTAACAGGAAAACTGCAGCACAACGGGCTTTGCTTGGTATGTGGGAAAGCAGGGCGCAGAAGCCTAAAGACAGTGGTTTACCATGGCAGCATGCAAGGTGAATTCTGTTGCCCGGACCTGCGTCTGTGATCTCTAGCAGCAAAGCCACAGGCACTCAATATTAAGAGGCAAAATGCGACCTTGCACAGAAATCACATGTGCTATGTAATGTGAATAGTATACACCGTGAAAGAGTATAAGCATTGTTCTGAAAAATGTATCTTTTAAAAAAATTCTCTCCTTTTTTCACTCCCTCCAGCAGGTGCAAATGTTTCAAGCCTCCCTCCTCCTTCCCGAAGGCTATCCCAGATAAGGCGTCGTAAAAAAAAGACGAGAGAAGAGATGTTTGCCGAAATCATGCAATCCACCAGGAGTGAAAGAGCTCATCTGAATGAGTGGAAGGAGACGGTTTGCAAGTATAGGAAAGAAGCCAGTGACCGTGAGGACTGGAGGGACCAACGTGAGGACATGAGGGACCAACGTGAGGACAGAAGGGACCAACGTGAGGAGAGGAGAGACGCTCGAGATGAGAGGTGGCGGCAGGAAGATCAGAGGAGTCGGGAAGCAACGCTGGGGCTGCTGCGTGAGCAAACAGACATGCTCCGGCGTCTGGTGGAGCTTCAGGAACGGCTGCTGGAGAACAGAGTGCCGCTACAGCCCCTGTATAACCCCCCTACCTCCTCACCATGTTCCATAGCCTCCTCACCCAGACGTTTAAGAACACGGGGGGGGGAGGCTCCGTACACCCTCCCATTCCACACCAGTGGACAGCCCAAGCAAAAGGCTGCCATTTTTTTAACCTTTTTTTACTGGGCTTTTCCTTCCCGCTGATCCTCCTCCCAAACCCCACTCAGGTTCTCTCCCTCTTTTTATAATCAATTAATAAAGAATAAATGATTTTTAAACAATGGTGACTTTATTTCCTTTGAAAGCAAGCTGGGGGAAGGGGGAGGGTGGGTTCCTTACAGAGAATGAGTCAATAAAGGGGGCGGGTTTTCAGGAAGGATAAACAAACATAAATTTCACACTGTAGCCTGGCCAGTCATGAAACTGGTTTTCAAAGCTTCCCTAATGCGCAGCGCTTCCTGGTGTGCTCTTCTAATCGCCCTGGTGTCTGGCTGCGAGTAATCAGCAGCCAGGCGATTTGCCTCAGCCTCCCACCCTGCCATAAAGGTCTCCCCCTTGCTCTCACAGAGATTGTGAAGCACACAGCAAGCAGTAATAACAATGGGGATATTGGTTTGGCTGAGGTCTGAGCGAGTCAGTAAGGATCGCCAGCGACCTTTTAAACGGCCAAATGCACATTCTACCACCATTCTGCACTTGCTCAGCCTGTAGTTGAACAACTCCTGACTCCTGTCCAGGCTGCCTGTGTATGGCTTCATGAGCCATGGCATTAAGGGGTAGGCTGGGTCCCCAAGAATAACAATTGGCATTTCAACATCCCCCACGGTTATTTTCTGGTCCGGAAAGTAAGTCCCTTGCTGCAGCCGTTTAAACAGATTGGTGTTCCTGAAGACGCGAGCGTCATGAACACTTCCCGGCCAACCCACATGGATGTTGGTGAAACGTCCCTTGTGATCCACAAGTGCTTGCAGCACCATTGAAAAGTACCCCTTGCGGTTTATGTACTGGGTACCCTGGTGCTCCGGTGCCAAGATAGGAATATGGGTTCCATCTATCGCCCCACCACAGTTAGGGAATCCCATTGCAGCAAAGCCATCCACTATGACCTGCACATTTCCCAGAGTCACTACCTTTCGTAGCAGCACCTCCGTGATTGCTTTGGCTACTTGCATCACAGCAGCCCCCACAGTAGATTTGCCCACTCCAAATTGATTCCCGACTGACCGGTAGCTGTCTGGCGTTGCAAGCTTCCACAGGGCTATCGCCACTCGCTTCTCAACTGTGAGGGCTGCTCTCATCTTGGTATTCTGGCGCTTCAGGGCAGGGGAAAGCAAGTCACAAAGTTCCATGAAAGTGCCCTTACGCATGCGAAAGTTTCTCAGCCACTGGGAATCGTCCCACACCTGCAGCACTATGCAGTCCCACCAGTCTGTGCTTGTTTCCCGGGCCCAGAATCGGCGTTCCAAGCCTATAACCTGGCCCATTAACATCATAATCTCCAAAGCACCGGGGCCCGCGGTCTCAGAGAATTCTGTGTCCGTGTCCATGTCCTCATCACGCTTGTCGCTGCGCTGCAGTCGCCGCCTCCTCCTCCTCGCCTCTTTTTTCTGGTCCTGGGTAAGCATAAACTCCACGAGAACGCGCGAGGTGTTTACAATGTTCAAGACTGCGTTCTGGAGCACAACGGGATCCATGCTTGCTGCGGAATGGAGTCTGCAGAGTTCACTCAGGAAAAAAGGCGCGAAAATGGTTGTCTGCCGTTGCTTTCAGGGAGGGAGGGGGAGGCTGTACCCAGAACCACCTGCGACAATGTTTTTTGCCCCATCATGCACTGGGGTCTCAACCCAGAATTCCAAGGGGGGTGGAGACTGCGGGAACTATGGGATAGCTATGGAAAAGCTACCCACAATGCAACGCTCTGGAAATCGATGCTACTACGGTAGCTTGGACGCACACCACCGAATTAATGGTGCCTAGTGTGGCCGAATACATTCGAATTTATAAAATCGGTTTCCTAAATTCGAATTATATAAATTCGGATTAATCCTGTAGTGTAGACATACCCTAAGTGTTCAGGAATCTACTATGATAATCCACTAAGCATTGAACCACCACTGAATAGTACCCTTTTGTATTAACATACTCCTGAGCTTTTTGGGAAGGCATCAGAATGGGCATATAGGCTGCATTAATACTTCCTGTATAGTTGGGGAAACCCAGTTGTTAAAATTCCTCAGGGATGTTTGGGATATTGACCACTTTGATCACAGACCACTGCAACACATTATGTATTGGCCTGAAAACCTCTATGACATCATCATCCACAGCCCCCAAATGGCATTCCAACTTACCGGTAACTACTGGGGTAGATTGTTGGCAGTTGTCTGTACTTTTCCACATGAAGATTGTGCTCCCCTTCATGGCCCAATACTGCTATGTTTAGGCTCTCTCACCATAATAATAGAAACACAGGGCTGGAAGGGACCTCATTGGGGGAGGAAAATGGTACAGTAACTCTCCTTGCTCATTCTGAAGTTATGAAGCAATTGCTGCTCAACCCAGATCTTGAGAGCAATTAAAAGCAAGAAATGTGTGGTCATGATCCAGATCCAAAAGCAGCATTCCACTTGGGGAACCTTAGCTTCAAGCACCTCATAGAGATGGCTGGGTCAGGTGGATGAATGCTGGCACAAAACTTTGTCAGCTGTTTGTTCCACTGCTGGCTTTCGTCATGTTTCTGGAGCACCCTCTGCCATTTTGCTTCAGGTGTCTCATGACTTCTTTTCCAAATCTGCAGCAGAAACATTCATAGACAAGTGTAAAGTACTGGTTTGTCCCCAGCTCACAAAGTACTCACTGCCACACCCAGAAGCTCTTTCCAGGCACAGATTTATTTGCCTAACATAGGTAAACAAACACAAACAATTCCTCAGGCCACCCTGGGCTACAGCTCCCAGGGTTTTTTTTCTCCTTCTCAGTCCCTCCTGCTTCAGGACACAGGCTTCTTCTGTGCTCTTTTAACTGAGCACCACCTCCAAGGGCTTTCTCCCTGTAGGCCTGTAGTACAGGCCCCTATCCCTGAAGCACTCCCCTGGAGGCATAGTGCACCACCATTGCATCTCTGCCTCAGTTTCTCTGAGTCAGGGTTGTAGTAAGTCCTATTAAGCTTGAATATTGAACAGCACCCCTTCAGAGATCTAGTTCATTCACTCCCAAAGGCAGAACATCACACAAATAAGGCTCTCCCTGAGCTTCTCAGCACATACCAGGCTATCAGAGGCAGATTACGGTTTTGTGGGGTCCTGGGCCAGAGCAAGTAGGCCCCCCCAACTCCTTGTGCTTGCAGTCCTCTCCCACCCCCAGCGCTCCTGCTGGGGAATGGGGTTGGGACACATTGGCCCAATGGCTAATCCACCACTGCATGCTGTCTTATAGTTTATATACAAGGCCCTTATAGCTTCCCTCATTAAGGCAGGATTTTCACACACCTCTTCTCTGTGGAAATGGGCTGTGGTTCAGGCCAGCTTCAGGGCTTTAGCTAATGTATTCTCTAGCTAGGCCCTTTTACCAGTCATGAATGGCTAGGAGAGTTCAGCAGGCAGCTCTTCCCCCTGCTAATTAAGGTCCCTACAGGAGCCTTCTTACTCCCTATAGTATCTACAGGCATCTGCCGTATTATCAATCAGAAGGCAGCATTTATGCTGGGATCTTCTCCCAGCTCATACCTTACTGGCTGGGTGAGAGGGGAGCCCTACCCCACCCTCTGCAAGACTCCAGAACCCACTCAGGCCCTTAAACATACAGTAACAGAATTCATTCTAAATGCTAGTACTTTCTGAGACCCTTTTAATCTCCTCCCATATCCCCTCAGGCCTTGTGTATCAGACCACCCCAAACTCTTAAAAGCCATGTGACATGACAGGAAAGACTGCCCGGTAGGCAGTACTGGCTTTAAAGGGCAAACTACCCTATCATAAGCCCCACCAGGTTTCTACTTTCTCCACTCCCAGCGAACTTCCTACTGCTATTACCTGAGCATCCATTTCCTTACTGACAGCCTGGCTCTTTATAGCCCCAGGTAGTGTCTGCCCTTTTAATTCGCTAAGCTGTGAGCACTTGTTCTAGCTCAGGGGAGCAAGACCTGTTGCGTCTAAGGAAAACAGCCACACAAGGAGCAAGAGCATCTGTGCTGAGAAAATGCCTAGGAAATTATACTGGTACCTGGGGGTTTACACAAGTTTCCCAAGGAATTATGGAAGTTTAATCTCTTATCCCATAATTCCTTGGGGCTCTCAGAAAGCCTTTGCAAATCTCACTGCCTCCAGGAACTGTGCCAGGAATTGTTGGCTAGACACCCAGAGGGCAGGTAGAGTACAGTTAAATGCAGAGGGCAACTCTGCCTGAAAGAGGATGCCTAGTTTGGACACACTGCACTGCACGGCCTAGTTTGGACACATTACACTGCATGCTATTTATGATGCAACATTATCTTCAGGATTTAGAGGCTATTTGAGCAAAGCTACTTGCATGGCTATTCAGATAAACAGTGACTCATTCCTGCTAATCAGATCGCTTGGAAAGTGCAATTTATCGTCATTTTGTTTTTGCTTTATTTTATTAGTATCCTGTAATTACCAGATGTAATCAGAACCGTAATAAATTGTACTAAATTAGCTCTTATGAAGTGACAACCTATGTTTCATCTAAGCAATTATAAACTTGTTTGCATTGAAGAATTCTAACTAGCTGATAAAATTTATCTATATAAAATGACCTCTATTGATATTTTGAATTTGCTAGACTTCAGCATTTATAAGGGGTACATACTACTTAATGCATGGGATACAATTTAAAATCAGTTGGTTTTTTTAGCTGAAACGTCTTCCTCTTTCACTCCACCCTCAGTCTCTTAAAAAACAAAATCTGGAATCTTCTTCTTCTGATAATAGGAATGTTCAAGCTATTTTCTTCAGTAAAGATGAAAAGAAAAGGACACATTCAATATTCTTTAAAATACTACAAGATTATATGTTTTTTCCTGTGCAGCACTGCAGTAAAATGTGCATGGTAAAGTAGGACATATTAGATCAAATTCTGCTGTCAGAAAGGTATGTGAGTCTCCTAGAAATGCTAATGCCAAACATACCCACCTGAGGCCAGAATTTGGGCCCAAAAGATCCTTGCTTCTGAGCAGGAGTTGGTTTGTTCTTATCATAGAGGTTTTTATAAATAATAATTCTGCTACTCGAGTGATAACACTGCTCTACAGCCAAAATGCTTCTGAAATAAATGTAGTCAAACTTTACTAATTCTGGGTCACTGAGAACGAAAATGATGCTTAAAATTGTTGATTGGCTCTAGTTTTCAAGATATGCTATTGGGTCAGTATATACAACCCTTGACTTGGGAATGGCGGAGGATAAGTGAGTTATAAAGGGAAGGGATCTCAATTTAAACCAGAAATGACTAAAATACGTCTTTGACTGGATCTATGAATAAATCTATGACTGGGTTTGGACAGTACTTGCTTTTTAGGCAAAACAATGAATGATGCAATCTGAAGCTGGTGTTGCGTCATACATGATATGAATTGCATCATGTTATTCCTAGAAGTCATGGATGATGCAATCATAACGAAGCTTACATCACTCTGCTGAACAAATTGCCCTATATCAGTTCTAGAAATCATACAGTGTCGTGCTCTCTTATTTGTCAGTGTTTGATTTTGCAAAGGGACACATTTCTGTTTAGCCAAAGTGAGCAGAGATGCCTCGTACTTGTGTGAACAGTGCAGATAACTTCTGCTATGTTTGTGGTGAAGTGACTTTTGCATCACAAAAGCGCAGTATAACCACTATAGTTAAGAAAGCCTATCACCTTGCTTTTGGCTGCAAAATTGGAGATCAGGACAAGAGGTGGGCCCCACACATATGCTGCAACACTTGTGCAACAAATCTTCGCCAGTGGTTGAACAGGAAAAGGAAATCTATGCCTTTTGCAGTGCCAATGATTTGGAGAGAGCCAACAGATCATACCAGCAATTGTTACTTCTGCATGGTGCCTCCAGTTGGGAAAGGTGTATCAAAGAAGAAAAAGTGGACTGTGCATTATCCAAACATTCCATCAGCTATACGCCCAGTACCCCACGGAGAAGGACTGCCGGTTCCTGATGCACCAGAATCATTCTCACTTGAGTCAGACAAGGAAGAGGAAGAGGATGAAACTTCTGGTCCTGAACCATCAATGTCACAGGACCCACATTTTCTCCCATCCTCCTCCTCTGAACCACACCTCATAACACAAGGTGAACTGAATGACCTTGTCAGGGATTTGGAACTACCCAAGAGTAAGGCAGAGCTGTTGGGCTCCAGACTACAGCAGTGGAATCTCCTGGCAGGTGAAGTTAGGGTTTCCATGTTCCGTGACCGTCAAAAGGATCTTGTCCCATTCTTCTTCATGGAAGGTGATCTTGTAGCCTGCAACAACATCGATGGTGTGATGGCAGCCCTCAACATCGTTCACGATCCAGATGAGTGGAGACTGTTCATTGATTCATCGAAGACGAGTCTTAAAGCTGTTTTACTGCGTAATGGCAATGTTTTGCCATCAATTCCAGTTGGTCATGCAGTCCATATGAAGGAACCTATGACAACATGAAACAACTTTTGAGGTGCATAAACTATGACCAACATCAGTGGCAGCTTTGTGGCGATTTGAAGGTTGTTGCTCTCTTGCTTGGTCTGCAGACTGGATACACAAAGTACTGCTGTTTTCTCTGCGAATGGGATAGTCGTGCAAGAGATTCCCACTACATCAAGAAAGATTGGCCACTCCGACAGTCATTGGAGCCTGGGAGGAAAAGTGTTCAGCATCCACCACTTGTTGAATCAAGGAAGATTTTGTTACCACCCTTACACATCAAGCTGGGTCTGATGAAGAACTTTGTCAAGGCCATTGACAAAACACAAGCAGCTTTCAAGTACCTCCGTGGAAAATTTCCAAGGTTAAGTGAAGCTAAGGTAAAGGAAGGTGTCTTTGTTGGTCCTTAGATTCGTGAACTTCTTCGAGATGATGCATTTGACCATGCACTGCGTGGCAAGGAAAAGACGGCATGGAAAGCCTTCCAGTTAGTGGCAATACATTTTCTCGGAAACAACAAGGCAGACAACTACAGGTTGTTGGTGGAAAACCTCCTCAAGGCATACAAAAGCCTTGGCTGCAACATGTCACTAAAGATACATTTTTTGCACTCTCATCTAGATTTTTTTCCGCCAAACTGCGGAGCAGTGAGCGACGAGCACGGCGAGCGATTTCACCAGGACATTGCAACAATGGAGAAACGCTATCAGGGCAAATGGAGCCCATCAATGCTTGCAGACTATTGCTGGACAGTGACAAGAGATGCTCCATTTAATGAATACAAGAGACAAGCCAAGAAGCGCCGAGTAGACACTGAATAGGACTAAACTATGTACATAATAGTTTTCTGCCTTTTGTTTCATAATAAATTTTATTTATATAACCCTTTTGCTGATTTTTAAAGTGTTACATAAACAGGACAGGTGAAATACTATCATGTAAAGCAACCATAAACACATGAAAAGACCTAGGTTTACAATTTATGATTAAAACTCTACTATCTACACAATATACATAGACATAAAATGTAAAAACTTAAATATCTTAGAAACAGTAGCCAATCAGTTGTTTTAATTGTCATATTTGAATTCAGCACATCAAAATACATAATAAATAGCACATTTTATCTCTGAAGCAGACGACTTCTCAAAAATTGTAGACCAGTGTAATCTATTCCTCCTACTGGTGAAAAGATCTTCAGAAGACAGGAAGATATGCAAAGAGGTAGAATCAGAGGACTATGAAAATCTTGGAACAGGGAATTAGTCAATAAGTAAAAAAAAAAACCAAAAACATTATGGACACCTCTTCAGCATTTAAAGTCTTTGTAAATGCTCACCCTGTTCACTGGGCAGAACTGATGGCTTATATAAACTAGTCAACGCTATATATATCAGAGTCAATAATCTGGGCTGTACTGATTAGTTATGAGAGTCATCCATGCTGGGAACAGAAAAATGTCATATCTGTAATATGTGTCTACTATGTACCTAACTTTCACAGAGAGACTTTCAAGTTTCATAGCTGTTAGTAATGGTCACAATTTACTCTGTGCTGGTAAAGCCACATGACATTGCTTCTATTACCTGATTGAGTGATTTATGTAAACATTCAAAGCATTTGCAATTTTTACAATTGGATACACAATTCAGAATTAGCTTTCAGTGATTATTCAAGCATTTGAGTTCAACATTTAAGTGAACAGTCATGCCAGTAAAGCTTGAGTGCTCGAAGTGCGTGTAAGGCAAGCACGAAGGGGGCATGAACTGAATGGAAGTTTGCTTTAGAATTTCCCACTCTTTGCTCAGTGTCAGCCAGGGCAGGATAAGACACCGAAAATCCAGAGCTTGTGCAGAGGCACAGGGTCTGCATGATGACGTTCTTGGCCTCCTGAAGGTCCCAGGATTTCAGGAGGGGAAAATTCCTTTCACCTGATAGAACAATGAAAGATAAATCTTCACTTATAGAGAATTCTTACTCTGTCACTCCCAGTGAGTATTCCTGTAGAAGGGCCCCCCAAAATTCTTCGTGAGCTGCAAGAAAGACAAATTCTGCGTAAATGTTGTTTACCCAGTTTAATTATGGATGTAGCAGATTAAAGCCTATATTCTCCCCAGGGCTACGCAGGATTGAGAGGTGCCTCCTCACCTCCTGCCCTTAGTGTGAGGAAGTCTTGTCTCTGCCTGCTGTGGGTCAGCTCCCTGATGCCACCAGCCTCTGGCAGCACAAGCACTGCCATCCAGACCCTTGCAGGCTCTCTCTTTACAGGTAGCAATAGGCTCACAGTAACCCCTGAGTCCTCAGAACATTTCCTATAGTGTCCAGACCCTTATCCTCTGAACATTCACTGAATTACTAGGCCTGCTGTTCCCACCAGCTTGTAAGAGTCAACTCTGGATCACCACTTTGCTTAACACCACAGTGCTCAGAAATATTTATAGTGAAAACAAGGATACATTTATTTTCAAAGAAGAGATTCAAGTGATAGTGAGTAAGAATATTGGAAACAAATGGTTACATATAAAACAAAATTATAACACACACTTTTTTTAGAGACTAAGGTCTGGTCTAAACTATGAGTTTAATTCAAATTTAGCAGCGTTAAATCGAATTAACCCTGCACCCGTCCACACAACGAAGCCATTTATTTCGAAATAAAGGGCTCTTAAAATCGTTTTCTGTACTCCTCCCCGACGAGCGGAGTAGCGCCAAAATCGATATTGTCATTTCGAATTAGGGTTAGTGTGGCCACAATTTGATGGTATTGGCCTCCGGGAGCTATCCCACAGTGCACCATTGTGACTGCTCTGGACAGCAATCTGAACTCGGATGCACTGGCCAGGTAGACAGGAAAAGCCCTGCGAACATTTGAATTTCATTTCCTGTTTGCCCAGCACAGGAGAGCACAGGTGACCACAGATAGCTCAGCTCATCAGCACAGGTAACCATGCAGGCTGATAATCGAAAAAGAGCACCAGCATGTACCGTACGGGAGGTACTAGATCTGATCGCTATATGGGGAGAGGATTCAGTGCTAGCAGAACTTCATTCAAAAAGACGAAATGCCAAAATTTTGAAAAAATCTCCAAGGGCATGTTGGAGAGAGGCCACAATAGGGACTCAGAGCAGTGCTGCGTGAAAGTCAAGGAGCTCAGACAAGCCTATCAGAAAACAAAGGAGGCAAATGGTCGCTCCGAGTCAGAGCCGCGGACATGCCGCTTCTACGCTGAGCTGCATGCAATTCTAGGGGGGGCCGTCACCACTACCCCACCTCTGACCGTGGATTCCGAGGCGGGGGCAATCTCATTAGCCACACCTGAGGATTCTGCGGATGGGGAAGAGGAGGAGGACGAGCTTGCGGAGAGCACCCAGCACTCCGTTCTCCCCAACAGCCAGGATCTTTTTCTCAGCCTTACTGAAGTACCCTCCCAAGCCAGTACCCAAGACCATGACCCCATGGAAGGTACCTCAGGTGAGTTTACCTTTTAAAATATAAGACATGGTTTAAAAGCAAGCGTTTTTTAATGATTAATTTGCCCTGAGGACTTGGGATGCATTCGCAGCCAGTACAGCTACTGGAAAAGTCTGTTAACGTGTCTGGGGATGGAGCGGAAATCCTCCAGAAACAGCTCCATGAAGCTCTCCTGGAGGTACTCCAAAAGCCTTTGCAGAAGGTTTCTGGGCAGTGCAGCCTTATTCCGTCCTCCATGGTAGGACACTTGACCACGCCATGCTAGTAGCAAGTAAACTGGTATCATTGCCTGACAAAGCCTGGCAGCGTATGGTCCCGGTGTTTGCTGGCATTCAAGCAACATCTGTTCTTTATCTCACTGTGTAATCCTCAGGAGAGTGATATCGCTCATGGTAACCTGGTTGAAATACGGGAATTTAATTAAGGGGACAGAGTTGGCCGTTCCTACTGGGCTGTTTGCCTGTGGCTGAAAAGAAATCCTTCCCTGCAGTTAGCCAAGCGCGGGGGGGGGAGGGGGAATTGGCGCTGAGCTTTTCGCCTTTGGCTAGCAGGGATCTTCCCTGATACCAGCCACGCGTTGGGGGGAGGGGTACAGCGATCATCCCAGATAATTCATGGTGGGCGGGGGGAGGGAGGCTTAGTTTGGTTTCTGCAGGGATCTTCCCTGATACCAGCCACGCGGTGGGGGGGGAGGAATAAAGTGATCATCCCAGAGAATTGGATGGGGGGGGGGGTTATTTTGTTTTCTGCTGCTGAAGGTTAACAGGAAAACCGCAGCAGGCAACGGGCTTTGCTTGGTATGTGGGAAAAGAGGGCGCAGAAGCCAAAAGACAATGGCTTACCATGGCCGCATGCAAGCCGAATTCTGTTGCCCGGACCTGCGTCTGTGATCTCTAACACCAAAGCCACAGGCACTCAATATTAAGATGGAAAATGCGACCTTGTACTGAAATCACATGTGCTATGTAATGTGAATAGTGTTGTTCACCATGAAAGGGTATAAGCATTGTTCTGTAAAATGTATCTTTTTAAAAACTTCTCTCCTTTTTTCCATCCCTCCAGCAGCTGCAAATTTTTCAAGCCTCCCTCCTCCGTCCCGAAGGCTATCTCAGATAAGGCGGCGGAGAAAGAGGATGTGAGACGAGATGTTCTTGGAATGCACCTGAAATGAAAGAGCACATTTGAATGAGTGGAAGGACACGGTATCTAAGTACAAGAAAGATGCCAGTGAACGTGAGGTCATGAGGGACGCTCGAGATGAGAGGTCGCAGGCTGCAACGCTGGGGCTGCTGCGTGATCAAACAGACATGCTCCGGCGTCTGGTGGAGCTTCAGGAATGGCAGCAGGATAACAGAGTGCCGCTGCAGCCGCTGTATAACCTCCCTCCCCCCTCACCATGTTCCATAGCCTCCTCACCCAGACGTGTAAGAATGTGGGGGGGGAGGAGGCTCCATGCACCCTCCCAATCCACCCCAGTGGACAGCCCAACCAAAAGGCTGTCATTATATTGAATTTTTTCAGTGGCCTTTTACTTCCCTCCTATCCTCCTCCCAAACCCCACCCGGGCTACCTTATCGGTTCTCTCCCTATGTTTATAATCAATTAATAAAGAATACATTATTTTTAAATGATAGTGACTTTATTTCCTTTAAAAGAAAGCTGTGATTTAAGGGGGGAGGGTGGTTTGCTTACAGGGAATGAGTCAATCAAGGGGGCAGGTTTTCAACAAACAGAACTTTCACACCGTAGCCTGGCCAGTCATGAAACTGGTTTTCAAAGCTTCTCTGATGCGTAGCACTTCCTGGTGTGATCTTCTAATCGCCCTGGTGTCTGGCTGCGCATAATCAGCAGCCAGGCGATTTGCCTCAGCCTCCTACCCCACCATAAAGGTCTCCCCCTTACTCTCACAGAGATTGTGGAGCACACAGCAAGAAGCAATAACAATGGGGATATTGGTTTGGCTGAGGTCTGACGGAGTCAGTAACGAGCGCCAGCGACCTTTTAAACGTCCAAATGCACATTCTACCACCATTCTGCACTTGCTCAGCCTGTAGTTGAACAGCTCCTGACTCCTGTCCAGGCTGCCTGTGTATGGCTTCATGAGCCATGGCATTAAGGGGTAGGCTGGGTCCCCAAGGATAACTATAGGCATTTCAACATCCCCAACGGTTATTTTATGGTCCGGGAAGCAAGTCCCTTGCTGCAGCCATTTAAACAGAGTAGTGTTCCTGAAGACGCAAGTGTCATGAACCCTTCCCGGCCAGCCCACGTTGATGTTGGTGAAACGTCCCTTGTGATCCACAAGTGCTTGCAGCACCATTGAAAAGTACCCCTTGCGGTTTATGTACTGGGTACCCTGGTGCTCCGGTGCCAAGATAGGGATGTGGGTTCCATCTATCGCCCCACCACAGTTAGGGAATCCCATTGCAGCAAAGCCATCCACTATGACCTGCACATTTCCCAGAGTCACTACCTTTCGTAGCAGCAGCTCAGTGATTGCTTTGGCTACTTGCATCACAGCAGCCCCCACAGTAGATTTGCCCACGCCAAATTGATTCCCGACTGACCGGTAGCTGTCTGGCGTTGCAAGCTTCCACAGGGCTATCGCCACTCGCTTCTCAACTGTGAGGGCTGCTCTCATCTTGTTATTCTGGTGCTTCAGGACAGGGGAAAGCAAGTCACAAAGTTCCATGAAAGTGCCCTTACGCATGCGAAAATTTCGCAGCCACTGGGAATCGTCCCACACCTGCAACACTATGCGGTCCCACCAGTCTGTGCTTGTTTCCTGGGCCCAGAATCGGCGTTCCACGGCTATAACCTGCCCCATTAACAGCATGATCTCCAAAGCACCGGGGCCCGCGGTTTGATAGAATTCCATGTCCATGTCCTCATCACTCTCGCCGCCGCGCTGCCGTAGCCTACTCCTCGCCGCCTGGTTTTGCAGGTTCTGGTTCAGCATAAACTGCATGATAACGCGTGAGGTGTTTACAATGTTCATGACTGCTGTCTTGAGCTGAGCGGGCTCCATGCTTGCCGTGGTATGGCGTCTGCACTGTTCACCCAGGGAAAAGGCGCGAAACGGTTGTCTGCCATTGCTTCCCTGGAGAGGGGGGAGGATGTACCCAGAACCACCCGTGACAATGTTTTTGTCCCCATCAGGCATTGGGATTTCAACCCAGAATTCCAATGGGCGGAGGAGACTGCGGGAACTATGGGATAGCTATGGGATAGCTACCCACAGTTCGGTGGGTAATCCGGAACCCACTCCGGAAATCGATGCTAGCCCCAGTACATGGACGCACACCGCCGAATTAATGTGCTTAGTGTGGCCGCATACATTCGACTTTATACAATCTGTTTCCAAAATTCGAATTATATAAATTCGGATTAATCCCGTAGTGTAGACATACCCTAAGCTAACTAACGGGTTAGTTCCTGTCTAAAGAAGGTTATCTCACCCAAAGTTCTTTCACCAGGGTTTTCAGCCAACCTTGATTGAGACCCCTTTTACATGAAGCAGACTCACGGTCCATTTACTTCATTAGCGAAGAATGGTAGGGTGTCTTCTTTGTCCCCTGAAAATAGTAGAGGAAACCTTTCATGTGCACCTCAAGATATGGTTCTCTTCTCACCCAGCCCCTTGCTGTTAGATTTTTTCTTTGAAGTTCTCATAGTACTTCATTTGTATTTGGTTCAGGCTGGTGAGAGGCAACCCACTGTGAGCTATGCAATATGTATTTTACATTTAAACAGCCAGATAAGTAACCATTTCTTGTCTGACAGAAAATCTGTTTTTCCTCTTTGCTGGTGACCTGTCCCTAGGCAGACTTTCAGAACATATTTTCAGTATATGTACGTAATTCCTTACATAGTATATGCACATTCATGTGACAATGACATCGAAGACCAGAGCAACACAGGCTTTCATCAGAGACCTCACATGACATTCTTTTGGTGAGCTAGAATGTAAATGCCAGACTCTGGAGACCCCGTTACCTCTAGGCATCCGCTCTGTGCCCCTTGCCAGTTGGCATTAATTGGTTCCTGGTTGCAATCATATTCATCAGTTAAATTCTTGGCCACTGATATTTAATTTGTGCAATTG
Source organism: Emys orbicularis (assembly GCF_028017835.1). NCBI lineage: Eukaryota > Metazoa > Chordata > Testudines > Emydidae > Emys > Emys orbicularis. Next base: position 76,115,630 of record NC_088691.1, on the reverse strand, counting down.
GAATATTATAATAGGACAAAATGTAGACAAATCTAAATATAATAGTCTATAAAAGATAAGCCTATCTATTACCTGGAAATGTAATTTACTAATCCAGATAAACGGGACTACTTATTTATTATAATATGACATGAAGCAGACACAACTTGTTACAAATCCTCAGCGCTACTGAAAATCCAGCTTTCCTGGGAATTTGAAAGGTATTTAAGAAGAACACAAATGTTACCAAGAAAAGCTGTCCTCAGTCAACTTAGCACAGTAGAGTCCAAAGGGTATTGATGGCAGGTGAAAGCATTATTGCCTGACTTGTTATGAACATGGAGAAAATATGTAAGGGATAAAAAGGATAAAAGGCTTGTAGCAAAGATTCTAGGTTCATATAGTATCTCCAGGGGTCTTTAATCCACCTAAAGCATTTCTCCATTTGAACTGCTATTCTAATAAGGTACATGACAAAAGTTGCATCCTTGATGTGAATATTTTTCATTCACAGAGTTGTGTTCAAAATATGGCACACTTTCTGACATTGTGCTGTATAAAACTGCCTTCTGCAATAAGATTTGATGTTAGCAAAATACTTACCTACATTTTGACATTTCTTGCACTTCTCTTCCCTTAATTTAGAGTTTATCTCATTTACTTTTAGAATAACCCTACCTGTGTTAATATATTTGTTGTTTATAATTATGGCATCCTTTGACATTTGACTTTATTCTTTTGCTTTATTTAAAATAAAAAGAGCAACAATCAGGATAAGTTTGTCTATACTGAAATATCCAATTAACACACTTTCCAGAGCTGCCATTGTAGAGTCAATTGTTTAATTCGCTTTCAAGTGTTTATTTTTCTTTATGTAGCAGCAGATTCATCTCTGAATTTTAAAGAATACATTTATTTTGCTGTTAGCCATTTTTCTAGGGGCATGTGGGGCACAAGTGCAGCATCTAAAATTGAGATAGGCTATGCTGCACATCAGTGACAGGCAATGTGCTTTATGTGGTGATCTGTTGAAAACTGTAGACCATGAAATGACAATTCTGATGTTTTTAAAAACTTATCTCCCTAAAAATCATCATTTATCATTTTCTACAGATTTAACAATGACAACTGGAAAGGAAATGTATGTGATTTCCTTGTTTCCTGTTACCTTTCGTTATCTTTAATAGCTATTTTCCAGATTCTATTAACCTTTTTGATGACTTGCAATTTGTATGTTCTTCTCAAGCACATTTTTCTTGTAAGCTGCATTGGTTTTACACATGCCTGCATTTGCTTCACCAGCCTCTGAGAAATCTTTACTCGAATTATAATTTCACAGATTTAATTCAATCACCCAACAGTGACTACTTTGTAAAGATGCCCTTACTTGCATATTTATATTCATTAACAATTATTGGCTTGGAAACCTTAACAATCTGCAATTTAAGTACTGTACATACTGTAGCAGCAAAGGACAACATGCTGAGGCTGCTGCCATTTTTCTATGGCTGGAGCCTGCATTCACGTTGCCTTTGAGTGTTATTTATTTCATGAATAAAGCAGAGTCAGGGAGAGGCAATACTTTGACATGAAACCTCTAAGGAAAGCCCAGGATATTTTAAAAAGTGATGTTGGAAATACGTTAGATGAAACCAGTACCCTAGCATGGTGATAGGGGCTGTGTGGGCAACACCGGCTTTATAAAATGGAGAAGGTGGAAGGAAAATGCAATAAAAGACAAGTAGGGAGAGGCACATTGTTAACCATGATATCCTAGCCAAATTCCAGTGTTGGTTATTCTACTTACCTAAATTTCCCCTTCAGTTTCAATGATCAGAGCTAAACTGTTACATAACATTATTTTAAATTGTTTAACAATTCCCTTGCTCCACAAAAGACTTGGCTGCTTGTCATTGGTAGGTGAAATGGCGTGTGTGTGATCAGATACAAGGTCAAAATAAACCCCCAGTTACAACCTTCATTTACTGTATTCTAGAGATTTCAGTGGCCCTTCTGCTGTAAATGAGAAGATTTTAGCCCATAGTTAAAGGTGTTTGATGTCTTTAATTATGAAAGGTATATAAATATAAAATTGTTATGGTACCAGGCTTTCTGTATGTTGTGAAGAAAATATCTATCTTTAAGTGCCTGCAGCAACACAATAGATCAGTTGTTTCAGTGAACAGAGAATAAAAACCAAATATTCTAACTGCATTGGGTTAATATTATCTGGCTTAGTATGAAGATAGAAGTGCTGTACAAGTACACTTTATTAATAAAACAAAGATGCAAATGTCAAATGCAAGATCATGAGGAAGATCTGTCAAATGTAGGATCATCACATGACAAATTGCCAATTTCTGTTACTATCTTTCATTTCCTTCGGCTTCTACCTATTACTTGACTATATTGGTATCTGAAATGTCTGTTTTTATGAAAGCAGGTTCATTGCTGAAGAAGGCTATAAACATGGCCATTGATTGCAGGATGAGTTAGTGGTAGATAGGTATGATGCTTTTTTTTTATGCTTATACTATTACATATATAGTTCCACATGTTAAATTAGCTTTGTGCTGTAGAAAACACTATAATTTGGGAGAACTAAAGGCTTGTGGTGTTTTGTTATCAATATGTGAGTAAACTTAATTGTATTTGAATGAGTTTTGGCAACATTACACTTTTTCTGCAAAATATTTTTTATTCAATATAAATCCACAATCCTAACAGATTAATATTGTCATTGTCTTTAAGAAAGTTATGAAATTTACCTCCTGAATGGCCAGGAGAAATGTAGCATACAGTTCCAATGTCATTTCAAAATAAAAGAAGTGAATTTAAATGGGCATGCCATTGGGATCAAAGTTCCCTAGCAGATCTGTCATGATTTAAATCTTCCATTTACTGAAGGTCAAATTCAATAATAACAGGTAGCATTCCATACTTGCGGTACTGAATGGGAACTGAGGGCACTCAGCAGCTAATAGGAAACACATGGCATTTTGCATCAAGAACCACAGTTTGCAGTACATGAAACTGTTTCTTTGACTACAGTGGGGAGAGTGTTCTCTTTTTTGAGACTCCTAGGAGAGCCTGGGGATTAAAGCTTAAGTCTATTTTTCTTATTACCCGAGCCAATTTGAATATCATTACTACCGGAAAGGGAGATCAGCACAGCTGAAAGGCCCTTCCCCCTTAAAAGTTCACTCAGTACAAGGCCAAAATCCTGATGATCATATCTCCTACAATTTTGGAACTCAAACAATACTCTATTACTCAGTGTTTCTACCAATGAATTCATTGACCATGCTAACAGTTAAATTTCCAAAAAGTGAATTTAGAAACTCTATGAATCGTGGTCTATTTCAAATTCTCTCTAATCTCAGACGATTAAATTATATATTTAGTGCTGCTACCACGGCTGTGAATATTATTACAATCAAATAATAAACAAACTGGGCTCTAAGATTATTCCATATTGAAGATGACATGTTCATCATAGATAACCATCTGGAAGGAATTAAATTATCTAGGATATTAACTAAAGGGAACTTTCATTTTTCTTTTCTACATTCAACATTTCAAAATGAATGCATTTTTCTCATTTTAATTTTCCTTTTGTAATTAACAGATCAAATACTTTACTGAATAGGTACTGAACATCTGATTTAAAACTTGTTTGATTCATTGTACTGGAAAATACAGTAGCACTGAAATTAAAATGAAATTCTGTCTCATAGTTTTGGTAATATACATTGCTGTTTGAAATGTTGCTGTTGTAGAAAATACTGAAGGAACAAATTGTCAACACTTACTAAAGAAAAACTTACCATTGAATTTTGTCTCTGTACTACAGAATTTGGCACAGTATAAATAAAATGATACAGGCAGGAGACTAATCACAAGGAGAATTTAGGCTACCCCAGTTTAATCAGTATTGGCTTTTAAATCAATTTAGTTCAATACATTCAATCCTCTGTGTGTGTGTGTGTGTGTGGACACATTTCTGCTGATTTACAACTGGTTTATAGAGATTCAATTTGATTTGATAACTGACCCCATAAACTAATCTACAAAGAAAACAATGTTAGTTAAACCAGGGCACTTTTGGGGTGTTTCTACACTATAATTAAACACCTACAGCTGGCCCATTTTAGCTGACTGGGGCTCACAGGGCTCAGGCTACAGGGCTGTTTAATTGTGGTGCAGATGTTTGGGCTCAGGCTGGAGCCCGAGCTCTGGGACTCCGAGAGCAATTAAATAGCCCCACAGCCCGAGCTCTGACATGGGCCAGTCATGGGTGTTTAATTACAGTGTAGACATACCGTTTGTATTTAAACTTATTTGAAAACAAATTTCTGTCCAAGATTAGATAGATAGATAGGGAAGGCCTAGCCACATCCAAAATAAATAAAGTACAGTAGATTGTATTCATTGGCTATCACATCCTAGTCTTCTCCATGTGAGCAGAGTCATGATGAATTACTTCACCTTCCTTTACTCATCTTGTCTAGTTTTGCAACTTCCCATGAATCCACAGAATCGTAGGTTCTGCTTCTCTGTCCTTCACCTTCACATTTGTGCACAGTGAATGAAAGTTGGGTGTAAAAATACTATCATTCTGATTTGGTAGCATCTTACAACCCCCTTACACAGCTGTAAATGACTGAAAAGCAGTGGAGAATCAAACACTAAGTCTCCATTTTCATCAACTACGAGCTGTCCTGCATGCCATAGACATGTGCACAGGTTATAAACTGATTCCATTCTCTAACAGCCGTATTTACTAATGGATTTCTCTAGCTGACTCCAAATCTCACTGACACTGTGCTGTGCACAGCGTTCACAGGACATTATTTACAGTTGTATTCAGTATGCAACAAATGCTGATGCAGCAATCATCATTAATAAAAAGTCAGCATTTGCCAACAGACACAGGATTCGAGTTACCACAATAACAACCTCTTATTTCAAATATAGGGGGCAAACTGTGGTATTTCAGAAGCCACTGCATGGCAACTTCATGTTAACATTATAATGGCAACCAGTGCAGCAACTATTTGATATCAGATAGTTACCAAGTGGATTCATCCCATCCACAAAGCTTTTAGAGAAAGAGGCCCCATTTCTACCTATTTGTTTAAACAAAAAATCAATTATTATACCAAGTGCCTTATTAGAGATAATCTTGAACTGGAAACCTAAATCCAAACCGCTGTATCAGAAATTTTGGGTAAGGCCAAATCTGGATCTAAACTTCATGGCCCCTCTCCAAAACCCCATAACTTGGGGTAGGGGGTGGGTGGGGAGGGGGAAGATCAGGTCTAATCCTGAATCCAAATTTCACAGTTGTATTTCAGCTCTAATATTATTTGAGGGGGGAAATTCCTTGAGAGTGGGCAAAATTCTGTCCTCACTTACACTGGTAAATTCAGAGTACCATTACTGAAATAAAGACAGCTATTTCAGATTCACTATGGTGTGACAGTAGAATTTGCCAATCAGTGTGCAATGTAGTATTTCTATAAGTAGTCATTTTTATATTTTAGTAATATTCTTCTTACACGAGTGACAGAACTGACACAAAATTAAACATATATCAGGACACAAAGTAAAAGTAACATAATGAAATTACTTTTCCTTTAAATATTTATCAGTACTTGAGAGACAAGAGTAATAATTTGCTATGAGATAAATGGTTTTTCTGATATTTTAATAAAAAAGGAACTTTTCCCCTTTTCTCTCCATGAATATTGCAACATAGCATAATGTAAGATTCTTAATTTCAACACATTTCATCTGTCTTTTTGGAATAAGAAAGGAAAGAAATCACATTATATTTTCCCTTCAATATTAAATATCCTACATTCGATAACTTTCCTGATAATCTGTCAAAGGCCTTAGTCTTTGAAAGTTATAAAATAGTCACTCTCTCTTCACTGGAGAGGGATATGCTAGAAACCAGGAGAGCTGACAATTTATATCTTAATTAGAATGAGTACGAGTTATGAATGGCAGACAATACATTTAAAAATGAATCTGGTCAAATGTGTAAATAAAGTTCAGTTGAAAGATTTGTCTTCATTGTATATAAAGTTATTCAGGCCAGTTATTATTAAAATGTAAGCAACTGTTGCTGTGTTTCCTTATATAAAAACTGGATGTAGTAAATGCCAGAATGGATTTTAAAATAGGTTTGGTTTACTTAAAAAGGCTTTATCCCTGAAAGAGTCAAGTGCAAAAAAGCTTCTTGTCTTGTTAGTAACCAAAACACTTAAACAATTAAAAAATATTATCACATAAACACCAGAATTTAATCTGAGCAACATTCTCTGAAATATTCTCTGGAATGTTAAAGGGGCATACTTATGCTCTACTGAGGTTGTGCATGACTAAAAAAAGCAACATTTTACTCATCCCCAGCAGTAATCTCACTTAGTGAGGCAACATGATTATTTCCTGTTGCTCACAGCACTAATTACAAGTGTATCAAAAAAGGGTAGTGTTCTCTTGATAGTTTCCATGGCTGTGCTATATGCTACCACCCAACCACACCAGTATGCGCTTTAACACACATTTAGCTCTTTTGAATTCTGTTGTGGAGCCTCCTGTTTCCCTTTAAGAAATTTCTCAAGCTCCATTTTCCTTTAGAAGCTGTGCTTGGCCTTTGCTCTTCAAGTAATGAAATAAATGCAAAAAAAAAAAAATCCTTTTGCTTGCTAGCAAGGGAATGGCAACTGACTAGGCAACAAGCAAGTAAGAAAAAACAATGGCTGACGAGCCAACAGAAAAAGTTTGCATGTTTCATATATACCCAATACCGAGAGAATTATAAATAAGTTGAGCATATACACCTCTACCCCGATATAATGCTGTCCTCGGGAGCCAAAAAATCTTACCATGTTATAGGTGAAACCGTGTTATATTGAACTTACTTTGATCCGCCGGAGCGTGTAGCCCCCCCCCCCCCCCCCGGAGCACTGCTTTACCGCGTTATATCCGAATTCGTGTTATATCGGGTCGCATTATATCGGGGTAGAGGTGTACCGTACAATTTTCCCAAAGTAAAAGGTCCAATTATTTTTTTCCTGGTTACAATGGTGCCATATAATAATGCATTGAGTGAAAGGAGGCATGGTGATGTTTGCTTGGACTCTGCTACTTTCACAGAGGAGCCCATGTGAAAATTCCTCTGGGAATGGTCACTCCAGACCCTTCAGGATAATCCCATTCTGAATTTCTGGGCCTTTAAAAACCATAACAAAGACAGTTTGTACTATTACCAGGGAACTAGAAAAAACTAATGATGGATAAATCCCAGAAGGTTCAGCATTCAGGTTTTGATAAGCACCCAGAAGTCTGGATGCTTAGGTCAACCCCGGCCAAATTATTTGAACCACTTGGCTTCTCACATGCTTTTCAGATCAGTTTTGTAACAATACATGTGGGAACTGGCATAGTCAATTTTGCTTCCTGTCCTGACCAGATCCAAGAACTACACAGGCATATGAGTGTGAACAGCAGGTAAGGGCTTGGAACACTCCAGTGACTGTACAGAGAAGTAGGCAAGAGCAAGGACTCTTGTGTCCGTGTCCTGTGTGGAACAGAAAGTTTCTGTGGCTGCTGTTTCTCCCCCTCCCTGTGAATAAGTGGACAAAATGGGGTGCAGTGTGAGAGGGGCAGTAGGCAGAGACATGGCACCAATTCTCCATACCCTAACCTGGGCAATGGAAGTGTCTGGATATAATGATTACATTGATGTCACTGAAATTTAATTATTAAATGCATCAAAGTCGGACTCACTTCCCCCTTCCCGCCCTCTATTTTTAATGGCCTAGGCAATAATGTGAAAAACCTACAAAAGCAAAATTAGACATAAAAAACCCTTACAGATCATTGAACTTACCTAAAATGAAATCTTGCATTTATTGAACAGCTGGTAGTTTTTAGGGATATGTTAATTACTCATCATGTAGCCTTAGCCAAGTTACATTTAAAATATATTTTTTTACAAGTGAGATATATTTCCCTCTGTGGGAATTAGGAACACACCATTAAAAAACAAACACTCCTTCCCAATCTCCCCCCACCATTTTAAAGGTCTGTAAAGAATGGGGACTGGTGAACTGAGGCAGCATTTTGGACCATATATAAAAAAATAAATCTATCGCTAAATCCAATGGAGTGTATTCAGAAGATATTGTATTGCTCCATGGATATTGGAAAAAGCAAACTTTCAATCAAGCATGTAAAAATAAATTAATATAGGGTGAAATTCACTCTTGTGCAGAAGAGCAGCATAAGAACTATGCACCACATCAGCCACAATTAAGCCCTACTTTGTTGACTCAAGTGGTATTAAGTGCTCAAACCATCAAAATGTAGCTTAATTGCTGCATAAGCTTTGTGCTGGCCTTCTGGACAGGAGTGAATTTCTCCCACAGTGACTAACAACCATCTTAACAGAATCCTACTGCATAGAAGAGGTAACTTATACCAAGAGAAAAATACGTATGTAGCTATGGAGAACAATGAGGAAAGGAGAGGAAAAGCCATGGCACTGTAATTTAAACAGTGGGAGCCACCAGAAACTGTAATCATCCCACGCTATGTTTCTTGCAGAACCAAGGGATAGATGATGATCTATAACTGGCAGATATGTTTAAAAGAGTTTGGGTGAATTGCACAAGCCCATATTGTATTGCTCTAGGCAAAATTGTGACATCTAGGCACTGGCTCAATTATGATACATGCCAGGAAGGACCATGCCCCATCAAGTTGTCTGAGAACTGACCCTGAATTTCTTGCTGAAAACGTTTTAGACTATGGGTTGCTTACAAACACTTCACTTTGACTATTTGCTCTTTGTTATTGCGTATGTCCTCCAAACGCTATTCCCTGGTGAGGCACTAGGGGATAGCTGTTCAGTTTTTCCCCATAACGCACTGACAGAAACATGGTCAGGCAGTACGGTAAGGCACAAAGGAGATTGAGATGTCAGAAAAGCTATTGTGTGGACAGCATTTGAGCTCTGTTATTTGTTTACAACATTTGGAAAGCCGTGCGCCTTAAACAGGTAAAAAAAAAAAATCACCATTTAAGAGTGTGGGCAGGATCTTTATGCCTTTTGGATTCCAAAGATTACCACTCAACCACAAGACTAGGAACCTTTTCTTTTTTGCTTAAGATTAAACCTTTGATATGGTAGATTCTTAAACAGTCATGGTAGGAGGAATAATAAATCAAAAGGGTTAGATCAAGCCTAGAGCCAAGCATAATACAAAAAAAAAAAAAATCACACTAAAATTTTATCCCACATGCCAACTGTGAATGTAACTTTGTACTGAAATCTGCATCTCTCCAATTTCAGTCTTGGGACATTCTTGTACAGAGAAGGCAAATCATGCCAAAATCCATAGTGAGCTTTTGTCATTAATAAATGTTCACTTGAGATAAGAAAGGACCATCTAGCACATGCTTTGCTTGTAAACTATTTCAACCTAATTTTCCAGTGGTGACAGGACAATATAAGCATCATAAAGTCACCTCATACCCCTAACCTCACAGTTTATTAAATAACCTATGATAGAGAACTGGGCATATCTGCATAGACTGCTTCCAATAGAGTCTGAAAATCTTATATTTGAGACTTAATCAGCTTGTTTTTACTCTCAAATGATTTTAAACTTTTTATAAAATATCTAAACACAAGTTTTTTTTAATTGCTTATTTTTCTAAAGACCTTGGAGGTCTTCCTTAGCTACATTTTTGGCAGTTTCTTTCCTTCAATTCTCTCCAGTTCAAAGTCTGTAGAAGAATCACCTATGGGAAATAATAATGGAAATTAGAAATGGAGCAGATTCTGTTAAAAAAATGCCTTTGAGAAATTACAGATTCCAAACTTCTTAAAACCAACCAACCAACCAACAAACAAACCCCTAGTAGCCTAGTGAAGCTCAGAGTGAGATAAATAAGTTCTATTCTACTTCTTGGTATCTGCCTTGCAGTGACAAGAAAAATATCCTTATTTCAAGAAAATTAAACTGCACAAAATAGGAACTAGAGATTGAATTTCAGGATGATCGGTATCAAAAGAGAATCAAAGGATTTGACATCAAATAGTTTATTATTACTCTGCTTTCTAATTTCATCCGACTAGATTCCTAATCTGTCAGAAATTGAGAGATTCTGCACTTCCCATGTGTATGTGCAGACCTTAATGAAAAATGCACACGGGACGTTTTTAAGCTCCTGTACGTGAGGACTAGAAGGGGAAAGAAAGAAGATTATGGTCTGGTAAGAAATCTGAAAAAAGATTTCTTACAAAATATGTGCCTTGTAAGTGTTGAAGCACAAAGGAAACATAGCACTACTATGAATCATTACCAAGATAGGAAATTCAAAGCCATTACCCTACATCTTGCAAACTAATGGTCTGATGGGAGAATGAAGTTGATTTATTTATTTTTAACACATCATTCTCCATCTTCTTATCAGATTCATTACAGTGGGAGACAGATATTTTGGGAGACTTCTAGAATTGTAAAATATACTTTTTTTATTTTATACTATAAAACAAAAGGGAATAAAGTTATTGTTTTGCACAATACAAACTTGTGCTTGTGATTTGATAGTGAACATTGCTAATTTTTTATCTAAAGCAATCATCATTAGTTCTTTGTATTATTCTCAAAGGCTTGGAGTACTCTAAATCTCCCCCATTTCAAGTAATATGAGATTTAATTGAAGGTTTTGGGTTTTTTTTAGGTTTTAGTGAGTTCACAAATATTCTGTACATTTCATGTATTTAGTCATGAGGGTTTTTTTGGTAAGAATTACACCCCTCTTCATTTTAATTTTTATAAATTGAACCAAAGTTGTTTCATATCTAGTGAGAACAGTAAAGCATATTATATTCAACAAATACATTTCATGTCAGAATGGTTTTTCTGGGATTTCTATAACAATAACTTTTTCTGAAAGGGGAAAAAAAGGAGGAATCAGGTCCAGTTATCATAACCTTTCCCTGTCCCACTCTCTGGACTGATACCAGTCTGTTGTGAGTTAGGATGACCAGACAGCAAATGTGAAAAATCAGGACAGGGGGTGGGGGTAATAGGAGCCTATATAAGAAAAAAACCCAAAAATCGGGACTGTCCCTATAAAATCGGGACATCTGGTCACCCTAGTTGTGAGTGGACCCACGGGCTCGACCCAACATGGTGCTAAGTCCCCTGGGAGTGGATAGAGATGGGTCACTGTTCCTAGTTCTGGGTCTCAGGCATATTTTCAGGTGCAGCCCCCGTGTCCAACACCCTTCTTTCTTTAGTGTAGTTGAGGTAAAAGGAGTTTACCTACTTCCCATTTGGGGAACATGGAGTTTAGTTTAGGTTAGGTTACCCATTCCTTTTTTTTTTTAGCACTATGCCACTGCATTCTTTGGTCACTGGGACCCCCCAGTCTCGCCAATTTATATCCTGGAACCAGTACCATAGCCCTCTCATGCCCCTGGTCACTTAGAAACTAGATCTGGGTGAAATGTTTTGGTTGTATAATAAATTCACTGAAAAATGCAGTTTCAGGGTGACTAAAACTATTCACAAACTTGAGTTGAATTCAGCAACTAATTTTGGCCAAATAAAGAATGAGGAATATTTTTTGAAAGAGTATAAAGAAACTTGTGACATTTTATTTTGAAATGAACTGTGTTGTTTCAAACTGACATTTTCACAGCGACATTCAAAACATTTTGTTTGACCCAAGCATTTTTGTTGTTTGTTTTTTTGCTTCTGATAGGCAAAACAAAATTCAGTTTCAGTTCATAAACAAACAAACAAACAAACAAACAAACAAATCCCTCTCGCCTTCCCCCTCCCCTCCAGTTGGGCCACTGAACCAAAAAAAGTCAGTTATTCAAATAGAGGTCTATACAATCATGATTGGTGTGCAGAAAATGAAAAGGGAAGTGTTATTTTCCCCTTCACAGAACACAAGAACTAGGGTCACCCAAATGAAATTAATAGGCAGTAGGCTTAAAACAAACAAAAGGAAGAACTTTCACAGGATGACTGTGCGTTGTGTGTAGAACTCATTGCCAGGGGTTTTGTAAAGGCCAAAAGTATAATTGGGCTCAAAAAAGAATTAGGTAAGTTCAAGGAGGATAGATCCATCAATGGCTATTAGCCAAAATGGCCAGGGATGCAACTCCATACTCAGGGTGTCCCTAAACCTCCAACTGCCAGAAGCTAGGGCAGGATGACAGGGGATAGATCATTCAAAATTGCTTTGTCTTTTTCATTCCCTCTAAAGCATCTGGCATTGGCTACAGTTGGAAGACATGATACTGAATTAGATAGACCACTGGTCTGGCCCAGTATGGTTATTCTAATGCTCAACTTTACCAGACCTCAGAGCTCTCTGGATTGTGGGAGCTCTGATTTTTTAGTTAATCCCTTCAGGGATAGTGTGGCAGGAAATCAAGTAACACAAGCTTAGCAAAGGAATTTCTTAACTATGAGCATTTTATTCTTAAACACACTAGAGAGAGTTACATATCTGAAAATGTATCAAAAAGTCCTCAATGCAAGCTCGCTCTCTCCACCTCCTGAGCAGGCCTGCTGATAGCAATTCCGGGCTCCTGGGCAGAACAGTCAATGGGCCCCCAAGGATGCACAAGCTGCGGACGCAGCTGGGCAGTGCTGCACCTGCGCTGGCTGGTGCCCAGCGAGCTGCTGGGTGCGCTGCTGGGTGTACTCTTCCGGCATGGCCAGGGCTTCCACATGCCCGCCCGGTAGGGTTGCCTACTGTCTAATCTCTGAGACCATGCCCCTGTTATGCCAACTGTCTAACCCCTGAGACCACGCCCCTGTTATGCCCCTTCTCCAAGGCCCCACCCCCTGCTAACTCCATCCCCCCTCCGTTGCTCGCTCTCCCCGACCCTCACTCACTTTCACCAGGCTGGGGCAGGGGTTTGGGGTGCGGGAAGGGGTGCGGGGTGCAGACTCTGAGATGGAGTTTGGGTGCAGGAGGGAGTGAGAGGTGCAGGCTCTGGGAGGGAGTTTGGGTGCAGGAGGGAGTGAGGGGTGCAGGCTCTGGGAGGGAGTTTGGGTGCGGGAAGGGGTGTGGGCTCTGGGAGGAAGTTTGTGTGCGGGAGGGGGCGTGGGGTGCAGGCTCTGGGAGGGTGTTTGGGTACAGGAGGGGGTGAAGGCTCTGGGAGGGAGTGTGGGTGCTGGAGGGGGTGCAGGGGTCGGCGCTTCCTTGGGCAGCTCCCGAAAGCGACTGGTACATCCTTCTGGCAGTGGCAGAGGGCTCAGGGTGTCTCCACGTACCGCTGCCCACAAGCACCGCCCCTGCAGCTCCTATTGGCCACAGTTCCCAGCCAATGGGAGCTGTGGAGTCGGCGTTTAGGGCAGGGGCAGGGCAGCAGCGCGCGGAGACCCAGTGGCTGCAGGGATGTGCCAGCCGCTTCCGGCAGTGATGCAGAGCAAGGGTGAGCAGGAAGCCTGCCTTAGCCCCGTTGCACTGCTGGTAGCGGTCAGGGGCCCTTGGGCCCTTTTAAATCGCCCATGCCCCATGGAAATTGCCTCCTTTCCCCCTCCCCCCCCATCGGCGGGCCTGCTCCTGAGTCTGATTCTCATTCCTCCTCTGCACCTGAGGTCTAGTGAGCCTCCTTAGGCCAACAACCTGTTCTGCCACCTTGGCCTGGTCTTCTTCCCTGTGCCAGTGGTCTGGGACCCTTGCTTAGAAAATCAGCCACATTTTAAAACAGTCCCTGTCCTATTTTTGTCCATGCACTTTATTTCGGCAAATCCCAGTCTCCAAACGCAGCCCACCTATTGACTTCTGTGTAGAGCATCACAATCATATTTGGGGAGATACAAATAAAACAGAGGTATTTTTTCTTTTCCATTCTTTTGCATCATGCACACCTCAGTACTTCCTATTTGCAGCCTTGAAACAACAGGATATGTAAGCTGTTAGTGTGCTGAGATTACTTATACTAATCATTACTATTTATTCAACTTCTTCTCCCATTTGTTTGTTTTATTCACCTGTAGTCTCTCATCATACATAGAGACTTATATATATTTTAAAAATATACCTTTTGAATCAATGGCTGACAAAACTTGCCCAAGAAAAAAAATCATTTGGGGGGAACCCCAAAATCATATTTATCTGACCTTTAACGATCGCCCAACTATTTCCAAGAACAAAATCAAATAATACCCTTTAACTTATTATATTCCATGTAGTCATCCAATATTTGCTGAAATACATTTACAATATTTGACTCCACTATCTATGTCTCACGTGCTTTGTCCCTACTCATTACCCATACCCTACAAAATTACCCTACCTTAAGTTCCTTTTAGAAATTGCTGCTAGGAGAATGTCTGCAGGGATTCCCCGTCATGATGCCTGGAATGGTTCAACCGTGAGTGCCTACTTCGGGGCAGACTGTCAAAAGCAGGGCAGACAACCAAAACTGGTGGTATGTTCCATAATTAGATTTCACTAATTCAAATAATATGTGAACTCCTAAAGCACTACAATAGTCTTCTAATGGAGTCACAGACGGTCCCCTCAGAGACACTCCAGTCTATCTTGCCACCCAGGCCATCTCGACTATGTGCTAAATGGTCACTTACACCAAAAAAAAATAATAAATAAAATTAAAATTAAAACACAAAATATTCCAGGTTACAACCAGTCCCAAGAGACCAGCCATTCAGGTCAATTTGCATCCTAGATCTCACACCAGAGACAATGCTGGTAGCCAATTCTGTAGTAAACTAATTAAAGATTTATTGGCTAAGAAAAAGGAATGAGAGTTATTGAAAGGTTAAAGCAGGTAAAAATGCATGTACAGATGAGTAACAGTCTAAAATTCCAAATGGTAGCAGAGATGTTGTAATCTGACAGTTTCCCAAAATTTCTCAGGGCTACCCAGAATAACTCTGGGGATCTCCGTGTTCTTGTTCAGTTATTCTGCCCTGTTAGAATCCAAACAGTCCAGAGATGAAGATTTTTTCCTTGTGTCCATACTTACACCTTCTTACATAAAAACATGTTGTATGGAGTGGTGGTGTAGCCATGTTAGTCCCAGGATATTAGAGACACAAGGTGGGTGAGGGAATATATTTTATTGGATCAACTTTTGTTGGTGAGAGAGACAAGCTCTTGAGCCACACAGAGCTCTTCTTCAGGTCTGGGAAAGGTCTGGGAACTTAAGCTTAAATTCATTACTCTGAGTTTTTGAGGTATCCATCAATCAATGGGGGCTCCTGAGGGAGCTGTGATGCAACTGGCCTTGGGGAGGTATATGGCAGTTGGTCTACACAGATCCATAGGGATAGAGGGCAGGATATGGTGCCCATTCTCTGGGGGAGGGGCACAAACCGTGTCCCACTTACCAAGTAACTCCATGAAGATTTCCAGCAGAATTTTCCAACTTTTGGAGAGTTTTGCAAAAGCGTGAATATGGCCCAAGTTCTGGGCTGAGATTGCAGATAGTTTAAAGTGGAATCTCTTGTGAAGAGTGTTTTAATAGAAAATATCTTTATAACTCTGATTCCCCTCCCCACCTCTCCCCTTTTCAACCATGCAGTAACTGAACATCCCAAACCAAAAAGTTTACTAAGGCAAACAAAGGCACTGTCAGTTCATGACGTATTCTGCACTCAGACCAACTGATTGTGCAACTGATTTTGGGTGTCTGCTCATCCAAATTGCATTGTAATGCATATAATATTAATTTTGTGCACATTACTGTAAGCCTATGTAACAGGCAACTTTTCAACCATTTCCACTCTATATTAATTTTATCTCATAGCTTTGTATCAATTGATCTTTTGGGGTTTTGGTTTCTCATTAAGATTAACTTCCTAATTGAAGAAAGAATGAGTTCTTTTAGATTACTGGAGAATTTTTGACTTAACCTTGGAAGAATTTATATATTCCTCTTCAATACACAACTCACACAGCAGAATCAATTATTTTTTGGCTCTCCAATTCCTTTAGTTCATTAGATTGCATTATACCCCAAATCCATTTATCACATTACTCTGCTATTATATTATTCTTTGTCTTTACTAAAGCTAGTATAAAGTGGTGTTTGAATATTAGTTCACATTAATAGCTTAAATTTAAGGAATCCGTAGTAGAACAAGTGCAAATATACCTTTAGAAATTAACCCTGACATTCCTCTACCATATTCCCTAGTATCATTTTAGAACACAAAGAAGTAAATAATATACTTCTTTACTTTTGAGATGGATTTTTTTTTAAAGGAGAGAATTCCCTTAAAACCAGGCAGATTGTGAAAGGCTCACTATAAGGTCAAGTTTATTGATGCTGTGTCTTTGGGTACTCTGCAGGCTCTATACAATAGGTTGTGTGACTACTCCGACTGTTGAGTCTAATTTATACAAAAGTCCCTATCTTTGATGTCACTTGTCCTCCATTTAACTCCCACATGTCTATTATTGACTGGCTGTGTGCCTCCTTGTGTTCCCACAGGCCGGAGAGGTGCTGTACCACCTCAAAACAGGACTGTGCACATAGGACTGGATCCAAAACCCACTGAAGTAAGTGGATTCCATTGAGCATTGAAATAAAATCATAATATACAATCTTCCAGTATGGAAGAATTAGACAGATACTGGCTTACACTGACTATTATATTATATTACTGTTAGGGGGAGATTTTCATAAATCCCTTAGGCCATTAGGAGCACAAGATTTTCAGAAGTCCTATTGAAGGTCAATGACTTGCACACCTAAATCCCTTATGAGAAACCTGCTCCTTGAACTACATTTAAAACTATTATACCTAGGCCTCAGAACAATTGCACTGGCTATAAATCAGACTTTATCCAGAGTTACAGTCTTTCCATATCATACAGACAGAAAGCATAGTTGATGCTAAGCAATTCATAGCCTATTATTTTTTATGCCGGAAAGACATGTCAGGGTAGAATCAGAGGTGAATATTTTATACAATATATGTAACTTTCCCCACACAAACAGAGTTCTCTGTGTACTGAGCAGGGAGCTTCACCACATAAATGATTCAGCACTTGCTGCAGTGATTCAGCTAAGCCAATACATCTTGTTAACACAGAGCAAAATATATTTTTGTTGCTGATTTAAAAGTTGGGTGTATTGGACATGAATTCCATTTTCACTGCTTAGTACTTTTCAAGGATACATAACCTTAACAAAAGGACTGTAGGAATATAACCAGCTTACGTACACTCAGGGTCCAAAAGATTTTCCTTGGACTGAAATTAACCTGGACTGTAAAAAGATTTCACTTTCAGACAAACAATGGGATGCATGCACTGGTGAAGCTAGAATAGCTCTATGTGCAACTGACTTTAAAAGAATGCAATTTAAATGTTATAAAACACTGTGTATTTTGTCTTATCCAAAGTTAGCTCTGTGTGGCTCGAAAGCTTATTTCTCTCACCAACAGAAGTTGGTCCAACGAAAGATATCACCTCACCCACATTGTCTCTCTAATATCCTGGGACCAACACAGCCACACTACCACTACATACACCTCTTTCCTTTGAACTGAAGCAACCAGTTTTAAGTGCAAAAAAACCCCAACCCAACCAACCAACCAACCAACCCCCCCCCCCACACACACACACAACATGAAGCAATCATCACAATGTTACTTTGTCCCAAACACACAAATCTTGTTGGTTAGTAACCTTTCACTTTTAGAGACTGGACATTGAGAATCCCTAATTGCTATGTGATCGGTGACTCTCCCACTCTATGGGATCAAACTAATGTAACCCTACTGATATAAGGGACATAACGTATAATTGCCAAGAAATGCATTATTTTCCAAATCTCTGCCAATGTACCATCTGTGATTTGAACTATTATTGAGAACTCTTGGTTTTGAACTCTTGTTCCTGAAAGACAGGAAGAAGAATGCTGGAGTATGTGCCAATTATCTTGGACCCTTTCCTTTCTAGTTTTCAACTTGCAGCAAGGATACTTCAGAGACAGATCTTTCCCCGACATGACTTTGCTTTGCTTTGCTTTGTATCTACTTCACATCTTCCAGATGGGGGTTATATTACAGCAAAATCAAAATCAGACCCTTTGATTTATTTAAGGCTTTCTCCTGTTTATAGTGTAACACTACCCTGTGAATGACTCTGAAAAATATCATAGGGTTCCATATTCACTTTATCCCACTGACTTCAAAATAAATTATTTGCAATTTAAAAAGATATTTTTCTTTAAGTGTCAGCCCTGCAAAGTGTTAACAGTCAAGCTGGGCCTTTTCCATACCAGATCTTTTATGGGCCAGATTATGATCTAAACAACATCTGAACATCCCCATGGTGATGACCAGCTAGAGTGAAAGAATCCAGATCAACTCTCAGATGCCAAGGTCAGTCTGGGGGTTTGGCAGTTAAAGAAGAAACCACCACATATATTGATGGGAAATTGATGACAATTTATCTGGGCTGAATCCAGTCATTACCCATGATCCTCCCTGATGGTGTTTCTTTGATCTGGGCTAATTTTTCAAAATTAAAAAAAAAAAAAAAATAGCACCCAGAATTGGGGCAAGATTTTTAGAAAGAGCTCAGTCCCCATTGACAACAATGAGAATCGTATTGGGTGACCATCCTGCAAGTCTGTCCACTGCAGTAAAGAAGTCTAAATGGAAACAGTTCTTTTGAAAACCTGGCCAATTTTTTGAATGCCTGCATGAGACCTGTTGGGTGCTGAGCTCTTCTGAAAACCCAGGCCCTTCTTTTGTTGCTCAAGCAGTATGATACCACTTAAGTCAATGGACGACTCATATGCTTACAGACAAGCACATATTGGAGTGCTTTGCTGGACTGAGGCCTTATGGTTTGATATTGGGCACCTTCAGTTTCCATTCACTTCAATGGGAGTTGAGCAACCTCCAAGAGTTGCCTGTACCTTGCAGAATTAAGACCTTGGGAAACAATCCTACTGGTTACTGAACGCTGGCAGCACTTGGAGTCAAGGTGTGCTCAGAAGCTTTCAAAAGTCACTTAGAGCCATACTAGAAGTTGAGGGTATATAACACATTTCAGGAGATGTTCAGCACCTGGTAGAATTAGACCCTTAGTCACATCCAGTAAAGCACTTGCTGTCTTTGAACAGGTTTTAGTTTTTCAATTTTCATGAGTTAATTGGAAAAGAAAGTAGTTACATTCTAAACTGATTAATTATTATATACTTCCAGATGGATTTATATTTGGGGTTGAAAATGAAGTTTACCAACTGACAAATGAAAGCCTGCTGATCAGCATCACCATAGTTTCAGAGTGATAGCCGTGTTAGTCTGTATCAGCAAAAACAATGAGGAGTGGAAAATACAGTAGGAAGATATATATACACAGTACATGAAAAGATGGGAGTTGCCTTACCAAGTGTATCTGATGAAGCGGGTTTTAGCTGACGAAAACTTATGCCCAAATAAGTTTTCGTGGGCTAAAGTGCTATAACTACGCCTCGTTGTCATCACCATAGTGACTTTCTAAAATGTTTAGAATACTATAATAGTGCAGTTAACATGACTGAAATAGTTTGCCAATGTTTTCATTATAAACCTCATAGAACATTCAGAATGCAATGAAAAATGTGAAGGGAACACCTATCTCATGCCCGCACTTTTGTTGATTTCAGTGATATGGTATACAGGGAGCAGGGCAGAGATATGCTAACCTTTTTCAAGCTATTTTTATTCACTGAGGGCAATATTGTGTACAGGAGTTAGGGGGTATAAAGCTGAACACACACCTATTGTCTGCCTTTGCTACCTTGCACTGGGGACAGCCCTTGTCCAAGGCAGACTTGAGCTTGCACTTGTCCTCTACCTCCTCGCCTTATCTGGGGCCTCATGCATTCCTCTCTATCCCAAATGGTCTGGGTCCCTGGGAGCTGTGTGGTGGTTCTTTACAGGACTTCTTAGCTCTTAGGGGAGATCCTACCCTGCTTCCCCATTTCTGAGGCTGGGCTACCCCAGAATTCAGGCCAAAGGCTCTGGCAAGATTTGGCTGAATCTGAGCCTGGCCCTGGACTCTTCCCTTGTTGGGTTTAGCTATGCTGGACACCAGATCAGTGCAGGAGGGGAATCCCCTGGTTCAAGAAAAACTGAAGGTCTGCAAGCTGTCAGTGCATCACATTTATTGATATGGCTGCTATGCACTGAAGTGCATAACAGGGCTTCCTTTAAGCCTCTAAGGGTATGTCTACACTGCAATTAGAAGCCCAGGGGTGGCCCATGCCAGGTGACTCAGGTTCATGGGGCTGGGGATAAGGGGCTGTTTAATTGCAGTGTAGATTTTCAGGCTTGGACTGCAGCCTGAGCTCTGGGACCTTCCCACCTTGCAGGGTCCCAGAGCTCGGCTGCAGCCTGAGCCCTAACCTGAACATATACACTGCAATTAGGCATAGACCAGCCGTGGATGTCTAATTGCAGTGCAGACTGCCTTCTATCTCTCCCCTAGTAGCCTGCTAGGGACAGTGTTTTCCAGAGATTGGAAACAGAAATAAACTGAAGTCTGAAGACAGCTAGAGCATTCTATGAGATAATGTAACATCATCCAATGTCAGGGTTCTGTACCCAGCAACTGAGGCAGTAACAAGACAGTAGTGCAATAAGGAACTTGATGAAGGTTTGTAAATGAACTGTGTAATTACAAACACCATATTTAAAAAAAAAATCATGGACAGTTCCTTACACAGAAGAAAATATTTTCTTATTCACACATATTACATTCAACACATTTTAAATTATTTTCTCAAATATCTTCATGTTCATTGTAGGTCTGAGGTGAATTAAGCATTTTTAGTAAATTACGTGTCTCTGGAACATAAGTACTGCAGATGTTTACTAAATCATCCTTGGTTCTCTTGCTCACTCCCATTCAGCATCTCACAAGAGAAGATGAAATGATATTAATGCAACTTCAGTGACTGTCAACGTTAACAGTATTTAACAAGACAAACACAGCACTGTGTCATATAAAATTGATACGTATCCTCTTGAATAAAAAGAAAGTGCACATTGCATATTATGAGAGAGGGGAAAGCACATAATGGGCTATAGAAAAAATAACTTGAGCATTTTATTTACTTCAGTATTTGCGATTGCAATTTTCCTTATTCTTATTAAATGCATAAAGATGGGGGAAAGCTTCCTCTGCTTGCTGTAGACATTTGGGATTATGTTGCTTTATTAATCTGTGCATTGATTGTTGCATATTGGACATTTTCCTGTTAACCCTGAGATGTAAACTGGAAAAACAAAACAAAAAAAGCAGTGCCAGCACAAGAAGATCATACCCAGAGGCACTGAGCCATTAAACATGCAAAAATACATGAGGAAATGATATACTTTCCTTTGAAGGTAGCAAAGGATTCAAAAGAACAAATCCATGCTAGCAGATACAGTTTTACTTTCTTCTTTTTTTTTTCTTTCTAAGACCAAGAAATCTGCTTTTTAAAATTCTATTCTATGTTTCTATTTTTCTTCCCCTAATAAGTTCTTCAATTGAAGTAACCATATCTAGGTCTTATCTGGGCACTAATAAACACATGATATTAGTCATCTAAAATGTCCAGTTTATCATCAAAAACCCCACATTTTTATTTTGCAACTAAAATTGAGAGTTTTTGTTGTTACTGGAAGTTTTCATTGCCAAAACCCCAAAACATTTCCTAGAAAAAATTCAGTGACAACAAGAGAAAAATATTTCTCAATCAGCTCTGCCAGATGTGGGATGCAATGTGTGATAAAGACTCAAAATGAGAGACAACTTATCCATGAAGAATGAATTCCATAACCTTTTACTGTAAATAACTATGTGTAACCTCAGTCAGTTTCATGAATCTTTATTTCTGGTGTGAGTACTTTTAAACACTGGACGTGATGAGATCCCACCTTTGTGTGGAATATAGGTAAATTACGGACTAAATGAATGAGATCTCCTGAAATGAGTACAACTGAGTACAATAAGAAGGGATTTCCCCCACTTATTAGGACTAATGGAACTCATGGAAGAAACTTTAAGGCATGTAGTCTGTAGGGAAGAAGGCTATTCAGTTCTTTACTGTATTCCTATTTTTAGACAGGGAAATAGAATTATTTTACTGTAAATCTCTGCAGAGGAAGAAATCATGATGGTGTATGACTGTTATACAGTCACTTTGAAGGAAAACAAATAGAAAATTGCCATATTATGGACATTATGTAAAATGTTCTTCTCAATATAGTTTGGTGGTGCCCCCCTCTGCACTGAAGGAAAAACCATCAAGTGTGGGATTAACACAATCATTCATTGTTTGCAAATGGTAAGGAGGACTGTCAGTGATGCTTAATAGTTACAGCTATTTTCAAAACATATTTCAATCCTCATTACTTCTCCTAGACAAACTGTCTAACATCTGCTTTTACACAGAGTAGCCTTTTTGAAAGTAATCACAACGATAGTAGGAATCTTGGAGGCAGATCCTCTAGCTAACGAGAACAGAAGATTTAAATGGCACAGCACCAATATACAGCAGCTGTGGATCTGGCCCTTGATTCTTCTAGTCATAAAACTCTACTCACCTTTTTCTCCCAAGTTCATAAAAAATCATTAATGTCAAAATTATAGAAACATTAAATGTATTTTCTTCTTCCAGAAAATGAATCTAAGTGAACCATATTTCTTATCACACTTCACTGTGATTATGCAACCATCAATCAAGATCAGATTAAGGTTTATATTATAATGGCTGCATAGCATAATCATTCTGACTACAGGCTGTAAAGCTCCACAGAAATACACAGTAGAGAATAAATAATGCAATTTAGATTATTCTGATTTAACAGAACAGGTTTTGTCTTTCCCTTTTGTTTAAGGCTAAGTGAGCAAGCATGATAGGTACAGCATACAGAGCATTCACAATTAATAGCCTGTGCTTGACACATATGCAGAGCAAAAATAAATGAAGAACACATTTGAATAATAATGAAAAATCAGTAGTTATTTTTTTCCTAGCAATTGGCTCTTAACAAAATACATTCTTTGTATTTAATGGAACTACCCTTTCCAGAAGCTTGCTTTAAAATAAATAATAAAAAAGCAACTTAATAGGTATAATCAAGACTATAAGGCAGACATAATGGGGAAAAATGACAACGTGAAGACAGAGTAGGGAAAAATTCTTTTAGATGGCATCCGACAGAATTTCTAAAGGAAGCAGCTTTGTGTTAATTGAGAGGCTTTGGTTCACACAGGAATACTGCTGATTACTGCTGGATTTTGTAATTTTGTATTCCCAGTAGTAGAGTTCTGCCTCTGCTATGAATGAAGAAAATAGTAGTATGTGTGGGAAGAATAAATGGCAAAAAGAACATTTCACACATTAATTGTGCATTAACTATGCAGAGTGGAACCAATCGAAAAGGAGCAGATCAAGCATTCAGCCTTGGGTAAGGGGAGGCATGTAGCTGTACCACTCCAGGAAAAGCACTTGGAGAGAGGGATGAGGAAGGGGAAGCAGGTGTCAGACACATACCCTTGTTTTCCCCTTTGCGCCTGACTGCAAAGTTTAGGATGGTCCTATGTTGCCACTCATAGGATCAGGACTGGGGTTTTACTCCCCTATATAGACACAAAGGACCAAGGTACATTGGCATTCTGCACAATTATGGTTTAACATTGAAACAGAAATCCTACTCAAATATAGCAGTAAATGGTGAATGAATGAAATGGAAGTCAAATTTTAGAATGACCTGCAGTATAAGGGCTGGGGAAAGATGTGAACCCAAGTGATTTCATGCAAACCATTACACATTTTATTTTACTGTTAAAGAAGAAATATAATGCTGTGTGCTTCTAACGCTGCAAGTTATTTTACCAGGTTGAATCACGACTCAGATGTATCATCATCATTAACTCCAATGTTAATTGTCTTCTGAATATATTATCACTGGGTGTTCCTTACAGCCCTTTTAGTGCAACATAAAAGAAAATGATCTATCAGCTTTAAAGGTTTGTGAATCAGGATTTTAATATAGAGATGAGCAGAGCAACCCTGAGAGGTTGCAGCTAGCTTGTGACTAAAATGTAATGGAATCATAAAGACATCTGTGTTACATCAATAAATATCCAGAAAGAAAAATGTACTCAGCAGCCATCTAATGGCTAGGCTTATTCCTAGCACATGAAACCAGATTCATAACCTGGGTTGCACTGGCAAGAACAGATTGGACTCCTGGTGAATTTAAATTCAATCCAGTGTTAGGTCACATATGCAGTGACTAGGGTGCCTAACCATCCCTCCTCACCACGACCACCAGCTGTGAGAGGCACCAGCACCAGACACCCTCTCCTCTACAGTTCCAGGGCGTCTGTCCCCTTTAAGGCGTTCCCTCCCATTTTTCACCAGCACTGGCCGCAGCCATCCAGTGTCTCTGGGGTGCTTGCTACTCTAACCAGACTGGTTGAGCAGGAAGTAGTATTTAAGATGGCTTAAGTTAACCTGAAGAAAAGGCAGAGCAGTGCAAGCCACTGGCAACTCATACCCCGGCAGTTATTATGGATTTAGCTCATGCAGCCCCAAAGTGGTCTGGGAAGGGTTGGGCCTGGCAATGTGCTGATTCAGCAACTCTCAAGGGCAGCCTATGGAGCCACAACCAGATTTAATAGTTCAACTGTCCTCTACAGAGGGCAAATCGCTTTTTTAGTGCAGGTACTTCCCAGTAGAACTGGATGGGAATTTTCTAATAAAATGGTTTTGTGTCAAAAAATGCCAGTTTGTTGAATGTGAAACCTTCCCTGGGAACATACCAGTTTTGCCAAAACTTTCACCGGGGAATGATTCACAGCTCCAGCATGAAATTTCTAGAAATGAATGAATGAATGAATGAATGAATGAATGAATATGGGAGACACTCACTCCAGAATAGACCATGGCCTGATTGTTAGTTTGCTCAATTGGGATGTGGCAGAATGACACAGCAGGGACTCAGGCTTGGGTCTCCCAGGTGAGTGATCCAACCAGTCACTCCCACACCCAAAATGAATATTTACTTATTTATACAAAGTGGAACAGGTCCAACAGGATGTATTCAGTGAGAACCACCCCAAAATAGCCAGTAGCCTGGAGGTCAACCTCAAAAGTTCTTGGTTTTGTCTTGATGCTGAACAGGAACATTTTTTAAGTCTCACATGGGAGAACCACTGCCTGCCCAGCTCTAGTCGCTTGGCAAGCTATCCCAGAGAAAATTTCACCCATTATCTACCTTGCAAATATGTGGTGGGTTAAAACATTATCTACCATTAGGTGCTTGAAAATAATTCTATTTCACAGAGGTTCTTTTTCCAGACCCATCAACAATGTTCATATACCTAAACTTAGCTACATCAGTTTTTTACATCACTAACTTGCTGAAGTAATTCCAGAACAGGCTTTATTTGACAAGACACTTCCCCAGGATATTATATTGGGAAAGTCCAGCTCATAACTTTCATACAAAAACGTCCATTCCAGAAAACTCTTGTCTTGCCAACATAATTGTGAATTCACTTCAATAATTAAGTCTGCCCTTGTCACATTTATGCTTATTTTAAAAAACTGATTGTTGGAAAAGTACTGTTATGTGAGGGAGAGCAAAGTAAGAGGGACTGCTTGACCTTTATTTCAAAGTCATTTTAAGAGGACAGGAAAGGCTTAATATTTAAGTAGTCCCAGTAAATTAACTGAGTGCTAACCCAGCTTTGGAATTACTGGAGAGTTCTACTCATCTCTTGTGTGCTCAGACTCCTTTTGAAGTGAGTTTAGTTTTACTTTTATTTATGGACTACATTTTGGTGAACTTTTACTGTCTCTCTGTCTCTCTCTTTTGCTTAACTGGAACACTAACAAAGTTAAAGACCAAAAACAAATTTTAATTTTAAACTCTCCAAATCCTAAACTTATCCTAGGATAAGCAAAAAGGGGGAAACATCTTTCAGTTAAACATTAATTCAGTTCTCTCCATTATCAATAATTATTTCCCAAAATCTGGGACTCCCAGTGCAATGCAAACAATAAGATCTCTTGCTTATCAAAATGGAATTTATGGACACAAACATGGAATTCACTCTTCTACACTCAGTAATAAAGATTCACCCATATAGAGCAGCTACTAGGAGTGGGGCTTAAATCTTAGAACTCTGCAGCGAAGTTACTGTGGGTATGTTTACACAGCAAAGAAAAACCCACGGCTGGCCCATGCCAGCTGACTCAGGCTCATGGGGCTCAGGTTGTGGGACTGTTTCATTGCAGTGTAGACTTCTGGACCTGGGCTGGAGCCTGAGCTCTGGGATCCTCCCACCTCCCAGGGGCATAGAGCGCAGTCTCCAGCCCAAGCCCAGATGTCTACACAGCAATGAAACAACCCCGAGGCCTCTGCCTGAAGCCTGAGTTGACTGGCATGGGCCAGACATGGATTTTCTTTGCTGTGTTGATATACCTGGTGGTCTGCGATTTCATGAGCTTACACACTAAGCAGGACTGGATCTCATTACTAACATGACGAAGCAAGTGATGTATGTTTTTCATTAGATGGATGCTGTCCTAGTGGAGGTGCTGTATTTCAGATTAGATACAAAGCAGGTTCCTGGCCATTAGTAGTCAATAAAAAGCCCTGAATCTTTTTGCAAAACTATGCATGTTAAAGCTGGCATTGTCATCAACTCTATTAATTACAGTCTAGCTGCCATTCCAGTACCAGCAGCTGCTTATGATATTTTGTATTCTTTCCTAAAGTATAATGTTATCTCTTACTATTATAATAGCTGCAATACCCCAATTGAGAAGTAGCTGTATTTTGTAAATGAACCAGTTCTTATACATACGGTACACAGGTTTTAATTGTGCAAGAGGCTTTAGGCTAGATCCACAAAGTGGATTTAGGCTCAGCATGGCAACACCTAACTTCAGGCATCCTGCCACCTAGTGGAATCCACAGCCCCGAGTTAGGTGCCTACACTCCCTATACAATGCACGGGGAGAGTTAGACGCCAAGAACAGGACCCTCAAAAGCCAGAAAACTGAGCAGTGAAGTGCCTAAGCTAGCTAGGAGGAAATGCTGAGGAGATGGGCATGGCCTAAGCCCCTCACATGAATTTTAGTGCCTAAATCTGTGCTGGAGGAGGCACTTGTCTCCTCTTAGGTTTCACAATCATGAACCCTCTACTGGAATTAGGTGCCTAAGCCAGGTCAGCTATCTCTTGCAAAAAAATAAAATAAAATACAGGTGGTGCTGCCACTGGTGCCCTTATACAGCCCAGCACTTACCCAAGAAGTGGGAGACCCCAGCTCAAATGCTCAATCTGTATGAGAGGAGCAGAGACTTGAACATAGGCCTCCCACCTCAGTGTCCCACTGGGCTATAGCAGGGGAAGGGGCTCGCTGACTCTTTCCTGAGACTCTGAAATTGGCTCTAAGAATTAGGGCTTTTGAACCGAAAAACAAAAACAAAAAAGCAGGAACCCGTGTGTGACTGTGAGATAAGGAATTGCCTTCCATTGTTGTCTACTGGATGCAGCTCAATTTAAATATATGCCAAATGCCTGCAGTTGTAAGTCTGGTTGGATTTTCCCAACTGGAATGAATAAGGCAGACATCATTATTGTGTATGAAATTACAAAATAGTACTGACAAACATACAGAGATGTGACTTCTATTTCCCTTGTATTAGATGAAGACAGAATTGGATGCCCAGTCTGCCCTAAAAGGAACTGAAGAGTAGCTGCCTAATTAGAATTTGTATTATGGAAGCACCTAGAGGTCTCAAACGAGATGAGGACCCGGATACACGAGGTACTGTACAAGCAGATAGTAAAGACAATCCCTACCCCCTATGAGCTTATAGTCCAAATAGACAAAACAGAAAAAGAGTGCTCAGAAATGACGTATTGTCTCAATTTTACAGATAGGGAACTGAGGTACAGAAAGACAGTATAGCTACACTGCAATCCAGGGGTCTGATTGCAGCTCATGTAGATATACCCAACTAGTTTTGGTACCAGAGCAGTGAAGCTGTGGCACCATGGGCTTTGGAGTGGGCTAGCCACCCAAATAATTACCCAGGGTTCTGAGCAGATATGTACTGTGGCTTCACTCCTCTCTGGCCCATGCTAACTAGTTTAAATCTAACTCAGATATGTTTGCACAAGCTGCAGTCATATCTTCTATTTATGTGTAGACACAGCCTAAGATCAGGAGGAAGTGAACTCCAATCTCCTAAATACAAGTTCATCCTTCCTCTCTAGAGCTCCAGGACTATGGGAGGTTCCCAGATATTGGAGCATCAACCCAAGTAAGTGCATCTTTTACAACAAGCACCTTTAGAGTTGATTTTTTTTATACATATATATAAATGGCCTGGGATGTTGTCATTAGGCACCTTTTTGTTTGCTTTGTTTAGACATGTACTGAAACAAAAAACAGTCAATTTTTTTGAGGAAAAAAATATTGATGCTAGCTCATAGCTAAAAGTTTACCATCTTCTCAAACAAGATGTGTGAAGATTGTTCTTTTAAGAGATACCAAGAATAGACAGACTAGATTCAAGAGAAGACACAATATCGTCTTTGGAAAAAGCACGACCATGAAATACTTTTGTATTTTCCTTCCTGAGATGTGGGGTCAAGTCATGGGAGGCACATTATGTACATTTTTTAAGACTTTTAAAACTGAATTTTGAAATATAATCTCTGCCAGCACAAAGAACCATCTGAACTATTACTATCCAAAGGGTTTGTTCAGAGAAGCTCACTGCTAGGAACAAAATCCAGTTTTCTTTTGTCCAGCATAATACAATTATTCTGTGTTAGAAAAATACTAAATGTACCAAAATAAAACTATGAAACAAAAAAGAACAAAAATAGACATCAAGAAACAACACCACTGCAGTTTCAAATTGTTCATTTGTTTTGTTGGGTTTTTTTGGGTGGGGGGAGGAGAAATGGCAGCCTAGGCACATCATAATGCGGGCATCGCATTTCAAGAAAGATGTGGAGAAATTGGAGAGGGTCCAGAGGAGAAGAGCCACAAGAATGATTAAAGGTCTAGAGAACATGACCTATGAAGGAAGGCTGAAAGAATTGGGTTTGTTTAGTTTGGAAAAGAGAAGACTGAGAGGGGACATGATAGCAGTTTTCAGGTATCTAAAAGGGTGTCATAAGGAAGAGGGAGAAAACTTGTTCATCTGAGCCTCTAAGGATAGAACAAGAAGCAATGGGCTTAAACTGCAGCAAGGGAGGTTTAGGTTGGACATTAGGAAAAAGTTCCTAACTGTCAGGGTGGTTAAACACTGGAATAGACTGCCTAGGGAGGTTGTGGAATCTCCATCTCTGGAGATATTTAAGAGTAGGTTAGATAAATGTCTATCAGGGATGGTCTAGACAGTATTTGGCCCTGCCATGAGGGCAGGGGACTGGACTCGATGACCTCTCGAGGTCCCTTCCAGTCCTAGAGTCTATGAATCTATGAATATTATGATTTTCTATTACTATATGGAGCATAGATAATTGAGCAATAGTTGATCATTTCAAAGCATATTTAAATAATCTCTGTATTAGCAAATAATGGAATACAGAACTCTATTTACCAGAGCAGAGCTTTACTTTTATTTCACAACACTTATTCAAGGTTTCTACTCTCAGGCCCATGAAATCTGATCCAGACAGGCAGATCCTGGTATAAGCTCCTTAGAGTGATAGATTCTTAGATGCCAAGGCCAGAAGGGACCACTATGGTCATCTAGTCTGACCTCCTCTATAATACAGACCATAATAATTCTTAGAGCAGAGCTTTTAGAAAAACATCCCATCTTGATTTAAAGATGGTCAGTGATGGAAGCTCACTGACTTCATTGTTGCTCCATGTGGCTCAGACTGCAGCATCACAGCCCGAGTTGCAGTGAAAAATTGGTATACTTGTTGTCTCAATATTTCTGTAAATAGCACTATATCCAGTTCATTGTTTTTAAACACAGCATGGGTAGATTGTGATTTTAAACCTCAGCCCAGGAGATAAGAGGGATAAGAGCCATTGTATCTGATATAGGCAAAGTATATCCCAGGGTGCCAAGGGAGCACACCTACCCGTTTTAACTACTACTGTTTATCCTTTAACAAAGTGTAGTATACACTCACCCACATTTCCCATGCGCAGTATGGAAGAAATGCTGGCTTGTGCTCTCCCTCGTGTCCCCTGTAGGGTTCCTAGAATTTATTCCACCTCTTGAACCCCGGTGCAGGTCTAGATTGTATCTTTTGATCTCTAAGAGACCTACACATGAACATTTATCCATCTTGGCTCCTTTATTCATGATAACAGGCCTCACTTCTTACTTATTATACCATGTTCCAGGTCTTCAAGTTGCTATGAGGAAGGCAATAAAACCCACCAGACAACATCTCACTCCTGTCTGCAGGGAACGTTTCCCTCCTGACCCCAGAATAAGTCATTGAATTAGTCTCGCAGCAGGTCTGGAAACTTGGCTCTGACAACTATACCACCTATAGGGCAGGATAAGCAGGGCAGCTTTCGGTAGCAAGACTGGTTTGTGTGTGCTCTGGAATGTTAATAACCTGGGTAAGGGGGAGAGAGTGGTTTGCTGAAGCTAATGGGTTTCCGCACCCCTATTCTTAAATGGGCAAGAGGTGGCTACTCTCCCCAGCCCCAGCCTTTGCCCACACACAGTCCCCATGTGCATTCTGAGCAAGGAATAGCTAAAAAGACCCCACAGGATGGGCATTCCTCTGCTAGTCCAATCAAACATTCCCCACTAAGATGGGATGCATCAATTTATGAACCTCTTTCCATTCACATGTATACATTTTCAAGCAATGGACATCTGAAAAACACAGATGAA
This sequence comes from Emys orbicularis, assembly GCF_028017835.1. Taxonomy (NCBI): domain Eukaryota; kingdom Metazoa; phylum Chordata; order Testudines; family Emydidae; genus Emys; species Emys orbicularis. The sequence goes on along the minus strand of NC_088691.1, from coordinate 76,084,725 downwards.
AAAGAATATAATTGACCGTGCACTCTGTAATGTTGACAGACCTGTGAGAGTCTTTTGCCCTGTCTCTCATATTATTTCCACTGCTTCTAGTGTGGCTATATGCTGTAATGGGCCAAACTGCACTTCTCCCTCCAAGTGGAGGCCTGGATCTGAAGCCTCACCAAATAAGGGTAATCCTCCCCAAAGGAAATGAGATTAGAGATGACTGAAAAATATTCATAGCATAAGTTTACTTGATAAATTTTTGCAATATTTTTAAATAAATTATTCACTAAATATTTCTTTAAATTATTCACCCAGCTAGGCTGGGAGCTCAATGAACATATTCACTAGTCAAACATTCAATGCATTTCATTTCAGATAAGTCATCTGATGGAGGCTCTGTTTAATTATTCCTGTTGTTATGGTGACCCCTCTTGAAAGCCAGTGGTACGGACACAATATCACACATGTACAGGTGAAAAATAAAAACTTTTTTTGCTCCAGTGGTTTGGGTGCTACCCTACTCCACCACAGACTTTTTCTGTGATCTTGGGCAGGTCATTTAGTCTCTGTGCCTCCATCCCCCACCTATAAAATGGGGATGATAGCACTTCCCTACCTCACAGAGTGCTGTAAGGATAAATGCATTAAAGCTCGTGAGGTTCTCAGGTACTAGAATGATGGGAGCCATATACGGACCATGGATAGATATTTACTGGGGAGAATAAATCAATTTCAAGCATGATGGAGAGTTCAAACTAAAACCACAAGGATAATTTAACAGTGAAACAGCTTTTTTCCCCCTTCCAGCCTTATGGAAAATTAAGGCCTTTGTGGTTGGTTGGTTGTTATTGTAGGCTTTTGTTTGTTAGTTTGTTCTGCTCTTGTATTAACATTATCTGTTAATGTTCAAGTCAGTGGCCTGAGTCCAGATTTATCCTGGGGTAAATGAGAGCAATATTTGGTCCAGTTTTGTTAAAACAAAACTAAAAATAATAATAAAAAGCAAAACGATCACCGGATACAAGGACACAAAGCCCAGCTTCAATGAGCTTACTACTTTTGTCTCATATCATATGCTAAGCTTTTTTGTTATTTTATATTGTAAAACAAATAATTGTTGTTCTATGTTTTAATTGTCAGAGCTGCAGAAAAGAGACAGCTTTCCTGGAAGCAATCTAGACACAAACTCCAGTTTTGAGATGAGTTGGTTATAGTTTCATATAACTCAATCAACTGCATAGATATTAATTGTGGCCTGACCACAGAAGCATTCTGATTGAAACTGCTGTGGAGATGGCAATGAGGGGAAGCAAACTCTGGTTTTCAAAAATGTAAAGTATAAAAGCTTATGAATATCTCTGACATCACCCCCACTCAATTAGCTACCAGAGATGATGAGAGACAACTATTTACAGTCAGCAATTTACTTCTATTTACTTCTATATCTGCACTAAAAAAAAAAAAATACCACACATATTAAACATTTGTTAGAAAGGGAAAGTACCAAACTCTCTATCTTATTAGAATATCAGGTACGTTTTCAAAGCAGTGTGAATGTGGTATCATAATGTGCCCTAATCCTAGCAAGTTAGAAGATTGATGGAATGCAGAGAGATGATCAAACAATTGGCCTTGAGGCTGTGCAGTGCATTAATTCTTCAGAAATTCCCCATGCGTACCAAGTGAAACTTGCATCATCTCTTAAAAAATATATAAGTCTATGAGTTTCCCCACCACAACCTTTCATTTGCAGTTTATAATAGAAATAATGCCCCTGATGTAGGGCAGAAGTATTAAACCGCAGAAATATACACTTCTGTGCACTCGTCTAAATATAATATGCCTGCAGTGCCTTTGTTAATTAAAAAATACTATTAACTAGTGAATATATATTACATGCAAGAAAACCCAGGTCACAAATTGCACCTTTACTGACAGTCTTAGCAAAATAGGCAAGGAGACTGACCTACTTTCATCTCCAAAGTGGGTCCCCTCCACTTTAGGTATGAGGCACACTGATGGAGGGAAAGCATTATACATATGTTGTATTGCCTCTCCTTAGGCAGTACCTGTCCTGTGGAGAAATAGAATAATTCAGTCCCTGGGCTGTAAATTCACTTAAGAAGGAAAAATGCTTGTAAGAACAGCAAAGTGAGGAAGGAATAAAAATAAACCTAAAATACTTCCCTGGGAAAAGAAGGAGTAACACTATAGCAAATGCACCTGTCAGGGGTGATTAAGTGATTAGAAGGCAGGAGTAAGACTGAAGAGGCCTGGAAGGAGATTCTCTGCAGTACCTTTAGGAGGCACAACACAGAACTTGCAGCCCATGGGGAGGGAAAGCTAAGGTGGTTTAAGCAACCTTTGCACCCTTCCAATTCTGGGGTGCTACAGAGGACCAAATTACTTCAAGCATAATTTAGGCAGTGTTTGGGGGGGGGGATAGTTCTATGGGAGGCAGCGCTGCTCAGAATCCCCATAACATGGCCCTGGATACCCCCACTTCCCTTCCAGCCCCTTGCTCTGCCCCTGTTGTACTGAGACTTTTGAGAGGGTCTTACTTAAACTAATCTTTTTAATTCTGTGTTTGTACAGTGCCTAGAGCAACAGGGTCCTGATCCTTGACTAGGGCTCTTAGGCACTATAATGCATATAGTATACAACAATATAGGGCACATTACGGTTATCTTTTGCAATACTGTACCTGTATTGGAGGAGTTCTGCCTTGGACAGCAAAGGGGCTCATATAGACCCTGTACATCACCATGGCCACAAACAGGAGCCGTAATGGGGATTTGAAAATATCACCTCTAGGTTCTATTCCCAGTTTTGTTTCTAACTCACTTAGACAAATCACTTATCCTTATCATGTCCCAGTTTCCCCACTTGTAAAAAATGGAGTCAATGGCCCATCTGTGTGACCTGCTTTAAAGGCTTACGGATGAAAATTTCCTTTTAAATATTCATTGATACTACTAACTGGTGCCAGGTGACCTAAAACCAGAACAGGCTGGTCCTGCATGAACCATGCAGCAGTAGGTCTGCTGTACTGCATAGCATACTTCACTATTTTATGAAAATAAAGAAACATGTATATGTTTTCACGTGATATTGATATTTAAGAAAAAGCCAGTTCTTTCTGTAAAAGGGTGGAAACTAACCTATAATTTCTTACAATAAGCAGAATGGAACAATCAAAAGAGCAGAAAGAATAGGTGGAAACTCATAATTAAGTTCTCAGCAGTGTCTGATTGATGAGTTATGTTTGAAAGATTTCCTCACACAATATTAAACTGTTATTGTATGTAGTGTTTCCATAAGCTGCAGCAGTCAGTTGGTTGCCTTCTTTTAAAGACGGGATTGAAAGCATAATAAACAGTTTCTGTAATATAAGTGTAGCTGATACAAAAATAATTCTAAGGTGTTAACTCAGGCTCACTACTTCAACAATGGATTGCAGTCTACCATTTGATATCATGTTTTTTCAAACCTTTAGGAGTCTGAACTTTGAACAAATCTTACCCCATGGCGCGATGTAACTAGATTTGTCATTGTTTGGATTTTCATTTCATTAGAAAGTGATCATATCATTTTAGTGCACTCCTGCTCTCTGGCCATAAAATTAAAGATGAAGTCAGAAACCAAGATAAAATTATGTTTCCAATTCCTGTATGTGGTCATGATAAACTAAAGTAACTGTAATGTCTAAATTCTTATCGCCCTTGAAACACTAGTGTAGTAATTAACTGCTTGCCTTTTAGACTGCCAAATATAGTGAACCCCAGTACCCAAAGAAAAAAAAAATCTAGCTTTTTATACTCACACACTAACTTTAGACTTCGCTCCTCATTACAACATCTCTTACCCCCTCCCCACCTTCTTTCAAGAGGAAACAATGATTCAGGTAGCCCTCTTTCTCCACTTTTCCTCCTGGTGAGGAGTAGAGAGCTTAAGCCCTAGTTTATTTCAAGCTTAAAGATTAGAAGCAGGACATGGAACTTGACTCTGAACTGTGTTTGGAGCCATTATGGGACACTGAAGGGATGTGTTCTCACTGCTCTGCTCACATACAAGTTAGATCTGTACCAACTCCAGCTTCTCAGGGACCATTAAGGTCAGCTCCAGGCACAATATGTTGTTAGAAACAGTTTAAAGCATAGCTGACAGATGCATAGATCTCAGCTGTTAGGGATCAGTCTGAGGTGAAAAAGTTCAGTCATCTGCCTAGCTTAAGAGGAAAGAAGGAAGTTTTAGTCACAGTTGCAATGTGAGCATCCAGAACCGTGATAGGTTCAACAGGACTGTGAGACTACATCAGGGGTGGGCAAACTACTGCCTGCGGGCCAGATCCAGTCCCTCAGGGCTTTGGATCCGGCCTGCAGGATTGCCCCCTGTGGAACCATGGGCCCCGCGCTGCTCTCAGAAGCGGACGGTACCACGTCCCTGCGGCCCCCAGGCACCGCCCCCCGCAGCTCCCATTGGCCGGGAATGGGGAACCGTGGCCAATGGGAGCTTTGGGGGAGCCTGCCCTGGCCCCGGTGCACACCACTGCCACCGCGGAGCTGCTTTAGGTAAGTGGCGCTGGGCCAGAGCCCAAACCCCCCCTGCATCCCGCCCCCCAACTCCCTGCCCTAAGCCCCCTGCCTGCACCCCACACCCCTCATGCACCACAACCCCCTGCCCTGAGCTTCCTGTGCACCCTGCACCCCTGTGCACCCCTGCCCTGAGTCTCCTCCTGCACTCTGCACCCCTCCTACACCCCAACCCCCTTCCCTGAGCACCCTCATACACTCCGCACCCCTCTTCTGCCCCAATCCCTTGCCCTGAGCCCCTTCTTGCACACCACACCCCCTCCCACACCCCACACTCTCTCCCGCACCCCAACCTCCTGCCCCAGCCCTGCATACAATTTCCCCACCCGGATGTGGCCCTCGGCCCAAAAAGCTTGCCCATCCCTGGACTACATAGACCTCCAGAGGGCAGATACCTTCAGTTGTTGGAGAGATCAGAGCCAAAAACTAACCAATACTCACCCATGCTTAGCTGAACTGAGAGCGAGTCAACCATTTTTCATTCAGGTCCAAAACTTAATTTAGGCAGCATGTCAGCAGAGAAACAACATTACAGATTATCTGTTATAGAACAGATTCAGTGCAGTGCTTTGGCCTAGTTAAAAAATGAAAAGCTATAAAACTACTCAATTTGCTCATATAATACCTACTTGCAATGGGGATGAAAGCATTTTTTTTCAGTGTAATTTGTAGAGGTATATCATATATATATGGCAAGCAGGGGCAAGCAGGGGCAAGGGTGGGGAGAAAGAGTCAGGTGTGCACAGCAGGCCCACCACTGTCCCAGACTGCAGGCCGGGGGATCTAGTCACATAGAGTGTTGGGGTTCATAGGGATTGGCTTGTTTTGAAATGGGATTAGCTTGATTTTTGGCTAATTGTGAAAGTCGGGTTGCTTATTTACCAGGTGAAAGTTGGCAACTGTGCTAGCAACCCACCTATTTTGCAATGAAAACACAGCCAAGTCAAGCCACAGCGCTGTTAGTCCACCCATCCAAATGCTCAATTCCACCTGGGCTGCATTTTCGTTTCTGTCTCCTTCCTTCTTCTGTCCTAGAACGTCACCTTGCACAGCATTTTAACCTCATGTTTGCTTGCTGCATTCTACTACATTTGTGCAGAGATGCCATCCAACAAATCCTCCTCCCAGTGTGCTTTCAGCTGGCCAGCCCTCTGGTAGAACTGTGGTATGATATCACTAAGATCCATCCTTTGGGGAACTGTATCGGAAATCTACATTCTATGTTGGTATCTCAAAGAAGCTGGCAGCAAAGGCGACTGAACAGAGATGATCACAGTTATGGTGAAAAGTCAAATCCATGCAGTATCCTGCTAGAAACCCAGCCCAGGAGATGGGCTAATACACTGTGGATGTAGACTGGTGAGTGTGGCATGGATTGGGCTTTGCAGTGGGGATGCTCCAGCCCAGAGTAGCTCAGACTAACTCTGCAATGAAGACATACCCTAGCGGGCTTACAGCAGTGGTGTTGAAAATGGTTTGAACCAGTCTAAACGAGTGGTTAGAATACGGAAAACAACAACTGGGGAGTCCAGTGGGACCTTTGTCAATGGCAGGCCATGCTGTTAGCAAAACAAAGCTTTTGCATGTTTCAGTTAGTTCACTTGTAGGACATTCCTTCAGTGCTTTATTTTCAGGTAAATTAAGACACTGATGTATTGGCAAGGCAATGTAGTCTTACAGTGCAAGGTAAGCACTTCAAACAATCAAAGGTACAACCGAGAAGCAATGTTTTTCATTTATTTTCTTATGACTCTCCTTTCCATTGACTCAAATTTTCTAGATATTATTTATTTTCCCATTGCTCTAAATTTTGGCAATTTTAATTTATCCTAAAGATTTTAATTAATCTGCCCTTACGCTTATAAACTTTGCAGGGAACTTTAAATAAATAATTATGATTTTAATTTTTTTCAAAGGCCTGATGTCTTATTGGGAGCCTTTTTCTGAACTTTCAGCTCTACTTGTAATTTAAAACACGGAATATTTGTGGAATTAACTGTTCACTACATGTTATTCCTCAATTGTGTGGATCAAAGTCAATTAAGGGATTGTCAAAGTTTGCAGGAGACTATATTGTAATCCGTGCCTTATTTTAATACAAGTTCAATACGCTACATACAGTTCACAGTATTATAGGCCTTGATGATGACCAATTAGAAATTCCACAAAAATAGCAGCTGCTTCTGCAGGGAGCCTGATTATTCTAATATCTGGTGGAATACTGATAAGGATACCAAACAGGAGACTTTATCTTGAAAAGTCAGCTGCTCTTTTATTCTTGCTTCCTTCAGTTCATATAGATCTATTATTTCAGTAACCTGTACAGTGTATAACTTTACTCACAGATTATTAGAAATTGGGCAACACAATGGCAGTTCAAACTGATTGCAGATAAGCAGGAGGTAGGAAATAACTTACACTTTTCATGTACACAGAGGCCAAAAACTCACAGCGGAGAAGAGAAGGAAGGAAAAATCCTCCCTTGGATCTCATTGGTAGCTCAGAGAGAATGGTGGCTTAATACTCAGGAGCAATTACAAATAGAGCTGGTTGGGAATTTTTCTATCAGAAAATGCTGATTCATTGAAATAAAACTTTTTGTAAGAAAGGCTCACTTGATGAATTTCCACTGTTTGGTTTTCAATTTTGAGGTTGTCCCATTTCAACAACATTTTCAAAGTGACATTTGCTTTTCCAGTTTGAAGTTATTTTGTTTAGAAAAGAATAATTTATAGTAAAAATATTTTAAAAAATAAAGGTTTACCATTAAAAAAACAAAAAACAAAACAGGAAATCTAAATAATCAGTGGTACCTCAAACAGAATATTTACCCTGCAAAGAGAGGAGTGCCAAAGCCTCCATAAAGTCCACTTTGCTATTGGTAGGGGTTATAGGATATGGGGAATGAATAAATGACCTTTTAAATATTTATGATCCTGTTTCTTTGCCTCATCCTTCTGGCTGAGTTTCAGTATTTGTTGTTCTTTATTGGCTCATTCCCATAAGATTCCTCTGGCATTTCACTGTCTGCCAATATGTCAAGACATAGAAAGAGTGGAAGAAGGAAGGTTCCCTTCCCCCGCCCCTTTCACATCATATTCCCATCAACAACTTTATATAAGAAATAAAGTAGCAAAATATATATCTTAGCCACGTGAGTTCTTTGTGGCCCCAAAGTGAGATACAAGGATCATGACTCCAAGTCAGTGTTTTTATTGAATATGATAATTCCCACTCACGATACCTTGTAGTTACGTGCATAACTGATGTTGCATTATCTTGTGAAAGCTGCCACTGGTTGCTCATGACCACTGGATATTCTTTCAAGCTGTGTGTTAATTTGAATCTCTGATGAGTTTATCTGCCTTTTGAGATTCAAAGCAGAAATCTGTGAATAATGCAAGTAGTGAAACCTTTGCCCAGTGAACAGTAAATAGAGGAATGTTGTACTCTTAGATCCCATTCAGATTACAGAGGTAAAAAAAACCAAACCAAACTCTGACTGCTCGATTAAACACAAATCCTGTAGAAATCCATTTTCTTTTTATAAAAGTCTGAACACAGAACTCAGGAAAGCTGCTGATTGACAGCCCAGGAGACTGAAATCCTGTTTATCCACAGATCAGGAACAGTACAGACAGCAGTGTAAGCCTCTCTGCACAACTTTGCCAGTGTGCCTTCAACCCTGGCCTCATGGGACCACCTATAGAGGTAAGAAGATAATTCGGTGTCTAGGCTCATTTAGTTTCTTTGCTGACTCTGCTATTTAGTGTTAAATATGGTGAGTTGACTTTTGGTGATGTGGTTTGATGTGGAGATCAGTTCTCTAGGAAGTGAACTGAGATCACCAGAAACTGTTTGCCCTCAAAAGGCTCTTCAGCATTTTATATATGTAAACCACACGCCTCCTGGGTGTGGTATTCTGTTCCCTCTAGTGGCACTGAGACCACTTAAAGATTAGTGAGTCTGCTACAGTCTTAGCTAAGAGCCACGTGGCTTTTAGCTCATGCAGTAGAGGCTCAAACATTTAGCTTCAAAGGTCCCAGGTTCAATCCCACCCACAGACGACCAGGGTCTGTCAGTGTTACATATATATAACTTGTTTACTACCAGATGGTAAACAACTTTGGTAACTAGAGCTTGGGCTGGATTTGAACCTGTGAACTAGAGAAGAAAGTCTCTGTATTCATCAATGAATTGCATGAAAAATGCAGCCAGCCTGGAAACACCACAACTACTATTATTTTATGTACAGTATCTTAATTATCTCCCTTATCATCCTAGCACAGAGTCTAGAAGAGCATTCTGATTTATTTTGCTTTCAAACCACAGCTCATCCTAAATAATAGTCTCAAGTATTGAAGCCTTTTCTCAAATCAAATAATTTAACGTCAGTTTGAATAGCTTGTTTTCATGAATACAACATATGAAGCACTGTGTGAAGCTATGAGATGTTTGAACAGATGGCAAGAATGTGGTCACTGTTAAGCAGAGAAGAACCTTTTGATACTAGTTAAAAACAACCAACACTGGATAGGATTTACAAGTGGGGAACAGGTTGTTTTATTTTCTCCTCATTCCACATACACCATTTCCTTTTTGATTTATCAAAATACTTTAAAGGAATGGTTTTACTTGGGGCCTTGTGGATCACATATTACACATTAAAGAACGAGAAAATAAAATATTGATAGAATATTTGACTACATTTTTAGATCACCATAGCTACGACACATGCTGGACCAATCTTGATTTTAATGGCAGGAAAAGGAAATATTGCAACTGCATAAATTATTGGCTAGCACTATTAAAAAATGCCAGTTTTACTAAAGGAAAGGAACATCTTTTTAGATTTCCATTTGCCTCACCAGCCTACACCTCTTGGAACTAGAAGCCTGAGTTTTCAAAGTGCCAACTCCCTGAAGCTGCACTGACTTCACCTGGAGCTGTCAGTTTTGTTTTATAAGCATGGAGTCCTCGTTCTCAGTACATGGAACATTGATATGAAGAATTAATTTTATCCCAACACAAGGTTGAAGATTTGTTTCTAGAAGTACCACAATATCCTCCTTGTGAATAAAATTGTCTAAACTTTATCCAAGATAGTTAAGTCCATTTATTCAGACTGTGTATGTTACCTCATACAACAGCACATAGCTAAGGCCAGAAAGGACCGTTGTGATCATCTAAGTCTGACCTCCTTTATAAGAAAGGCCATAGGACTCCCTGAATTAATTCCTATTTGAACGAGAGCATATCTTTAAGAAAAATATCCAATGTTGATTTTTTTTTTAAATGCTAGTGATGGAGAATACACCACAACCCTTGGAATGTTGTTCCAATGGTTAATTACCCCTACTGTTAAAAATGTATGTTAAGCACATGACAAAGAGGAAGATAGAAACCAAGACAGACAGACAGACCTACCCATCCCTGGGACGGATTCCCCTGCTATTGGGGAAGCTATTGGATGCCAGTTATTGCAGACAGTATATCAAGATATTGTTTTCACTGGATCCCTGAAATCTGCACAAATTGGATGAGTAGGTGGGAAATCTTGTGGGATTTGGGACAGAAAACTTGGCCTCTTCTCTGAAAGGGAGGAAAACTCCCCATCCTTCTTGCACAAAGGAACAGTTACCAGGACATTCTGAAGGAGGATCTAGCCCTTGATTTGGGAGGGTAACTTCTTGTAATATCCTATGTAAATGGTTTGGATATGGTTATTTGGTTACTCTCCAGGTGTGCAATGCTGCCTCATTTGACATCAGAGGCAGCACTCAAGATGAAGCACCATGTTTGAGACTTTGGCGATAAAGATAAGATAAAGATAAAGAAAGATTATTGGTACTACAAGATGTTGGTGAAAAATAAAAACTGCTGCTCCATAGGAATCAAGGAGTCTTCCCCTGCATTTCTGAACATGGTCTGGGCATAGCTCTATGGAGTGGAAGGACTCAAGCATAGGCCTACACTGGCACTGAAGCCCACAATGTGTGTAAGCAGGGAAAGACAGAAGCTGGCCCATGTCCATACAGTTCAGCTAAGATGGCCTCATGTGAGGGAGAGTGCACACTGCTTGACTGGAGATTGCTAGATCTGCCTGAAAAGAATTTAATCTTCTCTTCCCATATAATTTATTACTCAGGTTGTTTTCTAACCTCTAATTTTAAATCTGGTTGGAAGCTTTCGGCATAATTGTCAAGCAGAGACTTTGTTCCTTCTGTTGTACTCAAGTTGTTTTTCTCATTTGGCTTTCTGTGCTCCCACTGAGCTGTTAATGAGCTGTCAATTATTTGTGCAAATTGGGAGAAAGACACTGAAAAGCTGCTGTACCTGAACTAGAACCCTGCTAACTCAAAATGTTATGAAAAAAGTCATTTTAGTTTTAACAACTATCTTTAGTCGTGTCCCCTCTTCAGTGACTGTACCATTCTAACAGCTATTATGTAAAATAGATGTGCCTTTAAAAGTAGTTCAGTGGGATAAAAGATCTGCTTGTTTAAACTTAAAGTATATTGAATATAAAAGAGAAGGACCTAATTTCATCAGCTAATTTCGTAACAATATTTGAGGAACAAGGGATGAAAGAGGTCAAGCTTCCATTGGCATAACAAGTTATGATCCTGGTCATGAGGTTAACAGCAAAACTGTCAAATATGCCCTGATCTGGGGGGAAAAGAATCTCACAAATGTGCAAGTGTGGGTAGTCACAGGAGAACCAAAATGGGATGACTCAAGTGCTTCATTTTAATTACCTGCTTAAGTCATTACAGTATCAGGGCCATAGAGATTTCCAGCTTGGAGCCCCATGCTTCCTCCACTGAGGTGTTGGTCTCTGCTGAGTCTCCTTCCTACCTGCAAACTATGGGAAAGGCAAGTTCAAATCTTGGCAAATGTAGGATCACTGCTTCAACTGGCTCCCTAAGAATGGCATGGATCTTGCAGGGCCCACCAAATTTAGGGACAAAACCCTAGGCCTTTTCCAGAAGAGGTGAGAATGGATGGCAAACCTCATCATCCCAGGGGGAGAATTCCCAAGAAACTCTGCAAGTTGAAACTCCTGACATTTTTACTTTTCTGCATGGATTAGTCTGGTTTACGACAAAGCCTTTTATAGATGACTGGTACTATCAGATTCTGGTAAAGCGTTTTTAACTGTGAAAACAAAGACTGATTGACAAAGTGGATCATGTAAAGAGACCACCTAAGGATAAAGTAAGCTGCATTGTAGCAAGTATTTTCTTTAATTAGTAAAGAACACTGGACATTAATTATTTTATATAGTCATATAAGATATATAGAAAGTAAAGGAACAGTATGAATCTGCCACTCTAAAATATGCTTTGTGGATGGAGGCAAAAATATAATAAACTGTTTTTGTACATACCCTGATACAACTAGATACATGTGTACTACAATTTCATGACTACGAAACATGGAATAATCAGGATTTATTAGTGGAGCACAGAACCTGTCACCAGATGCCAATTTGAATCCAGGTCAGGTCAGTAGTGAACAAAAAAAAGTTATTACTGTATGATAACTGTTCAGAGTTTACATCACTTGCTCTATTGCTGAAAGCTACTACTCAAATGGAACTAACTGGTATCTTTTCTAGGAGAAGTAGAGGCCTACAATCAAGCCAGGAAATTAATCACATTCCCACCCCACCTCTACAGGTACTCCAGGCTAACGTTCAAGCACACAAAAGGGGCAGCGTGACAGTGTTACACTGATTCTGTGAACAATCAAAAGAATATCAGTCTTGTCAGTCTCCAAGGCTGTCGATCCATCACCTTTCACAGACAAGTTCACAAAAAATGAATGTCTTTTCTTTTCAGACTAGATTTATTTTCATTGACATCTGCTGAAATCATATGCTTTGGAATACAGATCCTCAAAAGGATAGTTTGGAACCTAAACGATGCTGGAGTGATTCCAGCTGCCAAAGGAGAGCAGCCAATCACTGATGCCCTGCTTTGCCACAAAATGTGAAGTACCAACATCACTGGTCACACATGACAGGCTCAGGTATACAAAACTTTCCTTTTTCCATATTATAAAACTGTCACAATTTCAGCCATGTACCTGTAGGATGTATCTAATTTAGAAGAGATGGATGATTAATTGCACTTATCACTTTTAAGTTTATTAAAGCCATTATACTTCAAAATCATGTTATTTGTATTACAGTAGCACTTCGAGGTCCCAGCTGAGATAAGAGGTGAAGTAACCTGCACAAGGTCACACAAAAGGTTAATGACAGTCATAATTAGAACCAGGATCAGCTGAGTTCCAGACCACCATCCAACAGTCTCAATAATTCTGCTTGTACCCTGCATAACCATAGCATGTGGCATTAATTTCCCCTGTTGAAATTTTGTACTGTAGAAACAAATTATAAAAGAAACAAAGAGTTGAACATAATATTTATCTATTCTTAAAAGGAGGGAAATTTTACTGTTTTTGTTTTTAAAATGTAGTTATCCAAATCCAAATGAACACCACTTAACACTAGGGTGACCAGATGTCCTGATTTTATAGGGACAGTCCTGATTTTGGGGTCTTTTTCTATTACTCCCCACCCCCATCCCGATTTTTCACATTTGCTGTCTGGTCACCCTACTTAACACTTGCAGAGCTCTCTCACAATGACAGGATGTAATGCTATCTTTCTGCACTGTAGCATTATGCACATGAACACCTTCCAGTCCTTTTGGTTTTGAGGAGTCTTTTGCCATGATCACTTTGTTTGCAGTTAGTGCACCAGTGATACAGTCTCTTTGAATGTATCAGATTTTTTCATTGTTACACTGTCAGTACCAAGTTGCCTACTTTTCCCCTCCATGCTGTGGAATCCTTCTCAAGGGAGTTATGGGGACAGAGCTGGTGAAGAACTCTGCTGAGCAGGTAGAGGTAACCAGGGACCAGTTGGAAACACAAGGCCTGTACACTTTCTGCTCTGTGCCCATTGGGTCCCCTTAAAGCTGGTTAGATCTCAGGTTATCTCCTCCCCAATGGAAGAATTCAGGTTATTCTGCTCCCCAATGGAAGAATTCAGAGGGCATTATGTAAGTGGAGCTTGAGGGCTAGTCTACACTGGCAGCACTTGAACCTGCCTTGTGTGGTTGCAGTGCTAATAATATATGGAGATATACCTATCTCAGAACTGGAAGGGACCCTGAAAGATCATCGAGTCCAGCCCCCTGCCTTCACTAGCAGGACCCCTGCCTCTCCCAGTGCTCTAAAAAAAACAACACCTCCACGAGGGGAATAGCTCCCAGCACTGGTGCACTGTCTACACTGGCGCTTTACAGCACTGAAACTTGCTGCGCTCAGGGGGGTGTTTTTTCTATTTCTACTTGAAGCCTCTACTTGAAGAGAACAGGAACCTTGCTTGAGTAAGGATTGAAAGAGATTCCCCCTAATAAACAGGGGGGGGGAAATGTTGCAGAAAAAAGAGGCCAGATTCCCCAGTGCCTTTCACTGTCAGTGCAAAGTAGGTATAAAATGCATGCATATCACAATAGTGCAAATGACTCAAAAGGTGCAGGGCAGTGGAAGAGTGAGGTCCACAGGATGAGGTAGCACAATGAATTAATATCTCCCATCAATGCACATATACTTCCTTTCAGAGTAAGAATACCATCTGAAATCCAGATATCTGTTCCTAATGGCAATTCTAGGCTTGCATGATTCAAAGAGAGCACTTCCTGCCTTCCCACACTTTAGAGTGAAAAACATGTCGTACCTCCACTAGCAAGATTAAACATATGAAAATAAAGATTAAAAAGGTATTGAGGTAAAACCTGGCATTTGCCGCTTAACCAAATGTAAAAGCCAGCGGGGCAAATTCTGCTATCACTTAAACTGGGGTAAATCCAGAGAAACTTCACTGAAGACAGTGAAATTTCTCTGAATCTACATCAATGTAACAGAGAAGAATTTGGCCCAATATTACAAAAAGGTTTTTAATATATAGTCCTCTACTAAATAGGATTATTCTTGTATACCCATTTAAATAGAACTACACCAAAGAATAAGAATTGAGCTTAATAGCTTTTTTGTGTATTTTAAATAAAAAGCCTTCAGAAAGAGAATTTTAGTATTAATGTCTGACATTCCTGGGTTGTCTCAATTAGCCCCAAATGATAGGTTTGCATTTTTTAAAAAAAAGAATGAATAATTTCATGGCCTCTAAGAAAGAGTTCATTCCTGCAAACCTTTCTCAGGCAAAGCTGAATCAGGGTACTGAGGACAAAAGTCATGAAAATACATTTTTGAAAGTGTAAGGTATTACAACCCTTTTTCCCTCCCACAAATAAACTTCATTATGCCACTGTAGTGCAATTAATTAGAACTGTGCTTATTCTATGATAAAAACTGACAAATTGAAACATAGCAGCTGGCATAACAGAACTGACCTTTGTAAATCAGTCTCCAAAAAAAAAAAAAAAAAAAGAGTGACAGAACCGTTTATTTTTGTAAGCTTTGGGGAGAAGAAAACTCACCTCCAATGGAGAAATTAAAATTTTCAGAGAGTTCACTGGTGTGATCCTGAGTGTCACTGCAGTTTTGTTTATTAAATCTCAGTTTCCTCTTAGCATCTCATAAAACCCAACATTTAACTTGGCAGCTCCTAAGGTTGTCCATGGATATGGAGCATGTGTGTGCCCCATCACCTCCACCCACCCAATGATGAAGTATCAGACAGAAGTCAGGGAGAAAATATATTCTTACAGAAGTGTCCTAAAGAATTTAGTGGGTAAAAAATGATAAAGCTATTTTATAAAATAAAGTAGACAATGATATCCCTGCCATAAGCGTTGAAGGATGGTGCCAAGGATCTCAATTCACTATTACATTATTTAGGTTTTTTTTCAGAATTTCTATAGGATGCTGTCTCACTTATTACAATTCCATAGGACTTTCCCTAAGATGGTTACGTTTAATTCTGTAGGACTTGCCATAACATACTTATTTTTAATTACATGCTCCAAAAAAATCACAGATTCCATGACTCCTGTAACCAATGCAATATGGTGTAATGTGATCTGTGAAAATCGGGAGCATTTTCCCCCACTCCCTCCTTGATATGGTACAAAATGGCATGATCTTCTAGATGCATTATGTCATCATGGAATAAGGAAGAAGTTTGGCTCCATTTTCTCTACTCCCAAAGCATGCCTGATTATGATCCTTTGGTATATCAACCTTCCTATGTAGACTCAGACTTTATTTATAGCAATGCTAGACAATAACTATATAAACCACATACACTCTTGGGTATCCAGAGCTAGAACCAAGAGACTTCATTTCCCAAAACACTGGCATTTACCACTTGTGCTAATGGTGGATGTCCTTAGCTGAGCAGTAGCAGCAGCAGATTCCTTAATCTCTCTGTAGGCCAACTACCCGAG
Source organism: Emys orbicularis (assembly GCF_028017835.1). Lineage (NCBI taxonomy): Eukaryota > Metazoa > Chordata > Testudines > Emydidae > Emys > Emys orbicularis. Next base: position 76,068,725 of record NC_088691.1, on the reverse strand, counting down.
GGCAAGATTGCAAATATACAAAGCCAGTTCATTACATTAGCATACTATTTTAAAATATAGATAAGATGTTCTTGTCATGAGAGAAAAAAAAGCTTTAAAATGGGGTAAGTTTCCATGTGGAAGGGAATCAACACCCTTAAATAATAGCTAAGTTGTCAGGTCTTTCAATCACAATGCAAAATAACCTACCATTAACTCCACAAATAAGAATCAAGTTGAAAGGCTTCTAGCAAATTACCAGTGAATCACCAGAATCTGCTTCAGGCAGAGAGATATTATTCCTAAATTGTTGCCAGTGATATATAGCTTTAGCATTTCTTATTGCTAATTTGCACTGGTTTCTCATACTCTAACAGATCATTACATGAGCCAGATAATTTGTACTGCTGCCAATAACTGTCTCAGAGGTAAGGCTGCTCAGTCTGACCATGTAGAATGAATAGCAAGAGGGAGGTTTTTCCCAATTGGAGCACTCTTAAGAGAAAATAAAAATAAAAGGCAACCTACTGATGTATCAGCTCAAAAAAAGGTCATGTGTTCTTAAGGCAGATTAAAAATAAAACACTACCTTAATAATGTCACGTTGATAAGAACTTCCCCTCTTGGTCCTTTCACTTTACTGGATGCCATAAAAATGGACAGTGAGCCAGTCTATACTCAAAACTACCATCAGCAGGCATGTAGGCAGCTTTAGCAATACTAAGACACACTACTGCAAATGAGAATAAAAATGCAGGTGCATACCCGTCCGTACACACACACACACACACACACACACACACACAATAAGGTTTCCTTTGCTGCTCCAAACTGATCAATTGTATTTAACCCCCTCAGTTCTTTATTAGTCATTTGGTTGTGTGAAGCACAGTTCATACCCTGAAAATAAAATGGACACATTAGTCAATAATAGGATGCAAAAAGAAATTATCTAAAACTAATTGCCTTATCCATAATTTGCTTTGGGAAGTGGACAATCTAAATCAACAAATGCCCAGGAGAAGACGAACTGATCACAAGTGGTGTTGAGTTCACCATCACCTTGACCCTTCTTCCACAACTTCCTTCCTATGTATGTATGAAGTTGATATAATTTTAAAAAACCCTTCCTACACTGGCTTCTGACATCGGGGCTCATGAAGCCTACAGAGTGGGATTCAGCAATAAAAGAACTTGACACTTTGATCTCTGTAGGTACAATCTTTTTCCCTGTAAAAGTTTTATTTCACACAAACCGATGAACATCTGAGCTACCAAATGATAAAAGAATAGTAACACTTAATATGACTTTAACTGAAGACCTTGGCTACCCACTCTCAAGCATTTAAAACTCAATCTTTCATAGTTTAAGTTCACTCTAACATAGTTACACTCGATTATATTAAATTGACACAAGTAATGCAATAGTTGTACTTTTCAAAGTATCTCTTTTTATTCCTAAGGAAAACAGTTTTGTTTTTCTCTGTGTCCACAGTGTCTTCTTGTTATATGGGTTTAGGAACTGTCTTCAGGGTGTTGTTCACAGAGAGAAACCTCAATATTTTGACATTACTCTAACTAGTTTCATTTTGTGGTCAGTGACAATTACATAATCTATGTTAAGTACATAAACAAAACACCCTAATTTTCTCATGCTTTTGTGAATTTTTTTATTCAACTTTTATGGGTTAATATGTTCAGAACAGGAAGAATTTGAGAATGTAGAAGGTAATTGAATATTGGCACACCTTTAAAAATGTTCAGAGTTTACAGTAATACATATTAGCCCATCCTTAAACATGATGTGCTGTAATGTCTGCTGCTAACACCACATAACATCTTAACTGGCAGATGCTCCTTTTACAGTTCACAAGGATGAGGGCAGTAGTTGATGGATGTTAAAATAGGAAGGCGGCTCTCCAATTCTGGAGGCTATTATCTTGTGTCTTTGATACCTAGTGATGCTGCATTACATCATCTTGTGGTGATAGAATGCTACAAGAGAAAGACAATGGGGAGAAGAGATTGAATGCATAGATCTGTGCAAGGAAATACTGTCATTTAGACTGTACCATGATATAGACTATATTTTGAATGTTAAAACAAAAAATTGGAAGATCAGGAGAAACTGAGATGTCAGATGCAACTAGAATGATTCAAAGTCATCATTAAATGGATTAAAAATTGGCTAACTGATAGGTCTCAAAATAAAATTGCGAGCTGGGAATCAAGGGGGCATGCTTCTAGTGGCATCCTGCAGGGATCAGTTCTTGGTCCTACGCTATTTAACATTTTTATCACTGACCTGGAAGAAAACAAAATCATTACTGATAAAGTTTGCAGATGACATGAAAATTGGAGGAGTGATCAACAATGAAGAGGACAGGTCACTGCAACAGAGCTTGGTAAGCTGGTTGCAGGCAACACAACATAGCCAAATGTAAGTCTCATCTAGGATGAAAGAATGTATACCATACTTACAGGTAGGGTGCCCAGACAGCAAATGTGAAAAATCAGGGCAGAGGGTGGGGGTAAAAGGAGCCTATATAAGAAAAAGACCCCAAAATTGGGACTGCCCCTATAAAATCGGGACATCTGGTCACCCTACTTACAGGATGGGGGGACTCTATCGTGGGAAGCAGTGAATCTGAAAGAGACTGGAGAATCAAGATGAATTACCACCTGAACCCAAGCTCCTAATGTGATGGTGTGGTCAAAAGGATCAACACTGTCCTGGGATGTATAAATGAGGGAATCTCAGAGTAAGAGGTTAGATTACCTCTGCATTTGGCAGTAGCGTGACCATGGCTGGAATACTGTGTCCAGTTCTACTATCCACAGTTCAAGATGGATGTTGATACCTGGAAGAGGATTCAGAGAAGAGCCACAAGAATGATTAAAGGATTAGAAAACCTGACTTCAGTCTAGCAGACAAAAAGGTATAATAAGATCCAACAGGTGGAAGTTGAAGCTAGACAAATTCAGACTGGAAACAGGGTACAGATTTTTAACAGTGAGCATAATTAACTATTGGAACAATTAACCAAGGATTATGGTGGATTCTTCACCTTTAAAATCAAGATTGGATGTTTTGCTAAAAGCTATGCTCCAGTTCAAACAGGAATTAATTCTGGGAAGTCCTATGGCCTGTTATAAACAGGTCAACCTACATGATCACAGTGGTCCCTTCTGGACTTAGAATTTTTTAAACAGGAATTCTGAAGAATTAAAGACATTTGAAAAATAAGAGATTACATGCAAAAGTAGATGATTCACCTGTCCTGTCTGGAAGAGGGGAGGAGGGAAGTGGTGAGACAGAAGGAAGGAGACAACAGCAGAAGAATAGATCTTCCTTTAGGGAAAGCAAATAGGGAACTTATGGCTCAGGCACCTCTTCTCCAGTCAGATGCTGCCACCGCTCTGTAGCATGGCTAGAAACCTTCAAAAGTCCTCAGCCAGAAGACAGCTCCAACTGCTGTTCCCACCTCATCTTCCCCCCTCCTTGGAGAGTCCTCATTAGGCAGAAGAAGGGGAGCAGAGGTTTCTCAGGCAAGGAGTGAGTGAGGATGGGGAGATTCATTCTTCATGTTCCTGATTACTTTAAGCCCTGGATGAAGGCTACATTTTTGTTGCTGCTACATTTTATGTGTGTTACCCTGTCTGAGGCATTCCCTGGGGTAGCTTTACCTCGTGGGTGTGCTGGGTTCTATTACCTAGAATGGTTATTTTTCCAGGAACATTCAGTTTCATCAGTACTCCTGCCTATGCTTTCTTTCCAATTCTGCAGTTAGGGCAAAAATTCTCCCTTCCACTGCACTGCAGATCTTTATTGAACAGAATCATAGAATATCAGGGTTGGAAGGGACCTCAGGAGGTCATCTAGTCCAACTCCCTGCTCAAAGCAGGACCAATTCCCAACTAAATCATCCCAGCCAGGGCTTTGTCAAGCCTGACCTTAAAAACCTCTAAGGAAGGAGATTCCACCACCTCCCTAGCTAACCCATTCCAGTGCTTCACCACCCTCCTAGTGAAAAAGTTTTTCCTAATATCCAACCTAAACCTCCCCCACTGCAACTTGAGACCATTACTCCTTGTTCTGTCATCTGCTACCACTGAGAACAGTCTAGATCCATCCTCTTTGGAACCCCCTTTCAGGTAGTTGAAAGCAGCTATCAAATTCCCCCTCATTCTTCTCTTCTGCAGACTAAACAATCCCAGTTCCCACAGCCTCTCCTCATAAGTCATGTGCTCCAGCCCCCTAATCATTTTTGTTGCCCTCCGCTGGACTCTTTCCAAATTTTCCACATCCTTCTTGTAGTGTGGGGCCCAAAACTGGACAATCACTCTCCATGGCAACAAGGGCACACTGTTGACTCATATCCAGCTTCTCGTCCACTGTAACCCCTAGGTCCTTTTCTGCAGAACTGCTTCCTAGCCATTCGGTCCCTAGTCTGTAACAGTGAATGGGATTCTTCAGTCCTAAGTGCAGGACTCTGCACTTGTCCTTGTTGAACCTCATCAGATTTCTTTTGGCCCAATCCTCTAATTTGTCTAGGTCCCTCTGTATCCTATCCCTACCCTTCAGCGTATCTACCATTCCTCCCAGTTTAGTGTCATCTGCAAACTTGCTGAGAGTGCAGTCCACGCCATCCTCCAGATCATAAATGAAGATATTGAACAAAACCGGCCCCAGGACTGACCCTTGGAGCACTCCGCTTGAAACCGGCTGCCAACTTGACATGGAGCCATTGATCACTAAATGCTAGTCTCAGCCCCCCGCTGCAGAACTCCCATTGACATCAACAGATTCTGCATGCTCCACAGGTGCAGAATAGCCAATAGAGATCCTTAAATCAGATCTATAGAAGAGCACTGTCTCTAATTTGTTATTTAAAGTGTGAAGGTAAGACAGTGGACAGTATTAGATGCACAACTTTTGGTTTTACTGACTGTCATGATTTGCTTTCTGGAACAAGGACCTGGGATTTGACAGGAACTACCTTTGAGCCCATTAGGCTTGCCCAGAAGTAAGGAAATAAAATCAATTGTTTAATGGACTGGTAGCTACAGAAACAATGCTATTAATGTGTTTTAATTTTTTTAAAAAAATGTGTCAGTATCTGAGCAACTGCTAGCTTCTTGCATGGAGCGACATTAAACCAAAAGATTGCCGGGTGGGCCACAAAACCGCATTAGAGTAGTCATAGCAAGGAAAGTGATGAATTATGAAGGATGAAAGCTAGATTCTGAGAGTTAAAGGAAAGGTTTGGAATAAAAATAACTGAGGATTTGGCTACCGTCTTCAGATGTCTTCAAAGTTAAGCTTTGTTAAGATCCTCTACTTTAAATCCTATTTATTTTGCCTGATATTTTATAAAAAATAGTCCATCTCTGAATTACTATAAAATGGCTCCATTTTCTATTTGCTGCCCCACATGAAACAAAGTAACTGTCAGTTTCTCAGCATGAGCACCACAGATCTGAAACTTCTTGTAAATATGCAGGGCATGGGAATGTTTTCTATTTTTCCTTGCAAAGAGGAGATAATGTACTACAAATTCATGAGTTTTTCTTAAAGTTTCTTACATCATTTCTTCTTTTTAAAATTGATGTCAAAAAAATCTCATTTCCCATCACTCAGGATAAGCACCATAAGTCACAATATGGAGCTTATGTTTACAAATGGTTTAATATTTTGAGAAACATGACCAAATTCCAAATTTAATTAAATGATTCCACCTTTGAAGACATTACAATGTAAATAAACCAAATCCTCAGAGTTATTAAAACTCACGCAATTCTTTTAAGATAGACCATAATTTTATTCAGATTATACAAACAGTGAGAAAGAATTAACATAAATGTACACATTTACTGGAAAATAAAATCAAAATACAGCCTCAGATATTTAACATATCTTAAGCCAATTTTCTGATAATTTGATAGCCTCTAAAATGCAGCTGTTAATGCTCCATTACATAACTTACTCCTAAAAGCCAAGGAATGCTGCCACTGAGGGCTTCTGTTTAGTCTACATTTAACTACAGGAAATTGTGTTGTATCCAAAGTTTCATCTCCCACAAACATAAGCTCTGAAAATAAAGATATAGCAGAATCAATACTTGACTCAAGTGATATATAAATCTGGATAACAAAGAAACATAGAAAGCTCATATTTACAAATTATTTGTGCCAATGGCAAAATATATATTGTAAAGTGTAGGTAGCTGGAATATATTCCAGAGAAACCTCACAAGCAGAGGCAGAATAAATAGTTTGTAAAGAAGGAAACTGTTTATTAGTTAACATCAGACCTAACAAATTCAGTTCAGTGCTTCAGTTCACTAACCTCTGATTCAGTCAAGGAGGATAGTTATGATCCATAGCACTTAATTGTAAAAACATACACAGCTCTTAATAATCTCCTGCTGTCTGAGCTGGGGTAAGTGCTGCAATGTATTTCTCTGCCATAAGTAATGTAAATGGGCCGTTAACAAATTTTGGCCTTTCATTTCAAACAGTTTCAGGCAAAGCTTGAGATGGTAATAGCTAGTTGAAGTTACATAGTCATTTTACTCTCACCAATAAATACAAATGTTGTCTTGTGGGAAGCTTCTAATTAGCACCTGGATAATACCTGAGGTCCCAACATACAATATATTATGTTTTGGTTTCCTGAGTGCTAAGGAGACTAACTTTGGGGGTTAATTTTAGCTGCATATTTTTGAACGTGCTGTGCCCACATATGGTGGGCTGTGCCATACAAAATGCAGCATGTGGCTCCTTAATTGCCTCTCCTCCTTGTGGTCTGTACTCTTATTATCCTCTAATGTTCCAGACACAAGAAGTAGCTGATTCATTAGGATACAGGGATGCTCTTGTGGTTACAGCATGAGACAATCATTCAAGATATCTGGGACCAAGTTCAGGCCTTAACTGACTTCAGTGGAATTGCATAGGTGCAAATGAAGGCAACATCTGATCCCTTGTGTGGTGTGCAGTAATCAAGCACAGACAAGGTGCTTGACAGAGCTTTTCATTCACTACCTAACTACGCAGTGTCTGCTTTACATAACATGAGCCTGTTAAAAGGTACAGTTCCTCACACCTGGCTTCTATTCCTTACTCTGTCACAGATCTCCCATATGGCAGTTAGCTTAAAGGTGAATTTTCAGAGGACCTTCTCTTTGGGTAACCAACAGACTGTTTAGCCAGCCAAGCCTAGGTTCTCAGAAAATAGGTTTTAGACCATCCTTGTTACTTGAAAAATTGTTTGCATTGTAGGGCATGCATGGGGGCTTTTGTGGGGCTAGAGGCACAATGCAACATAGCCAGCTCTTTGCCTACATGGGAGGCCTCCTACAATGGGAATATTCCCTGGGTGTCCAGTGCTTATGTCTCTTTTGTGGCCACTCTGCAGTGGCTCAGCTGAAATAAAGTGACCCAAAGCACTGATGATGGTCCTATTCACACAAGCTCAATTCAAAGGGAGATGTTTGGGGTCAGCCCCACCTGTGGTTTGTCTTTGTCTGCAGAGTCATGCAAATCAGTCACCATGGCAGCTTTGCACAGTACCTTTCTGCAGCTGCCCAGAATGAATGCATTTGAGAAAATCAGAGCCATGATCATGTGCAAAGAAACAGGAGTATGACAAAAAAAATCATTCAGCCCTTTCTTGCATGTTTCCTTAACCATGTCCACATGAACAGCTCCCACTTTCGGCTCTTTGCTGCTTCAATGCTTAATCAGCACACTGAACCTGTGCATTCCCTACTTGCTAGCCATAAGGTTTACTGAATAGCAGCAGAGCAAGAACAGGGGAAACATTTATGCCAGAAATACAGGTGATTCTCTGTGATTTGCTTCATGCGAATGCCAAACAAAAAGGGGTGTCCAATTATTGTCCTATCAGTGGCTGGGCAAAGCCACATTGTGGTGAGAGATGAGTCAAAAGTACTTGAGTCCAATGAACAACATTATCAAAAAGCACAGACACCTGCATGCTTCCTGGACTCTCAGGATGAAGAAAGCACCCCAAGTAGCATATTTACGTATCTTAATTAGTAATTAACATATACCAATGGAGACTGTGCAGCCAGTGGTGGGTGGTTTAAAAGCAGGCTGGGGGTGCAGTTCATGACTCCACTAAATGCTTTGGGGGCCACATTGGGATGATAGAGGATAATTAAGCAATTGGAGGCAGGACCGGCTCTAGGCACCAGCAAAGCAAGCATGTGCTTGGGGCAGCACATTTCCAGGGGCAGCACTCCGGCCATCCTGTTTTTGGGGGGCAATTGTGCTCTTGGAGCTGCTCCACTTAGATGGGGGAGGGCGCCGCACCCCTGGCCTCAGCGGGAAGGGAAAGCTCTAGCCCCGGGATGCTGAGCTGCCAGGGCCCAGTCGCCCAGCCCCAGGGGAGGAGAGAGCGAGTCCTGCCGGGGAGCCGGGACTGCGCCGCCTCATCTGCGCACTGGCTGCTGCGCTGCCTTGTGCCACCCCTTATATCAGGGCTTCTCCGCACGGCAGGGTGGGGGGAGGGGGTAAAGCCCCTGCAGGCGCTGGGAGAAGGTGACATCACTCCCTCCGCTTCCAGCGCCGCCTGTGAGCCCCAGCCCCACCTGAGCTTGGGGCGGCAAAAAACCTAGAGCCAGCCCTGATTGGAGGGATCTCCCCTGCTGCTCAAAAATGTCACCGGGCTCACTCCCTTGGAAGGAGCAGCTTTCCATGAAGACAGAGCTTCTGACCTTACCCCACAAGATCAGAGAGAGGATCCTGAGAACAATTCCCTCTAACACAGGAGTGGAGAACCAGCACACCACATAGCTAGGGAACCAAGGACCAAATAAGTGCACCTGAACCATTTCATAAGATTGTATATATAACCCACCAAGACAATGCGCCATTTCCCAAAGCCCACATCCCCTTCATACACCCCACAGTTACCACCCTCTGTGATCAGCCTGTTGAAAAAAAGATTGCCCATAAAATCACTCTCCATGGGCACTCATCACACTGTCCCTCTTCCTTTTAATAAAGCAGCTGCAATGACAATCAGAAAGGCAGTGCTTCGTAAATTCTTCACGCATGGACCATGCTGTGGTCTATGTTATGGTCACAGAAGGTTGCCCATGTTTGTGCAATAACACATCAGGCCTGGCAGGCAAGCTCCAGGTTGCTTAGAAAACTTTACTACTCCCAGACATAAGTTTTGAAAATCCCTTGGCCTGTTTGCACTTCCAGTGGTCAGCAAACTGGGTATTTGTACTTGTGCAAGCTTCTGAGACTTCAGATGTTAAGTGTTGGAAGCAATTTCCTCATCAGTGAAATGGAGATAACACTTGCCTACCTCACCATGGTGTTGATGGCCTAATTCACTAAGGTTTATAAAGCACCTTGGAATCTTTAGATAGAATGCACTGTATAATGGATTATCGTCTCCCTATGGGCAATGATACATATACTCAGTAGTACATTTACTGAAACACTATTGAGTTTTCTGACTACCCTAATTTCCCTTCAAATTGGGCTAGTTTAATGTATGATCGATTCTAAGCCCATCTTTTACCATCTTTTCATTCTCTTCACTGCAAGAATACTTGAACCACTGTCTTAAAATTTCAGCTCTCTTTTCTGTAGTCTTGTCCATCTATCTGCATAAATTCACTGCAGCAAGCTATGTAAAACACCTCCAATATTCCATTTATCACAATAAAATATTTGGCAATAATTGTCATGAAGGATCCTATACAAAATAAGTTGCATTTCTTCATGTGCGATATAAAAATATAACTCTTTGAGCTTAAATTGGATAAGTGGTGCAGATACTGTCATGTGACAACAGAACAGAACAGTACAAATCACTTTCTTCTAACACTGAACAAGGAACTTTATAAGGAAAAGCTATTTTTAAAGCTATTCAATCTCTTTCAGCTTTATTGTACTCTGCCCCTCCTGCCCACCTCCTGCTACAGATTAAAAGGAAGCTGTACACATCCCCACAGATACAAATTTATGAAATTTCAGTAAAATGAAGTTATGATGAATTTTCAGATCTGGGTATGTTTTTTATTTCCTAAAATATGAAAAAAACAGATTACTTTTTTTTTAGTTCAATCCAGTGGTTTTGCACAACTCTAGAACACAGTTCTATTACCAATATTTGGCTCTGAAGACAAGTTAGGAAGGCTCTTATATTTTATAAGAGCTTTGAGTAATGCATTAAGCCTCATCACTAGAGAACAGAAAATGTTACACAGTCTCAAACATTTTCATACAAGGATTTGGCACATGCAAGAACCTTCTTATAGCCTGTCTGATTAAATACATTTCACCAAGCATCATGACAAATATACAGTACAAATTAGTGTCCTTTCACTGAGGATATAACCAACTGCCAATCTTGGTCTTTGTCCTTAACTTGTCAGCTCCAGTGGACATTATATTTAGTGGTGACTACTTTAAATATGACAAAGGACAAGCAATCTAAAACATCAGCCCAGAAGCTAATATGTAAATTAATAAATGCAATGGTTTTAATATAAAAGATTCCACCCAAGGGGAGAGCTTTTGAAAGTCTAGACTGAGTGACTGTCTTAAGAAGGAAATGTTAATTAAACATCTGAACTACGTAGCAAGGGTAGATATGAATTTAATATATTTTCAAAATGATTTGACACTGCAGGATCAGCAACAGATAAATTGGATAAATTAGAAATGGATAGCCTACATGATAAGACCTAACTGTGTTATGTCCTTGAGCAGCAGTCAGCCCCAATACTTTTTGTCACGAACTGCATCTAATACATGGTAGCTGCCGGCATTCTAACGTTGTAAGAGTGCAGGAAGCCTCTCTCACTTCTCACTTGCATTGCATGCTATTGGAAAAATTGAAAGGAATACTAGGTGGGTGTCTGAGTACTCATGGATAGCGTATATAAAGAGTGAAATCACAGCCCCATTGAAGTCAACAGAGCTTTTCCAGTGACATAAATGGGGTCAGAATTTCACCCTCTGCACCTGCAAATAATGAATCAAGCTCTGTGCTTCCAATCACTAATGTATTTGATTTTTTTAAAGAGAATTTAATTCTCTGTCTCTAAGACACATAGTAGTCCCTCCCCACCCCAAACAAAGCCAACTGATTTTAAAACAGACGATTATTCCTATTACCCAAATACTCCAATTTTTTACAACTCCTTAAAATATATATAAGGACTTGCCCTCACCCAGAAGGTACTAAAGCAATACTGCAAAATTCTCCTCAGCTTTGATCATTTACCTCATACACTCAGCAGACTCAGCAGGATGGATGGGATTCAAGGCATTCAGCTAATTCAGGATGAATAAATATTCAAAGGAGAGTAGCTTATCAACAACCAGATTGGTTCTTTTATACTCTCTCCAAATCATCTGCCAAATCCTCTCTGTTTTCACTCTGTTCTCACTCAAGCAAGCTTCCACACTTAGGATGGGGCATAGACTCAGAAGGATTTTCAGCACCATGTTACTAAAATCCTAGCACCTCCTGCACCTATAATTCTCTTTTAGCTCTTTGAGTAGGCCCCTCCCAAAATGTGTATGCTGAATTTCTTTTATTTGATGTGTATTCTCATATAGGAGTTCAGTGCCATCAATTCTGCACCCAGAAGTATTTGTATAAAAGCCAATGTCATAATATGGTTCAAAGTTTATACATTTTTATCCTATTTGCTTGCTTTTCTACTGTAATGTTTGAACCTTTTTTGTGAGTTTCTTTTTTTCAGAATATATCTTACTATCCTGTACATAGAATAGTTAAGTTACTGCCAAAACCTTCTTAGGAAGTCAAACCACCATGTAATTAACACAATGGAAAGCTACTGTAGAATAGCAGACTCACTGCTGGCAGTCCCCTTATGGCTGGGCATGGTGTAGCAGGCTCTGATTATCTAGTAACCTCTGCCAATAATCACTCCAGCCCTGTGGTGGTTTGCCTGTTCTTGTGACTCAATCCTCCGGTCCCTTAATCCCCTTCCAGGGTAGCAGTGTCCAACAAATAGAACTCCAACATCCTTACAAAAAAATCTTTGGCCCCACGTCTGGGCCCTGTGGTTCTTATATCCCTACATCTTAAGGCTTTCAAAAGCCCTTATTCCCTTATATCAGGGGATGACTTCACATAACCTTCCCTGGTGGTTGGTAGGAGAACCCAGGCTTTCCCACTCCTCTGGGTTCTAGCCCAGGGACTCTGTAGTGAGCAGGCAAGATCTGTCTCTTTGGACCCAATGCCTGCTAAATCCCTCTAGGCTTCTTCTTATCTCAGCCTATTGCTAGGCCCCTCCCACAGCCTCTATAGGTTCACCCTTCTTTCATGGCCAGGACCCACAAGACTTTCCCCTAGAATCCCCTAATAACTACCAAACCAAAAGTACTAACAAAACAAATTCTGCCCTCCTCAGTCTTGACCTTTCATCACTCATTAGTTTACCCTGCTCTGTTCCTCAGCTGAACACTTCCCAAGACTCTCTCCCTACAAGTCCAGACCCTGCCCTTTTATCAGGGCTCACTGCCAGAGCTTGCTCTACCCTGATAGCTGCTTTGTGTTCTCCCTGGCCTCTTGCCAGACTTCTCTGTTCAAGAGAGAATCCCAGGGCCAGCTCTCTCCCTGGACTTCCTCCTTGAGACTGGAAAGACCCAGCACAGTCTAACATCAAGAGAAGAACTGCAGAGTCCCTTCCCTTTCTTCCTATAGCCCTCTTCCTACTCTAGCTTCCTCTCTTTATACTAACCACCCAGCTCCTTCTCCAGATGTGACTCATCTTTAATTGGGCCTGGTCCACCCTCCAGGTGCAACTACCTTACTTTTCAGCGCCACTTAACTCTTTCATTACTTGTGTGGGGTGTACACCCCATCTCAAATATTAAAAAAAAAAAATCAAAGCAACCAAAATCCAACTCTACAGTTTTGTGCTGCTGTATCATTGCTAATCCTGAGGTACTTATTCAGGGTCCATTCAGACCCCATAGATCTGTACAAGGAGTTCCTCACATGATATTGCTCTGAACACATAGAAAGGGGGAAGGCAAGACATTTGCCTCTTGGGCACCACCCATTCCCCTGTTGTCAGGCAGATGGAGTGATCTCTGCAGGGATCTGCAGTGGCGAGGCAGCAAACTAAGGGCAGGATGGGCAGGGTGAAGAATGGAGCCAGTTGGAGAGACACTTTTGCCCTCCAGGGATTAGTCAGCAAAAATAAATAGTTTCAGGCTGTATTAAGATGTCTTGCTTGCCCTCTGTCCCCTGTACATACACAGGGGAAGCCTTCCTTAAAGTGGGATCCTGTACTGGGAAGAAGGGGGAAGCTCTGGCAGTGTTCAGAAAGTGAAGATCTCCCTGGATCATTGGAGAGCTGCATGGCTTGGGGGCTGTACCCCTGCTTCTTTACCAAAGGCAGAAGGTCTCTCTGCCTCGCTCCCTCCAGGGGAGCTGGGGGAAGACTCCTGACAAAGAAGCTCACTGGAATCCTTAGGCAGCCAGGGTAGCCATCTATGAATTTTCCCTAACTGGCATTACCTGGGTCTTCTGTTTTACTCAATCCTTCACTTAAGTTAGAGTTACCTGAAGAAAAACTGACCCAGGATTTGACCCTATATGGATACATTGGAATGATATCTGAGTAACATAGGCTTAAACAAACATGAGAAAACATCTGTGCTTCCTGGCAGGTCACTTTCTGTTAACCATTAGTTATATGATATACCTGGGAGATTGCAATCCTTTAGGTGAAATCCTAGGCTTTTTAAGCAGATATATAAATGGCTTCTCTTAAACGCCTAGAAATATTTCACTATCAAAAGACATGCAGTGAAACTGTTGAATACATAAGAAAATATTTTTGTAATATATTCTTTAACTTGCTTGACAAAATGTGTTCACAATAATGCATGGATCTCTGTGTAAAACTACAGGTATTTTATATTACTTCCCTTACTTAGATAATTGACAATAGCCTTTCCTTTCTTTTTCTGCTTCACAAACGTAAATGCAAAGTTACTAATAATTCTCCATTTGGTTCCCTGTTATACGTTTTCTGTATATGTGGCTGCATTTTTTGGTACCTGATTTTTGAATAAAACCACATGGTACTAAGCTGTCAAGGCATCTGTACCCCGTAGATGAAATACAGCTTTATAATTAATCAGAGTCTCACCATTTTATATTTTTAGATGATATGCAATGTGCATTTTCCTGAACCCATAAAGCTGTTTTAAAAATGTATATTGTAAGCATGCCACTAAAAAGGATACTGTAATACTGAAAACGTTTGGTAATGAACATATGCATGTTTTTCAGAAAGTTGGAACCAGAATGAGAAGTCTCAAACTGTGAATATAAATTAGTAAACTCTACTGTATACATTTATTCCACCACATCTCTTTCCTCCTTTCCTCAGAGTTCTTTAATAGTTTTTTGCATAACAAAGCATCCAGATTTTAAAATGCAAATTCAAATTCAATTGAAGTAGTTCCTCTAGATAGAGCTGTATTTCCAACCATTGCAATACAAACTCTGAATGAATGCAATCTCTTACCAATGCAAATCAAAATCTGTTTTGGGTTCAGAACAGAATTTTTCCCCTCCTGGCAATATTAAAAAAACCTCTCAAATATTGCAAAAAAAAAAACAAAAAAATCCTTAATGAAAAATGTAAATTGCATGGGAAGACTGCACAGGAAGAGCAAATGTTTTTCCTTCATTTGACTTCCTCAGAGAACTTTGTAAAAAACAAACAAACATAATCCTTGCTTAATATTAAGATATAGAAAAGATCTAGTTTCTTTAAGTTATTTAATTATTATTCACTTATTTGGTACCTACATCTTCAGTCCTTACAAAGATGATACACTGTTGATTTCAATGGGAATTTTGCCCATCTATAGACTTCATAATCGATGTCTTAATTTCTAACTATTGGGCTAAATCCTCAGCTACTTTGGAGCAGGGGTTGGCGTGGCTGAGATGCAGGATGGCAAAGAGTGCTATAAACTGGGGTAGGCTGGTGGCCCAACCAGCTCCAGAGGCAAATTAGAGCATCTTTTAGGCTGCTTTACTTTGTTCCAGCTACTACAGCCTCGTGAGGGCCATTATGCTAGAGAGGATTGTTGAGTACAGTGCCCTCCAGCCCCACCTCCATCATGCTTCTATACCAGGGAAGGAGGAGATCATAGAGAGGGGTCTAGCAACAATGGCTTTATATCAGAAGAGCATTTCTCCATGCCAGGGGAATCCTCGGCTGTCTGTTTAATGCTTCTTTAAGGTCCCTTTGCTCTACAAACAGGTCTTTGCATAGACCAGAATCTGGCTAGCTTACTATCATTTACAAAGTTACCCTTTCTAGTGAGTGTTTCCCATATTTTATCTTGTATCTGGATTACGCAAACTGTTCTTTCATAAGCAGTGTATATTACATGCCCATGTATATTATATTTCTCTCAGTTACACCAGTGCCACTGCATGGACCTCAATGGCATAACCCGAGCACAAATGGAAGTAGCATAGAGATATATTTTATACTCACAAGATTACATATCATATGTCCTGTAATTCTAGAATAATGGAATTAATCTTTATGGGGAAAACGCTGTCATTAATTATGCCTCTATATCCCCCCCACCCTGACTTCAAAACAATTGCATGGAAACTTGGACCCCTTATTTACTGTCATTAACTTTTTTTAACAGCAGATGAGGTAATGAATTCAAGAAGTTAATTAGGATCACTGAAATACCAGGATTTTGGATGTCATCTTCTTCATAAAATGTGGTACTAGTTTAGCTTCAGACATCACATTACTCTCAAAGACACAATAGAGAAATAAAAGTATTTCACAAGTGTTGTTTGGAACTGTTCACTTTCCCCCTCTCGTTGAATTCTAACATTTTCTTTGATTCTTTTTGCAAAGTATCAGCTAAGTACACCTGAAGGTAAAAACTTGAGTCATGCTGACCTATCCTTAGGAACTTTTCACTGTCATTGAGACATTATTCCAAGAGCACCGCACTGCTAAAAAAGGTTCAAATAAATTATTTGCTCACTATAGGGATAACTGGTTGAAATGTAACAGTTTGATATACAGGAAGTCAGAGTAGATACTCTAATGGCCCCTGCTGGCCTTAAACTGTGAAGAAAAGTGGAACATCCTGGCAAATCACTGCAGTGCCAGCTGATTTGCTGTTTCCTTATCTACAGTCACAATGACATACAAAGAAAACAGCTTCGGTGTTCAGTGCACCTCTATGAACACTAAGATAACATACCTACAGCTGAAATATTTCAATCACAACCCATTTCAACTTAAAAGTGCTTTATTGACATACCCCATCCAATACGGCAAAAGACAATGAGCCTAGAAACTACAGAATTATTATTTGTGCTGTTAGTGCCAAATCAGGCTCAGGGCTCCATTGTGCTAGTTATTCTACAATCACATAGATATGGTCCCTGCCCCCCAGCCTCCCAAAAAACTTTACAATCTAATTTAAGGAAATTTGAGTCAGGAGGAAAGGAGTGGGAGCATGAGAGTAACAGTAATAAGTTCACACAGCTATGCAGGCTAGCTGTAGACATAATACAGCTCCCAACAAAGTCTATGGTAAATCCTCCTTTAACTTCAGTGGGATGAGGATCAAGGCTTGTTGATGGCTCGACATCGTGTAGAAGTTTCAAGGATGGGTGGGATGGGGGGAAAGAGGGATTTTTTTCCCCTTAAAATTGCCATCAACTGCTGTCTGATCTCTTGTTGCTTCAAGTTCAGAAGTGGGTTTTAAGGAGGGGTCTGAAGGAGGGGAGGCTAGTGGCCTTACAGGTTTTATCATAGATATCTACTCTATCTACCAGGGGTGGCACAAAAGAAACCGTGAGGAGAGTTGTAACAGAAGACGGGAGAGGCTATAGCCATTTTGCAGGCCAGGGCAGAAAACATTTTTGGCCCATACCAAGTGCCCCACCCCCAAGCAGCCAAGCTAAAATCCCCACAGAAGAGAAAGAAGGGCGGAAAAGGGGCGGGGGGGGGGGGAGGTGAGACTGCCAATCACTGGCAGTGAGGGGCAAGGAAGATCATCTCAGCAGCTGTGCTTTGTGTGGACTGAAGAAAGGAGTGAGTTGTCAGGGATGCCAAAGAAGTGATAACAGTAATCAAGACATGAGAATGTGGGCCTGGACAATGAAGCTTTGTTCATTAGTATTCCTGTTCAACAGCATTCAATGGCCCAGCCTGTGGACCAGCTTGCATGGTGGTACAAGGGACTAAGCCCCCTCCCCACTCCGTTGCACTAACTATCCAGATTGCAGGTAACAGTGGGCAAAGGTAGCAGACTGAGGTTTGAGCATTAGCCTGCTAAACCCAGGGTTGTGAGTTCAATCCTTGAGGGGGCCATTATAGAGATCTGGGGCAAAAATCTGTCTGGGGATTGGTCCTGCTTTGAGCAGGGGGTTGGACTAGATGACCTCCTGAGGTCCCTTCCAACCCTCATTTTCCCCCTCCATGCAAGTGGGTGGGAGTGGGCTGGATGGAGATGGGAGTGGTTGGAGGCCACAATGTACCACATAGTATAGCTATACCAGTATGCCGGAGGATGTATACTACACCAGGAATAAGCCAGACACATGTTATTTCCCCCCACAGAACAGGGGGAAAGTGGGAAGCAGGTTATGGCTCAGTCTCATAGTCTATCTCAGGGCTCGGCAACCTTTCAGAAGTGGTGTGCTGAGTCTTCATTTATTCACTCTAATTTAAGGTTTCCCGTGCCAGTAATACATTTTAACCTTTTTAGAAGGTCTCTTTCTATAAGTCTAAAATATATAACTAAACTATTGTTGTATGTAAATAAGGTTTCAAAATGTTTAAGAAGCTTCATTTAAAATTAAATTAAAATGCAGAGCCCTCCAGACCGGTGGCCAGGATCCAGGCAGTGTGAGTGCCACTGAAAATCAGCTCACATGCTGCCTTCGGCACACGTGCCATAGGTTGCCTACCCCTGGTCTATCTGTTGATCTAGTTCAGATACAGCTCAACAACGTGCTGCTTGTAGTAAAGTCACAACTGAGCCCCATAGAGGTAAAAAGTAATGAAATGAAGAAGTTGTTAGATGAAATATGAGAGACATATGCACCTCAAAGGAAAAGATCAACTAGCACATACACAATACCATCATTATCTACTATTTGCTTCGCAGAAGAGTAGCAATAGCTAAATAAGAGCAGTGAGCATAGTGACACTGACTAATTGCCAGGAAGGACAAGGAAAGTGCCATGACAGCAAAATGAACTACTGTTTAAGATCAGAAGATGCTTATTTATCAGATGCACATGACTATATCTAGACCAGGGGTAGGCAACCTATGGCACGCGCGCCGAAGGTGGCACACGAGCTGATTTTCAGTGGCACTCACGCTGCCCTGGGGGTTATGCATTTTAATTTAATTTTAAATGAAGCTTCTTAAACATTTTAAAAACCTTATTTACTTTACATACAACAATTGTTTAGTTATATATTATAGACTTAGAGAAAGAGACCTTCTAAAAACGTTAAAATGTATTACTGGCATGCGAAACCTTAAATTAGAGTGAATAAATGAAGACTCGGCACACCACTTCTGAAAGGTTGCCGAGCCCTGATCTAGACAAACATAATGAGCATGAATGCCTTTTGGTATCCTAAAGAACAGGAAATCAAGGGAAAGCATATTTGAATCACCACATCATAACAGCAAAATCAATCCAAAAGAAGCAGTAAACAAAATAATTATTAGAACAGGGTTTGAGGGAAGATTGCAGAGAAGAGACATATATTTAGAGGTTCAGAGAAGATTAGATACAATACTTTGATTACCCTCTTTCACAAATGCTACACAAGAGTGCATTGCCTGGCTGAACTGTACATCAGTTCTATTCAATGACACTAGTGTATATCCAGAGCGAACTCCACTGAAGTCCAAAGTAAAGGAGACCAGCATTTGGCCCACAGTTCCAAAGAGTCTGATCCAAAGTCCCCTGTAGTCAATGGGAGTCATTTGATCAGGCCCTAAAGGACCCCTGGGGTTCCCTCCTGAAGAGTCAGTGTGGTGCTTTGTGGAGTTCCAGGACTTGTAGTTGGGTTAGGGAATGGACACATAGAGGAGAATGGGGGCATGAGACTGTCGAACTGTAATTCCCATGAGGCATCCTGGCAGCATTTCCAAAACAAAACTTTGGGCCTTAGGTGTATTGGCATTTGACAAAACAAAACAAAACAAAACAAAACAAAAAACAACTAAGTTATTCCAGACTGTGAAAAAAAAGTTGTTCAATTGAAAGACCAATTTTCCACTGGGGTAGGGGAATGACAAAAAATCCCCCCCGAAAAACAGTTTGAAAATTTTTGGCCAGCACAAATGAATACGCACTACATTGTCAGTACACCACTGTGATGTCATCACAACTGGTGAACAAGGATCCAGTTCTCTAAAGGCTAGATTCACAAAGATAATTATGCAGTGTGACACTGATTGTTGCAACACCTGATTTTGAGGCACCAGGGTTCCTTATACAACATTGTGATTAACAAAACCTAGGTTACCTACAATGAACGAGGAAAGAGAGGTGCCTCAGAACGTGATCCACAAAATCCACTGCACTAGGGCAGGGAGCCATCTAAGCCAGCCAACAGAAGATACCAAGGAGAGGGAGGTGTCCTAAGTCCCTCGTCTCTCCTGGAGATAGGCTGCAGGGATGCACCTGTCTCTGCTAGCAATTCACAGCTGGGAACACCTCTCATGGAGTCATACAGGTTAGGTATCTACATCAGTTTCTGTGATAATTTGGCAGGCACCTACCTTATTCCACACAAACAGCTGGGGGAGAAGAAGGGATGTGTTGCCCACCTTTGCCAAGCGGTTAGAGCACCCACATGGTATGTGGGAGGCGAGGTTCAATTTGCTTCTCTGCCTGAAAGGGAGAAAGGTGGGAGACCTCTCCAAGTCCCCCTCTGAGCTAGGGGATAATTTGATATGGGGCTCCACCACTTCCTCCTATTGAAGCTGTTGCACAGCCTATAAATACTTAAAGAGTCATTGGATCAGGGGGACTGGAACCTGGGTCTCCCCCCTCCCAAGTGGGTGCCCTAAACAGCAGGTTACAGTCAGTCTCCCTCTCACATGCATGCATGCCCAGTATATATACAGGGGAACAGTTTCAAGAAGGGGGAAATTAACCTGAGTTTCCCACATCCCAGGTAGGTGCTCTAGCCACTGGGCAAAAGGTAGGCACCACCACCACCTCCTGATAGATTTTGCAAGTAGGTGGCTTCTGAGCACGCCTACCCTATTGGGCTTCACATGCAAAGATAGGCAGAAGAGCACCTATCTTCCCCAGTTTACGGATAACTCTGGGACTTAGGTAGGATGTCTGGATGCACAGAATGAGGCAGAGGTGCACACTCACAGGCAAAAAACTCAGGCACTTAGGGAACTTTTATCCTGGAAATTTAATTGCCAAGTGAGTTTAGGAGCCTACAGGGTTCAGCAGAAGTTTTGTGGACTAGATTTGGAGCTTGAAACTTGGACTTAGGTACCTAAATATGGGGTTTAGGCACCTAAGTCTGGAACATAAGTGCATAAACACCTTTGTGAATCCGGGCCTAAAGTTCTTACTCGTGACCGTAGTCCCATTAGTTTATGGAACTATTCAGATGAGAAAGGGTTTGAAGCATATACTCAATTTTGCTGTTACTTGAATAAGATAATATATAGCACTAAGTAAGAAAAATACCCATA
Source organism: Emys orbicularis (assembly GCF_028017835.1). Classification (NCBI taxonomy): domain Eukaryota; kingdom Metazoa; phylum Chordata; order Testudines; family Emydidae; genus Emys; species Emys orbicularis. Next base: position 76,047,956 of record NC_088691.1, on the reverse strand, counting down.
AACCTGTTTTGGAGTAGGTAAAACAGGGAATTCAAGCAAGTGTTCTATATAATAGGGGCTAATGAGAATCCTATGTCTATAGCTCATTCTTTGTTAGCTAAAAAAACATTAAAACACATCAGCTGTTAAGTATTAAGTACCAAATGAAGACATTCTGAGTATTGAGTCAGCTGTGGTTGCATTAGAGGATGGAAACATTAGCTGTGGCCCTAACATCATTGTAGTTTACGGTGTATTATAAATGCATTTTTTTTTAAAACACATGGTGACCTTTGCAGCTTATTGTATGCACTAATTATTTTGTATCATTGGCAGATTTTCTTACTGACATAAATGCTCACCTGGCATTGAGATTACATTGTTGTTTGTTAGTGTATTTTATAGTGTGTAATTGTATGATGTAAATAAACTGACCTGTGCAAGAAGGCCCTGTGAATCTAAGTATAATTTTGCTGTAAAATATTAGTGATATAAGCTAATTATATATTTCTTATAACAGTTTTTAAGTAACAGATTGCAGTATATATCCAACTTTGTAAAATAAGGAAGAGAGGGATGAAAGAAGATTCCCTTTTGGACTGATTAACCATTAAAAAAAAGCATTCATCTAACTCTATATGCACTTTTATACAGCAAATTACCCTGGAAGCCTAGAAAAGCAGTTTGGAAGGATTGCTTTCTATTCATGCTACAGGAGCTGCCTCAGTTAACTGATTAAAATTTTATTGTGGGTCTAAAAGTCATATCTTTGTCTTATAAAAGTGAATCAAAACACATTCTATGCTATGAGCTAGTGGGAAAATAATTACTACAGCAATGAAATAAACTTTCTATAAGAATCTCTGACAACATCTGTTATTCGTTACTGAAAGAGGTAGTGTCTTGTCCTTGGATTTGTCTGAACTGCACTCAGTGCAGGATCTGGCAGAAGTGGCTTTACATTACACCCCCTTTATGTCTGCTCACTCCAGGGAGTTATTCCAGATGTAAAGTATGTCTACACTTTGACCTAGAGGTGTAATTCCCAGCTCAAGAAGACGTACCCACACTATCTCTGATTGAGCGAACATGCTAAAATAGAGTGTAGCTGAAGTAGCGGGAGCTGCAGAAGGGGCTAGTCACTCTGAGTACATACCTAGTGTCTCAGATGGCTATGTACTGATGTAACACAGGACTGAGTTTGGCCCTTGAAATAGTTTATATTGGTTTTAAACCCCTTTTTGAAAACTCTTGAGGGGCATCACTAAAAGTTGGCAGAGTAGCTTTGAAGGAAAACATTATCCGAAAATACTGAGTCACAGAGATTAAAGAGGCTAGGACTTTTCAGCTTGGAAAAGAGGAGATTAAGGGGGGATAAGATAGAGGTATATAAAATCATGAGTGATGTAGAGAAAGTAAATAAGGAAAAGTTATTTACTTGTTCCCATAATACAAGAACTATGGGCCACCAAATGAAATTAATGGGCAGCAGGTTTAAAACAAATAAAAGGAAGTTCTTCTTCACACAGCACACAGTCAACCTGTGGAACTCCTTGCCTGAGGAGGTTGTGAAGGCTAGGACTATAACAGGGTTTAAAAGAGAACTGGATAAATTCATGGAGGTTAAGTCCATTAATGGCTATTAGCCAGGATGGGTAAGGAATGGTGTCCCTAGCCTCTGTTTGTCAGAGGGTGGAGATGGATGGCAGGAGAGAAATCACTTGATCATTGCCTGTTGGGTTCACTCCCTCTGGGGCACCTGGCATTGGCCACTGTCGGTAGACAGGATACTGGGCTAGATGGACCTTTGGTCTGACCCAGTACGGCCATTCTTATGTTCTTAAAAAAGCACCAGCGTGATTGACAATTTAAAACAAAAAACAATTAGTTACATATTATTCACCAGCGTGGAAAAATTCATTCATGATTGAGCCCTTAGAAACCAATCTTGTACATTCTTCTGGACTGAATTTGCAAATACCCAGAAAGATATCCATATTATTGATTTGTCCTATAGAGTTTTCTTATCTCTGGGTATGTGGGGCTTCTTAAAAGTTTCTCTCCATTATTCTCATTTTCCATCTCTCTCTCTCTCTCTCTCTCTCACACACACACACACACACAAACCCTAGAGCAGGGGTGGCCAACCTGTGGCTCCGGAGCCACATGCAGCTTTTCAGAAGTTAATATGTGGATGCGTGTATAGGCACCGACTCTGGGGCTGGAGTTCCAGGTGCCAACTTTCCAATGTGCTGGGGGGTGCTCACTGCTCAACCCCTGGCTCTGCCACAGGCCCTGCCCCAACTCCACCCCTTCCCGCCCCCTCCCCTGAGCCTGCCGTGCCTTCGCTCCTCCCCCCCCCAGCTTCCTGCATGCCACGAAACAGCTGATTGGGAAGTCTGGGAAGGGAAGGGAAGGCTCTGATCAGCAGGGCTGCCAGTGGGTTGGAGGCACTGGGAGCCAGGGGGTGCTGATTGGGGGCCGCTGACGTATTACTATGGCTCTTTGGAAATGTACATAGGTAAATTCTGGCTCCTTCTCAGGCTCAGGTTGGTCACCCCTGCGTTAGAGTCCCTGCACCAGACCAACCCATCCCTTGTACGTAAGTGTCTACATACAGCTCACTCCAGAACCTGTCAATATTGCTCCAAGTTTGGTCAGATGAGGCCACACTTTCTCCAGAATAGCAAATCATTCTGCCCTATAGGGATACTCCAACCCAACAAATCAGGAACCAGACTGGGCTGGGCTAGGCTAGGCTACCTACATAATGTTCTGTCATTAGATGTTTCTGTTGCCCCTTCTATCATTCTTTTCACTGGTATTTTATCATAGAATATCAGGGATGGAAGGGACCTCAGGAGGTGAACTAGTCCAACCCCGACAAATCCCCTGACAGATTTTTGCCCCAGATCCCTAAATGGCCTTCTCAAGGATTGAACTCACAACCCTGGGTTTAGCAGGCCAATGCTCAAACCACTGAGCTATCCCTCCCCCAGTGATAATTTGGGGCTTGTGGAAGATGCCACAGGCAGACAGGGAGACTAAAATGCACATGTACAGCATGAGCAGTGGCAGTGCAAGTTTTCCAACAGTGCCCCATCAATGGGCCTCAATCATGAGCTGCATGGACCATCTGTATGAGGCAGAACGATAGTTCAGGTTTAATGCCCATTCAATCCTTGGCCTTTTCAGTAATCTGCTAACAAACTGCTGATTTTGCAAAGAAGACAGCTGCCCACTTAGACCCAGGGTCGGCTCTAGCATTTTTGCCGCCCCAAGCAGGAAAGAAAGAAGAAAAAAGAAAAAAGAAAAAAGAAAAAAAAGCTGCAATCGCGATCGGCGGCAGCTCTAGTGCCGCTTCATTCTACGGCGGCAATTCGGTGGCAGGTCCTTCGCTCCAAGACGGAGTGACGGCCCCACCGCCGAATGGCCGGTCGTGCCGCCCCTCTCTTCATTGGCTGCCCCAGGCACCTTCTTGCTTCGCTGGTGCCTGGAGCCGGCCCTGCTTAGACCAATAAAGGTTCATAAGAAGGTGAAAACCTTTTGTCACCACCAAACTGGGCATAATTTAAACTGCTGAGCCTATTGGTGAAAACGTTAATGGGTTGATTTTCAGAAATTCCTAAAGGAGTTATGCACCCACCCAACTTCCATTGATTTTCTGTGGGAACTGGGTGGCTAACTCTCTTGAGAGATTTATGAAAATCCCAGGGCCCTAAGACACCCAGATCAGTTAGGCCTTCCATCCTTTTGATTGTTTCTTTCCCACCAAGATATTCACAGACTGGTGGGCAGAACCACCAGCTGGGAAGATGAATAATGGTCTCAACAGCAGCAGAGTTTGAGTCCTTTTCCTCAGGTCTTTCTTTTAGTCATTCAAAAACAAAGGATTCCAAAACAAAAACACACCACGGCAGGTCCCAATTTCCAGAGACCTTCCCAGCTACTTAGCCAGCTGTGGAGGGAGGACAGGTACCCAGAACCACTACAGCCACTTCCCCCCTACCTTTATTGTATTTCCCTCCATACGCAGTCATCCATCCACCAGGCTGAGGTCTGATTAATCCCTCATGTGCTGAGGCTTGCAAAGTACCTTTCTATAAGACTTATAAAACACACAATGTTCTATATCTACCGATCACCTCAAGATAAAAAAATCCCCCAAGTCAGGGTTGCATCATTAATTCACAAGGTTTTACTTATTTATTAAGTTTTTTATACCCCTCCTCCCCATCAAAATGCAGAAAAAAAAACCTACCCCACACGCATAACCATTTTCTCTCTACCAAACATGTAATCACCTCAGCTGAAGGTTTACATTAAAGGCACTTTATTTACTAATTAGTTCAGCAGTTACTTATTACATTGAAATTTAAATGTACTAATCAAATGTTTATTTTGTAATCATGTTACATTAATGCTAATTAGTGATGTATTTATTGCTTCATGGATTACATTTAAATTTAAATGCTCTACTCAAAAGTTTGGCATTAAATTGCACCTAGCTAGTTAAGAAGGTACTAATGTATTGGCTAATTTCAAATCCCATTACAACGGCATAAGTATTTTGTGTGTGTTAAACTGGTTCTGAAAATCTATTGTTTTTATATGTCACTTAAAGCATGCGGTGACTCACTCTGTGAATGGGATGACAGATATTTCTTATATAACAGTTAAAGGATTAGATGTATGAAGCAAAGATGTTGTTTGTTTGTTTTCCTAATCTGACGTTTCTTGTGCTCTAATGTAACTCATAATGAAGAGACTTTATAAACATTGTTTCCATTCCATTTAGATAAATAAAATCACTTGGAGCTTGTGAAGAAAAATAACAGTACAATTATGGAATGCCTAGAGAATTGTCTCTGAAGAAATTTCCTAGTATTTTGTTGTTATTAACTGAAATTGTTCATTTCTTGACACTACAAGAAAAGAGGATGACACGGTCCTGATGAGGAGGAGAATACGATATACAAAGACATAGGCAAGAGGTATAAACACACAGTGTATGGCCCCATTCTGACCTCACTGGTGTAACTCCGCAGATTTGAGCTGGAGTAAGTTGCACCATATATAGCAAGACTATTATATTTCAGTAGTGTTCAAAGAGTCTAATTAGGAATAAGTGCTGTCCATACATATAGTCAGACAATGTCCTTGACATGAAAAGCATATATTTTAATTTTAAGAAATGATTTAAGAAATAGGTGAGAGAGAGACTAACACTGGTGGTTGGGGCACACATCTGGGATGCAGGAGTCTCAGGTTCTAGTCGCTGCTTTGAATCAGGCAGACTAGGAGCTAGAAGCTTGGACTACCACATCCCAGTTGAGCCGCCTAACATTTGTGTGTGGTGTGTGTGTGTCTTCTGTGCCCTATCCCAACCCCACAAATCTTGGACCAGAGAAATATTTTTGTCAAAACAGATAGGTTTACATGAAAATTTTCAGTTTTGACAGAAAAAAAGTTGCATCTAAAATATGTTGACCAAAGCAAAGGACTGAGGCACTAGAGCTGTTTAATTCTTCCTTCCAGCTACTGTAACTTGCCATAGTGGACTGGCCTAGCACACATTAACCCAAGGATCAGTTATCACAATGGTGGCACAGAGAGAAAGTGACTTACTCCTCGAGATGCCAAAGTTCCAGGCCTTAATATTCCTATTTTGTAAATTACCAAATTCAGGAATATTTTTCCTACCACATATGAACATTGAATTATATCATGAAGCATATCTCCGAACTATTTGTCTAAAAGACGTGACAAAGTATTTAGATCTACAGGCATATGTGAGATTTCTTCAGTAAGCAAAGAAATCTTCTCACCATGTATGCCATCTTGATGACTGATGGATTTATTTTATGACATATTCTTTACTTTGATGTCAGCTTGAGTCATAAGTTTCATTCACTTTTTAATAACTGTCAAGACTTTTACAATAACAGGCCCCAGTAGCAGGGATTTTATTATTACCATCATCGTCTTACAGAACTGTTAGGCAACACATTCGAAAAATGATCAGACATCACAATGTGACCTTCAAACATTTTATTTTCCTAGAAAACTGCAATAAGGAAAAACTATTGCCAAATTCTCCTTGCCCTAATAACTGGTTCAAATACATCCAGGGATATACCCCTTTTGTTTTCATAAAACAAGTTGTCACTGAGCTTTACATTGGCTGCCAGAATTTTTTATTTTACAGTAAATGGGGCCATAAATATTATCAGCTCAGCCTTTTAAAGAAAGATTCTTCTCTAAACTTTTGTTGACGCTGAAGAAATAATACTTTATATTTATATAATGCCTTTCATCCCAAAGTGAGTTTTCAAGCTATATACAGACAAGACTACTGAAATAGAGCCATCTCTGGGACAAAGGGGTTGAGTCAGCCAATGCATAGCACACCACACAACAGCTGAAGTAACTTTGATCAAGAATACCTGAACTAACTGCTGTTGTTACCAAAAGTACCAGGTTATCTTTAATGTCCATGTAAAGCAGACAGCACCTCAGTTCTGAAAGACCCACATGAAGTAAACTAATCAAATAAATGTGGGTACATATATAAGTGGGTTGTCCTGTATGTTAACTTTCCATTGACAAAGGATTAAATAAATTATGATTAGATGTTATCTATAAGCATTTACAAACATGAGGGGTGTATGGGGGATACTAAGGAGGGGTAGTACCTCTGTTGGAGGAACACATCATGCTCCTTAGGGAGTAGTTCATCTGCTTTGGTCCCCATCTACAGCTCTCACCTGTGGGTCTCACCTGTGGCTCCAAGTAGCGGTTTGCATGTGACAGTGGCCACACCCTGGTAAACCACATCAACGAGCAGGCTAACCCAGGTGAGGGTAGCTGATAGGTCTTTCACCGTCCGCGAGATTGGGAAACTGCCTTTCTCTAGCATGCAAAGATTGCTCTGGCAGACTGAGCGGAGGAAATCAATTTGTGATTCAACGGCCATGAAGGTGGTTCAGCAACGTGCTGTTGGTCACGGAGAGCATGACAAGGCACTGAAGATGTCCTGGTCACCCACTGCAGCTAAGAAAGTCCCCAGTCGTAATTCTTCTTCGTGCCGCTGGAATCTGGTTTCCGCAGCCGAGAAAGTGGGACTGCCCCTCTGCAATGGCTCTCTCACTCAAAGATTCCCTGCACAGGTTTTCTCACAACTCTCATCCAATTAACGTCATTTTACCAAATTTCATCATCATTAACATTATATCATTAATCCAAGTCCTGCAGCGATGGGGGCATGGCAAAGTGACAGGTGGAGATGATCACTGGTAGTCGTAGCCACAATCCTGCACGTAGGCGGCCTTGGGACTAGTGGCCATTCAGCTACATCCCTGGGGCAGCAGAGACGTTCGGCAGCATCCTAAGTGACTGAGCAGCCCTTTTTAGGATAGCACTGCTCACCCTTTTTAAGGGAAGGGCTAGAAAAGGTGCCCTAAACATTGCCTGCCCCATAACTTCTGGCCAGAATACCGTGTCTGGCAGATCATCCTACAGCGGTCAAAAAACAAGAAAGAATAAAAGACTCATTCTAGGAGCATGGAATGTCCACACCCTTCTGAATGAAGGTGATGCACAAAGGCCGGTAGTCCTTTCACAGTGCAAGCACCCCAAACTCAATAGAATAGCCTTCAACATAGCAAAGGTCAAGCACACTATCAGGAGCACTTTCAGCAGTCATTTGATGACAAGCTTTTTTCACGCCCACCAATCACTGGCAACCCAACAGAAAAATGGAACCAGTTCAAACATGTGATTATTGATACACCTTCATCAGTGCTGGTGCCAAAGAAAAGGATACACCAGGATTGGTTTGATGAGAACGAGGACATTTCCAAACTCCTAAGTGACAAGCAGAAATGAACTCACTTCCATCTCAAAGAAAGATAGGTTTAAATACCTACAGAGCAAGGCCCAGACTGAACTGAGGAGAATGCAGGACGAGTGGTGGGAGAGGAAAGCTGCAGAAGTTCATAATTATGCAGATACAAACAATGCAAAGCTGTTTTTTTGAATCTCTCAAAGCAGTCTACGGACCATCTAAATTGGTCACAGTCCCTTTGAAGTCAGCAGATGGCACAACCCTCATCAAAGGCAAGGAGGGAATCATACAGAGATGGGCTGAACACTTCAATAGTCTACTCAACAGACCATCCACAGTGGATTGGCATGTCCTTGATCATCTACCCAAGAAACCCACCAAAGAGGATCTTGACCTCCCTCCAATCAGTTGAGGAAGTTATGAAAGCCATCAAACAACTGAACTCTGGCAAAGCCTCTGCAAAGGACAGTATTCCAGCAGAACTGTATAAAGTATCAGGCCCCAAAGCCATCAAGGTGTTTCATGATGTCTTGAGTAGCATTTGGGAGGAAGAAGAAATGACACAAGACTTCAAAGATGCTATTATTGTATCACTGTTCAAAAACAAAAGCAGCAAAGCTGACTGTGGAAATTACAGAGGCGTTGCTCTCCTCTGCACATCAGGGAAAATACTAGCTCACATTCTACTGAACAGACTCATTGCAAACATATCTGAGGAGAATCTGCCAGAAGTGCAGTGTGGTTTCAGACCAGGTCATAATACTATGGACATGATCTTTGTTGTAAGGCAGGTTCAGGAAAAATGTTGAGAACAGAAACATGGATCCTATAAGCAATTTTCATCGATTTGACCAAAGCTTTTGATACAATCAATAGAGAGGGTCTATGGGCTATTTTGCATAAACTGGGCTGCCCAAGAAGGTTCATACAAATCATCAGTCTGTTCCATGATCACATGATAGTGCAAGGCACACAGTTGAAAAATGTGGGTCAGTTCAAGTATTTGGGTAGATCCATCTCATGTGACAGCTCCCTTGATAAGTAAATTTCCTCCAGAATTAGTACAGCCAGCCAGGCCCTTGGCCAACTACGAACAAAAGTCCTTAACCAATACAACATTTGTCTCTCCACCAAACTGAAGATCTATAGTGCAGTGGTTTTAACATCTCTCCTGTATGGATCTGAGATGTGGACTCTTTATAGACATCACATTAAAAAGCTTGAGCAATTTCACATTCGCTCCCTCCGCCCAATAATGAGCATTCGCTGGTGGACAGAGCAAACACAACCAGTATTAAGGAAATGTTACTGAGAGCACAACTTAGGATGACCTGACATATCATCAGAATGGAAGACCACTGTCTCCCAAAACAGATCTTGTATGGGGAGCTGAGTCAGGGTAAGTGAAAGAAGGGTTGACCGTAAAAGCGCTTCAAAGATCATCCGAAGAGCAGTCTCCAGTGGGCTGGCATCAATCCCAAAGAATTTGAGCAAATGGCTCAGAATAGGACTCACTGGTGGTCTCTGACAAGATCAGCTTGTAACCGGTTTGAGCAGGATTGACAAATTAACCTCCAGGCTGCACATGAAAAGCGCCACAGAGTTGCATCATCAAACACCATAAATACAGACTTCCCATGCCCTCAATGCAGCTGACTCTGTGCATCAAGGTTCAGACTTCGGAATCATGTGTGTAGCCATAGATGAGAATTGCGACAATATCATCATCGTCAGTGATGGATTACCAGCACAGACATGAGCAGGATATGCATAAAAACAACAAGGAGTCTGGTGGCACCTTAAAGACCAACAGATTTATTTGGGCATAGATATATGCATAGATAATAATAATACCTAGATCTTGTATAGCATTTTTCATCCATAGATCTTAAAGCGCTTACAAAGCAGGTCTGTATCATTATATCCATTCTACAGCTATGGAAATGGAAAGCTGAAATGACTTGCCCAAGGTCACCCAGTGGGCCAGTGACAGAACTGGGAACAGAACCCACGTCTTCCAAATCCCAACCCAGTGCGCCATCTGATAAACTGCCAAATGATTATAAGCACATCACTAAGAAGTGTTACATATGGTTATAAAAAAAAACCTTTTGCTCTATCGGCATCTGTACAACCTGTAACAACTAACTATTTAATAAATATCTATTAATATACAGTATTAACACTTTATAAAAAATTTAAATGGAACCTTAATATAAAATGTGACCTATAAATGTGCAGAAACAGCATCAATCGCTCATACTGCTAATCCCAACATGAAATTAGTATAGTAATAACAAATAATAGGCCAGATTTTACTCTAAATCTGCTACCCACGTCACCAGCAAGAAGCCTGGTTTCTGCAAGAGCTATGTTTCCAGGGACTATTGGTACAACTCAGCTAAAAAGGAGCTTGGTTGATTTGGCCAAGCAAGTGGCATGAGCACAATATTTAATAATGCTATGGGATTGAAAAGTTAATGCTTTTGGAGCCAATTACCCTGGCAAAGGATTCACAGTAATATGGCACTATTCTGATATGATCAATGCAGGATTGTTGAGTGGAGCACAGCTGGCTTCCCTCCACTTTTGCATTTCCCTCAGACTGGTGTATGTCAGGGGCTGATTCGGCTATTTTACTGGCTTTACACCAACTGGGAATTCTCCCTATTCAGGGACTCATAGGGAAATGTTAAGTAGTTGGTTAAGTTCACTCAACAACCTCTTTGCACCACTGAATCAGCATAAAGAGGCTATTGCAAGGCTGAGAATCTGGTCTACCATCTTGGTGTTAAGAAGCCTACAGTTTAAGTTCCCTAGTGCACATAGACAAGGTGGTGGTGGTGGGTTTTTTTTTGTTTTTTGGGGTTTTTTTGGTGTTGTGGGGATGAGGAACAGGATAGGGGTTTTAAAAAAATATCTGATTTGTCCTTGCAATTTCCATCAGGCCTGTTCATAAACCACAGAGGGGAAGGATAGTTCCACGGTTAGGGCACTAGCCTAGTACTTGGGAGATCTGGGTTTAATTCCCTGGTCTGCTACTGACTTCCTGTGGTACTTTGGGCAAGTCACTAAGTCTCTCTGTGCCTCATTTCCCCATCTGTAAAGTGTGGGTCATAACACTGCCCTACTTCACAGGCGTATTGCTTCATCTAGCCAAGATGGAGGCTACATCATATAAGAATTTAATTCCCTAATCAGAGGAATAGAACATTTCACCCCTCAAAAAGTTCAATGAAACAGAAGTAAGAATATCTGGGCAATACCTGTTCATTGGACACATGAATGCTGAGGTTTCAGTTCCATGGTAACATTCTCCACCACACATAGGGACAGATTTTAGTGAGAGGGGAAAAGAGGAGGAAGTGGCATTTTAAGAGCCATCTTGGAGCTCCATTCTATGCTATGCAGAAATAACCCACATACGAGGAAACTACTTATTTCAATGCAGTTCTCTCCCCGTCATCAGAAATGTAGCTTAGTCTCCATAGGAACTCCACCAGTAAAACTGCCTGGGAGCAGTGCTGAAGTCCCTTATTCCAGATCTCTACCCAGAGGGGGAAAGAGCATTATAAAACAAATATAGAGACCAAGATCTCAGTGCCTTAGTCAATTAAGTCAATGAAATGGAAGATAGATAATGTGTCAGCACCTGCATAGCTACAAGGAAAGAGGTGGAACTTACTGAGTAGGGTGTGTTTGCTCTAACTGGATGAACAGACACCACTGAAGATAGAAAGAAGTCCAGTGAATGCTCTGATTTCTGAGCTACGCTTTCTTTCTGCTCTTCTGGAAACTGTGTCATAGCTAATTAATGTTAGCTGTCAGAAGACTGTCCTTAACCATGAACTTGTTTCATTTGCTTTCAACATAAGCTATACATCTGTTATACTTTGAATATAATAGCCATTTATATATTAGACTGCTTTTTCTACAGGTATTCACTATTAAAGCAGAAACAAAAAGGGACTAATTAAGCTATTGACTAAATAACAATACTTTTCTTTTACATACTGTTGTTCACAGCTGATGAGAAAAAGTTTAAACATCTGTTTCCCTCTGACATTTGTTTTCTTCTCTTCAACAGGTGTTAACATAAATGTGATTGCCTATAGGAGAAATATTACATCTTAAATAGTCTTCTTTGGGTCACCAACCTCATTCTCATTCAAAATCAGCTTCCCCTGCATGATATCAGAGATCTTTGATTGCCAAAGAAATAGGTCAGTCTTTCATTTCACTGGATAAGATGGCCTTGCTTTCTTATCTACTAATTTATTTCCAATCAATCCCATTTGTGTCAGAATGCATGAAGAGGTCAATTCCCACCAGTACTGCATTTTTAATTAAATACAGTATCTACCAAATTAAATCTTGCCTTCCACTTGATAATCTTGATTTTAGTTCTTTAAGAGCTAACAGTTAATTTGAACATATGATTACTCTTTCTGGCCTATCATAATCCTAATGCAAATAGTATTGTAAATAACTCCAAGGAAGAAAAAATAGCTGCCCCTTGGTTCTACAATTTTCTCTTAATCACTGGGAGGAGGGGAAAATCAGGGTTCAGCTTTTGCCCACGTGGGTGGAAAACATAGGGTCCATGAGCAGGGCAATGAGATAAGAGTTCCCTAGAGAATACTGTGTAGCTGCTCTCTTGATGGTCTAGAAATACATGATGGATTTGATTCTACTCTCCTAGACAGTGGACAAAGCTAGAATAACTCCAGTTTAATCACCTAATAAGCACTGTTAGTCACACCAACCAGGTGGGGCCTTCTCTTGATCCTACTGAAGCAAATAGGAACAGGGCCTTATTCTGTAAGTGGTAAATAATATCCTAAAGTTTATATTTTTCCCCAAGAGTATTGTGTTTCACCATTCAGAACAATTTATTGATAGGATTAATGAAAATACCAAACAACAGATATGGAAGAAGTTGTCTCTTGTATAAAGGAAACACAAACGTGTGTCAGAACGGCTTGAGCAGAGAGCTTTGTTTTTGTAAAGTCATTCCTTGCCGATAGTTATTTTTATAACATGATTTATATAATGGTTTTGAGATCAGTCAAAACTTAAAGCATAGGTAACTGTCAGGGATACTGGTAGCTGCTACACGTAAGGTCAGGAACATCTCTTGACAAGCACTATCAGTTTCTAGTACGGGCAAAGATTTCAGCAGGGATAGGTCTTCAGGGACTGTAGCTGCACTACCTTAACTGATCTGGCTTTGGGCTAGCTGCTTTCTTAGTTTCTCTTTATTCAGGTTGGATTTCCTGACCTTCCTACTGCCACACCCAAGTCTCTTTCTCATACAGTTTTATTCTTCAACCATAAAACGTAAGCAAAACATCAAAACAAAAAACAGTTCCACTTTTTACCCTGGGCTACAACTCCCAGAGGCCCTTCCTCTTGCCTCTCTCAGGGCTGAAAGGAAAATATGCCCTTCCCTTCTGTCTCTCTGCTTTAGAGCTAACTGCAGGAGCCAATCCCTTCCCCCATATCCCATGTATGTCTCCTTAGACTGAGCTCTCTTAACCCTTTATAGAAAACACCTGACTGCTTCCCAGCTGGGTCTGATCAATGAACCAGACTGGCTGGTCCAAGACACCTGGCCCTTTTAGGGGCAGGCTATCCTGTTACAGGTCCATTTGAGAACAAACCTGAGAAAGCTCAAACTAGGTTTATGATCATCATCTGAGGCTCAAACAAAAATGGTCCCTAAATCCCAGGTCTTGTGTGAGTAGCTACGTGGCTCATTGTGAATGCTTCGCCCAACTCTTATATGTACCTCTGGTTCTGCAAAGAGCTCACTTGCTACCAATGTAGTCTGAATGTGTGTGTTGTGAACAGGGATATTAGTAGAGAGGAAATTGAGCTGGGATAAAATTTAAATTGGAATCTGCCTGCTGCAACAGAGGAGAATGCTGTATAAGTATCTTATCAACCAATTTCTTTTTTTTAGGTTCACTTCTGAGCAAAATTTGCACACTTCTCTTCAGATAAGCCTAACATATATAAATAATTTATTTTTAAAAAAGCTTAAATTCATGCATCCAGATAGCCAGTGGTAATCAGAGAGTACTATCAACTTACAGTCAGCAAAAATATGAATTCTTTTACCAAACTGCCATGTTATATATGAGCTACAGTGCCTATTATATTTCATTCAGCCACATCCCCATCATTGAAATCAACTCAGTCAAATAATAGAGTGTCGGGTAGAATGAATCTCAAAGCTCTCTCCAGCTTTATGCTCACTTCTCAGCTGTCAAAACATGAGTTATCATTATCACTGTCAGAATTATCATCTGAATCTGCAGAAGCATTTGTTTGCTTTCAGCATGTATTTTACTCTGAGTTTTTCTTACTAAGGTGAGGCAAGCTTGAGAAAGCACAGGTATGCACCCTAGCAGCAGAAAAACGACATATGAAAGACTAGTAATTTTGAGTGACAAAACCATAGGGCTAGAAATTCAGCACAAACAGAAAAACCCAAACCACAGTTTGATAAGCAATTTTCTCTTTTATTTATTCTTTTTCATTGAATCTCTCTTCATTGACCAGGCTCAGTTCTTGTGGTGTATTTTCTCCTCAACTCACTGGCAATAATTCCATTAACATACACAAAGAGCATGGCCTGCCAAGGTGTTAGTTTAGCTGAAGCCCTGGGGGTAAGAACTAAGCTACAGCATCAGTGCTTTTTTGGTCTTCCATGGCTAAGTAAAGATGCTGAGGATGATAAAGAATCACAGATGTGAAAGATATATCAAAACTCTTGGGGTTGGATCCTGCTCCCCTCTCTGGCCCTAAGTCACTGCTCTGGAAGATCTAAGCAGCCATATGCTGCACCTACCTTCATCATCTCCCTCCCCTAGACACCGGCGAAAGGGCTGTGCCAGGATAAATAGGGCAGGAGAGGGGCATGGTCATAGTACTCAGCATTATGGGAATTCTGGGCTGGGCATCCCAGGTATGGCTGCTGTAAGCTAAAGGCTGCTCTAACTTATGTCAGTGATTCTTTAACTTCAATAAAACTCTAACTGAGAAGTTATACACATGGTTGGATATCTACATACACAATTCCTACAATGTGGCTCTGTTAAAGGAATCAGTCAGAGAGCAGGAATTACTTAAAGTAATACAGAGACCAACACCTACAAGATCTTCACCAAGCATTCTCAAAACTACAATACCCACACAAGGAAATAAGGAAACAAATCAACAGAGCCAGACGTGTACCCAGAAGCCTCCTGCTACAAGACAAGCCCAAGAAAGAAACCAACAGAACTCCACTGGCCATCACCTACAGTCCTCAGTTTAAACCTCTACAACACATCATCAGTTATCTACAACCCATCCTGGACAATGATTCCTCGCTTTCACAGACCTTGGGAGGCAGGCCAGTCCTCACCCACAGACAACCCACCAACCTTAAGCATATTCTCACCAGCAACCACGCACCGCACCATAACAACTCTAACTCAGGAACCAATCCATGCAACAAACCTCGATGCCAACTCTGCCCACATATCTACACCAGCAACACCATCACAGGACCTAACCAGATCAGGTACAACATCACCGGCTCATTCACCTGCACGTCCACCAATGCTATATATGCCATCATGTGCCAGCGATGCCCCTCTGCTATGTACATTGGCCAAACTGGACAGTCACTACGTAAAAGGATAAATGGACACAAGTCAGATATCAGGAATGGCAATATACAAAAACCTGTAGGAGAACACTTCAACCTCCCTGGCCACACAACAGCAGATGTAAAGGTAGCCATTTTACAGCAAAAAAACTTCAGGACCAGATTCCAAAGAGAAACTGCTGAGCTTCAGTTCATTTGCAAATTTGACACCATCAGATCAGGATTAAACAAAGACTGTGAATGGCTATCGAACTACAGAAGCAGTTTCTCCTCCCTTGGTGTTCACACCTCAACTGCTAGCAGAGCACCTCACCCTCGCTGATTGAACTAACCTCGTTATCTCCAAACTGATTCTTGCCTGCATATTTATACCTGCCTCTGGAAATTTCCATTACATGCGTCTGACGAAGTGGGTATTCACCCACAAAAGCTTATGCTCCAATATATCTGTTAGTCTTAAAGGTGCCACAGGACTCTCTGTTGCTTTTTACAGATCCAGACTAACACAGCTACCCCTCTGATACTTAAAGTAATACAGTTATTTATTTGTGTGTGTGTGTAAACTGGTATTATGTATTTCTTATGAGTGTTACAAGTGCTGCTTGAACATGAATAGAATTAGCATCTGAAGAATATTTTAT
Source organism: Emys orbicularis (assembly GCF_028017835.1). Lineage (NCBI taxonomy): Eukaryota > Metazoa > Chordata > Testudines > Emydidae > Emys > Emys orbicularis. Next base: position 76,031,830 of record NC_088691.1, on the reverse strand, counting down.
TTTTAAACATCATTCTATATATCACTACAATTTAAAAAACATTCTCTCTAAATTCCCTCTATCCGGGGTATTGCATATTCCATGGTAATGCATGAATTTGCAACAGATTTGTGCCTCAGAATCCATGCTTTTATTTTAAAATATTAAAGTTCCAAAGGGAATGAAGAGTAAAACAATGCAGTGAGGTCTGCCTGTCTTTGCAGACAGCCTGAAACAATTGCTCTGGTGTTAACTTTGAAATCTAATTCTGAAGATTTCAGTGTCAACATTGATAATTTCACTTCAGATCAAACATATAGCTGTTGTGTTTATCCCAAAAACCCAACTACCTCCTACTCCTGACTTGTTGCCAAAAGCACTAACTGCCCCTTAGCCAAATGTAAAAGCCTTCAACTTCCCCCTGACCTGTTATAATTTAGTTATTCATTTTCAATATAAAATTCTATAGCATATTGAAGATATATATGTCAGTCAGTCACTTTAACATGTGACTCCTTTACTGTCTCTTTTATACATTTTCATATTTAATTCACCAAGAACCTCCATGTTTTATTTATCTGAAGCTGCCATATCATCTGCTGTCTGCTGCAGAAACCAGGGTTTCTTGTTGCAGAGATTCAGTCCAATTTCTTGTGTAGGAACAAAACCTTTCTTCAATCTTCTACTTGTAACAATGGAAAGTCTTTTTCAGTTTTGTAATGTGCTTCTCTTGACTTCTAAACCAGCCCTCAGGCATAATTCCCCCTGGCACTTTATTTGAAATAAGGTTTCCTGAAACCCCTGAAAAATGGGTCCCTGAACTCAATATTAAGTTGATATTAATCTGAACTTTGCCCAAAAATTTAGGTACAAAAGCATATTCCCTTAATATAGGCATTTAGTGATAGGCATTCTACCCCACAGCTTTAGTCAGTGTTATTAGATTTAAATTCAGCTCTTACTAAGGGTATGTCTACACTACGGGATTAATCCGAATTTATATAATTTGAATTTGGGAAACAGATTGTATAAAGTCGAATGTATGCGGCCACACTAAGCACATTAATTCGGCCGTGTGCGTCCATGTACCGGGGCTAGTGTCGATTTCTGGAGCGTTGCACTGTGGGTAGCTATCCCATAGCTATCCCATAGTTCCCGCAGTCTCCTCCGCCCATTGGAATTCTGGGTTGAGATCCCAATGCCTGATGGGGCCAAAAACATTGTCGCGGGTGGTTCTGGGTATATCCTCCCCCCGCTCCAGGGAAGCAACGGCAGACAACCGTTTCGCGCCTTTTTCCTGGGTGAACAGTGCAGATGCCATACCACGGCAAGCATGGAGCCCACTCAGCTCAAGACAGCAGTCATGAACATTGTAAATACCTCGCGCCTTATCGTGCAGTTTATGCTGAACCAGAACCTGCAAAACCAGGCGGCGAGGAGCAGGCTACGGCAGCGCGGCGGCGAGAGTGATGAGGATATGGACATGGAATTCTATCGAACCGCGGGACCCAGTGCTTTGGCGATCATGCTGTTAATGGGGCAGGTTATAGCCGTGGAACGCCGATTCTGGGCCCGGGAAACAAGCACAGACTGGTGGGACCGCATAGTGTTGCAGGTGTGGGACGATTCCCAGTGGCTGCGAAACTTTTGCATGAGTAAGGGCACTTTCTTGGAACTTTGTGACGTGCTTTCCCCTGCCCTGAAGTGCCAGAATACCAGGATGAGAGCAGCCCTCACAGTTGAGAAGTGAGTGGCGATAGCCCTATGGAAGCTTGCAACGCCAGACAGCTACCGGTCAGTCGGGAATCAATTTGGAGTGGGCAAATCTACTGTGGGGGCTGCTGTGATGCAAGTAGCCAAAGCAATCACTGAGGTGCTGCTACGAAAGCTAGTGACTCTGGGAGATGTGCAGGTCATAGTGGATGGCTTTGCTGCAATGGGATTCCCTAACTGTGGTGGGGCGATAGATGGAACCCATATCCCTATCTTGGCACCGGAGCACCAGGGTACCCAGTACATAAACCGCAAGGGGTACTTTTCAATGGTGCTGCAAGCACTTGTGGATCACAAGGGACGTTTCACCAACATCAAAGCGGGCTGGCCGGGAAGGGTTCATGACGCTCGCGTCTTCAGGAACACTACTCTGTTTAAAGGGCTGCAGCAAGGGACTTACTTCCCGGACCAGAAAATAACCGTTGGGGATGTTGAAATGCCAATAGTTATTCTTGGGGACCCAGCCTACCCCTTAATGCCATGGCTCATGAAGCCATACACAGGCAGCCTGGACAGGAGTCAGGAGCTGTTCAACTACAGGCTGAGCAAGTGCAGAATGGTGGTAGAATGTGCATTTGGACGTTTAAAAGGTCGCTGGCGATCGCTACTGACTCGCTCAGACCTCAGCCAAACCAATCTCCCCATTGTTATTTCTGCTTGCTGTGTGCTCCACAATCTCTGTGAAAGTAAGGGGGAGACCTGTATGGCAGGGTGAGAGGCTGAGGCAAATCGCCTGGCTGCTGATTACGTGCAGCCAGACACCAGGGCGATTAGAAGAGCACACCAGGAAGCGCTGTGCATCAGAGAAGCTTTGAAAACCAGTTTCATGACTGGCCAGGGTACAGTGTGAAATTTCTGTTTGTTTCTCCCTTCATGAAAACCCGCCCCCTTTATTGACTCATTCTCTGTAAGGAAGCCACCCTCCCCATTCCCCCAGCTTGCTTTCAAAGGAAATAAAGTCACTATCGTTTAAAAATCATGTATTCTTTATTAAGTGATTATAAACATAGGGAGAGAACCAACAAGGTAATCTGGGTGAGGTTTGGGAGGAGGATAGGAGGGAAATAAAAGGCCACTGAAAAAATTCAATATAATGACAGCCTTTTGGTTGGGCTGTCCACTGGGGTGGAGTGGGAGGGTGCACGGAGCCTCCCCCCCGCGTTCTTACATGTCTGGGTGAGGAGGATATGGAACATGGTGAGGGGAGAGGGAGGTTATACAGCGGCTGCAGTGGCAGTCTGTTATCCTGCTGCCGTTCCTGAAGCTCCACCAGACGCCGGAGCATGTCCGTTTGATCACGCAGCAGCCCCAGCATTGCAGCCTGCCACCTCTCATCTCGAGCGTCCCTCATGACCTCACGTTCACTGGCATCTTTCCTAAATTTAGATACCGTGTCCTTCCACTCATTCAAATGAGCTCTTTCATTGAGGGTGCATTCCATTATTTCCATGAACATGTTGTCTCACGTCCTCTTTCTACGCCGCCTTATCTGAGATAGCCTTCGGGACGGAGGAGGGAGGCTTGAAAAATTTGCAGCTGCTGGAGGGAGGGTTGAAAAAAAGGAGAGAAGTTTTTAAAATGATACATTTTACAGAACAATGCTTATACTCTTTCACGGTGAACAACACTATTCACATTACATAGCACATGTGATTTCAGTACAAGGTCGCATTTTCCATCTTAATATTGAGTGCCTGTGGCTTTGGTGTTAGAGATCACAGACACAGGTCCGGGCAACAGAATTCAGCTTGCATGCAGCCATGGTAAGCCATTGTCTTTCGGCTTCTGCGCCCTCCTTTCCCACATACCAAGCAAAGCCCGTTGACTGCTGCGGTTTTCCTGTTAACCTTCAGCAGCAGAAAACAAACTAACCCCCCCCCCATCCAATTCTCTGGGATGATCGCTTTATCCCTCCCCCCACCACGTGGCAGGTATCAGGGAAGATCCCTGCAGAAACCAAACTAACTCCCCCGTCCCCTCCCTCCCGCCATGAATTATCTGGGATGATCGCTGTACCCCTCCCCCCACCATGTGGCTGGTAACAGGGAAGATCCCTGCTAGCCAAACGCGAAAAGCTCAGGGCCAATTCCCCCAACCCTGCGCTTGGCTAACTGCAGGGAAGGATTTCTTTTCAGCCACAGGCAAACAGCCCAGTAGGAACGGCCACCTCTGTCCCCTTAATTAAGTTCCCGTATTTCAACCAGGTTACCATGAGCGATATCACTCTCCTGAGGATCACACAGCGAGATAAAGAACGGATGTTGCTTGAATGCCAGCAAACACGGGGACCATACGCTGCCAGGCTTTGTCAGGCAATGATACCAGATTACTTGCTGCAAGCATGGCGTGGTCAAGTGTCCTACCATGGAGGACGGAATAAGGCTGCACTGCCCAGGAGAGCTTCATGGAGATGTCCCTGGAGGATTTCCGCTCCATCCCCAGACACGTTAACAGACTTTTCCAGTAGCTGTACTGGCCGCGAATGCATCCCAAGTCCTCAGGACAAAGTAATCATTAAAAAACGCTTGCTTTTAAAACAAGTTTTATATTTTAAAAGGTAAACTTACCTGAGGTCCCTTCCATGGGGTCATGGTCTTGGATACTGGCTTGGGAGGGTTGGGAGGGTACTTCAGTCAGGCTGAGAAAAAGATCCTGGCTGTTGGGGAGAACGGAGTGCTGGGTGCTCTCCGCAAGCTCGTCCTCCTCCTCCTCCTCTTCCCCATCCGCAGAATCCTCAGGTGTAGCTGATGAGATTATCCCCGCCCCGGAATCCACGGTCACAGGTGGGGTAGTGGTGGTGGCCCCCCCTAGAATTGCATGCAGCTCGGCGTAGAAGCGGCATGTCCGCGGCTCTGACTCGGAGCGACCGTTTGCCTCCTTTGTTTTTTAATAGGCTTGTCTGAGCTCCTTGACTTTCACGTGGCACTGATCTGAGTCCCTATTGTGGCCTCTCTCCATCATGCCCTTGGAGATTTTTTCAAAAGTTTTGGCATTTCGTCTTTTCGAATGAAGTTCTGCTAGCACTGAATCCTCTCCCCATATAGCGATCAGATCCAGTACCTCCCGTACGGTCCATGCTGGTGCTCTTTTTCGATTCTCGGACTGCATGGTTACCTGTGCTGATGAGCTGAGCTATCTGTGGTCACCTGTGCTCTCCACGCTGGGCAAACAGGAAATGAAATTCAAATGTTCGCAGGGCTTTTCCTGTCTACCTGGCCAGTGCATGCGAGTTCAGATTGCTGTCACAATGGTGCACTCTGGGACAGCTCCCGGAGGCCAATACCATCGAATTGCGGCCACACTAACCCTAATTCGAAATAACAATATCGATTTTGGCGCTACTCCGCTCGACGGGGAGGAGTACAGAAATCGATTTTAAGAGCCCTTTATTTCGAAATAAATGGCTTCGTTGTGTGGACGGGTGCAGGGTTAATTCGATTTAACGCTGCTAAATCCGAATTAAAGTCATAGTGTAGACCAGGCCTAATTCATGGGGAGTCAAATATGACCTATTTTTGCTTGACCCAAACTGAATTTAGAGCTAATCGGGCTCTACATTAGAGTCATTAAATTGATTTAAATTAATATTACTTAAGTGAGGCTGAAGGTGAAATAGTTAAATCCATTATGGACATTAACTTCTTCCCCATGATGACAGTCAGAGCTACTGCTAATGAAACCTTAGCTTACCCATGCAGTCTCTAGCTTTTCTAGGAAAACCTATGCAAGCTGGTCTGCATTTTTCCACATGCACCACACAAAATCACCCTCATCCCAGAATGCAATAGTAACTATGCTGTCCCAGAGACCCACACAAAGCACATGTTAAAGGGAACAGCAAGTCTGGATTTAAATTCCTCTTCAGAAAAAATGAGCAGCGCAATTTACTACATATTATTAGGGCTTGTCTATATGGCCTCACAATTTGGACTACAGGGATGCGAGCTGCAGCATGCACTAAGAGAACTAAAGCTAACATAAACTAGATACCTTTCAGTTCACACCCTCAGCATCCACATGGGGGAGTTACAGTGCAACACGCTAGTGCGTGCTGCAATTCACACCCCTGTAGTTCCACCTATGGGACTGTGTACACAACCGCAGATTAAAAAGCTCCTGGAAACACGAGTTTACAGTTTACAAACTAAGATTTTGAATCTCATTGAATCAGAGAAGATGAGAAAACGGGGGCTCAAAAAACTAACTAGTGACATGTGTTGTGCTTTAAGTACCTTTGAACATATATTCCTACTATCCTGGACTTCTGGAGAAGTGACTAGTGTTTGGACAAGCACTCTGAAAACAAACTATATTTTGAACTCAAACATGCACCTATCAGAGTTCCTCTCTATACCAAGAAAAAACAACCCATTTAAATACCTTAGCAAGAGAAAATTAAATGGATTTTAAAAAGGTTACTCAGCAAGGGAAAATAATTCTCAGAGACTGAAAGTACTCATTTTCAACTCTTCTAAAAGAATAAACACTAGTAGGTAGTCAGTTACATCCAGTTACATGAGATGTAAAAAAGTGGTTCTTAACCTTTTCCTCACTATGATTCCATGTTACAATAGAAAACCCTTCCATTTAGCCATACATAAAAGGGAGGATTATCACAGCCCCATTGAGAACCTGTGACATATGACACAGTATTGCCAGCCCTAAATGTTCATAAATCATGAGTCAAATCACAAAAATAATAAGATTTATTTTTTTAAAATCTCAATTTTAAGCCAAAGTAAAATATTGGGTTCATGTTATTTCTCTTCTGGTTTCTGAAATGTTAGGGTACATTTGGGTCATATTTCCAAATATTTCACCATAACCATGAGGAATTTTTTCTAAAGTGAGATTTTTATGTAATCCCATGACTCCAGTAACTGGGGCTTTAAGGAGAAATATCATGGAGGTGGCAATTCTGTACCTTTTAAAGCATTTTTGGAACACCAAGTCAGCATATAGCACAAATTAGAAAAAGTTAAAAAGGAGGAGTGAAGTAAAAGGCAAGTCAGTTATCCTCAGTACTCTCTCCCTCCCTCCCCCCACCTCCCTTTTTTACTTTTCAAGATCCACCACTTGTGCTGCATAGCTAACATTAATATAGAAGCATGTGAGAGGTGGCTATGAAGGTCCAAAAGGTCCATCATTTTGGAAAGAGGACATACCCAAGCTCTAATTCACTCAGTGATCTGCAGGCTGAAGTTTTACAGGGAGTTCTGGTTTCTATTTGTCTTTCATGTATACTTCTTTAAAATAAATGAATATGGCTTGGGACCACATTGAGAGAGGATGTGTAAGGTGTAAGTTAGACTCATGGAGTCTGATCTCTGGTGCAAAATGGGCAGACAGCTACTGAAGAATGTCACTGGTGTAATGAATGTTCCACCTTGCAGTCTCTGGTATAGGGAATATGACCAAGGAAAAGAGAATTGGTGGAGCACCTCTCTAGTCCTGCTATTCTTGGGTCTGTTTGGAGTGGGCCGTATAACCATGCTCCATCAAATGATCAGGTAATGTAGTTAATCTATAGGAAACATGCAATTTGCCTGAACCATTTATATCCTATCAGCACAACCATGTACAAGATTGCCTGAAAAATATTTTTAAAATGGGTCTTGAATACTTAGTGCCTAAATCTCTCTTTGCATCTGAAAAGTTTGTGAAATATTGTCAATCATTTTCATGTACTTTTAGTCAAACAATGCCCAGCAACAATAATTCTGACAAGTTATTATTGATGACATTACAGGAGATGCTGTATGGTAAAAACAGGAAAAACAGTAACATCTTTCTGTTCCATTTATCACTTCATTGACACTTACCCATATAAATGCAAATATGTTGATTTAATCTGGAAAAAGTACCTTGGATGTGGAAACTTTAGTTAATACTAATCTTTATATTGTTTATACAAGTGAGTGAGGTGCAAAAATAAACTCCGGAATGCCAGATGGCCCTGGTTCATCTTTTTCCAGATAGTGATTGACAGCAAGGACTTTGATTTAACTTACAATTTATACAGTTTCCCCTTGAAATAAATCTTTAAATAATTATTTGTTTCCTGCTGAATTATCTTCCATCCTAGATCTCAATCCTTTTTATGAACATTACGCCTCAAAACATCCCTGTGAGGTGTCCTTTACCTATCCTATATTGAAGTTCTAAAGGCAACTATTATCTTGGTATCTAAGCATAGGTAGATATACCTCATTTTACAGATAGGGAAAGTGAAGAATTGAGATTAAAGCCAACATTTTCTAGAGTCCAATAACTTTGGTACGCCCTTGAGAAACCTAGGTGACTCGAATAGGGTACTGAAGGACCTCCAATTGGTAGACACTTTTTTGAAAATTTGTGCTTAACTGACTTGCCTAAAGTATGTAGCAGAAGGGAACTAGAACCCAGAATTCTCATCTTCAACAATGGGACTTAATAATACTTGGATCTGTCCCATTTGCTGTGGACCATAGTTCAGTCTCTGGAAGCAACAAGTATCTGGCAGAGAGGTTGCAGCAGCATAAGGTACCTGTACTTGTGGATCTCACTCTGCCACGGAGCCCATCCAGTGCATCTTAAAAAGTGAGTGTAGCTAGAGCATTCTCCTCCAGACACCAGCTGAGCTCAGCTGCCCTGTGTAGGCAGGGAGGTGATGAAACACCATTTGCCCTACACTGGGTTGAATGCACTTGTGCAGCAGCTGCCCTACACCTTCTCCTTCCCCTCATGCTAGTGTGGATGTTTTGAACAATAAGACCATGCTTCCCCCCTTTAGGAATTAAAAATTACCGAGAAAAGTTAGTCATGTTATGTGTGTAATATATTACATTAATCCAATACAGTGAGCATGATGTACTGCCTGACTCTGGCACTGAATACAAGTCAGGAAGAAAACAACTGACACAGCTTTGTTTCACTCTATGAATATTCATTTCTTTTGTAATGGTAACCACAGACTATCCAGAAGTGCAAATTCAGCAGTCACTTGCCTTCCTCTATACTTATGCTCCATTGTACAACTCTGTATCTTGGTATTGAGGACAAACATTCTAAAATTCTCACAAGTCCTGGTTTGGCATCACTCCTATGAATTACATGGGTCCAGTGATATCACAATTCTAAACTGAAAAAAAAAAAGGCATGAGCCAAAGTTATTCTCAATTACATCTCTGTAAATCCACCAGCTTTAATCCATTTCAGTTGAGTTACTCCTGTGTGATTGGCCTATTGACTTCACTGGGGCAGGAGGAGTTTGCCTGAGGATAGAATTAAGTGCTACGTTTCTGTGGCACAGCATATTTCACACCGGGACATTCATATATTAAAAATAAATGCTGCATGAGGAGAGTTAACAGGTTGCATCTAGTAGTAAGTTTAGATTATTTTTTTTCTCAAAAAAGAGAATATCCCTCTCTCACTTATATTCTATCAGGATAAATATTTAGTTGCCTTTTAGTGTGTGTTCATCTGCTTATCTTTAGTCCATTCAACTATTGTTCAAATTATACTGCTAATTTATTAGGATGACAACAACCTGAGTGAATAAGGCCATCATTGTTCACTCTATTTACTGTTTAAACCATAAAGCTTTGTCTGAAACAAGGTACATTGTTAACAAAATGTTTGCATCAGGCTTTGATTTATAAGATAGTTGATGCAGTTTTCACAATTTATTCCATGAGCAAATGTAAGTGTTACAATAATAGGCACAACATTACATTTTAAAAAATAGGAGTAAAATACAAGCAACGAAATAAAATAAAGCTTATATTGTCACAAATATATATTCAGCAACAGCTTTGGGCATTTCCCTGATATGATCATCTTCCAACTCTATAGATTTTTACCATGACAAACAGTAACATGAGAACCCCTTATGAGCCATTACAAGGACTCACTACAGACAGATTCTGCCTGACTTTTATGCAATGTGTTTGGAGTGAAATGGGGAGGTGAGGAACAAGAAGGCTTCTTCCTCTTGTGCACCTCAGAAAGGCAAGGCAGGATTCTTGTCACTGAACTCACTCACTTCCCTGAGTTCATGGAAGAGACTGCTTCCGATTCCCTCCGCTCCTTTGAGGTATCCAGGAGTGGAGAGGTGGTAGGGAGATAGCTAAGCCCTGCCCCCCTTCCTCTATCAATCAGTCATTAAAGGAGCTGGCAGTGGGTATGCAACCTCTCTGCATCTGGGAGCTGCAGGAAACATTTCTTGGTGTGATTTGGCTCTGAACTCCTTCCCCTCCCCTGCCTACAAGACACAACTGGACCCTAAATTGATACTCGAGACGGGTAAAATGACAATACCATCAAAAGGGCCTTAAAAATCCAGAGTCCAACTAACGGCAGTGGAAAGGCCTTTATTGTTTTCTGTTTATTAAGTCACTCTGCTCTGCATCTGAAGCCTTTTCCAGGGAGATGATATTCCGACCCCTTCCATGCCTAACCAAATAAGCACATAGTGCAGTCAGGCATTCTTCCTGACACACACAAACCCCTTTCCTATTTTCTATGCCCCCTACTCTTCCCACACACACACACACTGTGGACATTTTTCTTCCATCTCATGTGGCAGAGGCAGCAGGAGGGGCCAGAAGAGGAGACACTCCCCTGATCTTGGGCCTGCTCAGGAGCTGCAGGAACTGTTAGGGCAGGAGAAGATGAGAAGGAGCTTCTGCTCTAAGCTGGTGCTGTGGATCTCAGCAGTCATGGGGAGTGGGGAAAATAGAAGGAGCTGCTCCCCTGAATTCAGGGGTGCTTGGTTGCAGCAGGGGGCAGAGATGAGGGGAGGAAGGAAATTTCCATTCCCTGAGCACAGTCCTACAGAGCTCAGCAGGGATGGGGGAGCGTCAGACTGAAAAGGATCTGGGTAGTGGTAGTGGCAGCAGCTACTCAAGAATAAAGTTGGGAAGGAAGCAGCTCCATTGCTTGTGAACCCATCAGGCATGGCTCCCTCCTTGGCTTTTCCCACTCAGGTCTCTGGCCCATTTTTATTGCCTGCAGAGCAGTAGCTCTGGGCTGCATCTGGGTGAAGACCACACATCAAGTGATCTAAATGAGAAGACTGCCCTCTCACACCATCTTACAGCACAACCCTTTAAAACCAGAATGTTTTTTTAAACTAACAAATATTTATACAGTGCTTGTGAAATGTGTTGGGTTAAAGGCCACAGATATTGAACTCTGTATCTAGAGATCAGGTACATCATGAGCAGTAAGAGTGCAAACTTAGATCTCACGCAAACACTTTGACTAGCACCAACGTGCTGCACCCTATACCTAAGAGGACGTCTGAAAGAACAATGAAGTCAGCCTTCAGGACCTATTCAGTCCTCAGACTCTGTGCTGACATTGCCAGAAATAGGGCTAATTAGTGATTATTTACTGAATTTTGTAATATGAAATTACAGTGGGAACTGAATGGAAACCAGACATTATATATAGAATTCTGAACAATTGTCAGATAGTAGCAAACTTTAGTTACTGTTGAGCTGGGCCAGATTTGAACTAGAGATCTCGTAGCAAAACGTTTGTTTTAACCCCATTCCCAAACCTCAGAGCCTTCCATTTTTCATCAAAATAAGGATTTAAAAATAAGGATTTCCCCCCCTCAGCTCATGGGGAAGAGGAAGGAGTTTCCTTGCTAAATTTTCACTTGGGAGGAAGGGAGGTACTCTGAAGTCTTCTCAACATCTGAAGTTAAATACAGAACTCATATGCCAGCACCAATGTGTATGATTCCATGTAACAATATCCTGAGCCCAGATTTGCTCTACCCAAAGGAGCTCTATACGGAAGGAGCTGTCCAGATTCTTATCCTTGTTCTGATGCAGAGGATGCAATGAAAGACAATGTGCAGGGGATCTGTCCAGGTGCTGAAATATGAGAATTGTAAGCATGGGAGCAGTGAGCCATAGTACAAAAAGCAGAAGCTGCATCAATCTAGCCAAGACTCAGAAGAATTTCCGCAGTCCAAGTGAATACAAATATCTTACATTACAGAACCGATCTGTAATGGCCCAGCTTTTCCAACCATATACTATAGTACTTCCATCCTAACATCCATCATCCTGAATACACTAATTTCTATAACCTATCTAAGGTACACATTGCTGGCTTCAGCCAATAGTCACATAGTCCAGAAATCCTGCAACCTGTTTCTATGGGAGGACTTCACTGGACACTATTGTCTGTCTTGTTGGTGAGGATCCATAAGGAAACTTTAAAGAATATTGTACTCTCTGTTGAGGTGTTTTCTGATAAGTTTGCCAGAATTTCACAGATGATCTTGTATGCTCCTATGCTCAACTTAGAAGAGTCTTTAATAGCTGATAAAGTTTGCAGACCAGATGACTGAACTCCGGCATCTTAATTTCACACATTGGCCAAGAGAACACAACATATTTCATCTTACTTTCCAAATGAGTCCTGAAACAACATGCTTGACCATTCCACTGTGATCCAGAGAGCTCAGCATAGCCCATCCTCCTTCCTATACAGATTGGGAACTCCACTATATCTTTCATATTCACCTGAGTTGGAATATCTAGACACAGTCCGTATATCCACTTTTACCCAATCCTCTCTAGTAAAGTCAAAGACTTCAGAGGAGCCAGTTCATCAAATCAGTCTAGAATAACAAGAGAAAAATATACACCACCTATTTACTGTGGGACTTGATATGTCCATGGAATGTATTACTTTTTATTGCAATCTATAATATCCAAGACCTCTACAAGAGGTATCCCCATTAGTTGGAATTGGGGGGAAAGGATGGGGTGGGAGGAGGAGGAGTGCAAAACTGCAAAATCCTAACTGTACGTTCCTCACTTTTCAAAGGTGTTTGCTTTTATAAATCCAGCATTCTAATAATTTTGCTTTTAATTAATGGATGTTTATTTACAAGTTTTTTGCAGTTAAGATTTTGTGAGGGACAAGGTGACACAGACTGCATCATTAACTTTGTCTCTGGCATAATACTTCTGCTAGATCAAGCAACAGTTGGGGAATTAATCTACCATATCCTCTTTGATGAGTTAATCTATCCTTGGTTCTCTGAATACATTCTCAGTTTATGAATGTATATCCCAACTATAGAGCTCCAGAAGAACAGCACATTATATTATATAAAACATCCAGTAAGATCCATAGCACAAACCATGAAATTATGAGTTCTATCATTTCCAAATGGATTCCAATTTCTTGGATTGAAACAAGCAGAGAAGATTGGCTATGAGAGACAATTTCCATTTGTGAGTACTGCTCCACAGCAGGAACCTATTTACAGAGGAAATTGCCATAACAGTGAAATAACTCAAACATGAGAACTTTTCTATGTTCAGCCTATAAAGAGCCCTTATGCTGCCTATGTATATCATTACAAAAATTAATATATTTATATGCCATAGGCATCTAGCAAGCTCCTAGAACCAGCAGGTGTCTACTCTGACAAGAGTCTTTTTACAGTATCACAGAACAACTGACACTTGTATTGGTTTCTTGGCTCTCACTTCATAGGCTTGACAAGTAAAAAGCAGCAACAGCAAATCAAGCTGAGGTTGAAAGACATGTTGGGTTTTCCAAAGGTATTCATACACTTAATACTGCCAACCGATTGTGTACCTTCATGCTTTTGTCTTCAGTCAGTCAGTTAAAAACAATATCACTCTCATTGCACAAGTGATATACTATACACAGTTAAATGGATAATATGTGACAGTTTGTGATTCTCATGGACACTATACTTGAATGTCTGACTAAAAGCTTGAATTACAGGATGCGTATTTACATTTACATTGCAGAATGTCATTTACAGCTGCCATGGCAACCCTCCCACACCCCACTCTCTCCCTCCTCCCCTCCAAAAGAACAACTCCTACCCCAAATAGAGCTTCCTATAACCAAGAAAGAAATACATGCTGAAGACTTCATGAAGTCCACTAAGGCAGTTTGTTAACCGGGAAAGTTCTCTGATTCTACAGTGTTGGGCAACCATACAGAATCCTATAAGAGAGAGAGAATTATTCTCTTAACCGCTATCTTACAATTATATGTTTCTGGACATGATAACAGTAGCCCCTGAAATCTGAAGATATTAACTCTTACTAGGGTAACAGGGATATTTCATTTCAGATCATTAACCCAAGTGATGTGACTAGGGCCAAGAAATAAAGTTCAATTTTTTGGCAGCATTCATGTGTGCCAGACTCTCATTGTAAATGGATGGGCAATATTCCATAACCAAATTATCTGGTTGGTTAAGTGATATGCAGATATAGTCACTTTAACAGTAGGTGAGCATAGGCCACTATGTTTGGTTCTATTTAGTCTGCAGAAGAGAAGAATGAGGGGGGATTTGACAGCTGCTTTCAACTACCTGAAAGGGGGTTCCAAAAAGGATGGATCTAGACTGTTCTCAGTGGTAGCGGATGACAGAACAAGGAGCAATGGTCTCAAGTTGCAGTGGGGGAGGTTTAGGTTGGATATTAGGAAAAACTTTTTCACTAGGAGGGTGGTGAAGCACTGGAATGGGTTAGCTAGGGAGGTGGTGGAATCTCCTTCCTTAGAGGTGTTTAAGGTCAGGCTTGACAAAGCCCTGGCTGGGATGATTTAGTTGGGGATTGGTCCTGCTTTGAGCAGGGGGTTGGACTAGATGACCTCCTGAGGTCCCTTCCAACCCTGATATTCTATGATTCGACTTCTTACATATCACTGATATAGTCATTAATAAAATGTGTAGACATGCATGGTTTTGATGCTTACCTTGGTGTCTTACTGGTCATTATTGAACTTTTACATAGTTGAAAAACTTTAATAGTGCTCAAAGCAGTATTTTATGGTGCAGTGTTAGGAAATTATGTGAGTAGTAATTTTGTATTTGCTTGTATAGTGCACTAGAAATGTACCTTATAATATTTCAGTATGCAACAGAATCAGCTATTGCTGTTCCTATAATTTGTTTCAAACATCTCATATCTTGTCAAGCTAAGGTGTGTTGTAATAAATGAAGAGAGTGTATTTTTGCTACATTTGCATTTAGTTTTCCTTTGCTATAAATGACGGAATCACCCATCAAACTGACTCCGTGTTAATGAGACTCAAAAAAAAAAAAAAAAAAAAAAAAAAGACCTTCAATCAGCCACTAACTCAGTAAATAGGAAAAAGCCTAAATATTGTTTATAAGCACAAATCCCCTGGACTGTGTTTTGTTTCTCAATAAAAGAGAAATTGTGTTTTAAGATTTTGATTTTTAGAGTTCTAGAAATTCTTAATTCAGTCCCTATTTTTCAAGGAATTATTCATGTATCTACTTCTAGCACATGCATAACAATTTGCAAGATCAGGAGCTTAAAATAGAAAATGGGTTAGCTGCATTATGTTTCTATTAAAGCTGGTCAAATTATTCATTGCAAATAAATTATCTGGTGATCCATAAAGTTATCTCAAATAGTTTATGCAAACAAACTTTAGACTACAGGGTGTTCACTTTGCTTTCCCCTCCCACCCCACCCCCCGCCCGACCTTTGGTACCTAAGCAGAGTTCTAAGTACCTCCCCAAATTTAAAGATATGTAATTAAAGATGTAAAGCTTTTAAATGCTTTAGTTCAGCATCCCTCCCCCTCCAAACAGGTTTTCCAAGTAATAGATAGTCACACAAAAACTAAATCCCTCATCCCAATTTGTGTTGACTGATTGGTCACCAAAGTCACATTGTTTCTTCTCCCTGAACAGATTACTCTGACTTTTAAAATAGAAGTAAATGACAATTAGAAAATATTCTTCTTTGTCCATCAATATTCCATCAAAGGAGACTTTAGATTTAGAACTAAAAAGCATCTAAATTTGAGTGTTGAAGTCTCCCCTTTGTTGTTACTGCCCAATCTAGATATCAAGGAGAAACCTACAGATGGACTTAAATGCCTTTAAATGCCTCCTTCCCTTCCAAGCAGCGTCCGTGGCTATGAATTTCTCTAATGCCCACATATCAGACTGTGATAGAGAATTCATTTTCAGAGCCATTGCACCAATCACAAAAGAGGATTTGAAAATAATTCCATTATAGAAGCCAACACTGAATTATTACATTGTGACCGACGAAGTAAAATGGAATTAGTGGAGAAAAGCATCGAGAAAGCTTATGTTTGGGATTCATGGAAGAGCCTAGTTCAGCATCATTACACTACATATACATAAATAATAGCTGGAGGAAATTCCCTACTTGAATACAGCATAATGGTTTTAAATAGTTAATAGCTGCAGAGGATTTTCCACCAGAACACAAGTTTTCATGTCTACCATTCCTCACAGGACAATTTAAATGACAAGTGAAATAACTCCTAGAGTTGGAAACACATATTTCTTGGATGAGTAGATTCATTTTAGAGGCTACAAAGCTGGTGGGTCATGCTCAGGGCCGGCTCCAGGCACCAGCGTAGCAAGCAGGTGCCTGGGGTGGCCAATGAAGAGGGGGGTGGCACGTCCGGCCGTTCTGTGGCAATTCGGCGGCGGGGCCGTTACTCCCTCTGGGAGCAAAGGACCTGCCGCCGAATTGCCACCGTAGAATGAAGCGGTGGTAGAGCTGCCACCGATCGTGATCGCGGCTTTTTTTTTTTTTTTTTGCTGCTTGGGGCGGCAAAAACGCTAGAACCGGCCCTGGTCATGCTTTGCATCTTTACATTTGCTGCCAGTTTTGAATTGTTAATTCTACCTCCCACTCCACCCCATGTTTTGTATCTAGGAGGGCAAGAACACTTACAAGATTTCTGAATGCTAAAGTCCTGATCCTGCAAGCAGCGGCACACTGGCAGAAGGAATAACCCACACAAGCCATTGCGTTCCATGCAGGAGTCAGTCTGCATGATTCTCTTTGAAGGATCAGGGCCTAAACTAGTAGGGTGACCAGACAGCAAGTGTGAAAAATAGGGACAGGAGGTGGAGGGGTAATAGGCACCTATATAAGACAAAACCCCAAATATCGCGACTGTCCCTATAAAATTGGAACATCTTGTCACCTTACAAACTAGTGAAAGATACCTGTTAATCACATAGGATTGATAAGAGCTGTAGAAATAGGACCACAGAAATTATTAAACTGAAGAGAATTTTAGCCTTTTCAGTTGCTAATTTGAAACTGATTTCCACACACAAAGGCTAATGCATTAATAAATGGAGCCATAACACATGACCTCTAATTAAAAATGAATCTCATGTGGTACAAAACAATTTAAAAAGCTACTGTAAAGTGAACCCATTTATTTTCAATGTCTTAATAATAGTATCACTTTAAGTGATCTATTGATTTGCAAGGATATGCATTAAACCCAGCTCTTATGTTCTGTTCATGAAACCACGGGGCTAGAGTCGCTAATTCTTAAAAACAGAAGAGTTCTCATGTCAAAGAAGGAGTTTTCACATTTAGATGAAGTTATATTAATGAAGAAGCAGGACGAGAATATGCATTATATGGCCTTTATACAGCTTCCTTCTTCATTATCTTTGAGCAACATTTCTTGGGCTTAACATTTGGAGTAGGGAAGATTTTGCCTGTGGGGGATAGGAAATGCCCTAATAAATTTCTCTACCTACTGTAGGATTTTTAAATATATATATATTTTATTTTTAATTACTTAAAGCACTTAAGATGATGTTGGTCTATTGCCTTCATTTTCCGCTTAAATGGGTGTGGTTTAATATATGGTACATTTATTTCTATTTGTGCTTTTGTGACATGTTTATTTAAAGAGAGTCACAGGCTGTGCAGTGTGCCTGAGTTAATATTGCTAATGGAACTTTAATATCTTTTTATTATTTTGGCCCCAAAATCCCATTCTCTCACTTTTTTAAAAAAAAATCTAATACTTAGCAGGGCTGTTTTTTCCAACATGATACCAGTTGTTGTGTGAGTGCAGACCCCCAAGTAAGATTTAGCCCTGTCAAATGCCCCCTCTCTTACATGTCACTCAACAGGCCCCAGCTCCCTCTGTAACATTTAGTGCATTCTCACTGGAGAGGAGAGTAGTTAGTAATCTGCAGTCTCCCTCCTCCTCTCCCCTCCCCCTGTTCCCCCACCACACATAGACATTTTCAGGAGTTGCTAGCTGGTTTTCTCCTAATAGGAAGCTTTCGGTAGCAGCAGGACTATGAAAACTCCATCCATTAGCACTATACATTAGCCTTGTGCATTCTGGGGCATCTCAGGCAAAGAACCCTATGGCCTGAGAAAGGAAGTGGCTGTTAGGTATTAAAGGTCTAACAACAAGAATAGGAAGAATGTTGTAGGAAAAGGCAGGCTACCTGCCTTCCCAAGCCCCCGCCCAGAAAATCCTTACACAATTTCCTGGACTGGTGTATGTTGCCAGGGAGGAGAACAGGCATCCCCTTTCCCCAGAAGTGACAGGATGGGGAGAAGGTTAGCTAGCTGCCCTTTGGGAACACCAGATAGGTTGGAAGGTTACAAGACTGCTAGGCCATGCCCCATCCAAAAGACCAATAACAGGAAAGGGGAGCCTGTCAAGCTGTTCTGCGGTGGCTCAAGAGCATGAGTACCAGCCTCAGGGAAGACTGTTAAGAAACAGGGCACAAACCCCAAACTGGTGGCGAGTTCTATACTTCGATTTCACCAACCAATCAAATGTAAACTCTTCATGCACTATACATAGCTTTGACATGGAGTCACAGATGGTCCCCTTGCGTACTCTATATCTTGTCACTCACGTGAGCCTACCTTTGTGATAGATGGTCTCTTACACCAAGGATCATAGCAATATTCAGGTTACTCTCAGTCCCAAAGGATGAGTTACTTACTCCAGGTCAAGTGCACTTCAGATTTCACACCAAAGACAAAGGCAACACTTACAGCCAATCCTATAATAAACTATCTAAAGATGTATTATATAGGAAAAGGAAAGAAGAGTTACTTACAGGTTTAAAGCAGGTGAACATACACGCACAAATGAGTTACAATCTCAAGTTTCAAAAGGTAACCAAAGTGTCTATAATAAGCAAGCTCTATATGTCCTTTAGGGCTAGCCCAGGATAAGAAATAGAGTTGTTGCTTATGCCTAGAAAACCTTGCTCCTCAGAGTCCAAGCAGCATATCGATACAGTTCCTCCTTCTTAGAGGTTGTTTATTCCTTTCCCCCCTTGCACTGAGCTGCAAACTCAGCTGATGGGAGGAATTTACTTGCATGACTCATATTCATGAGTGGGGCAAGAACAATCAATGTATTGCGTCTTCTTTAATATTCCACAATAGTTCATCTGGTGTTGATGGATCTTCCCTGTTGGGCAGGACATAACACTCTCTGTTGGAAACCAGCATTTCACACCAATTAATGTCTCTCTCCTGTCTGGTATTTTACACAGTTACATAGGCTTACAATACAAATGCTCAACATTATTTTACAATGTGGGCATACAGATGTTATAAGTGAGATTAATGCATGCAGCAATTTACAAACACTCAATAAAGAATGAATACTAAACACATTCTTATAATGCTAATACCTATTTCAACTATATTAACACACGGGCGAGCCAGACCGATCTAAGCTATGTCTTTGTCAGTGTTCAGTTGAGACGTGGGGACCTTGGCATAAGCTGGCACCAGGTATGCTATTGTCATGGAGCCCATAACATTTATGGATGGCAGAGTCATGCGGGGAGTTGTGGCCAGAGGCATGTAAGTATCCTGTTATCTGCTTCACATGAGAGCAAGGAAAGAAAAGATTTGGCTGAGAGAGACTTCCTTCTTCATCACATGGCTATTTCAGAGCAAGAAGGGCAGGGAAGGAGTAGGTCTGCAAGCTTGAAATATCTTCATGGAAAATGCCCTGCCATCAACCTCCACTCTATTAAATGGTGGAGACTCCAGCTTGAGCACTTCAGCCAATTGTCTGCTCTCACCATACCGTTCTGCCACACTCCATAGCAGCAATCGCTCAAATAGGAAAGTCTCAAGTCAGATAGGACTTTCTAGGTCAAAACCAGCATGTTAAAATCCACTTGGAAATCAAGAGCTCCAATGCTTAGCGCCCATGAATGTAGTGGATTAGGTTAACGTAACAGCTACATTCAGTAGAAAGCCTGAGGGTAAAATCCTGTTGCCATTGACTTCAGTGGGACCAGGATTTCAGCCTGAGTGTTTTATGCCATTATATCATTTTAAATATGTTTAGTGTACTTTTATGAAAGCATTTAAATCAGCAGCTCTTCAATGGTTCATGTACCATCTTCTTAAAAAACATTGTAGTGAAGTGACTAGATGGAACATCCACCTCACATTCCACAGTTGGGACCCCCTGATTAAAAAGACAAGGAAGGAATCTGAGATCTTAAATCTTTCAAAAAATGTCTGTACAGCTTTAAATTTACAAATACAAACAGTTAAAGGTGGAAGGGAAAGTTACACCTGCCGATACCTGAATACACAGGTTCCTCCTGCATTTATGGCAACAGCCATCATCTAACACACAGCAGGGACCTGCATTCCTCAGATAATTTTTAATGTTATCCTTATCACACACTTATAAAAGAAGTACCTAACATGAACTGAGGTTCATGTACCTTTTAATGAACAAGAAAAAAAGCAGTATTCAAATGGTCTATATTAAAGTGTATCATTTGTAAGTCTACCCCCATATTCAGGAAAGATGTGGACAAATTGGAGAAAGCCCAGAGAAGAGCAATAAAAATGATTAAATGTCTAGAAAACATGACCTATGAGAGAAGATTAAACAAACCCAATTTTTTCAGTCTGGAGAAACGAAGACTGAGGGGGACATGGTAACCGTTTTTGAGTACATAAAAGGTTGTTACAAGGAGGAGGGAGAAAAATTGTTCTCCTTAACCTCTGAGGATAGGGCAAGAAGCAATGGGCTTAAATTGCAGCAAGGGTGGTTTAGGTTTGACATTAGGAAAAACTTCTTAACTATCAGAGTGGTTAAGCACTGGAATAAATTGCCTAGGGAGGTTGTGGAATCTCCATCATTGGAGATTTTTAAGAGCAGGTTAGACAAACAACTGTCAGGGATGGTCCAGATAATACTTGAGTGCAGGGGACTGGACTAGATGACCTCTCGAGGTCTCTTCCAGTCCTATGTTTCTATGATTCAGTTAACAAGTATGGGCTGTATCCTGCAGCCCTAACTCACATGAGCACTACCACTGATTTTAATGGGATTGCTCAAGAGAATAAAGGCTTTAGGATTGGATCCTTAAATAGTACAAACAGGGTTTTGTATTTAACGCACATTTCAATTCACTTTTAACCATCAAAAAAACACTTTATATTCTGTCAAGACATTTTCGAGGAGAAAAGGAGATCAAGGAGATCAAAGCAAAGGTTATTTCCCTGGCGAAATTCCTTCACTATCAGAATCAATTTTCTTTTGTTTAGTCAGATCACAATTTGATTGTTGAATATGTGATTGTTAGTCTATGCATTTCTAATGCTCCTAACACAGTAGTATCTAGGAAGGTTACTATAAAGGAACTTCTATCCACCTCATCTTTATTGTAAGGAACTTAGTGGAATTTTCTATTACTATTATTTTATATTACAGTAGCACCAGAAGGATCAAGGCCTGTTGTGCTAAGTGCTGTACAAAGAGGTAGCTCCTATCCCATTTTTCTTTAGTAGCCATGAGACTTATCTTTTAAATTAAATGATTTTGTATCAGCAGGACTGAACAGTTATACTGTAAAGGACTCCCTGTTCCCCAGTGACTGGGTTGCAGGTGGTTTAAGATAGAGGCTGCGGGAACGCAAAATTTAACAAAGTGCTCTTTTTGTGAGTGGGACCACTTGTTCTCAACTCTAGGAGAGTAGGTCCTGCAGCATGAAGGCTTGTGACCATGTTGTTTTGGGGCTCATGACAAATCATGACGTGTACTCTGATAGGGGGCAAACCAACAAATGCTCATTGAAGATGATCATCACCTTGGAGGTGGAAGCACAGGTGTGATCTGCAGCAGTGCCACTCAGACCGTAAGCAAGTCCCAGGTAGAACAGAAAATGCAATACTCCAACACCAGGCCTACCTTCCCTCAGGGAGCCGCTAGCACCCTGTGGTCTGGCTCCAGTCAGACCTTCCTTCAGGGAGTTAGTGTAAGAATTCTGCTCTTCCTCTCAGCCTCATCTCAAGAGAAATGGCTCTCTCCTTTTAACCATATCGTCCAAGCCTGGCAGCTCTTGCAGGTGATGGAGGGTGGGGCTGATTGAGCCCACAGCACCTGTGCTATCCCTTTTCTGCTCAGTGTGGGATTTGCATACTCCATCACAGGGCTGCTTTCAAGTCTGTTGGATTCTTTAAGGTAATGTGGTCTTACCTCCTTCTTTCAAATACTTCTGAGGCTACAATATTTTGCAGAGGAAAAACAATTAACCTTTTTCTCTCTTATGTTGAAGAAATCATCAAATGAGCACAGAATTCTTCACATTAGTTCACAGATACAGACGTGAAGTAATTACATTAAACTATGAGAGCAAGTGAGTAGAACAGAACAACATTTGTGTGCTGCCATCTATACATTTCATATTGGCACCATAATAGGGAACATCTTTCTTCATTATCTAAATCAATGAAGACTTCTAAGTTATCAGAGAAAAATAACAAGTAGTTGGAGCAAAATAGTCTAAATACGAGTGAACAGTTAGTGATCAAAATTAAATTGTCTATTTCCCACTTGAATGCATATAAATGCACTCAGAGATAAGGATGCAAGCTTGTTTTCCTTTCATTATTAGTCACCACACAATCAGCATATAATGCTTTTTGTCTCAATGTCAGTTTCATAGTTCCTGGCACAAACTTCATGGACAGTTCTGATGTTCTCCAAATAGCACAAATATTTATCCTAAATAAATCATGCCAAACTATGAGGTGAACAGGAATGATTGGGGCAGGAACATTCTTCGGGAGAGTGACTTGCAGCAGACAGCCTATGGGCACTGGAGCTGTAGGATGGAGTCAGTTCCACTGACTCACTTTCCTGTCCTTAGAGAGTTGCTCACAACAGTTTCCACCATCAGTAACAACCCACCTGGGTTACCTCCAGCCCCTCATAAAAATCCCCCCGGGACAACAAAGAACCTAGAGTAACTCTCAAACCAGCCATGAGACACAAAGAACCCTAAGCCAAAAAGGCACTTAGCAGCAATACGCTTCTATATCACATTGTGGCCAAAGTCAGGTTCAGAGAGAAAGAGGGGAAGGAGAAGACTCACAAGCCATGCAAATGGTGCAAAGTTTGATCAAATCCCTGCAGCACAGTTAAAAGTCTATCAGCAGTTTATGGGTGATGCATAAATGGTCCTCAACCTCAAAGAGGCTGCACAACATTCAGGATATTATGTACCAGTATCTACGGCGCAGGATTTGTCCTGATAGACTTGTCCTTTAGAGTCTTACCAGTGCAACAATACACCGGTATTAATTAAAAGCAGTTAAACCTAGCAGTGAAAATAAACAAAGAAGAAAATAGTCTAGAAAGAGCTCCTTCTTGGGGCTGTTCTCCTGGTATTTCCACAACGTGTGTCAATTCTGTCTATGCTATCACTGGGGTATCTAAGGCCTGGTCTACATTATGGGGTTAGGTCGAATTTAGCTGTGTTAGGTCGATTTAAAAATGAATGCATCCACACAACCAACCCCATTCCGTCGACCTAAAGGGCTCTTAAAATCAACTTCTGTACTCCTCCCCGGCGAGGGGAGTATGTTAAAATCGACTTTGCTGGGTCGAATTTGGGGTAGTGTGGATGCAAATCGACGGTATTGGCCTCCGGGAGCTATCCCAGGCCTGGTCTACACTACCCGCCTGAATCGGCGGGTAGAAATCGACCTCTCGGGGATCGATTTATCGCGTCCCGTCAGGACGCGACAATCAATCCCCGAATCGACGCTCTTACTCCACCAGCGAAGGTGGGAGTAAGAGCCGTCGACGGGAAGCCGCGGAGGTCGATTTTGCCGCCGTCCTCACAGCGGGGTAAGTCGGCTGCGATACGTCGAATTCAGCTACGCTATTCGCGTAGCTGAATTTGTGTATCTTAAATCGACCCCCCCCTGTAGTGTAGATGTAGCCCCAGAGTGCTCCATTGTGACCGCTCTGGACAGAACTTTGAACTCCGATGCACTAGCCAGGTACACAGGAAAAGTCCCAGGAACTTTTGAATTTCATTTCCTGTTTGTTCAGAGTGGCGAACTCAGCAGCACAGGTGACCATGCAGTCCCCCCAGAATCGTAGAGTGTATAATGTTTGTACGCTCCCCATATCATCTCCGTCCCTGAGGTTATTGCAGATTAGAAAGCGGAAAAAAATGCACTCGCGATGACATGTTTTCCGAGCTCACGCAGTCCTCCTGCACTGATAGGGCACAGCTTAATCCATGGAGGCATTCAGTGGCAGAGGCCAGGAAAGAATTAAGTAAGCACAAAGAGCGGAGGCAGGACGTGATGCTGAGGCTAATGGGGGAGCAAACGGACATGATGAAGCATCTGTTGGGGGAGCAAACGGACATGATGAAGCATCTGTTGGAGCTGCAGGAAAGCCAACAAGAGCACAGACCCCTGCTGCATCCACTGTATAACCGCCTAACCTCCTCTCCATGTTCCATAGCCTCCTCACCCAGACGCCCAAGAACGTGGGGTGGGAGGCTCTGGGCACCCAGCCACTCCACTGCAGAGGATGGCCCAAGCAACAGAAGGCTGTCATTCAAACAGTTTGATTTTTAGTGTGGCTACCCTTCCCTCCTCCCCCACCCCACCCGCGCTACCTTGTCCATTATCATTTTTTTTAATTAATAAAGAAAGAATGCATGGTTTCAAAACAATAGTTACTTTATTTCGAAGGGGGGAGGGTGGTTGGCTTACAGGGAATTAAAATCAACAAAGGGGGCGGGTTTGCATCAAGGAGAAACACACACAACTGTCACACCGAAGCCTGGCCAGTCATGAAACTGGTTTTCAAAGCCTCTCTGATGTGCAGCACACCTTGCTAGGCTCTTCTAATCGCCCTGGTGTCTGGCGCGAAATGATTGTCTGCCGTTGCTTTCCCGGAGGGAGGGGCGACTGACGACATGTACCCAAAACCACCCACGACAATGTTTTTGTATATTGCCATTCCTGATATCTGACTTGTGTCCATTTATCCTCTTGTGTAGTGACTGTCCAGTTTGGCCAACGTACATAACAGAGGGGCATTGCTGGCACATGATGGCATATATAACATTGGTGGACGTGCAGGTGAATGAGCCGGTGATGTTGTAGCTGATCTGCTTAGGTCCTGTGATGGTGTTGCTGGTGTAGATATGTGGGCAGAGTTGGCATCGAGGTTTGTTGCATGGATTGGTTCCTGAGTTAGAGTTGTTATGGTGCAGTGCGTGGTTGCTGGTGAGAATATGCTTAAGGTTGGCCGGTTGTCTGTGGGCAAGGACTGGCCTGCCTCCCAAGGTCTGTGAAAGTGAGGGATCATTGTCCAGGATGGGTTGTAGATCACTGATGATGCATTGTAGAGGTTTAATGACTATCCAACTACAGAAGCAGTTTCTCCTCCCTTGGTATTCACACCTCAACTGCTAGCAGAGCACCTCACCCTGCCTGATTGAACTAACCTCGTTATCTCCATACTGATTTATACCTGCCTCTGGAAATTTCCATTACTTGCGTCTGATGAAGTGGGCATTCACCCACGAAAGCTTATGCTCCAATACTTCTGTTAGTCTTAAAGGTGCCACAGGACCCTCTGTTGCTTTTTAAAGATTCAGACTAACACGGCTACCCCTCTGATACTTGACACCATGCAAGGCACTGCATTTAGCCAGATGGAATGGAAATCTATCAACCTCATGAAGAAACTTGCACAAATACAGACAGATATCATCTTCCTTTCCAAATGCAAACGGATGGACATCATACCAAATGGACTGAAGGTGAAAAATCCATTGCTATCTACATACTGCACAGACCACAGTGAGAGATTATGCCATACACTATCAAAGAAACTGAGGAACCTCCTGATCAGCATCCTATACAGCAAACAGAAAAAGCATCAAGAAAGAGCTCTCCAACCTGGAGACTTTCATAAATAACCAACCCTCCACACAAATGGACTTTACTAAAATAAGACAGGAGATCTACATTACACACTTCACCTCTCTACAAAGGAAAAAGGACCGTAAGCTGTCTAAAATCCTACCTGCCACATGGGGCCACAACAGGGGTACCCCTAACTCACCCAGCAATATCGTCAATTTATCCAGCTACACACTCAACCCAGCAGAAGAGTCTGTCCTGTCTCGGGGACTCTCTTTTTGCCCCAGCACCCCCACAAACATGATACAGTTCTGCAGTGATCTGGAAGCCTACTTTCGCCGCCTCCGACTCAAAGAATACTTTCAAGATAACACTGAACAGCGCACTGATACACAGATACCCTCCCACCAACAACACAGGAAGAAGAACTCCACATGGACTCCTCCTGAGGGTAGAAATGACAGTCTGGACCTATACATAGAATGCTTCCGCCGACGTGCACAGGCAGAAATTGTGGAAAAACAACATTGCTTGCCTCATAACCTAAGTCGTGCAGAACGCAATGCCATCCACAGCCTCAGAAACCACCCTGACATTATCATCAAAGAGGCTGATAAAGAAGGTGCTGTTGTCATCATGAACAGGTCTGACTACCAGAAGGAGGCTGCCAGACAACTCTCCAATACCAAATTCTACAGGCCACTTTCCTCAGATCCCACTGAGGAATATACTAAGAAACTGCACCATCTACTCAGGACACTCCCTACACTAACACAAGAACAAATCAACATACCCTTAGAGACCCTACCGGGGTTATTCTATCTACTACCCAAGATCCACAAACCTGGAAATCCTGGACGCCCCATCATCTCGGGCATTGGCACTCTCACTGAAGGACTGTCTGGATATGTGGACTCCCTACTTAGACCCTACGCCACCAGCACTCCCAGCTGTCTCCGTGACACCACTGATTTCCTGAGAAAACTACAGTGCATTGGTGACCTCCCAGAAAACACCATCCTAGCCACCATGGATGTAGAGGCTCTCTACACAAACATCCCACACACAGATGGAATACAAGCTGTCAGGAACAGTATCCCTGATGATGACACAGCACAACTTGTTGCTGAGCTCTGTTACTTTATCCTCACGCACAATTATTTCAAATTTGGTGACAATATATACCTCCAGACCAGTGGCACCACCATGGGCACCCGCATGGCCCCACAATATGCCAACATTTTTATGGCTGACCTGGAACAACGCTTCCTCAGCTCTCGTCCACTCACGCCCCTTCTCTACCTACGCTACATTGATGACATCTTCATCATCTGGACCCATGGGACGGAGACCCTGGAAGAATTCCACCACGATTTCAACAGCTTTCACCCCACCATCAAACTCAGCCTGGACCAATCTACACGGGAGGTCCATTTCCTAGACACCACAGTACAAATAAGCGACGGCCACATTAACACCACCCTATACCGAAAACCCACCGACCGCTACGCCTACCTTCATGCCTCCAGCTTCCACCCCGGACACACCACACGATCCATTGTCTACAGCCAAGTGCTGAGGTACAACCGCATCGGCTCCACCCCCTCAGACAGAGACCAACACCTACAAGATCTTCACCAAGCATTCTCAAAACTACAATACCCACACAAGTAAATAAGGAAACAAATCAACAGAGCCAGACGGGTACCCAGAAGCCTCCTGATACAAGACAAGCCCAAAAAAGAAACCAACAGAACTCCACTGGCCATCACCTACTGTCCTCAGCTTAAACCTCTCCAATGCATCATCAGTGATCTACAACCCATCCTGGACAATGATCCCTCCCTTTCACAGACCTTGGGAGGCAGGCCAGTCCTTGCCCACAGACAACCAGCCAACCTTAAGCATATTCTCACCAGCAACCACGCACCGCACCATAACAACTCTAACTCAGGAACCAATCCATGCAACAAACCTCGATGCCAACTCTGCCCACATATCTACACCAGCAACACCATCACAGGACCTAAGCAGATCAGCTACAACATCACCGGCTCATTCACCTGCACGTCCACCAATGTTATATATGCCATCATGTGCCAGCAATGCCCCTCTGCTATGTACATTGGCCAAACTGGACAGTCACTACACAAGAGGATAAATGGACACAAGTCAGATATCAGGAATGGCAATATACAAAAACCTGTAGGAAAACACTTCAACCTCCCTGGACACACAATAGCAGATGTAAAGGTAGCCATCTTACAGCAAAAAAACTTCAGGACCAGACTCCAAAGAGAAACTGCTGAGCTCCAGTTCTTTTGCAAATTTGACACCATCAGATCAGGATTAAACAGAGACTGTGAATGGCTATCGAACTACAGAAGCAGTTTCTCCTCCCTTGGTGTTCACACCTCAACTGCTAGCAAAGCACCTCAACCTCCCTGATTGAACTAACCTCGTTATCTCCATACTGATTTATACCTGCCTGTGGAAATTTCCATTACTTGCGTCTGATGAAGTGGGCATTCACCCACGAAAGCTTATGCTCCAATACTTCTGTTAGTCTTAAAGGTGCCACAGGACCCTCTGTTCCAATTGCAGTGTAAATGAACTCTAAATATCATAATTTGGAGAGTAGAACTTGGTGCCATATTAATATTTCCACTATTTCTGTCACATTGAACCAAACACAGTGGGACTGAGATTCCATTGCCTTGCACCTTATGCAGTCATTGATGCCTGCATAGAGTGAATAGAAAGTGGATATAAACCCTCGCAGATTAGAAGGGCAATGTTTTAAGCCCTGTGTCCACAGGTCTATATGATTGCATAAGGTAGAAGGTTCTTGTAGCGGGGTGGTCATCCCGCTCATGCCCTGAAGAGCTTAAAACAGCCCTAGGAGAGGGCTGGGGTGGGGGAAAAGGTAGGCTGATGGGGAAAGCAGCCACAGCTGTGGCCAGCTTAACTAGGGCCCAGCTGGCCTTTATAAGAGGGCAGTGGGCCAGAAGCCAACACACACTCTATCTCTAGCTTCTTGAAAGAGAAGGACCTGGCTGCCTGGGAGCTGAGAAGGGTACCTGAAGGGGAGCAGTGCTGGGGAAGGGCAGAGGGAGCTGGGAGCTCCAGCCAGGAAAAAACCCAGGCTGCAGGCCTTGCAAAAAGGGCCAAATAGGTACTGGGGCTGCAGAGGGGCAGCCCAGAGATAGGCAAAGGCAGCAGGTCCTAACCCCCCTTGCCAATGATGAGTGGTTTACAGACTGCAGTCCGCCCCAGTGAGTGGGGGCTAGATGATGACTGGGAGTAGCCACTGAGGCAAGGTGGGGATAGAGGGTTGGGGGTTCCCCTGGGTGGGGAGACCCAGATTGGGGGTTACCGCTGGGGGCAGAACCCTGATGTAAAAGGCACCGGGGTCTGGGAGGGACACGGGGGCCAGCAGCAAGCGAGACACCGGCCTGCAGAGGGCGCTCCAGGCTGGAAGAGCTAATTCCCAGGATGACGAGCAGGAGGTGCCATGCCGGTGAGTCATCGCCCTGCCACATTATACCATCTGAGGAACAACTGATGTGAGACAAGACTTTCACTGTCACAGAAGGCAAAATTTGGCCTAGTATATGTATGTAGTATCTTCCTCATATTTCTGTATGTTACATGCTATTCAGTGATTACATTTCCCTCCACACAAAACTACCTCATTTACACTTAATGATGGAGAACCTCATAAGGTTGATTAGTTGAATTTAGTATTCAGACATCTGGGGGCAGATTCTTGCCCTCTATTACATGAGTCTAGCAAATTGGGATTTACATCATCAACGTAACCAAATATTAGTGACCCATCAGGATTAGCTCAAATTTTTCCAAGCCTCTTTGGAACTGATCAGGAAATCTTGTGAGAAAAAAAAAAAAAAAGAGCTTTCTTGGGACAGTCTCAATACTAGTTGCTGTAACAACAAAATAGGATAAAACAGCCTGATTCCCTTACATCCATATACCCAGGAGTAACAACATTGAAATCCATGGCAAAAATCACACACAATCAAAATCAGCGTAAGTGAGAACAGAATTAGGCCCATAGTTACATTCAAAATGTTTCCTCTTCTGAACTTTTCAGTTGCTAAGCAGCATAGATATACATAAACATTTAACAAAGGCTATTTCAAACTAGAAAAAAAAACCCACTTTGGATTAGGCTTGGCTTGAGGCAATTCTCACATTCTCCTCACTCTCAAATAGTTCACCCATCCCTAATTTACACATGACTGGATTTGTGGACTGCACAATGGCCAATATTACCCAGAGCATTTTTTTCTCCAAATACATCAGACACACCAATGCATTTAAAAAAAAAACTGTTAAAAAAAAAGTGAAGTTACATAAAACATTCAGCAGCAATATGCAGTGATGATTTACATGTTTCTCAGCAATATTTTCTCCGCTAATCAAATAAAAAAGGCACAGTTGTATTAGTGACACACACATCAGAATATTCTGATATTACTCTGACTACATAAAGTATTTTCCAGTTTAATTATACATCACTGCCTACATACCTGTCATAGAGCTTCCGACAGAGAATGTTTAAGACCCCTTTCATGTGAATGCAGCATTTTCCACTGTTCTCAGTACTGTCCCCACCAGCAATTGTCCGTTTAATTGAAAAATTTCCAATCCAATAAAGACCATAAAACCTGGATGATTACATGGATCTTGACAGGCATATGTCTTGGGTTATTTCAAGAGAGTATTCTTCATAAAGACAGCAAGTATCCATAGCACCATGTGCAATTGGTTATAGCTCTAAGATACTCAGTCAAGTGTGGCAAAAAAATATTATTCTAGGAGGGATTTGCTTTACAGCATCTATTGAATCAAACCTTCCTTCTTTAAAGGAATAATTCTGGAACAAACTGAAAAAAATGACTGCAAAAAGAGAAATTAATAGCCTGTTTTAGACTGTGCCCAAATGACAGTCTCATCCACAAATATTTATGGGAACAAAATTGTGCCTGCAGTTACATTTAGCTGAAAATTGTGAGCACAACAAAGGAGACCAGGTTTTAAAAATCTTACTCAAAATGTCCAGACATGCAAGCCTAGCCCCACCCCCAAGCATCTAAATTTGGATGATTTTTCCCTTCTAGCTTTTTGGATTAGGCTTTAACTGCCTACACACAAATTATTCCTGATCCTGAATAACCTGTACTAAATTAAGTGTCCTCCAGTCCTGTAGGCAGTCAAGGAATACCTCCCTAATGGAACTTCCTCACTGGGGAATGAGGGTACATAGTAACAGAGATGAATTAATCAATTGATCCATAACACCTGAGCACAGATTAACAGCTGCAGCTGTGACAGCCAGGCTGTGGGAGGAGTTTCAGCTGTGTGACAGCCAATATGGGAAAGAATGGGGGAGGGACTGAAGGAGTATAGACAGTTCTCTCAGGAAAGAATGTAGCAACATGGAGGAACAATGATAACCTTTTGATCTAAGCTGTTCTTAACAAGGCACTCTGCTGGTGCATCAGGACTAAAATGGAAATATTTCTGTACTTCCCAATCAACATACAGCATCTGCTTTTAGGTGCCACTACCCGACCATTCCAGAGCCTCAGCTATCAATGCCTCTTTCTCCTCCTTTGGCGGCTAGCACTTCCAAGTGACTCACTAATAATACACAGACTGGGGCGGGTAAGTGAGAGACTGGGGGCCAAACGGTTTATCTTCAAAATACATAGCAAAGGGCTTGCTGTGCCAGTAAGTCGGCTGTGTTCTTGGCAGTGTGGCACCACTCTAACACAAGGGGAGCTTCTCAAAACATGACGTCCCCTGACTGGGGGGCATAATATTTCCCAGAGCTCTCAAGTGCACAGAGGCAGTATGCCTACTGACCCACCACCCCTAAAGGGGATGCAGTTTGCACTCCCCTTCATAGCCAGCCAGTGCTCTAAACCACTGCATGGTGATGTCAAGACAGGACATGTCCCTGTTCCTCTCCATTGTTTGGTGTGACTTGCACTGAGAGCAGTTCATGGTAGTATAATACTGTTTTTTTCCTGTAGTATGATTTTCCCCCCTTCTTAAATGCAACTAATGACTGAAAATAGATAGTTCACTGTGACTGGCCCTCGTACAGGGCTACAGTATGCGGGGAAGGCTCCTCGCACTTTTCCCTGCCACTGTCTGACTCATAGTCATCTTCATCACCACCTTGTGAGGTAGGCAAGGATCATCTTTCCTGTTTTCTGTACATGGAAGCTGAGGCACACAAAGGTTTGAGTGATGTTTGTCAGGCCACATAGACAGGGTCAGTATCAGATCTGGCATTCAGACACTGGAGCTCCTGCTTTGTAATCTTGGCTGAGATTTGAGATGTGCATCTTAGGCCTGCCCCCTGATACTTGTCTCTCTTTGGCCTCCTGCTTGACAAAGCCTTCCATCAACAAAATGAGGCCCTCACGCTAGATCTATTAATGCTCCACACCCAAATGGCATCAACTCAGGACTTCAGATCTCTCTCTCTCTCTCTCTCTCTTTAAAATAAACAGATAAGTTTTATCCCAGAAGACTTGAGAGAAGGTGAAAGAGAAAGAGAGATCCTTGTGTGTACACTTTAATTCCGAGAGGTGCTGAGGTGTCAGTATGATGGGAGTTGTAGAAGAACCTAGAAAGCCGAGATGGTCAAAAACATGGGGGAGAGGTGAAGGGGAGATGGGAAAAGGGAGAGATTTTTTGCACAAATTTTCATTCCCTCCATTTTTCTGTCAAAAGTTATGGAAATTTTATGACCAGCTCTGGGATAGCTATATAGATACTTAGTCATGTCCTGTACTGTCTGGGAAAATAGAAGAGTGATTCACACCAAGAACAAAATATTTGAACATGATGTGATGTCACACAATGTCTATCATGTCAATTCCTCTCCTCTTCCCTTACCCAAGTCGTTGGACAGTCTACAGTTCATTTGAGAAATTAGGCCAGTTGTTTAGAATCTTGGTTCAGGAGGCTATGATCTTCTACCATGATCATTTTTGTATTGTAGCACAGTTATGGCTATTTAGGAATTTTGCCATTGTCACTATATTTCACCCAATCGGCACTCATAACTTCATGGTGATTGTGGGGATAAACCCTCCTGCTCCAAAAGCAATGACCCTACCGCTCAAACTTAAAGAAAATCTCTTTAGTTCTAGTGCTATGCCTGCATTGAACAGTTAACCCAGGTCACAGCACCGAGGTTATACTAGCCTGGGTGTGAGCATCCACACTGTAGCTCCCTATCTGTGTTACTCTGTCCTCATTTTTACTGCACTCGCCTGTGTGTTTCTGGAGGTATGTCCCATGATTCTTTGTCTCTAAGATTCTTTACCAGTCACTTGTGTCAATTGTGGGAGAAGTTATCTGTCCTTCACTGGGAATTGCAGGAAGGCATTGTGCACTTACAGAACTCAAGTGATTTTGCCTGTGTCCATCCTCACTAAAGAGTGGGTAGGCTGCAGCCAGATTTCTAACATTTTCCTCTATATACTCCCAAGTAAACTAGCCTGGGCTTAAAGTCAGAAGTTATTCCTGTGCGCATGGTAGGGGGGTTAAGGCTAACCTAGGGTAGCAGCCTGGTTTAACTATGGAGTGTAGACGTACCCTAGCTATAAGAGGGACTATAAAGAAGTGCCGTGCTGATTCCATCCAGTAGAAGGCAATACATATATACAGCCAGTTCATGGCACTGCAGCTAATGCCTAAAGAGACCAATCCAAAAGAGGGCTCAGATTTTTTATTAGCTTGCAGCACTCTTCTGTTTCCATCTTGTTTAATAATCCTTCAGAAAGAGTTTGAAATCCTTGACAAACCAATTCAAGCATGCAGAGCAAAACATATGATGACCAGATGGCCCACGATCTCATACTTCAGCATCCATATGTTTCAAATGTATTTGCAGATTGTTGTTAACAGACTTGTGGTTTAAACTCACATGGATCCTGCTTGGCAGGAAGAGGTCTTACAGATGTTCGCAATCTCCCTATTGCTGTAGAATGTATTGTAATGGAAATTATGTTGATTTGCTGCATAACACTGCAAAGTAGCAAAAGATTTCTGTTATCTCTGATGTACTGTTGAGAAAAAAACTGTTTTTCTTTAAAGAAATGAGACAGCCTTGGAACACTATAATTTAATCTCAACTCTAATGTAATGAGTGCTTTCAGACTCAAATTATTATGATTAAATCTGATTCTTTTGGCTGAAAACACTGGATACTTTGAGGAATTAATTATTCTGAAAAATAACAATAAACCCAATGTCTGCCAGCATTGATGATCCCTTTGTAGCTTGGAGAAAAGATGCCACCTATGTTGTGGCAAAAATGACTACCATCCCTGATCACAGTGCAAAGTCATGTTAGAAATCTGAGCCATTTAGATTTCTGTGTGGATGACAGAGGAGTTAAGGATAAAACCCAGGTAAGAGCCCAAGTTAACTTTGCAGTTACAAACCCTTCCAGTATCCGGGCCTATGAAACACACAGAGGTGCAAATTCTGATTCCATTCAGTAGGAGGCAGTACACGAAGACAGCCAGTTCATTGCATCATTACGTTACTTTCTGTGAAGGACTGAACATTATACAGGCTGTCAAAGCATCATGATTTGAAGGAGGGTGATTTTAAATGTTGTTAAATCACAATGGAAAAATCTTTCTTAAAACGGAATACTTGAAAAGCTGCCTAAAACTTAATTAGAATAAAGGAGCATATCTGGATACAAATTAGAGGACAAGATTTGTTTGGATTATATAGCCCTTATGTTTGATAGTTTGATTAATTTCTTCCTTTTTATTTTTCATACAGTCAATTACATTTTGATCATAATTACACTAAATTTAATTTACATTGGTCTGAGATCAGAATGTGACTGATTGTCTCTGTAGCCTGTAGTATCACAACAATGATGGAATAGCCAATGGGGCTATCCAGAAGTAAATAATGTCAGTTAAACAACATCTTAGCCTCAGGGTTAATCAGAAAAGAAGATGGAAATAACAGGGAAATGTGTTAAGAACAAAGCTGATATGTCTGCCATAGCAGGCGTGCCATTGGGCAGCTTGAGGAACACACAAAAGGGTATGACCGAAAGAATCCCTCTGATGAGAGGCACCTAGAGGGGGAAACATATGGGACTTAAACAGGACCTGCAAAGAGCAGCCCACCATAGACTGGAATGACAAGCCTTGTTTGTGTTCTAAGCAATGTCTGACAGTATAGGAAAGATTCAGATTCAGGCTGTTGTGCATCTTCCGGGGGCAGGATATTCTTGGTCATTGGATCTCAACTCTGGAACACTCTTCTCTCTCATCATATGGTCCACCAATTCCTGGATTTGGTGACCTTCAAGTCAGGTTACAAAAGTCATTTTTTCCCATGTTAATTTTGGGCAGGCTGGGTGTATTGACTAGGGTTTGGGAAGCAGTTGGTTTCAGTGGATGTCGCGGTCCCTTTCACATAATATTTGATAATGATTGTAGAGTATACAGAGCACTGGATGGTAATTTTCATACATCAAAAATCATTTTCATGACATTTACATGAATAAAGTTGTTGATACAAATTAATAAAAAGACATGGCTTAAACTCAGGAGCCTTTTCTATCACATTGTTAATTTTTACTGGAGTTATTAAATTAATTGTAAATTCCCATTCACGGTACTGAAATATTCTGTTGCAGAAAGCTGCTTTAAGAATTTTTTAGTAATGCTAACAAATATTTGGCCAACCAAAGTAACTCAGGCCTAAATTCAAATATGGCCTATGTTTCCTACACTATAAAGGCCACACAATTACAAATATTAATCAACCATTCTCTGAGATTTAAGGCACATGATCAAATCTAATCCCTAGTCATTTCTCTTTGGTTGACAAACAGTCTGCAAGCAATAATTAGAAAGTTGGTACTATAACATTCTTGTACTTCCATTGCAGTACTTTTATTTCGTATACACTGAACCATTCTGTTCTCAATATTCATTTCTGTACCATACTAATACCTGACAGAGTGCTTTCCTACACAGGAATTTGGCATGTAATCAGCTACTGCCCTTCTACTATGTCACACATTTCAGTTCTCCTCATTGCACATCAAACAAATCCAGAAAGCAAGGATGTTAGTATTTTAGTTCTGACCTGATTTTTTCCACTTTACTTAAAACCACATCCTATTATTTGAAGTGCGTCAATATCTTGCCTGTCTTCTTAGTGGGATTTGTGCTTTGGAAGTTTGGACTTGTATTAAAGCTGGTCAGACATTTTCCATCAAAATTGTTTTCTGACAAAAAATGTAAAACAAATAATTTTTTCTCTACAAGTGTCTGCTTTCTGTAGGCTGATTTTTCATAAAAAAGAGACTTACCCCCAAAATTGAAATATGATTCTGAAGTACTGTCATGGTGCCTTGTGGGGGTTGTAATTCAGTCACCTCACCCCCATTCTCTTCAATAGACTGGGCTCCCCAGACAGACTACATCTCCCATGATGCAACTGCTTCTCTTTACTATTGAGAGAGACCATGGCACGTAATGAGAAATGTCGTATGACCAGGGAATCTGGCCTACAAGGAATGGGAGAATAAGGCAGCTGAGCTACAATCAGTATTGCCAAAACAAAATTTTTCAGTTTTCAGCCAAAATACATTTGGTTTACATTTTTCACTGGAACGTATAAACTGTATGTACAGATTACAGTACATTCCTTTGTGTGTGTGTGTGTGTGCGCGCATGCAATTTTCTTAATACAGTTCTATTATGTATTAAACTATCCAAGGACTTTGCAAAACAAGAGTTTGCATTTACTAAATGGCATCTGTCTGGAAATTTTATCTCCTGGTAGAACACTGCAATATTGAGAAAATTAACCAAGTGAACCCTCGCCTTGTTTATGTTTAATCTAATTAGGTTTATAATTATAACAATGACATGCTGTCACAATTAGGCTCGCTTCTGGCTTTACCCTTGCTCTATCCAGAATGGCTTTCTGGTCACTATTTTGAACATGGTAGTAGACAATATATACACCTATAAATAAAAATTGTCCAGTTATGGGAGTTACTTTACTATTGGCTGATGTAGCTGTCCCAGTAGAGTAGCTAGAGGGTTGTAGAACTAATTTCTTTATTCTGTAGAGTAGAAGTATATGGAAGATATAGCAGGCCAAATCCTAGCAAGATCATGCAACTGTAAGGAAATCTCTCAGGGGCTATTCTCCTTATGCATGGAGGTTGAAGAAGAGTGTGCAATCTATCCCTTCTATGAGGTTGGAGCAGTTGCTCCTTGTCAGTATGCTGGCCTCACTCCAACAGCTGGTATGGGGGTCAATGGAAACAATGACCTTGTTCCAACTGCTGCCTCCTTCTCCAGATCCTGGATGGACTGCTGTTGTGTGCAACTTCTACCCAGCCATCTTGTGGAGGTTAGAGAGACTTCTTGATTACCCTAGAGCCACTGCGCCCATGCTGGTCCTGGTCACAATCTATCCCTTAGCATAGTGAATACCTGGATACCAGGTGATGCACTGTGGAAGTTCTCAGAGCCACAATCTGTCCCTCAATGTTTCAAACAGCCAAACCTTAGGGTTGGACTGGTTTTTTTTGGAAACAGAAATTATACACCACCACGCATAGTCTTCAAATATCTGTGGCAAGAACAACTTTGTTTCAATTAAAAACACCTCTAAGCAATCACTTCTTGATAAATGTCATCCTTGTTATGGAATTAGTGCAATATTTATCAAGATGAGTCTTATTTCCATATATGTCCTCCTTAATTACATTTGCATATGCATCACTCTAATTAGCCCACTTGCTTAAATATTGAATTATATAACTGATATGTGCACACCTTTTAAAAAAGTTACATGGCTGGTACAATTTGTAATTAACTCTCCTTTCATGTGGGCTGGCAGGTCTATATTTTCATTTCACTGACATGGGAAATAAGGTGGACTAACTGTGAGGATCAGGAATAGGACAAGCACCCAAAGAACCCAAAACTGGGACATGGCAGCCAGAATGCCTCCCCAGGCATACACTACGCCCTTTGGAAAGGCATCTCCCTAAGCCTAGTGCTGACTTTGGCTTTCTAAAAAGAATCTTTTAGGAGATGTTTTACCTAAATGCAGCTAATCCTCCATCCTATGTTGAGAGGATAAAAAGCAGACTCTTTTCCCCTCTCTCTTATCTTTCTTTTTCTTCTCTCTTTCCTCTTGTTACCCTCTTCCCCCTAACCCCAAATCACCTCCACCATATGTTTGGCCAGGGTTGAAACATGGTCCCCGCCTCCCCAATATCAGACCATAGGACTTGGGTTTCTTTCGGTTCAAAATCTTGAGCCCTTTTGCTGGATTGTACAAAATACTGGGGAGAGCCAATAAGTAAACCTTACTGGCCAAATGGGTGTAAGTTACTCAGAAGAAATTTGCCAGCTCGAGAGCTGGCTGAATATTTTGTCAATAGATGTTATAATTTATTCAATCAGCATCATAATTCTTTGAATAAAGCGTTGGACAAACGTTATTCAATCAGCCATAGTGTCCTTGGTCCATGGATCTGTAAACCTACCTTTTACAAAGTAGGAGGCAAATGGCAGATGAAAAGTTAACATTTCAGGGCCTGATGAGGGAGCATATGATTTTCCACAATCCAGATGGAGTGGTTCGTGTTGGTCTGGCTTAAGAAGGAGCATGTGCCATCCCTTCATATCCCTTGATTGGTATCATGTACTTCTGTACCAGTCACAGACTGGCTACAGAGCTTATAATACACACCAGATGTGTTCATCATAAGTTCTTTTAATACTCTGCCAGGTATGGCTGAGGTGAGCTTAAATAAGGTATTTTACAGACAGTGCCTTCAAGTGGTGGAAGAGTATAATATTTACAGTTCCATTTCATTTCCCCCTTTAAGTTCTATATTCCTACCACTTACAATATTTAAACTAGCAAATGATCTTTGAAGTTCAGTACATATCAGTCTGTTAACTGTATCTGAATCATACTGGTTTTCTAATTACACACCCTGAACACCCATTTTTTTCATGTTCTGTGTGTGTGTGTGTGTGTATATATATATATATATATATATATATATATATAATCTTCCTACTGTATTTTCCACTGCATGCATCCGATGAAGTGGGTTTTAGCCCACGAAAGCTTAAATAAATTTGTTAGTCTCTAAGGTGCCACAAGTACTCCTCATTCATTTTGCATAATAACTTGGTTATCTGTCTGTCCATTAGTTTTGTAAAAGTATTTGTAAGCTCTTTTAGTCTTTTTATCCGATTTGGCT
The DNA here is from genome assembly GCF_028017835.1 of Emys orbicularis. Classification (NCBI taxonomy): domain Eukaryota; kingdom Metazoa; phylum Chordata; order Testudines; family Emydidae; genus Emys; species Emys orbicularis. The sequence goes on along the minus strand of NC_088691.1, from coordinate 75,992,725 downwards.
ACTCTCTTCATGTCTTGCAACTTTGGAGACAGAACTATTGTTCCCACTTAATAAAAGAATCTGAGGTGTGTTCCCATTAGAAGTTGTGCTGTACTAGCAGTAGCTTTTATTGGTGTTTATCTGTAACTCAGAAGTGCAGGGAATGGATCTCCCTGCTGTAGGATTTTCTTGGCTGTCTGTACAGGTCTCTCAGTCTCTCCATTTGCTTGTAGATAATGCGAACTGCTAGTAAATTTTGTTTGGAATGACTTAAATTCTGCTGCAGTAAATTGTGGCCTGTTGCCTGTCATTAGCTGTTCTGGAATTCCAAAATTAGCAAAATTGCACATCAGTTTCTCAATAACACTGCAACATGTTATGTCTTTCAAGTACCTTATTTCTATATACCTGGTAAATAGTCCACTGTTACCAAGCAATGTCATCCTCTGAATTTGCATAAGTCTGCAGCTAGTTTCTTCCCAGGTCTGTCAGCTAGAGATGTTTGCACACTGCATGATTCAGCATTGTCTCTAGTTGATTTGTAATGGATCTCCTTTTGAAAGTCCAATATTATCAAATCCTCCATGGAGTTCCTCCACCTTTCTCACTAGGCCCACCATGGCTGCCATACTGCGGCCGAGAACACAGTTGGTCTTGGATCACATGCTCTCTGAATACATAGCTTTTGTCTTTGTAAGTGGTTTCTGTGGTGAACTGGCCAGTGCAGTTCAGAATACCTCCAGGGCTAGTCAGAGCTGTGTCAGGTGATTTCAACTCTGGGAGGGGTTCAAGGTGATTTTAAGTCCCTTCTGAGATGACTATGAATCAGCTCCTGAGTGAAGTTTAAAGTCAAAAATCTTACCACGACTATTCAGTTTCACTCTCCAGGCAGGTTCTGTGTAATCACAAGGATAGATGCCAGAACAATGGCTCTTGATTGTATGTAATATGAGTCAACTCCCCGACTGCTTTGGTGAGGCAAGCAGCTGCAAAATGTCCATATTTCATGCATGTATTACACACTGTGCCTCTGGCTGGACAAGCAGCATCTCTTGGGATATGACTTTTTCCACACATTGTGCATGTAGGCTGGAATCTGTCCCTTTTAGCCTTGGGGTTCTCACTCCTTGCCTCAGGAGTTTTCTGATAATGACTTTTAACATTCAAGCGTCTGTTTACAGTTTGTAGGCTAGTTTCAGTTTTTTCAAGTTTGTCAAGTTGCTCTAGGTCTTGCTGTTTCACCAGTTCAGACTGTTTTGCTATTTGAATAGATGTGTGTAGGGTTAGGTCTCTCTCTAATTGGAGCAGCTACGCTATTAACCCAATAACCAACCTGATATTTTCATGTTTTGCATTCCCAAAAACCAGAGTTTTCAGTTAACGTATGGAGAGCTCTTATAAAACGTTCAAAATTTTCTGCTGGTCCTTGAATTTTCTGGTGAAAACATGCTCTTTCATAAACCACATTTCTATGAGGTATAAAGTATGCATCCAACATAACTAGAACCCTTTCATAGTAATCTTTGTGACTGTCTTCAGTAAAGCCAACGGATTTAAAGATATGCTATGCTTGCTTCCCCATAACATAGCAGTTCTCAAACTGTGAGTCAGGACCCCAAAGTTTGTCGTGACCCCATATTAATGGGGTTGCCAGGCCTGGCTTAGACTTGTCGGGGCCCAGGGCTAAAGCTGAAGCCCGAGCACCACCGCCTGGGACCGAAGCCTAATGGCTTTAGCCCTGGGCGTCGGGACTCAGGTTACAGGCCCCTGCCTGAGACTGAAGTCCTTGGGCTTTGGCTTTGCTCTTTCCCCTCCCCCCCCCCCCCCCCCGCCCCGCACACACACACCTGAGTCTTGGGCTGGCTCAGGCTTCGGTCCCCCCTCCTGGGGTCATGTAGTCATTTTTATTGTCGAAAGGAGGTCACGATGCAATGAAGTTTGAGAACCCCTACCAGAACATATATTAAAGACACATGTATATCTCCAGTTCCTTTGTGGAGTTTGGTATCAATGGGAAATCTTACAAGATATTGTTTCCAGTCCGTTCATTCTGAAGATTTGTCAAAGCTGAAGTTCTCTGGGGCATTGAAGAGTGGCATGTTGATAAGAGCCTGAAACCTTTGTTGTTTTGTTCCTTCTGTTCCTACATAAGAATGGCCATACTGGGTCAGACCAAAGGTCCATCCAGCCCAGTATCCTGTCTACGGACAGTGGCCAATGCCAGGTGCTCCAGAGGGAGTGAACCTAACAGGTAATGATCAAGTGATCTCTCTCCTGCCATCCATCTCCACCCTCTGACAAACAGAGGGTAGGGATACCATTCCTTACCCATCCTGGCTAATAGCCATTAATGGACTTAACCTCCATGAATTTATCTAGTTCTCTTTTAAACCCTGTTATAGTCCTATAGTTCACAACCTCCTCAGGCAAGGAGTTCCACAGGTTGACTGTGAAGAAGAACTTCCTTTTATTTGTTTTAAACCTGCTGCCCATTAATTTCATTTGGTGGCCCCTAGTTCTTATATTATGGGAACAAGTAAATAAGTTTTCCTTATTCACTTTCTCCACACCACTCATATCTCTATCATATCCCCCCTTAGTCTCCTCTTTTCCAAGCTGAAAAGTCCTAGCCTCTTTAATCTCTCCTCATATGGGACCCGTTCCAAACCTCTAATCATTTTAGTTGCCCTTCTCTGAACCTTTTCTAATGCCAGTATATCTTTTTTGAGATGAGGAGACCACATCTGTATGCAGTATTCAAGATGTGGGCGTACCATGGATTTATATAAGGGCAATAAGATACTCTCCGTCGTATTCTTTATCCCTTTTTTAATGATTCCTAACATCCTGTTTGCTTTTTTGACTGCCGCTGCACACTGCGTGGATGTCTTCAGAGAACTATCCACGATGACTCCAAGATCCCTTTCCTGATTAGTTGTAGCTAAATTAGCCCCCATCATATTGTATGTATAGTAGGGGTTATTTTTTCCAATCTGCATTACTTTACATTTATCCACATTAAATTTCATTTGCCATTTTGTTGCCCAATCACTTAGTTTTGTGAGTTCTTTTTGAAGTTCTTCACAGTCTGCTTTGGTCTTAACTATCTTGAGCAGTTTAGTATCATCTGCAAACTTTGCCACCTCACTGTGATAATTTCTCCAGATCACTGCTCCAGATCATTTATGAATAAGTTGAATAGGATTGGTCCTAGGACTGACCCTTGGGGAACATCACTAGTTACCCCTCTCCATTCTGAAAATTTACCATTTATTCCTACCTGTTGTTTCCTGTCTTTTAATCAGTTCTCAATCCATGAAAGGATCTTCCCTCTTATCCCATGACAACTTAACTTATGTAAGAGCCTTTGGTGCGGGACCTCAAAGGCTTTCTGGAAATCTAAGTACACTATGTCCACTAGATCCCCCTTGTCCACATGTTTGTTGACCCCTTCAAAGAACTCTAATAGATTAGTAAGACATGATTTCCCTTTACAGAAACCATGTTGACTTGCCCTAGAATTTATGTTCTTCTATGTGTCTGACAATTTTATTCTTTACTATTGTTTCAACTAATTTGACCGGTACTGATGTTAGACTTACCGGTCTGTAATTGGCGGGATCACCTCTAGAGCCCTTTTTAAATGTTGGTGTTACATTAGCTATCTTCCAGTCATTGGGTACAGAAACTGATTTAAAGGACAGGTTACAAACCATAGTTAATAGTTCCTCAATTTCATATTTGAGTTCTTTCAGAACTCTTGGGTGAATGCCATCTGGTCCCGGTGACTTGTTACTGTTAAGTTTATCAATTAATTCCAAAATCTCCTCTAGTGACACTTCAATCTGTGACAATTCCTCAGATTTGTCACCTACAAAGGACGGCTCAGGTTTGGGAATCTCCTTAACATCCTCAGCCATGAAGACTGAAGCAAAGAATTCATTTAGTTTCTCCGCAATTACTTTATCATTTTTAAGTGCTCCTTTTGTATCTCGATCGTCCAGGGGCCCCACTGGTTGTTTAGCAGGCTTCCTGCTTCTGATGTACTTAAAAAAAACATTTTGTTATTACCTTTTGAGTTTTGGCTAGCTGTTCTTCAAACTCCTTTTTGGCTTTTCTTATTACATTTTTACACTTAATTTGGCAGTGTTTATGCTCCTTTCTATTTACCTCACTAGGATTTGACTTCCACTTTTTAAAAGATGCCTTTTTATCTCTCACTGCTTCTTTTACATGGTTGTTAAGCCACGTTGGCTCTTTTTTAGTTCTTTTACTGTTTTTTTTTTAATTTGGGGTATACATTTAAGTTGGGTCTCTATTATGGTGTCTTTGAAAAGTGTCCATGCAGCTTCTAGGGATTTTGCTCTAGTCACTATACCTTTTAATTTCTGTTTAAATAATCTCCTCATTTTTGCATAGTTCCCCTTTCTGAAATTAAATGCCATAGTGTTGGGCTGTTGAGGTGTTCTTCCCACCACAGGAATGTTAAATATTATTATATTATGGTCATTATTTCCAAGCGGTCCTGTTATAGTTACCTCTTGGACCAGATGCTGCGCTCCACTCAGGACTAAATTGAGAATTGCCTCTCCCCTTGTGGGTTCCTGTACCAACTGCTCCAAGAAACAGTCATTTAAAGTATCAAGAAATTTTGTCTCTGCATTTCGTCCTGAGGTGACGTACACAGTCAATATGGGGATAATTGAAATCCCCCACTATTACTGAGTTCTTCATTTTGATAGCCTCTCTAATCTCCCTTAGCATTTCATCGTCACTATCACAGTCCTGGTCAGGTGGTCGATAATAGATCCCTATGATTATATTCTTATATGGAGATAGAGATTCTATGGAACATGTGGATTCATTTAAGATTTGAATTTCATTTGATTCTACATTTTCTTTCACATATAGTGCCACTCCTCCCCCCGCACGACCTGTTCTGTCCTTCCAGTTTATTTTGTACCCCAGAATGATTGTGTCCCATTGATTGTCCTCACTCCACCAGGTTTCTGTGATGCCTATTATATCAATATCCTCCTTTAACACGAGGCACTCTAGTTCACCCATCTTATTATTTAGACTTCTAGCATTTGTGTACAAGCACTTTAAAAACTTGTCACTGTTTATTTGTCTGCCCTTTTCTGATGTGTCAGATTATTTTTTATGTGAATGTTTCTCATCTGATCTGGCCCCTACTTTATCCTCTTCCATCCTCTGCTCCTGACTAAAACCTAGAGAATCTCTATCAATCGACTCTCCTCTAAGAGAAGTCTCTGTCCGATCCACATGCTCCTCTGCAGCAGTCGGCTTTCCCCCATCTCCTAGTTTAAAAACTGCTCTGCAACCTTTTTAACGTTAAGTGCCAGCAGTCTGGTTCCACTTTGGTTTAGGTGGAGCCCATCCTTCCTGTATAGACTCCCCCTATCCCAAAAGTGTCCCTGTTCTTAGTTAACCTCTGACACCATGTCATGTTCTTCTGTACCAGATATGGACTGGTCACAGAACTTACTTATACACACCAGATGGGTTCATCATAACATCCTTTAATGCTCTGCCAAGTATGGCTGAGGTTAGTTTAAATAAGGTATTTTATACACAGTGCCATCTATTGGCTGGACAGTATAATATTTAGCATTGCACTAAAATTGGCACTTCCCAGCTCATTTCAAGTATTCTATTCAGGTTTTTACACGGCCATCATCTTCATCACAACTGAGCACCTTCCAGAAGTACATTAAGCAATTTGTCAAACGTCTCTCTTCGTCTGCTTGGGGAGAGAACTGTGTGTGGATTTTTTAAATTTTAATTTAATAGTATATATGTTTGCTCCCCTGTACACAACAGAATGCAGGAGATAGGGTTGACAACTTTCTACTCACACAAAAGTGAATACCCTTGCCACACCCCTCCTCTGAGGCCCCGCCCCTGCTTCCTCCTTCCCTCCCTCCCTCTGTCGCTCACTCTGCCCACCCTCACTGACCCGCTCATTTTCACTGGGCTGTGGCAGGTGATTGGAGTGCGGGGGGGGGGGCTCCAGCTGGGGGTGCGGGCTCTGGGGTGGGGCCAGAAATGAGGTGTTCAGGGTATGGGAGGGGGCTATGGGCTGAGGCAGTGGGTTGGGACACGGGGGGGTGATGACTCTGGCTGAGGGTGTGCACTTCAGGGTGAGCCCAGGGATGAGGGGTTTGGAGTACAGGAGGGGGCTCCGGGATGGAGGGTATAGACAAGGGGTTTGGAGTGTGGGAGGGGGATCCAGGATGAGGCAGGGGGTTGGGGTGTGGCCGGGTGGACGGGATCTAGGCTGGGGGTGCAGGTTCTGGGGTGGGGCCAGAAATGAGGCGTTCAGGGTGCGGGAGGGGGCTCCCGGTTGGGGCAGGGGTGAGGTCTCTGGCCAGTGGCCAGAGATGAGAGATTTGGGGTGCAGGAGGCTGCTCCAGGGTGTGACTGAGGGGTTCAGAGGGTGGGAGGGGGGATCAGGGCTGGGGCAGGGGGTTGGGACATGGGGGGGTAAGGACTCCAGCTGAGGGTGCAGACTCTGGGGTGGGGTTGGGGATGAGGGGTTTGGGGTGCAGAGGGTGTTCCGGGCAGGGATCAAGGGGTTCAGAGGGCAGGAGGGGGATTAGGGCTGGGGCAGGGGGTTGGGGTGCGAGAGGGGATCAGGGGGCAGGCTCTGGGTGGCGCTTACATCAAGCAGCTCCTGGAAGCAGCGGCATGTCCCCCCTCTGGCTTCTATGGGGAGGCACGGCCAGGCAGCTCTGCGCGCTGCCCCGTCTGCAGGCCCCGCACCCTCAGCTCCCATTGGCCACAGTTCTTGGCCAATGGGAGCTGCAGAGCCAGCGCTTGGGGTGGGCGCAGCGTGGAGCCCCCTGGCTGCTCCTATGCATAGGAGCCCGCGGGGGGACATGCCGCTGCTTCCAGGAGCTGCGCAGGGCCGCAGCAGGCAGGGACTTTGCCTTAGCCCTGCTGTGCCGCTGATTGGACTTTTAACGGCCCAGTCAGCAGTGCTGCCAGAGCCAACGGTGCTGACTGGAGCCACCAGGGTCCTTTTTCGACTGGGCATTCCAGTTGAAAACCAGACACCTGGCAACCCTAGCAGGAGAGTATATGGCTCTGGCTACACATACTAGATATATAAATGAGGTGGAAGGATCAGTTGAATAGTCTTACAGTATCTATACAGTATCATGTGCTTTGTTCCCTTATTACATATTACTGCATTTTAGTTTACTTGATCAAACTGTTGATCAGCACAGCTTTTCTTCCCTATCCGTAAGCATACGGTTCTGGCGTTATGAAAAATCCACTCCTCCAAATAACATCCCTGGGATGTGACAGAGTTCCACTGACAAACTGTAATTGTTAGTTTTCAAAAACAAGAGGCAGCCACACACCTGTTAGCCCTCCACCAGACCCATCTGTCAGTCATGCTGTTACTGTAAATTAAAATCTTAGTCTCAGTCTCTTGCATCTAATCTGACCACAGGTGAAGCAGGCAAAGATCAGATGTCAGCTAGGAGGGAAAAGCAAAATGCCTAGCAAGAGAAATAGTGGTTTTACCATGTGACCTGGAATCGCTCCAGAAAATCATGTGCCACAAAGCAAATATAAAAAAAAAGTACTGAGGAGGTTATAAATTATAACAGATCAGGACTATTAACCAATATATGTGGGTGTGTGTAGCACACTTGAAATACATGATGGTGTGATATAAACATTTTTTTAGCATGGGTTTGGAATGGCAGCATTATTCACAAGGGTCAATATAGCACTACAGCATCATGAATTTTCTATATGCTACATATTTTATAGAAAAACTATTTCAGAAATCTCTTTCATACAGAGTTTTGAATTTTATTAGTTATGACTCAACCATAAGCTCTGGCCTTCCACATGTGCTGAGTTACTTCCTTAGAGAAACTGGTTATACTTCTTGGCCTGCCTCTCTCTTAGGCCTTTACTCCAGACTTTCCATAGACTTCAGCTTCTCTCTGGAGAATCCCACTGGCAAGCTGTTGCTACTGGAGCTAACATCAAAATACCTCCTTATTGCAGCCACCCTGACACAGATCCGGCCTCTTTCCTGTTAAGGAAAGAATAGTTTGCATTTATACCCTTTCGTCTCAGGCCTACAATCCCCTGACCTGGAGGGAAATTAGCCACAGATGGGACCTGGGGCATGAACCCCTCTTGAAGGCCAAGTTCACTGTTAAGATATAACTACATACTGGCAGCGACGTACAGGGTATAGTCCACACTGTGGTATGTAGCTACACACAACAGTGAAAGGCTCAGGCAGGGGGGAGGCAGTGGGACACTACACTGCGAAAAATAGTTGCATTGTCTTGGGAGGCACTGCTTGGGTGTGTAGAGAGCCATGTACTCTACATACCCTAAGGGTTCAGGTGTGTCTTTACTCTATTCACCCAAGCTGTGTTTCACCATCTACACATCAGTAGATCCAAAGCTCTTCACAATCTTTAATGCGTTTATCCTCATAACAACCCCATGAGGTAGGGAAGTTTCATTATTTTCCCATTTCATTATAATCCCATTTTTACAGATGGGAAATTGAGGCATAGAAAGACTAAGTGACTAGATCAAGGTCACACAGAAAATCTATGGTGGAGAAGGAAAGCAAACCCAGGTCTTCCAAGTCCTACACTAGTGCCCTAACTCCTGGACCATTCTTCATTGTCTATCTTGCAGCTCAGACCAGTGTAACATGTCCCAAACCAGGGACAAGGGGCAGGAGAGAGAAGAAACTATTTCCACAAGTTGTTAAACAACAAAAACAACCCACACCCCAAAATTAAACCTGTTTAGTGTTTGAAATCTGCTTAAACCCAGCAGAGATGGATTCGCCAGCTGAGTTGCATAACAACTAAAGTTTATCACACGATTCCACAGTGATGTCCCCCAGGTTGCATAGATACGCCCCGTCCCGGAGCAGCTGAGCAAAGCCACCTCTCTGCTTTTTCCCCAGACATGACCAATTCCAAACAGTTGGGCCACTGTGGAGCCTGGTTGTAGCTGATAAGAGGTTAATGCAGCCCTCCCTGATTTTATGGTATAGAGCAGTATTTAGCTCTTTAATACAAATAAATAAATAAATAGCTATATCACGTATCCCTTGGGGAAAAAATGAGACTGAACAACGTGATACCATTCTTTGTTTCACAAAATGCGGGGATTGAATGCATTTACTTACTGCTTAATCTTCCAGATGCTTTAGTGGGGAGTGGATAGGAATAAGACCTCAGTGGGGAATCCCAGATGCATCAGAATTCCACAGCATCTGGACCTGTGGAGTAAACAGATCAGATCACAATGTAATTTAATACTGAGGCTGTAGAGAGCCAAAATGGTTTAGATGAGAATGTAAATGCAGAATCACAAAATTGCTTATGATTCCAAATTGGAAATACAGCCAAACTGAAGAGTAACATAGCTAGGTTCACTGGGGTTTGGATTTGGAGATACTGGGCCAGCATATAGAAGAAATAAAGGACAACAGAAAAGTAGAGAATATCTTTCTAAAAATCCTTATATTTTAACCATGTTGAAAAGCTAAATTAATAATATGCTAATTTAAGTATGTTTACTTAAATTTGTGATTAGATCAGCTTGAATTAATTGAGGTACAATGTTAGAGCAAAAATCACCTGCATTATTTATTCTAAGGCATGTGATCCCTTAATACAAACTTAAAATAAACTCACATATAAAATAAACATTAAAATTAGATGTTATTGAATAATATTCATGAAGTTTGACTGTTCCTGTCAATTATTTGTGCATTTTTCCCAACCATTTGCCAGATATATAGATGGTGGAACAATATTCGTAAAATACATCATACAGTATATACATGTATATATGTGTTAATATTTTAGGATTTTTTCTGACTATTCAACCAACTCAAATTAAAACATTATCAAGATTGTGACTTATACTGACAAATACAAGAAAATGCAGGCCAAAGAAAGAAATTTACCACATCATCCAATATATAGGCCAAATGTGTTGAAATTTAAATAGTCAGCTCTCATTATGTGTTTCATGGTGATTAAGTTGATAAGGAATTGGTGGGACATCTGATACATTTCTACTGTATTTCCTTGCTTTTGTAGGTTCACATTCACGCTATTGTTACTTTAATGAAAGTTTTATGAGTCTAAAGCAAGTTTTTTTTTTTTAAAGAAACTTTAACTAGGATGACCAGACAGCAAGTGTGAAAAATCGGGACAGGAGGTGGTGGGGGGGGGGGGGTGGTAATAGGTGCCTATATAAGAAAAAAGCCCCAAAATCAGGACTGTCCCTATAAAATCGGGACATCTGGTCACCCTAACTTTAACAAATAACTATTACAGCATTTAATACATTCTTATTCGAAATCTCTTTAACCCCATGGCACTCTACATATGACCACTGAGCACTGTAAGTTCTATTGGTACAGGGTTCATTATAAATCTAATCGGTATCCTGGATGACGTAATAGATGTTAATGTTTGGAGGCTCATAAATTGCATAAGGGATTTATTGCACTGAGGAACTATAGAAAATAACCTCACTATTGACCACTTGTTTGCTTCTCTGAAAACCTACAAACAGTTTTATGCTTCAGCAGGATAGGTTGAAACAGATGCAATATAATAAAATAAAAGGTAAACAGATTAATTTTAATAACATACAATGCTGTATGTTATGGCTCATTAAACTATATTCATTACCAAGCTGGATCCATAGAAAGTTTCCTAGAGTTTTAACAATGTACCAGATGTCAGATGTTTTGCTCTGTCAGAAGCTGTTATCCTTTAGCCACTAGACATTTAGCATCAAACCTGGCTTAAAAAACAAATGAATCTGGTGCTACCAACCAATATTTCTAGTGAATGTTTGTCAGCATTAAATCATTAGAGAATAGGCTCTGTTTCATGTTGCAACAGCAGAGGTTTTGTAAGATAAAGGAGAGCACTGGCAGCATTGTTTGAAAGCATATATAATTTATCTTGCACCACGAACGTCTCTAACAAAGCCAAAGTTTAGCCTCATTTATACCAGTGCATCAATAGGGATGTATTAGTGTAACAGAACTGAATTTTGCTTTCCATCTTTTACATTCATAAACATTAAAATTCATGAAAACAGAAAATGGCAATAATGAACAACCCTCAAGGAAACATTTGTTAAACCTTTAGTGACACTTGGTGTGATGTAACTTGATTTTTTTTTTTTTGAAGACTTGACTACCCTCAGTATTCTTGAAATCAAATTCTGATACTAGAACTGTTATCCCAAGGATGGCTCTATCATCCTCAATATGACACTATACTTCCATTCCTGGTTTGGTTTCAACATAAAATAAAATTGTGCTGTAAGCAGCAATTTCTTTCTTATATCTTAAATTACTCTACTGCCTATTCAGACATTTTGTAGTAATGTGTTAAATCCAAGCCTTGGCTGTGTCAATGGTGCTAAACAAACAACAACAATTACAATGATAAACTCCTAATGACTAACTTTATTTTTAACAGCAGCTTGGGAAAAATGGGAAAGAATTGTTGACCTAAATCATTTAGGGTAGTATTTTCAAAAGAGTTTCTTATTGGCCTAACTCTGCTCCTCTGCCCCTATTAAAGTCAATGGGAACAGAGCTAAGGTAGCACACTTACCTTCTAAAATCCCACCCTTAAATATGAAATTAGATATGCGTGGAGGGAACTGTTACTTTATTAAACTATGAATACATCCATAAAAAACATATTAGATGGCTGAATTCTTAACTTGGGGTGTAGTCAATACATACAAACCACTCAAGCTCTACTTTCACAGAGCTGGACGTTGGGCTTAGTTTACATAGTATTACAGGCCATAGCAACCGCAGATAGTCACATATAGTCAAATTTTCTGCGCATCAGGGTTGGCTGATCCTAAGGATGGTCAATCCTAGTTTAGAAGGGTAGGAGGGTACTCAGACCAACTCCTTGGGCAACTGCTGTGAGTGCTGATGTGGGAGAAAAACAGGCATATGGCTACCCCACTTATGTAGAAGTTCTATGCAGATCCTCCTCACTTGCCTCTAACTAGGGGTCACAACAGTAACCCTTATATAGCTATTGCAAAGGGTAGAGACGAGAGACCAAGATCAGGGACTTCCTCATTCACCTCATAATTGCTGGTAGTGGGTATTTTCAGTCCAAAGGATCCTGGACACCTTCTGCTTCATTGCAGAGCTGTGGTATTTTTCAGGAACTCTTTCAGTGGGGTCAGGTATCCCCATTGAGTGTATCCCCAGAAAACAAACAGAGGGAACTTACTTGCTCCTTCCCCCATGTGGAACTGGCCCACCATCTCTGTGCTGAGAGGTCAAGCTGATGTCTCTCTACTTAGGAGCTGGTCGAGTAGTGTCATGGATTCCACTCCTTATGATAGAGCAGCCTCTTCTACCCCTCTGGATTTGTCTGCTAAGAGTGTGGGGCCTGGCAGATCACAGAATAAACAGCTTCCTAAGCATCTTTGGCTGGAGACTAAAAACGTGCTTGGTGTTTAATATGGTGTTCACATTCCTTCGTTAGTACTTTCCCAAGGAACTACCACACATTGTTAATGAATCCAATAGTCACTTCAATAGTCTCCACATTAACTTAAATAGCTCATTGAGTCTATCTAAACAAATAATTGATTAACTTGAGTCCTATTCCGTTATTTGTGGCAGCACTAATGATTTTAGACTTTCCCCAATTTTCATTGAAAAGATTTGTGATGTGCTCCTACATATCAATCTAATAAAAGCTCAAAAGCTGATAACCTAGAACCTAAGCTACCGTACTTACATTAGTTGCCAGAGCCAATGCCGGTCCCATTTCCTGATTATACAGCTTTTGTCTTGTGACTGGTGAACCACTTTCATTTTAGAAGTGATCCAAGATCACTCCATTATATCAATGTGGGATTAAATTCAACCAGAATCAATGTGACCCTGATTCAGTTCTGTTGGTGCCTCCTACAATCAATGGCAATGAGCGGTCATTATACTTTGTGTTGGTGTTAAAACATCCTATAAAGTTTTAGGACTCAACATTCTACTACTTTTGTCTTTTTTCATGTTTCCAAGAATAAATTTATGGCAATAAACTAGCATCAGTATACTGCAGGGTCTCAGGTAATTGATAGACTTCCTGAAATAATGCACTAAAATTCAGGATCAAATTTTGGCCTCAGTTGTACTTGGGTAAATCCAAAGAAGCCAATACACTTCCTCTGAATTTGCATGGATTTACTCTGGAATTATAGGGGCATACCATTGCTTGGATCGCTATTATGGGAAGTAAATCAGGTTTAATGCCTCCACACAAGGTAAACATCTGCATAGTGTTTAGCTAGCAGGGATCTTCCCTGATACCAGCCACGCGGTGCAGTGGGGGGAAAGGGTTAAAGTGGTCATCCCAGAGAAAAGGATGAGGGGGGGTTAGTTTGGTTTCTGCTGCTGCACGTTAACATGAAAACCGCAGCCCTAAATGGACAACTCAATGGGCTTTGCTTGGTATGGGAAAGGAGGGTGCTGCTGTTACGAAGGTTGCAGAAGCCGAAAGACTATGGCTTACCATGGCCGCCTGCAAGCCAAATTCTGTTGCCCAGCCTGTTTGATCTCTAACACCAAAGCCACAGGCACTCAATATAAAATCCAAAAAATGACCTTGTACCGAAATCGCATGTGCTATGTAATGTGAATAGTGTTGTTCACCATGAAAGAGTATACCCATTGTTCTGTAAAATGTATCTTTTAAAATACTTCTCTCCCTTTTTTTCTTTCCGCAGCTGCAAATGTTTCAAGCCTCCCTCCTCTGTCCCAAAGGCTATCTCAGATAAGGTGGCGAAAAAAAACGCACGCACAATGAAATGTTCTCTGAGCTCATGCAGGCATCCTGCACTGAAAGAGCTCAGCAGAAAGTGTGGAGGGACACAATAGCACAGGACAGGAAAGTGGCCAGTGAACGTGAGGAGAGGTGGCGGCAGGAAGATCAGAGGAGGCAGGATGCAACGCTGGGGCTACTGCGGGAACAAACAGACATGATATGGTGTCTGGTGGAGGTTCAGGAATGTCAGCTGGAGAGACTGCCACTGCAGCCCCTGTTTAATCAGCCTCCCTGCTCCCCAAGTTCCATAGCCACCTCCTCACCCAGACGCCCAAGAACGTGTGGGGGAGGCTCTGGGCACCCAACCACTCCACCCCAGTGTATAGAAGGCTGTCATTCAACAAGTATTGAAGTGACCTTTTCCTTCCCTCCTCCCACACCCCACCCGGGCTACCTTGTGAGTTATCTCCCTATTTTTATAATCAATTAATAAAGAATACATGGTTTTTAAACAATACTGACTTTATTTCCAAGCTGTGATCGAAGTGGGGAGGGCGGTTGGCTTACAGGGAATTAGAGTCAACTAAGTGGGCGGGTTTTCATCAAGGGGAAACAAATAGAACTGTCACACGGTACCCTGGTCAGTCATGAAACTGATTTTCAAAGCTTCTCTGATGCGCAGCGCTTCCTGATGTGCTCTTCTAATCGCCCTGGTGTCTGGCTGCGCATAATCAGCAGCCAGGCGATTTGCCTCAACCTCCCACCCCGCCATAAACGTCTCCCCCTTACTATCACAGAGATTGTGGAGCACACAGCAAGCAGCAATAACAATGGGGATATTGGTTTCACTGAGGTCTGAGCGAGTCAGTAAACTGCACCAGCGACCCTTCAAACGTCCACTCTACCACCATTCTGCACTTGCTCAGCCTATAGTTGAACAGCTCCTGACTACTGTCCAGGATGCCTCTGTACGGCTTCATGAGCCAGGGCATTAAGGGGTAGGCTGGGTCCCCAAAGATAACTATAGGCATTTCAACATCCCCAACAGTTATTTTCTGGTCTGGGAAGTAAATCCCTTCCTGCAGCCGTTTAAACAGACCAGAGTTCCTGAAGACACGAGTGTCATGAACCTTTCCCGGCCATCCCACGTTGATGTTGGTGAAACATCCCTTGTGATCCACCAGTGCTTGCAGCACCATTGAAAAGTACCCCTTGCAGTTTATGTACTGGCTGCCTTGGTGGTCCTGTCCCAAGATAGGGATATGAGTTCCTTCTATCACCCCACCGCAGTTAGGGAATCCCATTGCAGCAAAGCCATCTACTATGACCTGCACATTTCCCAGAGTCACTACCTTTGATAGCAGCAGCTCAGTGATTGTGTTGGCTACTAGCATGACAGCAACCCCCACAGTAGATTTGCCCTCTCCAAATTGATTCCCGACTGACCGGTAGCTGTCTGGCGTTGCAAGCTTCCAGAGGACTATCACCACTCGCTTGTGAACTGTGAGGGCTGCTCTCATCTTGGTATTCTTGCGGTTCAGGGCAGGGGAAAGCAAGTCACAAAGTTCCATGAAAGTGCCCTTACGCATGCGAAAGTTCCGGAGCCACTGGGAATCATCCCAGACCTGCAACACTATGTGATCCCACCAGTCTGTGCTTGTTTCCCGGGCCCAGAATTGGCGTTCCACGGCATGAACCTGCCCCATTAACACCATGATGTCCACATTGCCGGGGCCCGTGCTTTGAGAGAAGTCTGTGTCCATGTCCTCATCACTCTCGTCACCGTGCTGCCGTCACCTCCTCGCCTGGTTTTTCAGCTTCTGGTTCTGCATAAACTGCACGATAATGCGCGAGGAGGTGTTTACAATGCTCATAACTGCTGCGGTGAGCTGAACGGGCTCCATGCTTGCTGTGCTATGGTGGCTGCTCGGGCAATCCAGGGAAAAGGGCGCGAAATGATTGTCTGCCGTTGCTTTCACGGAAGGAGGGTTGACTGACGACATTTACCCATAACCACCCGCAAGAAATTTTTGGCCCCATCAGGCATTGGGAGCTCAACCCAGAATTCCAATGGGCAGTGGGGACTGCAGGAACTGTGGGATAGCTACCACAGTGCACTGCTCAGAATGTCGACGCTTGCCACAGTACTATGGATGCACACCGCCGAATTAACGTGCTTAGTGTGGACGCATGCACTTGACTTTATACAATCTGTTCCCAAAAATCGACTTCTGTAAAATCGGAGTAATTTCGTAGTGTAGACATACCCTAAGAGGCTAATTAATTAAGATGAGCAATTATCAGCAGGAGAAAAAAAACTTTTGTAGTGATAATCAAGATGGCCCATTTCAGACAGTTGACAAGAGGTGTGAGGATACTTAACATGACTGAGTCATTACACAGATTGAATCTATTTCCCCATGTTAAGTATCCTCACACCTCTTATCAAGGTGAAAGGATACATAAATAAATAGCAATACCACCAGCACCTATCTCTTATATAGCACTTTTTTCATCAGCAGCGCTCAGAGGTCAGTGTCGTTATCCCCAGTTTACAGATGGGGAAACGGGCACAGGGATGTGAAGTGACTTGTCCATGGTCACCCAGTAGGCCAGTGGAAGAGCCGGGAACTCAGTCCCAGGCCAGTACTCTATTCTCTAAGCCACACGTTGTCCCCAAACGTGTCTGGTGAAGTTCCTCTCTGGCTGTATTAATTTTGAGTCCCCTGCAATCCACAGATTGAGGACTGCCCTTTAAGGGGATTATGGGGATAGCTGAAGCATAGGGGGTGTGCTTGTTAGTAGGGCTGTATTGAAGCCACACTGCCAGGGAGCTGTTGTGAGAGGGTGCTGTTGGAATAGAGTTGGTGCAGAATCATAGGGCCGCCATACACCTGGCTCTGTCTTTCCAGTGGCCTCCCAGGTTCCACAACTATCTGGGGGGGGGTGGGTCAGCCACAGAGTGGAGGATGAAGGAGAAACGCACAAGTCCACCACCTGAATGAACCTGTGGGGCACATTTCCATGTGGAAAACCTCTCAGATGTCTTCTCCCTTCACCCCATCCTGGGTGTGAGGGTAGGGGAGTCCTCTCTATTTTGCCTTTTTACACTTTCTTTAATCTACTGTAGCAGATTCTTTATTGTCATGGAAACAAAACCATTGTAATAATCTTACATCATTTTAGCCCTCAATTGAGAAACAGTTCTAAAGATCCTATTGTGCCACAATTTGTTAAACAGTCCTGACTTATGCAAATTGATTTATTTTATTGCTCAGTACATGTGCTGTTTAAAATTAATTGTCATTCATGACAAACAGTAACTCTTTCAGTGCCACATGACTCCAGTGACATTGTCTCTGTACTTACACATGGGGCAAATGCTCTAACTTAAAGCAAAGCTGCAGAGTGATGTGACCCAGCATTTTATCTGGCAGTGAAGACAATCATGTCAAAGAAAAAGTTAATGGAATTTTTGGACTTAGAAACAATTATCCAATCTGAACACACAGACAATATATTGGAAACACATCATATGGTATTTTCAGTGCAAATACAGTTACCTAATGTATAATATTCTAAATAGTTTTTGTATAGTTGGATGCTGTGAAGTCTTCACAGATATGCCTGATTACACCCAGGGAACAAGCAGGTTCCTCAAGCAACAGCATTCCTTTCTGCGCAAGATTATTCCTCTTGTTCAGGGCCTTGCTATTGGGACATAGGAACTGCCATAGATTCATATATTCTAGGACTGGAAGGGACCTCCAGAGGTCATCGAGTCCAGTCCCCTGCCCGCATGGCAGGAACAAATACTGTCTAGACCATCCCTGATCCCATAGTGGATCAGATCCAACGTCCATCTAGTCCAGTATCCTGTCTGACACTGGCCAACAACAGATGCTTCAGAAGGAGGAGTGGGAATCTTGCAGTGGGCAGATGCAAAAACGTTCACACAGAACAACATCAATTGATCATTTATGATTGAATTTTTTTTTCTGCTCAGTTGTCATAATGTTAAAATAAATCATTATGGGTGAAATCCTGGTTCACTGAAGTCAATGGCAAAACTCCCATGGACTTCAACGGGGCCTGGATTTTACCCTATAAATCTCAGCTATAACATAATTACCAAGTTCAGGGGATCAAACAGCCTCCTCCCACATGGAAAGCTGTGAGAGGGGACATTTTACAAGCAAGTCTCTGGAAATAATCATGGAGTTTCCCTCATGGAAATTCCCTCGTCCCATTAGGAGAGTGTGATTTACTCACCTACAAAAAATCAGCCTCCCTGCCATGATCCATGGGAAGCCAAGGCCATCTGTGTGGAGCCCTCGTAGCTGTTCTGCGGTCCAGAGGCTTCCTCCAAAGCTCCCACAATGTACTTCCAATTGTACCCTGGAGTCAGCCTATCTGGCCATGGCTTCCCCTGCATCCACACAAGTGCTTCCAATCTCAGACTGCAGTAACTTTTCCATGTGAGCTCCATGAGTTTAGAAGAGGGACAGTGTGCATCCCCCATACCTGGCTCTGCCAGCAAACTACCCCCTCTAATGCCCTGGCCCATCCTGACTCCAGACTCTTTGCAGAACTTGGACCACATGTGGAGGGCTCCATCAGGTCTGGGGATGGGAAATGGTGCCACAGAGGCACACAGTGCCACTGTTCAGTGTGCAGAAGGGGATATCATGGCATGGAGGGGCCCTCCATGTGGAGGCCTGGAGGGAAATGTTCAGGGCTGGGCCAGTATAGTTTATGAGTTACTAAGTATACTATTTTTAATCCGAGTGACCTGATTTGCTTCTGTATAGTCAGCAGAAGTGCATTAGCTTAATTAATCTGCTCTACTTAAACAGAGTTAATTATGAGAAACACGCGCTAAAACCAGTGTCACAAACAAGAACTGTTTACACAATAAGCTACAGCGTGTACTTTCAATGTGCCACAATTATTTTCAATGGCTTTGTATTCCAGGCACCAGAGTCTGCAAGTCTGATATTGATCCAATTACTATAGCAAGGTAGTAACAACTCACAAAACCGATTCAACCTAACCTAGGGATCTCCCTCTCAATAATATCAATGAATTATATTGACATATCAACTAGAGGAAAAGACTCCTGTGGCAAAGTTGCCACCCCAACACACCCTCCTAGCTGGATCTGCCATTGTGTAGACCTGACTTCACATAAGTAACTTGCCTCATTTCTTAATGGCCCTGACTGGAAAGGTGAATGGAAGCTCAAGTTGCAAACGGGCTGAATGAGCAGTACACCGGAGTCAGGATGTCTGTGCTAGCTAAGATAAGCAGGAACACCCTCATTCAAGGGACAACGGACAAGAAAAATGTGCAATGTAAAGATCAGATTCTATATGAACAGCACATGGATGGAGCATGCTGTACAGAGACTGGTTCCTGAAAAGTAACCACACCAATTATGAAGCATCTGATGCAAAGTATAGTTAACAACGTAATGTGTAAATGTATATAAAGGAAGAGTTTTTCAGTGTAACTTTGGACGCATGGTACACCTTATACTGACCCTGTATGCTAGTCTGATCAACTCAGCATAGCTTTGCTCTGTGCCAAATAAAGGAACCTGAGTGATGAAATCTGGAGTCGACCTGAGTTTTTTGGATCCCAGAGAACTGGATGAAGAGTTCTCCCAGAACTGGACAAGGTGTTCTGTATAAGCCAAGTGGAAAAGGTCTTGGAGGGAACCCCAACACATTGCACCACCCTTCCCTCAGTTTTCCCCACTGTGTGTTGGCCAACTCCAGCTATAAGAGAATCCTGGCCCTCTGGCTAGACCACTTTTCAGAGTCCTATTCCTTCTTGGGCCACAGAGTCCTTTACAAAAGTCCAACAGAAATGGAAACAAAAACTAAGCCTTCAGCCCAGGTAGACTCATATGGCAGCCACCTTGTCACAGGTGTGCCTCTACTGCTTTAGACTGTCCTGCCTACCCACAGGCTTCTGTGCCTTGATTAACCCCACAGTCCAGGGGCTGGCATATTTCTCTCCTCATTTGGTGTTAGGCTGCTTGTCAGGGCCCGTCTCCAGTCCAGCTTCCACCTCACCCCAGAGAATCTTGCCTGCTCTGTTTCTCAGGCTGCTTCCCAGACAGCAGGAACACTCCACCTCCTCTCCTCTCCATCCCCTTGCCATCTGGGTTCACCAAGCTCTTTGGGGAGGGGGAAGCCCCTAGCTGGGTGTTCTAATTAGGCCTAGCAAACCCGCCAGGTGCACCCAGGCTGGTTAATTAGCCCACACTAACCCTTTCAGGATGTGTGTGTGGGGGGGGAGGGGGGATAAACACCCCATCACAACTCCAACAGAAATAATGTAAGTAGGTGAAGCAGAAATAACCTGTATTTCCCTTATTACATTTTCAGTTTTCCTGAGAGCTTCCTGCCAGATCCTGAGTGCCATCTCATTTCACTGAAAACACTAAGCACTGTTCAGGCTTAGTACTCTGAGAGTCTCCTGTCCTAGCAGTGAACTATGGCATCCCACTAGTATTTAGTGCACCCACAGGTTAGAATAATCTATTGAGATTACTATACAGCTGCTGGCAGACTTGTAGGTTAAGTATTTGCATTGAAGCCCATTTCTATATTCTAGGTGAACTAACACAAAAAGAAACAAATTTTAAGAGCAACATAAACTGACCCCCAGCAAGGCAGGGATAAGGAGCTAATGTTCAAAGCTACTTGTCCATTAGAAATAAGAGAGAATTCACAATCACAACACTATCTAAAAAAGTAATTCCAAACACATGTTGACCTTGAAAACTCTTCTTGCTGTTAATGGATTAACATGTAGTTTCCCCAACCTCAAATGAAGCTTAATTTTCATAAGTCACACATAATGAAAGCCTTGTAAACTCACTAGAGAGGAAAAAAACTAATTTGCATCTTATTGCAACTTAATGTCATTTAATATCCAATACCTTTCTGGCCAAGATGTACTGAACAGTTTGTAAATAATTGTATGCTGGCAGCACACTGTGCTCAAGAGGGTATGAATGGAAATTGTATAACCTCCTTGCTGATCAGTGAACAATAATTTTAAGCATGCCAAGAAGATTATGAAAATCAAACCAGACACTAATATCACTAATCAGAAATTTGGGCCCAATTCCGATCTCAGTTACACCAGTGTAGATCAGCAGTAACTTTAGTCAGAATCGATCATTTGGTTTCATCAACATTCCATATATCCCCCTTCGCCAGCACCCCAGTGTACTTTCAGTTAGGTACTTGCTTTGCATACTGAACCCTTGACCTGAATTTACTTAACTAATTAGCACATTGGGTGCCATGCCAGAAGCAGGTATCACACAGAGTTCAGTACTTGTGCAGCTCTGATTATCCTTTCTTATTATAAACCACACTATCCTTTGTTATGTTCATCCACTGAAAAGTGACAGAGCCTGACTTCAGATTTTGAATTTGATATGATGAGGACAGCATAACATGGAAAAGTGTTCTGGGAACATGCACTCTCTTCATTTCAAAGGATGGAGGCCTACCTGAATTTAATTAAGGTATAGCCGGCCTACATTGATTCAAGGAGTACTGATGGCATGCGATGGTTTAAATTGGATCTAGGTAGAAACAAAAATGGTGCTCAAATATTTTTGAAAATAAAAGCATTGCATTTGATTTGTTACAATTCATGGTGTGAAAGTATTTTTTTATTTGAGAGTATTTATTTGTGAGGATCACTGACTATTCATTTAATTTATCATGCTGATTAACTGTCCAAAATAGCATTGCAGAAGTTCATTGTTTATTATTTCTCAGTCTGCTTTAAAACTTTCTGTCATCCAATCAGGGAGCAGATGTAACATCATCCTGTGACTTGGTCCTGAAAACACAACAAATGACAAATGGACAAAGTGAACATTTTGTGAACAATTTTGACTTTGTCAATTTAGATATTGTTGGAAAATACTTATGAACAACAAATACACTGGCAAAAATAATAGGGAATGGAATTTAATGCACAGGACAAGGCATTACTTCTTCCCCAGTCTGTGTGTGTGGATGAGAGACTCAGTTGTCACCCATCAATAATTCTAATTCCACAAATTGAAATCTTACTCCTTCTCCAGGACAAACCATTCACTTTCTTTCACAGTGAGAGTGAAACAGCCATATTTAGTTCAACTGGATCAGTTAGCTTGTGCCCCTGCAACAAGACCTACATAGTTATTTCAAAGTCCAAAAAGCATCCAGTCAACTCAATGAATCACAAAATTCCATGGTTCCCTGACATGCAGTGCCATACCACACCCACACACTACCCAGATAATAATTTGCCTATATGGAACTGAGGGTGAGATAATTATGGCAGTGAGAGCAGAGCAGGAAGAAACTCCACTTTTAGACAGTACTAGCTACACTCTGTCACTCACAGGCCAATTCCAGCTCCTTTTACAAGGCCCTGGGATGTAAAGGGATGTCACTGGCCAGTGGGTGCTAAAGTACCACCCCAAGAGCAGGTTCACCTGCTTGTCTCTGTGCCACAAGCCAAAGCTGGTTGGCTGGCACCCCTTATTGAAGTGTCAACCCTGTTCATTTCCAAATCACGTTTTGATTTCCTAATATAAAACTCTCAAGAGCTCATGTAGCACTTACATTTTTATAATCCATGCTTAGTACTCAGACTCCCACCTTCCATTCTGGAAACATTGTACTTTTTTTAAAAAGGAAAACTGGAGCAGCCATATGACACAAAATGTTCTTTTATTTGGAAAAACAAACCCAATAAGAATTCTATTCCTCAACAACAGACTTCCTTAAATAGAAGTATTCAAAAGAAAGAAAATCAGAAAGACACATCTATGGACAGCAATCAGCCATTTTGTCAAAAAAAAAATCCCTTTGATTCTTTATTCCTCTGAACCACTCTCCCTGAATTCCCATAGCTGCTTCTCCTTATATACTACCCATTTACCTGTCTGTTTCACTAAAGAACATCAATCAAATCATTTAAAAAAAACATACTATAGTTACTGCAATAAACCTCGACCTATCTGAACACAAATCTATCACTCATTAGTACATATAAATATATCTAACACTAAAAGATACTTATGTAAGCACCACAATTAAAATGCATGATCCTTCTGAAATATCTCAGATGAATACACTGCTAATAAACTACAAATGGAGAATCTTTCAACAAGAAAGAGAGGGCTAAAATCAAATATTACATACACTTTGTTCTCATCTGAAAGGAACACAAATGGAATTGTTAACTCACACAAAATCTACACATGGTGTGTGGCTGAAATTAAGAGACCAGATGAGGAACAGTAAAGCCAAAGAAAGCTCTCTTTTGTTCTCTCACATTTATCAAGACCACCTGGAGTACATATAAAAACAAAATAAAACAAAGCACATAGTCCAAAGACATCCATGTTTGATTAGGTTCTGATTTATACAGAACTATTGATTGTATTCTTTGAAGTGTCTGTGTTTTTATTGTACTGTAGTAAAAAGGATCAGCAAATAAAACAAAGACTATGTATTCCTTAAAACTCATGGCAAATGAGGCACTTAGCTGTTGTAAAATAATTTGCAACATACTGACAAATTTCCCCCCGTTGTATTTTTATTTCCACATTCAGCTCCCTTGTATAATGTGAAAAAAAACAATGTGCTTTCCTCATTTCTAGCATCTGATACTAGCATCTATTTATAAATTTTTAATATTTTTTATAAACATTTTGTTTAATTGCTTTGCACTTAATAAAACAATACCCTGACATATTTGCTTTTGCTCCCCTATAACTGCTGTTTCCTAATTCAAACACTATAGACTAATTGGCTCATTCACTTGTTAAGAATTCCTTTGAAATCCTTTATATCAATGGGATAAAAGCAACGTAATACTTTAATGGAAGTTCAGAGGCTGCAGGTAAAAACAGCTGCTTTTGTCAAAAGCAGAATTATGGCTTTATTGATGAGATTACACAGAGATCTTTGACATGTCAGATAATTGTGACGAAAGAACATTAGATACATCTGAGTACTTTGGCGAACTGTATCTCTGATATGAACTATCAAAAAAAAGAGACAAAGCAGATGTAGAGGGTGAAGCTATTTGTTCTGATTATGCATGATACAAGCTTCTCAAATAGAAGTTTAGAAAATCCCTCCCCATTGCCCAGACTAAGCATTAGAACTACTTTGGGGTGCTGTGTAAATAACTATCAATTTGGAGATTGTTCATTGAGTAAGGTATATGAGTAATGGAGGCAGAATCTGGCCCTAATAATATTTGCACTTTACACAAATGGTTTCATATAGTCTTCCTTCTACCATTTGTTACCAAAACTTTTCCTCTGATTCCAGCACGCTAGCTTCCAAGATAAGGGAACAAGTACAACAGGTTAAATACCTTTTTATTGAAAGGCTTCGTATGAATTTCTAGCGCTGCTGATTAGGTCAAGGATTGCAACTATGATGAGTAAGTTTCAAGGTTTCAAAGCATCAGGCAGATAGATCAGTTTTCTCTTCAGCTAACATCACTGAATTAGAAAATGTGAAAGGATGGTATCTGAATAGCTGGGTGCCATTAGCCTCTAACAACAGCTGCTAGACAATAAGCTTACAGAGCTCTGTGTGGATTTTTGAAAGTGTGCAGTGGAACAGCTTCCTTCTACCACCTACAGGGGATATAAGCCCACAAACAATGGATTCATAACAGGTGAAATTACACATTGGATTATTTAACTGGGAAGAGGTGTGTCAGAGAATCGTATGCTGACAGGTATCTGAGACTTGCTGTACTGTGGTTAGTGTGACAAATGAAACAAGAGCACTTGCAGTCCAGAGGTCTTGTAAATTCTAGGCAGCTTATGCATCAACCCTTCAGAACTAACCTGTGACCCACCTTTAAATACATCTCAGTACCCCTAAATCTGAAATTCAATTGATCATGCAGGACATTTAAAAGTGTGGTGCATTTCCCCTCCAGTACAAAGTGCTCAGTAGGAAAGGGCATGCCTGAGCCTCTCAGATGATGTGAATTTTTCAGATGCACAAATACTGTATGGCAATAGCAATACCTGACTTGCACATTTGTCATTATGAAGTGAAAGATCCCTTTCCTATTCCAAACACTAAGGGCCAGATCATGGCCAGGGCTGTGCAGAGCCATAAAATGGAATCATTCCCCACCATGCCCCTGCAAACCACCCTGCATCTCCATTGCAGGTTCAGAGAGAAGCAGTGGTGCATCCATTACTTTCCCTACACCTGAGCAGGTGGATAGATGGTGGCTTGGAGATGTGGGAAATGGGAAGAACATTGGCACTGCTGCCAATGTGTGTGTTAGATCAACATGGGGGAGAATAGTGATCTGTTACTGGCATGAGCCAATTTTTACCCAAAGGGGGAGCAGGAAAGAATCATGCCTCTCTGAGGCTACACTTTGTCCCAGTCTCAGGGTTTAGTGTAATTACAAGAGCCCCAAACTTGAATTTTGGAGGTCAGAGGCTATTGGATAATGGAAACAATTAATAATTTTAAACAACTGGAGATCAGCCAAGGCTGAGCTCAACCTACAGGCCAACAGGCAGGCACTCACATGGGCACAGAGCATGTTCAACACCATGTCCCAGGGGATTTGTTCTGTGAATATCTCTTCCAATGAAAGTAGGTCAGTGTGGTCAAAATTGCCATCTGAGAAACTAGGAAATACTGTAGCTCATATTGATTAAATAAAACTTCCATGTATTCCCTCTGCAAGATACAGCTCCCCTCAAGCAAGATAATCTGTAGTGTCAAGCTCTGATAAAAGATGTGCACTCACTTAGCTTTGAACTACTATACATGGAACAACAGGCTTATAACCTCCAAATGTGACCTATTCTGAAATGTTTATAGTCTAGTGTGGTGTGTTCTCTGAATCACATATATCAGTCTTTACCATAGAAAATAATGAGCAAATTTCTATTCCAAGGGCACTTTTCATGGGAATTCACAATGTGGCTTTAACAGAGATTGAACGCTCTATGAAGGAAATAATGGAGCAACTTGAGAAATATAAGTGCAGTAAATCGCCACCATATGGTTTTCATTCAGATGTTCTGAAAGAAATGAACTATGCAAGAGCAGAGTTTCTGAGAGGCTATGCAATGTAACCTTAAAAAGCAATTCTTCCCAAATGTAGAGAGTCTCCTCTTTTACCTATGTTCTCCAAAGGCGCCAAGAAAAATCCTAGGAATTAGAGAGGCATAAGACTAACCTTAGCCTGGGGAAGCTACTTAAGAGTCCAATTAAGCATAAAATAGTGCGATTATATCCTAATTGGCTCAAATTAGAACAACTTCTATAAGAAACGATAATGCCTCTGTAACCAGTTAGGATTCTTTGAGGAAGTTCGTCCAGTAGATAAAATAAACCCAGTAACACAAATACAAATACAAAGACTGCATCTTTATGCTCTGCTTACCATCAAGCCTGTTTGTTGGCTAGAGGAATTTGATACTGGAGGTCACTGAGACAAATACTGAAGCTGTATTTTCAGAAAGCACTAGATAATGTTATGATCATGAGTAGAAGTAGCTATGCCAGTTGGGATAATGATAAGGGTGATCACATTCCAAACTCCACACAAGGTTAAGAAGAGATTTTTCCATTGTAAAACTGATACCCCAGGTGGGTCATCTGGAGCAGGGACTGAAGCTGAGATGTTGGGAATGTAAAATATGAGCCTCTATTCCCTAGGCTCAGACACCCATCTCTTTTAGCCAAGACTGTAGCAGGTTCATCAATCCCCAGTTGGCCTAGCCAGCACTAGGGGGACAGAGTGCCACAACAAGCAGGCATAGCTTACATGTTTTTTCCGAAACATCAGATATTGGCTAAGGCACAGATGGGATGCCTGGCTAGACAGGCAAACAGTCTCAGAGTACTGCAAGTCTATGGACCATATCCCTGTCTATGTATAATAAAACCACATAAGGGTCAGAAAACTGAATTTGCATTTGTGGAGTTTCCATCCGATCATTCCACTGGTGAATTCAGCAGCATGTTCAGGAGTCAATTTGATGTGCACAGAGGCATTGGTGTAGTCAGAGCACCAGGGCACCCAAAAGGCTGTTGCCTTGGTGCCCTTGTGCTCCCCAGCGGAGATCCAGCTCTTCATGTGCTGATATTTCAGCACATACATACAGAGGGGACTCTGTCTACACCCCAGGCTCCCAAATAACTCTACTTTCCCCCCAAATCCAACCCCTATATCTTATAGCCACAGTACCCCTACCCTCCACTCTCTTAGTGCATAAAGTCTCAGCTCTCGTTCAGTTTAGACACATCATTATACAGTCCTTTTTCTCTCTGACCTCTACTCAGAGCACCATTCCCTGCCTCCCAAAGAAACACAGCTCTACATGGCTTGCTGCTCTCCCCTGTACATGTCTGCTTCTCTACTTGCATTAACTGTATACTGCTCCTATGCGAGGGGAATTCTCCCTCAGCCCCTTGCGTCTTCTGTGAAGCCCTTACATGCCACTCCAGCAGCTTATTGGAGCCAGGGCATTGGGGGGAGGGGGAAAGGAGGGGGTTGTCCCCATTTTATTCAGAAGGGAAATCTCACAACAGTTTCATCTTTAAATGCTTTCTCTGCTAAACAGAATGAAGGCTTGATTTTTATTAAATGGCTTATTCAATACTCTTTTGAAAAGCAAGACTGATATTTTTGAAGACTAACTTCAAAAAAATTAAGTGTGAAATAAGAGATCTGAATCCTACTTTATGTGCAAATCTGAATGCAACCTTAACTCTGGGGCTACTTAAGCATAGTACATGATTGTTCGGTAAGTACCAGCAAAAGTATTAGGAAATCAGATAATGGTTGCTAGCACTGATGGAATACAAAAAAGCATACAATTAACGTAATGCAGATAGATAAGTCAGCTGCTGTTTATTTTCTGTGAAATCATAGCAATCAATGAAAAGTCCTTATGGTTAAAGAAAATGATACCAAAGTACTAGAGAGAAGAGACTATATAAAACATAATATCTGAAAGTTATGATAGGGAGAAAAAAAAGGGGGAGGGGAAGCATAAAACATATGAAGTACTTGAGATTTTCAGGATACCATTTAATAGTTGTAGCAGGTATATGAATCAGGTTGTATCCCGCAAAAGCATTTACATCAATGAACTTATCTTTAAGGACTATACTATTTGTTAAGGTCTTTGCACTCAGTAATGGCCACAGGTTCAGTTACCAAAATGTCTGGACAGTTTAAATGTTGGGTTGTTTTGTTTTTAACTGCTTGATAATTATTAATTTTGCAATGTGTTTACTATTCTCTTTGGAAACTTCACTCTTCATTTGAAATGTTTGAATTTGCCAAGGAAGACTGGCCAATTTACTGCTCTGCTAATTTGGAGTCATCTTTTTTTCAGCATCCCTTTATCCAAAATTTTTGATTGAGTCAGACTGTTATTAAGGCTACCGAGGCTAGTTGACAGGTGCACGAGCCAATTATGGCACACAGCTATTGAATGAATTTAAAAAAAAAAGTGACAGTTTTACTGTTAAACACATGGTTGCAGATTATCATTAAGAGCTTGTATTGATCCTCTTGCAAATTACAGTGTTTTTTACCTGATCAGAACGTTATGATTATAATGCACTTTTTTATATATATCGGTCAAAAGCGTAACTTCATACAATATCAGTGGAACAGACATCCCCAAAAATACCACATAAGAAAATAAAAAAGCTAAAACATTTCCATAGTGATATGTAATACTGATTTGACTATTCTTCCTGAATTATCCTTTACAAGTATCATCTCAGAGACCAGGGAGGTGCTGGTTCTTGTCTACATGGCACTGGTAAAAAATGTCTAGAATCCTCTATACACTTCTGGGCCCAGAGAATAAGATTGACCAATTGGAGAGAAGTTAGAGACGAATAACAAAAATACTTCAGGGATTGGAGTGATTGATTTAGATAGATTCAAATCCCTAGGGTGAAATCCGGGCTCCACAGACTTCATTAGAGCCAGGATTTCACCCTTAATTACTAAGTAGATACAGTTTGGTTAAACAAGGACAAAGTGGGGCAATATGGAAACCCCACACCATGTGAAACTCCATTGCTTTGGGGATTTAGATCCACTGGAGAAAACGACTAAGACCTAACCTTATAATCACTCCCCTCTGCTCCTTCTTCCTCCCTACCCCCTTTGCAGGCTACTGGGAAAAAGTTTTGGTCATATCCTATACATTTTGTTAGCTCAGGATTTTATTATGAAACTCAGCATTGAAACCATTGAAACTCAGTTCTTGCTCTTATAGTGCAATGAATACATGGATCTCCCACAATGGGTGATAATTTCCCCCTTGGCATGTGATCTCAGAACTTTCTAGAAAGCAGCATCTGTTTCCATTCATCCCATAGATATCTAAGGGGCTCCAGCCCCAGCCGCTACTCAATAACATCTGACCACCACAGACAGTGAATGGGAACTCAGTGATGCTTGTAACTATCATATATTTGGCCCCTTTTGGAAATTTTATCCTATTTAATCATGTGTGGGGGGGGTTCCCCCATGTGTATGGTAGTTAGCCACATTTTTGGGATCTGCTGAGCTTTCCCTGCTCCATCACTTGGCTTTTTGTCCATAGCTTAAGCAGTTTCGAAATGGTGGGTGCAAGTGCATAAGCAAGGTATGCACACAGTCCCATACGACACTGTTATCCAGAAGGCTCCAAAATCACCCAGAGGCACATGCAGCAGCTGGAATGGAAGTCCATCTCGAAGGGACCTCAGCTATTATAGTAACCAATCTGAAAAGCTTGCAGTTTTTCCATGTCTTGCACTGAATTTGAGGGTTCAAACAATCCAACACTTTTACCAAAACTGTAGCTTGTTAAACCATGTGATCAAGTTTGTCCACACAATGAAGGCAACATCAGGCTCTGTAGACACTGAAATTCTGCAAATTAAATCTCTCCCCCCCTTCCCTTCCCTACGTGTTACATGATTAATATTTTTTTCTGAACTAAACCTCCAGATCTGATCATTATCAAAATTTGGGAAAATATGGATCCAGAATCCAATCAGAACATTAAGTCTTGGGCCCATTTCTAGGCAGCAAAAGCTTTTAATTTACACAATATACAGAGTTTTGTAATGTAAGTGACGCAGTCTGATTCAAAACAAACTTTATCTTGAAGTCTACTTTTCAAGTACTTCATGATCATTGCAAATTTGAAACAAGTTCCTGCTTGTCTTTTTTATACTCAGTCCAACTTTGAGGAACATGCCAGGCAATATCCCGGTTGCAGTAATTTAGGAGTGGGAGAGAACAAAATAATGGTTACTATAGTACAGTAAAGCCTGCCTTAGAGATCACCTCTGAAGAGAGACCACCTGTCATGAGCGACTACTTGCAGAGGCCACGGACCACAATCTTTGAAGAGAGACCGCCTCTTACAAGAGACCATTTTTATTAAGTGGTTTCTCTTGGCAGGTTTTACTGTAACTAGTAAGAAGTTAGATAAAACCTGTGAGCTAATTCTTCAGCTGGTATAAATCAACATAGCTTCACTAATTTCAGTGGGACCTACGCTGATTTATACTAGTTGAGGATCTGGCATATGTGAAATATAGTACATCACCATCAGGATATCCACGGTCAAGTAACAGTCTCTTCATTCTCAAATTCATGTTCACCTATCAAATCTTTCTGCTTTGCATTGAAAAAGACTGCAACCTAGTCATGTCTACTGATTTCCTTGGCCCACTTGATGATTGTGACATAATACCCCAGAAATATCAGAAAAGCCTATGGTTCACTGATTCTGAAACAATAATGAGGGAATACTGGTTTAGCTAGAAAGTTGGAGGCAAGCTTCATGGCTTGACAGAGCAGTAGAGAGCAATCGGTGGCCATGGAGAATTTTCTTTTAAAGAAGGGTAAATTATAAAAGTGAATTCTTCCATGCAAAGTGGGTGATATTTGTATTTAGCTGAAGCTGATGTGGAAATATTTCCATTCCAAAGAAGCTGTATTAGAAGCAAGATTTTTCACTGGTATAATAAGTGGTCACAGAGGGTGAATTCAAGTAAAAGCCCATTTAAAGCAGCCATCATAGGGAAATATGTGGCTGCATAAAATAATGTTAAGTCAGCATATAAAAATGGTGCTTTTCACTGTGTTTTTGTACTGAAGGTTACACATTCTAATCCAAATATAACAATGTTAAAAACCTTGCAGAAGACCACAATGGTCATCACTGTGGTGACAAACAACAATAGCAAAAGGAAAGACTGATGGAGCGGTATTTCTAGAAATAGATGACAGGCTATTAAAATGAAATTCGTCTATATTGCCAAGCATTTGCCCTGTTGCACTTTGCTTGGGAAAGGGAATGGTTGTTTGGCACAGAAGATATAGCCCGGTTTGCAACTCAGGCCCCAAACCAGTGAGGTACTTCAGCATGTGCCTAACTTCAAGCCTGTGAGTAATCCCACTGAAGTCTAAATTTTTCCCCTTCCCCACACACTGTCTCTTCCTGCACAACAATCCTCCCCATACAGAACACAAAACAAAACAAAACTGGAAAAAGATTCAAAATTATTCTTAATAGAAGGCTCCTATGCACCTCTCAGAGCCAGTAATGTGCTGGGAAGTAGGTAGTTCCTGAAAAGCAGTGGGCAGAGCAAAAGAGGGAGGACATGCTCAGCAATTAGACGTTCCCCTCCCCTCACTCCTTGTTTGCAGACTTTTTGGTGCCATAGAGCATATAGGGTAAGCAGGGCCTGGACATGCCCCCATCCGTGCAGATAGAGCTACTCTGCATTGTATGGCTCTGTTGGCAACATAAGTTATTCATTTGGCTGCCTTAGGGGTGGGTACAGAGGCCGAAGTGATGGAGCTCCTTGAGCCTTCTCCCAGTACTTTGTCAGGGACAGTCGTAATACAACACTTGACCTCCACTGCTTTACCTAGGGAGGCAGCTGCCGTGTGGAGAAATTAAAGGGTTGAAATATGCAAATAGAAACCAAGCAGAGAACTTAGTTACTAGGAATGTTCCTATTCAACCTAAAGTTTTGTGCCATGAATACTCTTGCTGTTTAATGGAGACAATTGGATCTGACAACTAGCTTCTATAGGGCCTGGTTTAGAGGTTCATATCTGAAAAATTAAATTAGGAGTTACAATGTCAAAAGTGATTTCAGGAAACAGTAGATTCCAGTAGAGGTTTTACAGTGAGTGGCTAGGTCTATGAAAGTGTAATACAGTGTACTCAACATGGTATTAGGGGCTGTCCAGGGGCTGTACAGCTGTCATCCCAGAGTGGGGAGTGAGATAGGATTTTGAGCACTGGAGTTGATTTTATGGGCGCTAGAAGTGGCATGTTATGTTACTCTTTATTTTACGCTGTGTGTATGCTTTTCTAAAAACTTTCAACACTGCTAAGTTGAATATTGGTGGGTTTCCATGTAGCATTCATTGTAAATGCTTTGACTTCTTACGTGTTTTTATTGCACAAATTATGCCAGTAAATAACTATCAAAAATAAAACTTTGAAAAAACATTTAATCATTGTGAGTAAAGATTGTAAACAGCATGAGAAAGAGCTAAAGAGTGAACAAGTGTGACTTTCACATATAGTGCAGTGGAAAGGGCAGCATACATACAATGAGGGGGAGGAGAGGAGACTCATGTTCATAAGCAGCCTTACATTTTGCCATTGCTGCTTCTGCCTTTTGGGATTGAGTGTCAGGGCTCAAAATTGCAAGGTAAATTGGATAGCTCAAAAATGGTGGGCTCCCATGTGGTGGTGTTCTTGCTGCCCTTTGCTGGAACTGGTGAGGGAAATGGACTTCAGGAGCAAAGCTGTGGAGCTATAGCAGGAACATCTGCTGGTGTTCCCAGTACCCTGTATACTCCACTAGCTGCAGAGCATGGCTGGGTCTTGGCTGAACATACTGCATTGTCTGCTGGCCTATTAGCAGCATGCACGCCATCAGAATGTTCTGCCTATTCATTGCCTCCGGGAGCTGCTTCTGCATGTCTCTGTCTTTCTCTAAGGTGCCTTTGGTCATGGCAATGCTGTCTTGGGCCAGCTAAGTGTTGTCTCTAGATAGCAGCCTATCTCCCCTCAGATATACAAAATACTCTCCAGTTCAGTAGTTTTTCCTTGATTCTGTAAGGAGGGCTCCAAATATCTCTTCTTTGGACCTCTGATTCTTCCACCTCAGGTTGGCCTGCTGCTCAGCCATTGATAAAGGTCCTGTCCTTCAGGGTCTCACCACTGCAGGTATCGTGGCTAGGGAAGTAGAGAAAAAAAACAAGCAGTTATTGCTCAAATTAGTACTGATTCCACAGAAGAAATTGCAGCAATTTTTGTTATCCTCTATTTCTGAATACCATTCACTGAAATTCATCCCAGGTGTTGGGAGACGTCAGAGATGGTAAATGGGTGCATAGGGGCTATATTGGGATGCTGGGATTTATGTTCCCAGTTTGCGAGTTGCAGTTTATGCTATGCCTTGGATGATATGGGTGGAGGATGTTCCTAGTTTGGGGTGGGGGAGAGGAAGGTTGAAGAGCAATCTCCTCTAGGCTGTCCTGACCCTCAATGATATTACACCAAGGCAGGTGGCTAGAAGGCAGAGAAGGGGCTTTTTCAACAAGCCAAAAGGGCAGACCAATGAGATATGCTGTGATAGTAAATATTAAGATGGTCCCCGCCCCCATCCCCACAAGTGCTGCAGGAGTGGAAAGGAGTCACAAACTATGCTGGGGCAAAGATTATGCTGCCATGCTACTGAATGTCCGTACTAAAATTGAGCAATTTCTATTTTTAGATTCTGCTTCATCACCCCTGCAGACATGCAGAAATTGTTGGGAAAAACAGATCAGGTTCTGCACTGATTGACTGAAATTTTAACAGATCCCAGTCTGGTTCTATGAAATATGGAAGGCTGTGAATCATACTCCACCTTTGTTTGCTTGATTGCAACAGTGATGAACATCAGCCAATTGCCTTAATAGCTGTATGGCTATATTATTCCTAACCTAGTCTTTTCATGTATGAATCCCTGTTTGCAATGCTGTTACGGGTACATACACTTCGTCTGGGACCACTGGCCTTATCATTGGTGTAGGCAAGCAATGCCCATTCATGTAAACTGTGAAAAATAACCAACCCCTCTTTTTCCCCCCTGTAATGACTGTTTCAATAAACTTTTGAATTTCACACAACTACATAGTTTCATTATTTTAATCTGCTGTGCAAGGGGAAGGGAGAAGCGGAGGTTGTAGTTGCACCATGAGGCCAACATTTTGAGTAGGAAAATGGGGTTGCCAGGGGGTGGGGTGGGAAGCATAGGTATATGCCTTCTGTGGCATGGGTTTGTAGACAGTCAATGGTTAGGGCATCAGTACAAGATAGAAGCCAATTACCTGGCCCAGCCACCATTTTGAAAATGTGCTTGGGGGAGCACAATTGGGAGAGAGAGGGAGGGAGGTGGGGGTTGAAGAGGCTGCTAGCTCACATCCTCTCAAAACACTAATGGTCATTGGGCACCCAGAACTGAAGTTAGCACAGCTGTATAGCCTAATAAATTGTAAAGATATAAACATACTTACATGCCAACGTACCCTCAAAAGGATCCTCCTCCTGTCTGGGCTGAGTTTAGAGCTGGGAATCAGGCTGGCTTCCTACATGGCCACCCTCAGGGTCCCGAGTTCTTAAGAGATCTGGCTGTACAGGGAGATCTCTCCACTGTCTTCCTCCTCCTCTGAAGAGCCATGGTCAACCTCAGTGGCAAGAGAGTTGGGATCTGTAGTGGTGTGTCACTAAAAAAATCCTGTCCAGATCCTCCTCAAGGAGGCCACGTGGGCACCACCAGACTTGTTTCTGGAATCCCTTCTGGTCAGCATCCTGGCTGTGACCTTTTTCAGTCATCATCTGCTGAGAGATGTTCTCAAAAAGTTTCTTATTGCGGTGGTTGGTTGCAAGGGCTTTCTGCATTGTTGCTTCTCACGAGATGGTGAGGAGATCAAGGATCTCATCACAGCTCCTAACGGCTGCGCAAGGCATAGAATCATATAAATGTAGGACTGGAAGGGACCTTGAAAAGTCATCTAGTCCATCCCCCTGCGCTAAGGCAGGACCAAGTAAACCTAGCCCATCCCTGACAACTGTTTGTCCAACCTGTTCTTAACACCCTCCAGTGGTAACCTATTCCAGCATGTTGTAAGGTTAATGGAGTAGTATTACTGTAATGGCAGTATATTCAAACCCAGGAGCAAATGGGCTGATCATAGTCCTGTGCCAATTTTTAAATGGGCGAAGAGGACAGCTGGTCAACTTAACCCCAGAGCAGCGTGGATAAAGTCCAGGTATGGAGACAAGTTGGTCACAGACATCCGCAAAGCAATGTGGGATAGCAGTTGGAGGACTGACAAAGCAATGCATAAAAGCATTATGTGCGCACAAACAATAGCCCACACTAACTCAATTCACAGTGAACTTACTCCACTTTGAAAATGGATTAAATAATTCACAGCAAATAAGGAGTTAGTGTACTTCAAGGGTTTGCTTCATCTGTATGTGGGCACTTTCAATGCACATTAGCTCGAGTTAGAACAAACTAAACCACCCCATGTCGATAAATACTTGAAGTGTGGTGTTTACCAGTAAAAGCACTTTAAATTTGAATACAATAAATTTTCATTAATAGCTGTCAAAGTGCTTTACAAAAGCTAAGTACCATTGTTTGCCATTTTTACAGATGGGGATAGTAAGAGAGAGGCTGAATAGCTAACACAAGGTCACGCAGTCAGCATCAAAGTCGGGAATAGAACTCAGGTCTTAACTTCCAGCCTTGTGATCAATCCGTTAAGCTACAATTCATAGCTGTTGCCTAAAGGCTATTTTTTCCTTTCATGGGACCGGAAAGCTGTTTTCCACCCACCTCTACAGAGCTACCTACAATACTACACAAAACTAAAACTGAAATGCCAAGGGAATTACACCATGATGCCAGATACTTTTCTAAGTACCACCTAAGTATGCATATGAATGAATGACTGAGGACA
This sequence comes from Emys orbicularis, assembly GCF_028017835.1. Classification (NCBI taxonomy): domain Eukaryota; kingdom Metazoa; phylum Chordata; order Testudines; family Emydidae; genus Emys; species Emys orbicularis. The sequence continues at coordinate 75,956,792 of NC_088691.1, read as the reverse complement.
TCTCCCAATGAAGTTGTTGAATTAGGATTTAAAACTGAAGCTGATAAAGTAGAAGCTCAGGAAATTAAAAGAAGCAGAAGATCCATAGCCTAGATGTAATGTCTTTCTGTAGCCCTCATTGGGTAGAGAGAGCAAGAGGAAAGAACAAACTACTGTGCAGTGTCTTGTCATGTTTTGGTAAATCTTATAAAAAACTTCATATTTACATATCTGATCATTTGATATCCTTTGGGGATGTTGTTCCAGCCGTTTGATATTTTGCTAACTAGATTTAAATGAACAAAGCAATGTGACCTATGTAATATTAACGAATCATCTCCATTATTAAAATGAATAATTATGGATGTTAAACTAATGGACCTTATCGTTCACAAAGAGGTTATTGTTATGAAAGTTTGTTTCACTCCTGAAGATAATCAATGAACAAGGATCAACGTATTTTGTATGTGGAGTTTGATTATCATTTTGCTTCTGCAGAAAGTTAAACCACTAAGGGAAGGAATAAGGCCCAATCAGGAAACATTGGCAGTGCAGATACAGGCATGGATTCTACAGAAAGGGATCAACAGTAAAATGATAAGCTAGGAAGAACATAAGCTGCTGCTTGCAAAAATTGTGACAAAAAGCAGACAGCAGTAAGTGACCAGGAAGGAATGTGTCAATCGGTACTGTGAGAAGTACAGCACAGATGGGTTAGCAAATGTACATGCTTGTCAGAATCTGAAATGTGTCAAGAGAGTGTGTTTAAAACAACTGTAAATGGAAGCTTAGGAGCAGTATAAGCACAATATACCTGATGTGGTGTAATGTTCTCTCTTCTCTTCAGCTAGGACCCTGAACAGTATACATCAGTGTGAGATTGACAGTGTGTTCATTATTAAATATGATCAATCATTGATGAAACACATTAAGGAAAACCTATGACAATTAAGAGTGACAATGACTGATGGCAACGCCAAGAGGATACAAAGCTTTGTCCCTGATTTTGTATTCAGGAATTAAATGGGAAGATCAAGGTCAGAGCAAATACAGAGTGAGATAAAAATAATAATAATAAAAAAAATTACATTCTATAAACAAGAAGGACAACTTAGCTGTAAAATGATGCATGTCTGTATTCACGCAAAGTACTTGTTTCAAAGAGAAGTAATTGTCTGAAGGAGCGTAGGGTTAAGAACACGAGCAGAACAACATGCTTTGTGTCTTCTTCTTCTGTAGATGGTGCTAATGTAAAATTAGTGAATGGACATCAAGGAAAGTTACGTTTGGCTGAAAACCCTATGCAGTTAAAGAGTTTTCTTTTCTGCACTCTTCCCCTTTGGCCTTGACTTGTTCCTCAAAGCACTCTAAACAGTTTTTTACTGTGAAGTATTCCAGTAACAGTAAAAGCTAGATTTGTTTGAAAGAAGACAGTAAATGCTATTATCTGATGAGACTCAAAGCCAACCTTTTCAAGGATGCAGATGTCTGTGATATGATTACAATGATTAGTGTATTTTCTTGATAGTCCCACTTCCACAGACAGATGCTTATTTATATTACAGAGGGAATTATCCCTTTTTTTGGGTTCAAGAGCGATACTGGACCTCCTCTAAATCTAATAAGGGTTATTGTATTCCTTCAAAGAGGCAAAAGACAAAGTAGGAGGTGAAACTAAATTCTGAATGTTTGTAAAATATTTTAAACACGGTCTTCGTGTCTCTGAGCAAATAATTTTAGCCAATAGTTTAAATTTTCAAGCCTGTGTTACATCACACATTATTAGGGCCCTACCAAATTCATGGTGCAGTTGGGTCAATTTCACAGTCATAGGATTTTAAAAATTGTAAATGTCATGATTTCAGCTATTTAAATGTGAAATTTCAGGTGTTGTCATTGTAGAGGTCCTGACCCAAAAAGGAGTTGTGGGAGGGGTCGAAAGGTTATTACAGGGGGGGTTGCGGTACTGCTACCCTTACTTCTGCGCTGCTGCTGGCAGAGGCGCTGCCTTCAGAGCTGGGCAGCCAGAGAGCAGTGGCTGCTGGCCGGGACCCCAGCTCTGAGGGCAGAGCTGCCACCAGCACCAGTGCAGAAATAACGATGGCATGACGTGGTATTACTACCCTTACTTCAGCTCTGCTGCCTTCAGAGCTGGACCCTTGGTCAGCAGCCACCACTCTCCGGCCATCCAGCTCTGACAGCAGTACAGAAGTAAGGGCAGCCCCCCTAAAATAATCTTGTGACCTCCCTGCAACTCCCTTTTGGGATCCCCAATTTGAGAAACACTGGTCTCCCCCCATGAAATCTGTATAGTATAGGATAAAAGCACACAAAAGACCAGATTTCATGGGGGAAGACCAGATTCCACAGTCCATGATGCGTTTTTCATGGCCATGCATTTGGTAGGGCCCTACACATTATACATGTAATTTCATTTTTATAATAAAATGTTAATAATTTTTTTAAAATTTGAACCAGGCCTATTAATGCTTTTTGAGCTCTCTCTCGCTCTACTATTCCAGCCATTTTAGTTTTCCTTGTATATGTTAATATATTCATAGCTGCTGCTTGAAGGTTATTATGACACATCATATTTAAAATAAAGGACTGATCATTTGTATTATAAAAAAACATACAAAAATATATGGTTTTGATGTTACATTCAACAGACTTGAATATAAAATTATTGATCTTAAATTTACACAGTCACACATACAATAACATACGGTCAAAATTGTGAAACTTCGGAGCCTAAAGTTAGGTACACAGTAAGTGCCCTGTTTTCCAGAGGGCTGAACACCCACAACTCCAACTCACTTCAGCACCTCTGAAAACATCAAAGACCCAATTAGGCACTGAAGTTTGACAATACTGACCTCCATGTGCCTATATAATGTGCATATTTAATGAATACTGTACCAGCACGTATATTTATACAATCCTTGGGGCCTAATCCTGCAGCCTGAGTAAGGAATGCAGAACTGGGAACATGAGTTAGCACTTGAAGGTTCTGTCTGTCTGCATTGAAACCTCTATGCCAGGACAGTAAATAATCATTTCAAAGAAAAGAAATGGGTACTCTTTGGACATCGCTTACATTTTCACGAGACCGCTAGAAAATTGTGGCTGAGATTTTCAAAGAGGGAAGTTAGGCAACAAAATCCCACTGAATCCCAACTAGAGTTGGTTGCCTAAACATTTGATGGTCGCCCATCATCTTAAGTATACAATTGTCTGGGATTCACAGTTGGTGATTTGATAATGAAGTTATTATTTAGTATTTACTATAATGGTATAGTTAAAATTTGTAAAAAAAGAGAAAATAAAAATAGTATAAAACTCTTTAGTCATTTGTTCCCCTTTGGTTCACAAGACCTTATGTCAAAGGATCAAGACGTTAAGATGAATGGAAAAAGTAGGATTATTTTCATAGCCAGATATGAGCAAATGGATGCTACCCATTGGTACCAGGAGTCTGATTAGGAAAGGAAAATATTAGATCTCAGACGGGTGGATCAATTCAAATGTAGTCACTTTTCTTTTTTCTTTTTTTACAGCTTTAAAGAAATTCTCTGTAATGAGTGACAAAACGCTGTATGCTCATTATTTTATTATAGTAGAGAGTGGGTATTAAAATTTATGATTAAAATAAAATTGTCCCCAGGCTACAGATCTTAAGTCGAATAGATATTCCTTTGTTGGGTTCTTTTTATATTGATGAATCCAAAAAGTATAGATTAGTATGAATTACAAGCATATAAATACAGAGAGGAGCCTTGGAGGGCATATAAAATAAGCAACTGTGCTAGAAATTAGAGGTTTTTAAGGTCAGGTTTGACAAAACCCTGGCTGGGATGATTTAGTTGGGGTTTGGTCCTGCTTTGAGCAGGGGGTTGGACTAGATGACCTCCTGAGGTCCCTTCCAACCCTGATATTCTATGATTCTATGACTGGTTGTATGGGTAGTTCACCAACAGAGAAAAGTCAAATCAACCTTGGCAGAATTCAATGATTACGAAGGAGGAGAATGTGTTGTTCATCCATACTTGTTTACCTATCACTAAGGTAATGTCATATTCCTCATTTGTGTTCTAGTCTTGAACATTATTTTATTGTATCCAAAAGTATTCTAGGTTCTTCATTAAAAAAAAAACAGAAGGACACAGTCTATCTGAAGAGAGCTTCCTCTCTAAATATTAGATATGACACAATAGAAAGGAAGTTATGGGGTATAATGGGAGGAAAATGAGAAACATATCATCTAAATTTAGTCTACTCACAATCATTATAAGGAATAGAGACTTTCTAGAACAAATGAAATATTTGTGTCATGCACCCATGGGTGCAACAGAGCAAAGGAGGAAAATTGCACTGGATGCAAGATTATGAAGTAAAAATCAGGTGGCTGTCACTGGGGGAAAAAACAGTGTCTCTTCATAGATATAGTTTGGGGAAAAAAGCAGCTCAGCAGCTAATGCTCTGTAAATTTTATGAAACACCGTCTCCAAATCGAACTTTTCTTCAGTTTTTAATGAAAAGCCAATGTTAGCATTGGTAAGGTGTCAATGCAGGACTCAAAGTGCAGTAAGAACTTAAGTGACACTTTTTAAGTATGACAGCTATTCAATTATTTTGAGTTTGTTTACACCTATAGTTGTGTCAAAATGTACTCAGAAGCACATTAAAAAGAATGCTCCCAAACTGAGTATATGAATGGCACAGTACTTCTTAGGGACTTCTATTTATTTATTTAGGTGAGGGATTTGTGGAGAACTATGTATGGAAGCTTCCTTTCATTTCTAACTTACTACAAGCTTTTTTTCCATCTGAAGATGCTTCTCTCTGGTGTTCACCTTATACAGCATCTATTGAGCTGCCCAGATCAAGTGTTTAAAAAATTAGCTCAGAAGTACGGGACAAGTCGGACTTCACTAAGCTCGTATTTTGAGATACGTTTTAAAATCATTTTGGGCTAGATTGTAACCCTTACAGTGTGTGCACTCAAGCAGAGATGTAAGCCACTCTCTTGTGCTTGCTTCCCACAGGCCCCAATTCAACAAGGAACTTAATGCAATACAGATCTTTCAGCATGTGAGTAATGACAATGACTTCAGAGACATATTGCCTAAGCAGCTGGGGGTACAGGTGGGAAGGAGAGGGGAACAGAGAAGCAGCCACTGCTGCCAGGCAGCTACTTTGCCTCCTGCACAGGTTTGTGCTCCTTACCCCTTTCCACACATGTTGGTCAGCATAGCTGAGCCAGTGCAGAGGAAGAAAAACTGAGCCAGGAGAAGGACTGGCACAGATTACTTTTCCCATGGAGCAAAGGGGAAGCAGGGACCAAACTGTGGCATGGCTCTCTTAGGCCTGGTCTACACTAGGAGTTTATGTCGAATTTAGCACCGTTACATCGAATTAACTCTGCACTCGTCCACACCACGAAGCTATTTAGTTCGACATAGAGGTCTCTTAAATTCGACTTCTGTACTCCTCCCCAACGAGGGGAGTAGCGCTAAATTCGACATGGCCATGTCGAATTAGGCTAGGTGTGGATGGAAATCGACGGTAATAGCTCTGGGAGCTATCCCACAGTGCACCACTCTGTTGACGCTCTGGACTGCAGTCCGAGCTCGGATGCTCTGACCAGCCACACAGGAAAAGCCCCGGGAAAATTTGAATTCCTTTTCCTGTCTGGGCAGTTTGAATCTCATTTCCTGTTTGGACATCGTGGCGAGCTCAGCAGCACTGGCAACGATGCAGAGCTCTCCAGCAGAGATGGCCGTGCAATCTCAGAATAGAAAGAGGGCCCCAGCATGGACTGATCGGGAAGTCTTGGATCTGATCGTTGTGTGGGGCGATGAGTCCGTGCTTTCCGAGCTGCGATCGAAAAGACGGAATGCAAAGATCTACGAGAAGTTCTCTAAAGCCATGGCAGAGAGAGGATACAGCCGGGATGCAACGCAGTGCCGCGTGAAAATCAAGGAGCTGAGACAAGGCTACCAGAAGACCAAAGAGGCAAATGGATGCTCTGGATCCCAGCCCCAGACATCCCGTTTCTACGAGGCAATGCATTCCATCCTAGGTGCGGCCGCCACCACTATCCCACCACTGACCGTGGACTCTGAGGATGGGATATTGTCGACGGCCGGTTCCTCGGAAATGTTAGCGGACGGGGAAGATGAGGAAGGAGATGAGGAGGACGAGGCAGTCGACAGTGCTTACAACGCTGTTTTCCCTGACAGCCAGGATCTCTTCATCACCCTTACAGAGATCCCCTACCAACCGTCCCCAGGCGTTAACCCGGACACAGAATCAGGGGAAGGATCAGTCAGTAAGTGTTTTAAACATGTAAACATTTATTTTTAACAGAACAGGAATATTAACAATATTAACAATGGGTTTTTCATGATTAGTTTGCCCTAGGCGCTTAATGTTTCAGTCCTTGGCAGTGCAACTACTGAAAAAAAATCTAACAATGTCCGGTTTAGCATGATTGTTTTGCCCTAGGCGCTCTACTGTTTAGTCCCTGCCAGTGCAGCTACAGTAAAATCCAGTCTATATGTCCGGGGATAGAGCAGAAATCCTCCTGGGACATCTCCACGAAGCTCTCCTGGAGGTAATTGGAAAGCCTTTGCATCAGGTTCCTGGGGAGAGCGGCCTTATTGGGTCCTCCGTGGTAGGAAACGTTTCCGCGCCAGGAGACAATCAAGTACTCGGGTATCATTGCCTTGCAGAGCATGGCGGCATACGGCCCTGGTCTTTGCAGGCTTTCCCGAAGCATCCTTTCTTTCTTCGTCTCTGAAATCCTCATCAGAGTGATGTCGCTCATGGTGACCTGCTTTGAATTAGGTAGGGGAATGTTAGTATTGGGACTGCTTGCCTGCTCCTTTACAGAACTGTAACCGGTGGTTTACAGCCACGCGGTGGAGGCGGGAGAGGAGCAGCATACAGGGATCTTTCCCTGGGACAGCCGTGAGGGGGTGGGACAGGGGCAGAGTTCATGCTTGCTGGATTGCTGGCAGCAGGGACTGGCATTGCTTTGAACGTGAAAGGAGGCCAGTGCTATTATTAAAGTTTTAAGCAGCCACAAGTCTACGGCTTACCATGTCAGCCTGTTACCCAAATTCCGCTGTCCTGTCCCACTTGTCTGATCTGCACTGCAAGACCCCAGGCACTGAATGCGAAGGCCGAAAATTCGACCTTGTCCTGAGTGTGCAGGTGATAGGTGCTGTGCATGGTCTTGTTCACAGAGAAAGACTATGTTCTTTGTTCACAACAAAATTTATCTTTCTGAGGAATTCACTCCCTTTTTCCCATCCCACAGCTGCGACTGTCTCCCGACCTACCCTGGCATCACACTCCCAGAGGCTAGCGCAGATTAGGCGTAGGAAGAAGAGGACACGGGAGGACATGTTCTCGGAACTAATGGGCTGCTCCCGAGCCCAGGCAGCCCAGCAGACCCAGTGGAGGGAGAACTTGTCCCAAATCCACCGATCACACATGGAACGGGAGGAGAGGTGGCGGCAGGAAGACCAGCAGGCGACTCAAACGCTGCTTGGACTAATGAGGGAGCAAACGGACACGCTCCGGCGCCTTGTGGATGTTCTGCAGGACCAGAGGCAGGAGGACAGAGCCCCGCTGCAGTCTATCTCTAACCGCCCTCCCCCACCACAACGTCCCATACTCCCCTCACCCAAAGTCCCAAGAAGGAGGGGCGGCAGAGTCCGTGAAAACTCTCACTCCACCCCTGCAGACTGCTCAAGTACCAGAAGGCTCTCATTCCCCAAAATTTGATAAGTCCTTTCCTTCCCCCCTCACCCAAGCCCCCGTCCCAGTTTCATCCCCCAGTTTCATGTGTAGTTGCTAATAAAAAATATGTTTCTGTTAATTACTGTTTCCATCATGTTCTTTTAGAGGAGAGTCTGTTTGAAGGGGGGGAAGGGGGTTGGTAATTGGACAGGACAGTCACCTTTACCAGGGTACAGACGCGGGGGCAGGTTCAGCAGCAGGGCACACACACATTGCATTCACTAGTTACCCTGGTCAGTCTGGGAGGTGGTTTTCATGTTCTGTGTGTGGGGGGGCTATGTGACTTTGTGGCGGGGGAGGGCGGTTAGAGATCTTATGCAGCGGTCCTTATCCTGGATCACAGAGCCACGCAGCAGGGGATCTGTAACCGTCCTCCCCCTGCCCCAAAGTCACATAGCCCCCACACACAGAGTCCCGAACAGGAGGGGTGGCAGGCTCCGTTGAAACAACCAGTCCACCAGTGCGGAGCCTGTCATTCCTGGAGTTTAGAAGCGTCCTTTGCATCACTACACTACACCCGCTCCCCACCACAGTCTGCGTCCCAGGTTCAACACTTTACCGCAAAAACAGTAATAAAAAAAACGGTGTTCATTAACAAATGTCAAGTGATTTTATTTTTAAACGTGTGTTGGAAGGGGGGGAACGGGGTGAACGGGGTATGTAACTGGAGAGGATAGTGAACATTTACTGGGTAAAGAAAGGGGGGAGGTTCAGTTTCTCTGTAAACAAACTTAATAGTCACAGGTTACCCTGCTCACTCAGGAACCTAGCTTTCAAAGCCTCCCGGATGCACAGCACATCCCACTGGGCTCTTCTAATCACCTGGCTGTCTGGCTGGGCGTAATCAGCAGCCAGGCTATTTGCCTCAACCTCCCACCCCACCATAAAGGTCTCCCCCTTGCTCTCACACAGATTGTGGAGCACACAGCAAGCTGCAATAACAATGGGGATATTGGTTTCGCTGAGATCAGAGCGAGTCAATAGGGTTCTCCATCTCCCCTTGAGACGTCCAAAAGCACACTCCACCACCATTCTGCACTTGCTCAGCCGGTAGTTGAAGAGTTCTTTTTCACTGTCCAGGGCGCCTGTATAGGGCTTCATGAGCCAGGGCATTAGCGGGTAGGCTGGGTCCCCGAGGATGACTATAGGCATCTCCACATCCCCAAGAGTTATTTTGTGGTCTGGGAAGTAAATACCTTCCTGCAGCCGTCTAAACAGACCAGAGTTCCTGAAAACACGAGCGTCATGAACCTTGCCCGGCCATCCGACGTTGATGTTTGTAAAACGTCCCCTATGGTCCACCAGTGCTTGCAGCACCATTGAAAAGTAGACCTTTCGGTTAATGTACTGGCTGGCCTGGTGGTCCGGTCCCAGGATAGGGATGTGAGTTCCATCTATAGCCCCACCGCAGTTTGGGAATCCCATCGCGGCAAAGCCATCTATGATGACCTCCACGTTTCCCAGGATCACTACCTTTGAGAGCAGTAGCTCAACGATTGCGTTGGCTATTTGCATCACAACAACCCCCACGGTAGATTTGCCCACGCCAAAGAGGTTCGCGACTGACCGGTAGCTGTCCGGCGTTGCAAGCTTCCAGAGGGCTATGGCCACTCGCTTCTGGACACTCAGGGCTGCTCGCATCCGGGTGTCCTTGTGCTTCAGGGCAGGGGACAGCAACTCACAAAGTTCCAGGAAAGTCCCCTTCCGCATGCGAAAGTTTCGCAGCCACTGTGATTCATCCCAGACCTGCAGCACTATACAGTCCCACCAGTCCGTGCTTGTTTCCCGGGCCCAGAATCGCCGTTCCACAACATCAACATGACCCATTTCCACCATGATGTCCTCGGCGCGGGGTCCCGTGCTTTGTGACAGGTCTGTGCCACTCTCAGACTTCAGGTCCTCACCGCGCTGCTGTAGCCTCCTCGCCCGATTTCTCAGCATCTGCCTCTGGGAAAGGTGGATGATAAGGTGCGAGGTGTTGACAACGGCCATAACTGCAGCGATGGTCGCAGCTGGCTCCATGCTCGCACTGCTGTGGCGTCCGCGCTGTCACTGACCAGAAAAGTGCGTGAACTGATTTCCCGCCGGCGCTTTCAGGGAGGGAGGGCGGGAGTGACGGTTGGATGACGACAGTTACCCAAAACCACCCTCGACACATTTTTTTCCCCAGAAGGCATTGGGGGCTCGACCCAGAATTCCAATGGGCAGCGGGGACTGCGGGAACTGTGGGAAAGCTGCCCACAGTGCACCGCTTCCAATGTCGACGCTTGCCCCGTTAGTGTGGACTCACAAAGTCGAATTACTGTCCTTAGTGTGGACACACACGTTCTACTTTGTAATATCGATTCCACATATTCGATTTAAGTAAAATCGAACTACTCTCGTAGTGTAGACATACCCTTAATTCAGTTCCTGCTGTGCTCCTGGGGCGGTACAGCTATGCAGTCCCTCTCACTTGGCAGACTATGAGATTATAATCCAGTCCCTTGTGCTTTTTTAGCTAAAAGTGCATTTATCATCAAGTAACACAGAATGCCTAAACTAGTACCAAAATGTGCTTTTTACTTAAGGGAATGAATTTCTTCAGTGTTTCCATATGGGGAAAAACAACAAACAAATGAACAAGTTACAAAACAGCACCTTCTGCATTTGACTATATTTCCATGTTCCTTTTGGTCTTTACCCCCAGTTCTCATTGCCTCTCATCTTTGAGAGTCTATTTTTATTAGCTGGCCCTCAATTTTTTATTCACTTTCACTACTGAACTGTTTCTTCCACTTTTCTCCCATTCTCACTTCTTCTGTCCCTTTTTAACTTCATTCTACTACATTCCAGCTAGTAAAAACAAAGTCTATGAAAGGCAGAAGACAAACAAAGAGAACAGGAAGCAAAAAACAAAAAAAACAAAAAACCTAGTGCTTTGATACAGAGATTAAACAGTTTCAATAATGTTAAGAAAAAACTAGTTAAGAAAAACGCCTGTCAGAATTAAGCTGCCATTTTAAAGAAGAGATTATTAGGATTGTGCCATCTATTATTCCAAATGCCTTTGTTTTTGTAGTCCTCATTCCTGTAACTCAGTCTTCACTCCTATAAAGCATCACTAGCAATCAGTTTTTCAAGCTCCTCTGGCAGACTCTATTCTGTAGATTTCAAAGTTGGACTAGGAAAGAAGGAATTCCTAACACAGTTCACTTCCTGCAAACACTCAGGAGACAAAGTCTAGATCAGCTACTCCAAGTTATCAGATCATTTCACACTTACAAGCATCAGTCCTGCACCCACTGAAGTCAGTGGAAAGCTTTATACTGACTTCCATGGAACCAGGATTAGGCACACAGCATGTAGATAGCAATTGATATAGAATAGCAGATATCATTATTTGCTATTAGGTAACTGCTTCTCTAGATCTTATGATACCTTGCAGGGATGGGTGAATCAAAAAAACTTTCCAAACATTGGCTATCTTTTCAGCTATTATACATCCTACTGAGTATCTACCTCAGTCTGATGCTTTGAGGATGAATATTTACAAAGAGCAAATACAAGAGGAGTGTGAATACAGGTGACATGAATGTTTGAGAAATTGAATAGATGTTGGTGGATTTTTAAAAACTATTTACTCAACTTTAGTTTTGATGCTGAAGAAGGCTCATCCGACATAAATTTGCAATGAGAACCTACATACACAAAAAGTGTGACAATAACACTCTGGCCTGATCTATGGTATAAATACACTGATGCCACAACAGCTGAACGCGCCAGATCCCCAGGGGTGGTGAACATTGGCTTTGTCACTTCACTAACTTCAATGGAAGTATGCTGATTTGCACAAGCTGAGGATCTGGCCCCCAGAGTCCATTCATTTCTCCCTCCAAAAAAGGAAATAACCCACTCTGTCTGGAATCCAGAGATTCCTGACTGCTCAAGAGTGAAGATTAAGTTTACTACTGTTTCATTCAAGTATGGATGGGGAAAGAGCCAATTCTTTATCATTCCTGTAGACAATGGGCCAAGATCTGAATCCAGTTACACTTGGGCAATCTCCTTGGCAGAGTGGTCTGTTCCATTTTCTTTCCTTTCACCCTCCTTCTCCCTGACACCCAGCTGTATGAAGATTAATAGGTGCAGTTGTTTACATACCTGTAACAGAGTGACCTTCAAAGTGATTATGAAATGGGAGTCAAGAGCTCTTTCATCTTCATTAGCTTTATCTTCAGGCTGATCGGTCTTTGCTGCAGTTAGCTTTGTTTTAGTACAGCTCCTATAGTGTCTCTCTTACTTCTTTTACCTTTTAACATAGAACTGGTATTTTATATAACTATACAGAGTCCCTCCCTTCTCAGAGAAGAATACACCTTTTTATTTCTGACTGGGGGCACTACATGTGCATCACTCTCAGGGGCAATTCTGCCATATGCCACAAGTAAGTTGGTAGGTCACACACTACCAAATAAAACAAAAGTTTGGATCTTTTTCCCTGGAAAACATGACATGTTTTAATTATAAAGGCACTGGACATGAAGGGCCAAACATGTTGTGGTTTCAGTGATCTGGCCAGTGTTATTGTCACACTCCGTTTAGGCAAGTTCTCATCTATGCATTTTAAAACGATATTCAGTTATTCGGTGTTATGAAGGGGAGATAATATAAACAGGCTACGGTGCATGAGAGCGCTCACCAGTATGTACATATCCCTACACAGGTTACATAGAACGCCCCGGTATATTTACATGCCCTTACAATACGTGCTTCTTCCATTAGCAAAGCTATTTTCAAGGGTAATACTTAATGAGGTCAATTAATTACTGTTGGTACAAAGGGCTGCACAATTGCATATCCTGCACCATTCAGGCTATTGAGCTTTAATTTCTGGCCGAAGCACCATAAGAGCCTCCCCAACAAAGGCTTCCTGGGGTGTAACCACATCAGAGCATTCTCTCGTTACCCCCTCCCCACCTAGCACTACCCACTGCACTGACAGGCTGTTGGCCCCACCCCAGTGAAGCAGATTGTGGGTGTATTTTACAGACTTTCCATCACTAGGGTTATCATTGGTAAAAATCAAGCCCTTTTTTTTTTTTTTGTGGGGCAGGGAGCAGTGACTCATGGTCTGAAGAATAATTCTTCAAAAGTGGTTGTGGACAAGTTCTCATGACCACATATCAATCCATGAAGATTTTTCACATCTAACCACATATTTTATTATTTGTGTATCATCATTGCTTACAGGGCAGTTTCACAATGCTCGCATATGCAGTTTGAATTGAAAATGAATCCTTTCAATAGCAGAAAACGGTCAAATTCCAGGTCTGTCTAAGGAACCAGTCTAAGGTGGCAGTCTTGAGTGGTGTCTGCAGGTCTTGGGAGCAGTGAACCAGACACTTTCAAAGAACTAATAGGGTGATCCATGAACAAAACAGCACTGGAGCATCTAGAAGCTTTAAGATCAAAAATATTCCAGCTGCTGAGGATCCTATCATGGTATCCAGCCATCTGGCATGTGACTTTGTTTTGGGCTTTGCCCTAAATGAGGACATCCAGAGACATCCATTGTGTACTGGAATATGAGACATATGAATGAATAAATGAATTAGTTGCAGCAGGTCTTGTCTTAATTTGATCCTCAAGAGTAAAGAGGAAGCTGGGAGAGGATTGGAAGGAAACAAGCCGATAGAAGGGCTTTCCTTGTAAGAGGAAAGTGACAATAACAAATGTGTTATCTTATTGGGCAGATCTGCTCCCTCCATATAGTCTGAGTGAGAGCTGTTGCTTTTATTAAAAAATAAAAATGACTTTTTACTCCTGTTACTTCTGAAGAGCTAATGAAACTATGGGGAAGTGAGCTGGATTATTTCCTGGTTCATGCATCATTAAAAGCGGTAAGTTCCAATGATAGAACTCTTGGTACTAGTGGTGAAGTGAAGAGTATGAATAGCATAAACTGACTTTCAGATCACACAGTAAGTTTCTGTTGAGGTGGCAGTCAACTAAACTCTCTTAAGGTGGTTTTTTGTTTGTTTGTTTTAACTCAGCAAATCTGATCTGGAGTCAATGTTATATAGGAGATCAGACTATGTGATACAATGATCCCTTCTGGCCTAAAAATCGATGAGACAATAACCATGGACTCCCCTTTGCCATATTTACAACATCACTTTTCAGAGCAGAACTTCACTATAAGCTATCAGTCTCTACAGATGTCTCAGGTTCACTTCAGCCCATTGTTAGGCATCTGCCATTTCCCATGCCTGCATGAGAGGGGTGTCAGACTAGCCCAACCTGATCTTCCTCTATTCCTGCCTTCATCCCCATGCAAATGGATGGGAATGGGACTTCTCCCAGCCCAAAATGAGGGGAGAAGCAAGAGGGGGCCTCAGGGCCAGCTTTAGCAAGAGCGGGGCCCGATTCCTGGGGGCAGGGCTTCCTGCAAGCCCCGCCCCCAGGAATCGAGCCGCGCTCCGGCCGGGGTTGCCGGGCTTGGGTCCGGCCCGGAGCCGCACCGCGCCACGGGGGCCGGGCCAGGCCGGAGCCGTGCCGCGGGGGCCGGGCCGGAGCCATGCCAGACCCGAGCCGCGCCGCGGGACCCGAGCCGGGCCGGACTTGAGCCGCGCCGCGGAGGCCAGGCTGGAGCCAAGCCGGGCCAGAGCTGCTGGGGCCTGCGTGCTCGGCCGGAACCGGGGCCGGACTGGGCCGCGCCTCCCCGGAGCCCTTCTCGCGCCCCCCGCCACCCCAGCTTACCTGGTGCTGCCTGCCCGCCCCTGCTTCTTTTCAGACTTCCCGCGAAACTCTGATTCGCGGGAAGCAGGGAAGGGGGAGGAGCAGGGGGCGGAGCGTTCAGGGGAGGGGAGGAGGGGGAAGTGAGCTGAGGGCGGGGTGGAGAGTTGCGGCGCGGGGCCCTCTTAGCGCGGGGCCCAATTCAGCCTAATCGGCTGAATCGGCCTAAAGCTGGCCCTGGGGGGCCTTGTACAGCTAATTATATTGGAGCAAATACCTTAGAGGGTAATGGCTTTAGGCAACTTAACACTCCTTGCAGGCTAACTATGAGGTTGAGGGGGAGGTAAACTGCTCAGGGTCACTTTTGTTTTCTTCTAGCACACAAGATGAGGGTTTTCCTTTCTACCAGAAGCTGAGTGTCTCATTCTGAAGTGAGCTCAAGGAACCTGAAAATACAATATTTTATGGGAGGAAGAACAAGGCAAGAAAAAGTACAAAAATACATTGTAATTTCATTTGTAGTTTTAGACAGGATACTTTTTGGAGCAGATAAAAACAACCCCACAGAAAACAGAGCTCGGTGACAAAGTGTATAATTAGCTCTTGCTGAGAGCATAACAATAACATTGCCTCTGCATTCCCAGGGCACAGCCAATATCGCTTATTAACAGAAGAGAGATTCATTACTATAAGAAGCAGCATCCCCTCTTCATAAATTCACAGGTAATCTTTTGTTGTTATGGTTGCAGCATCTATGCCTGTGCAAGCTTTATGTTGCTTATAAAAATAGTTTTTATTAGTCTATTCTCAGTGAAGGTCAAGGAAAAGATAAGATTGGAGACTGAAGTCTTTTAAATGAAGACAGCATACATTGCAAAATGTTACAATACAAATGTCCCCATCTGTGGTATAAACCTTGACCTGGCTTTGGGGGTTTAGAAATAATTCACTCTATATGCTAGACTTTACTGAAGCCTTTTCTGACCCAGACCATAAAGCCATTTATTCCAGTAAATTGAGATGGTTTCCTAGTATGGACTATTTTCCACAAGAGACTGCACTGCGACCAAACTTATTTTATGTAAGAATCCAGGGAAGACCTGACAGGCTGTGAAAGGCAAAGGCTTTATCCATTTCAACTTGACTGTGCAGTTTTCTAACTACGAGTTGCAGATTATAATGGCAGGAAAAGAGATTTCTATTCAAATGCAATGAAATGTGTTAATTGTCTGGAATTGGGTTTGGTTTGTTTTTCGGGTTTTTTTTAGTATTATACAAAAAAAGGAATAAAACACTGTTTGTCTTTAGGAATGTTACCTATATGTCAAATGGTCTCCAAGGAACATTCACTTAATATACCCAGAAATTTTATCTTCGGTGGGGGTCAGGGGGAGAGCGTCAGGCTCATAATTATTACCCCCATGTGTTAATATATGAAAAACAGCAGAAAAGAGTGTTGATTGATTGCTGTGAATTTCTGGCAGCTGTAGCTTTTGAAGCATGAAATACATTAGCATTGTCTCCTAATGTCTTTGATAATTGTTCTGAGTTGATGCTTGTCTTCTGAACTAGGCCTGTTATTTATTCACAAAGAAGTCAGTGGCTGTAAAAATTAAACATGTAGTAAATAGAATGACCTCTATTTCTTCAGGAAAATGACATTTCTACAAAGGACAATAGAAGAAATAACTTACACAGTTAGTAATTGATACAGGTCTAATTTAATGTACATTGTCCAAATACCTTTGCCCTTTACAGCTTATTAACTGTAACAAGCTCCTGGTTTAATTTATTGCATCATTAGCCATCCAGTGTAACAGTCTTTTTGGTGTTAGAAAGTCCGACAGTGAAATATCGACACTGTTTAAAGGAATGTTTCTGTGATATGGTGTCTGGTTTGTAAGGCACAATGGATCATTTTCTTAAGTCGCTGTCTGTAAAGGACCTTAAAATAATAAATAGTTTCACACAGATGCTCAAATGCCACACTTAGGAGTGTGCGTATCACACCTCAAACATAACTGATCAAAGGAAGATTGCAAAGTATATTTATTCCATGTAATAGAGGGGAGAAAAGGAATTTTGATAAGAAAAGATTTGTAAGACAACGCACCTGTCCAAATGATAAAGAAAGGACTCCGGCATTCAGAGTTTTATCATCTGCTACTATTTCTATTACCATTGTGCCTAGAACCAGGGTCATGGAACAGGACACATTGTGCTACGTGCTGTACAAACACAGAACAAAGATGGGCCCTGCCCCAGGGAGCTTACAGTCCAAGCATAAGACAAGAGGCAACAGATCGTAAGAGACAAACAGGGGTGTAAAAGTAAACAATGAGACAATGATAGGCATGATAGGTAGGGGTCTTAGCGCACTAACAGTAAATGTCATTTTTTGTAGGCATCATGGCAAAGATGTTTTGAGGAGGGATCTGAGGGATGATCAGGTAGATTTGTGGATGTTTAAGGGTGTGGGACAACTCTGGAGAAAGCACAAATTCTGTGTGAAGATTTAACAATTGGGCAGTGGAGGCTGGCATCATGGTCCGATTGCAGGTGAGCATGTTATACCAATAGAATAAAAACCAGCAGGATCTTATTAAGAGGGATAAGGCAAAGATGCCACATTTATTGTAAATATAATGATAAAGCAAAAGATAAAAGTAAACAACGTTGTTTGACTACTTATTCCTATCACTACTTATTCCTTATACACACACACACATATATATATATATATATGTAGATAGATAGATTCATTCACACAATCATTCATTCAAGTTCTGTATAGGTGTTATAGTTACCAGCCTAGAAGTTGCTCATGCCAAGTTACTGGCCAGGTATCTTGGTCATGAGGATGGAGCCGAGTCTGTGTCAGATGCACCTGATGCTCCTGGAGGTTGGCAGCAGAACCAGAGACTCAAAGTCATCAGTCTTTAGAGTCCATTCTTATAGGAATTAATTCCTATGTTAGTCTATGGGAGCTGTTTCATCCTGCTGTTGCTGACTCAATCAGCAGATGGCACATTCCTGTCCAAAGTGGCACATTCCTGGTGGCTCCACACTGTCCAAAATTTGTGTTTCCCATCCTTCCAGGTGATGGGGTGGATCCCAGTTTACCCTCCGGGGGTTTTCTGGTCATCCACTTGACACATTCTTCGGCCGATGGATACTCCCTTTCTAGGCTGGTACCTCCCTAACCATTCATGTATATCAAGCATTCATCAGCATACATTCCATATCTTAACCATATTTTAATTTACTGCCTCCACCACTTTCAGGGTGTGTGCTAATTCATTTGAGACTCCCAGCCCTTTAATTACAGAGGGTGGGGGTCTGTCCTAGGAGCCGTTGAATGAAGTGAAAGTCACTTAACAGCTTATAGTGTTTGTTTGCATTGTATCAATTACTTCAAGAACAAAGTCAGTTAACTTGTTTGTAAGTTTTACATAGTAGTAAAGTATCTTTCACAGGATAGATATAATCAATGGTTTCTACAGACAGTAGCTTACAAGTTTTAACAGAAGACCCAAGAGATTTTTGTACTTGGTGAAACTGTTGGATTTTAAAGTGTGGGGGCCAAATTATGAGGGGGTCACTGTCACTTGGGGGAATCACTGTTAGTACCTTCTTTAATATCCCTACAAGCAGACAGCTTGAGAGCAAGACAGCTTGGCAGTATGGAGACAGACTATGAAGGACCTTGAAAGTGAATACAAGCAGCTTATGGCAGATGTCATAGAGAAGGGGTAGTCGGTGGAGGGATTCAAAGAGAAAAAGGTGACAGGGTCAAAGCAACATCTACGTAAAGGATTTTTGCAGCAGCATTCTGAATGAATGAGGGAGGCAAGATTGTATTTGTCAAGGCCAGGGAGAAGGATGATGCAGTAAATCAAGACACTGCATGACGAGAGCTTGGATGAGAGTTTTAGTTGTGTGCATGGATAGGAAAGGACATATCTTAGAGCTGCTAGGCTGAAAGAATCAGCAAGATTTAGATATAGCCTGGATGTGAGGACTTGTTATTTATGAAGAATTCTAAAAAAGCACTCAAACAAAATGGAGAAGCTAGAACAGGTTTACAGGATTTCAAGAAAGGCACGGGAGTAAATAAAAAACAAGAGCAGATACCACTGCTCCTTTTATGTTATGTGTAAAAGAAGATGGCTTAAGGGCTAATGGCAACAGGTACAGTACATCAACATTAGACGTAGTAAGTGGCAAAATTAGCAGCAGTGACATTAACTACTCTCCCTTGATTTTTATTCAGTCTGTGCAAAGAAACCCTCCTCCTAAGAGTAATACTGTAGGAGTTGATGAGCCATGCCTTTCTCCCACTATGACATGGAATATATATTAGTGTCAGAAAGAGCACACACAGATTATCCACTGGAGAAGTAGAAATAACAATCAGTGAACCCCCTAAATAGGCAGAAGCTATCTTCCACATGATTTGGATTTGGCCATGGCCCCTGTTGATTTGTAAGTCTAACGGTATGTCTTCACTGCACAGTTGACCTGGGCTCTAACCTTCCTTCTGTTCACAAAGAACTGACCTGAGCATGGTGTTGTTTTTAACCTGAACTAGCAGGCCTGGCTGGGGCACTAGGCTAAAGATTGAGTACTGCTTTCACTCAGTCTGGTACCCTACCCACTTTACAGTCAGAATAAATCACTCAAGTACTTGTAGTTCTCCAATGCCTTCCCACAATTCCCTCTGTGAGCCCAGACAGACAAGTTCTCTCACAAATCACTAGGGAAGAATCATAGAGCAACTCAATTTACTGAAGCACTAAGAACCATTGTGCAAGATTCAACAGGTTTCAAACCCAGGCCTGCAAGGCATCTTTAAACTAGGTTCGACGGGGACAGGTGAGCAAAGCCCACAGGTAAGTGGGGAACATGGAGACCTGGGAGATGGGTCGGAAACGAGAGGGAGTGTGGGCTATATTGGCAGAGAGAAAGGAGGGTCAGGACAAAACTGGGAGGAAAGATCAAACCAGTATCTTAGATGCCTATATACAAATGCGAGAAGTATGGGTAATAAGCAGGAAGAACTGGAAGTGCTAATAAATAAATACAACTATGACATTGTTGGCATCACTGAAACTTGGTGGGATAATACACATGATTGGAATGTTGGTATGGATGGGTACAGCTTGCTCAGGAAGCATAGACAGGGGGAAAAGGGAGGAGGTGTTGCCTTATATATTAAAAATGTACACACTTGGACTGAGGTAGAGATGGACATAGGAGATGGAAGTGTTGAGAGTCTCTGGGTTAGGCTAAAAGGGGTAAAAAACAAGGGAGCTGTCATGCTAGGAGTCTACTACAGGCCACCTAACCAGGTGGAAGAGGTGGATGAGGCTTTTTTTAAGCAACTAACAAAATCATCCAAAGCCCAAGATTTGGTGGTGATGGGGGACTTCAACTATCCGGATATATGTTGGGAAAATAACACAGCGGGGCACAGACTATCCAACAAATTCTTGGACTGCATTGCAGACAACTTTTTATTTCAGAAGGTTGAAAAAGCTACTAGGGGGGAAGCTGTTCTAGACTTGATTTTAACAAATAGGGAGGAACTCGTTGAGAATTTGAAAGTAGAAGGCAGCCTGGGTGAAAGTGATCATGAAATCATAGAGTTTGCAATTCTAAGGAAGGGTAGAAGGGAGAAGAGCAAAATAGAGACAATGGATTTCAGGAAGGCAGATTTTGGTAAGCTCAGAGAGCTGATAGGTAAGGTCCCATGGGAATCAAGACTGAGGGGAAAAACAACTGAGGAGAGTTGGCAGTTTTTCAAAGGGACACTATTAAGGGCCCAAAAGCAAGCTATTCCGCTGGTTAGGAAAGATAGAAAATGTGGCAAAAGACCACCTTGGCTTAACCACGAGATCTTGCATGATCTAAAAAATAAAAAGGAGTCATATAAAAAATGGAAACTAGGACAGATTACAAAGGATGAATATAGGCAAACAACACAGGAATGCAGGGGCAAGATTAGAAAGGCAAAGGCACAAAATGAGCTCAAACTAGCTACAGGAATAAAGGGAAACAAGAAGACTTTTTATCAATACATTAGAAGCAAGAGGAAGACCAAAGACAGGGTAGGCCCACTGCTCAGTGAAGAGGGAGAAACAGTAACAGGAAACTTGGAAATGGCAGAGATGCTTAATGACTTCTTTGTTTCGGTCTTCACCGAGAAGTCTGAAGGAATGCCTAACATAGTGAATGCTAATGGGAAGGGGGTAGGTTTAGCAGATAAAATAAAAAAAGAACAAGTTAAAAATCACTTAGAAAAGTTAGATGCCTGCAAGTCACCAGGGCCTGATGAAATGCATCCTAGAATATTCAAGGAGCTAATAGAGGAGGTATCTGAGTCTCTAGCTATTATCTTTGGAAAATCATGGGAGACGGGAGAGATTCCAGAAGACTGGAAAAGGGCAAATATAGTGCCCATCTATAAAAAGGGAAATAAAAACAACCCAGGAAACTACAGACCAGTTAGTTTAACTTCTGTGCCAGGGAAGATAATGGAGCAAGTAATTAAGGAAATCATCTGCAAACACTTGGAAGGGGGTAAGGTGATAGGGAACAGCCAGCATGGATTTGTAAAGAACAAATCATGCCAAACCAATCTGATAGCTTTCTTTGATAGGATAACGAGCCTTGTGGATAAGGGTGAAGCTGTGGATGTGGTATACCTAGACTTTAGTAAGGCATTTGATACGGTCTCGCATGATATTCTTATCAATAAACTAGGCAAATACAATTTAGATGGGGTTACTATAAGGTGGGTGCATAACTGGCTGGATAACCGTACTCAGAGAGTTGTTATTAATGGTTCCCAATCCTGCTGGAAAGGCATAACGAGTGGGGTACCGCAGGGGTCTGTTTTGGGACCGGCTCTGTTCAATATCTTCATCAACGACTTAGATATTGGCATAGAAAGTACGCTTATTAAGTTTGCGGATGATACCAAACTGGGAGGGATTGTAACTGCTTTGGAGGACAGGGTCATAATTCAAAATGATCTGGACAAATTGGAGAAATGGTCTGAGTTAAACAGGATGAAGTTTAACAAAGACAAATGCAAAGTGCTCCACTTAGGAAGAAAAAATCAGTTTCACACATACAGAATGGGAAGAGACTGTCTAGGAAGGAGTACGGCAGAAAGGGATCTAGGGGTTATAGTGGACCACAAGCTAAATATGAGTCAACAGTGTGATGCTGTTGCAAAAAAAGCAAACATGATTCTGGGATGTATTAACAGGTGTGTTGTGAGCAAGACACGAGAAGTCATTCTTCTGCTCTACTCTGCTCTGGTTAGGCCTCAGCTGGAGTATTGTGTCCAGTTCTGGGCACCGCATTTCAAAAAAGATGTGGAGAAATTGGAAAGGGTCCAGAGAAGAGCAACAAGAATGATTAAAGGTTTTGAGAACATGACCTATGAAGGAAGGCTGAAAGAATTGGGTTTGTTTAGTTTGGAAAAGAGAAGACTGAGAGGGGACATGATAGCAGTTTTCAGGTATTTAAAAGGGTGTCATAAGGAGGAGGGAGAAAACTTGTTCACCTTAGCCTCTAAGGATAGAACAAGAAGCAATGGGTTTAAACTGCAGCAAGGGAGGTCTAGGTTGGACATTAGGAAAAAGTTCCTAACTGTCAGGGTGGTTAAACACTGGAATAAATTGCCTAGGGAGGTTGTGGAATCTCCGTCTCTGGAGATATTTAAGAGTAGGTTAGATAAATCTATCAGGGATGGTCTAGACAGTATTTGGTCCTGCCATGCGGGCAGGGGACTGGACTCGATGACCTCTCGAGGTCCCTTCCAGTCCTAGAATCTATGAATCTATGAATAAACCTCTCCATAACTCCACCCAGTGGCAGCTGTAAGCAGCTCACACTCCACTATCCATGACCCTTTGTGGACAGACTACAGGAAGTCCAGCCTCAGGGCTCCTGATTGGATCCCCACCATATTTAAACCCAAGGGGCATTCCAAAAAGTGTCTAGGCAAGAATGTGGATCTCCTGTAGCTGCCAAAACCATTCCTGCTAATACTCCAGGCTTCGACCTTGGCTTAATTTGGACATGGAGTCCAATTTCAGGAGTGGGTCAGGAGGCAGACTCTGATCCTTGGTATCGACCCCAGCCTGGAACTCGACTATGAACTTCTCTGCTACTCTCAGCTTTGAGTTTTACCCAGGAGCAGCACCAGGGTTTTTGCCACCCTAGGCAGCAGCGCTCCTCCTCTGAGCATTCAGGGGGTCTGGGGTCTTCAGCGGCGGGGGTCCTTCCGCTCCGCGTCTTCGGGGCACTTCAGCGGCGGCTCCTTCACTCGGTCCGGGACCTGCCGCCGAATTTCTGCTCAAAATCCGGAGCGGAAGGACCCCCCGCCGCCGAATTTCCGCCGAGGGCGGCAAAATGCCACCCCCCAAATCCTGCTGCCCTAGGCGACCGCCTAGGGTCGCCTAATGGAAGCGCCGGCCCTGGTTTTACCCTGCTCCAAACCTGACACATGGGATGTGCCCCTAGAAGTCCTAGCAACGCACACGGATGAGTGCATCACCAGTGAGGAAAAATTGGCTTTACAGAGTGTCTGCTCACACTTAGGCTCAGATGAACCCAGGTACCGATCACCCCAGTTAACGACAACAAAGATATACCTTAGTAGAGGATGCATTTCTGATGCAGGGACACATAACAGGCAGATATGAAATAATGATGCAGAAGTTTCTGCAGCTACACTGGAAAGTAAAACTTTCAGAGAGGGAGTAGGCCTTTTCTAATAGTTGTCTAATAGTTTAAAATTAAGGATTGTTAAGGGACAATGCCAGGGGAAGTAACCTTAATGGCTCTAGCCCATGCTTCTTGGGGGAATCACTGAAACCAGTTTAAAAGGGTAGATCAGACTGAGGACTGCTCTGCACTGGGAATTTACAGTGGCATATCTAAGTCTTTCAGCAGTGTGAAAAATCCACACCCCTGAAAGATAGATATACCGACCTAACTCCCACTGTGTAGACTGTGCTAGGAAAAATTCTTCTGTCAACTTAGCTACCATCTCTTGGGGGAGTGAATTACCTAGGCCAATGGGAGAACTCCTCCATCAGCATAGGTAGTGTCCACTGAAGCACTACAGCAGTGCAGCTGCACCGCTGTAGCATTTTATGTGTAGACATAACCTGAGAGAACCAGATTGAGAGTCACGCAGCCACAGCAGGAATCTAGGCTGTGCTAGGAGACTGTAAATTGGGGCAGTTGTGTTCCTATAATTTTAGGCAAAATTATAGCTTAGCTTGTAGTCAAACATAAGAAATACGTGCACAGGCAGTTTTAAAAATCCTTTTTTCCTCCAGTGCTTTTTTCCAACTACTAAATAAAACACATTGTTTTAAGCAGGCTATTGGTCAATATCTCACAGGTTGCAAGTTCCCAAGGGGAGGAAATGCAAGTGCCCCAAATTCATTTGGATCTGCAGGATAGTAAACTATTGGTATACAGGCCAGCGTTCCTGGATCCCAATCTACAAGTGGAAGAATCATGCGAGAGCGAACTGCAAGAAGCTGAACTCCTAAAGGGGTGCACTTGGAGAGATCAGAAAGATCACAAAGTTAGATGTAAGTTATCTATGATTTGGCAAACAGACACTTGGCTAGATTTTGAACCCTCTACTCATACTAGTAAGCAGCTACTCACATAAGTAGTCCCCCTGGAGTCAGTGGGGCAGGCTCTGTCAATACCTGCTCATTAATGTATATAAAAAAAAAAATCAATCCCATAGTAATTTGTCTTTGCCACAGACACCACCATCTTTCCACACTGAGAGCAAGGCCGGCATTCCAAGGCCTGCGCCTGCTCCTTTTGAAGTCACAGGGGCCAAATCTTGGTCCCACTTTGTCCATTTTTCACTGGTCCCAGTACAAAGAAGCCATCAAGTTGATGAATCTGGCTAAGAGTTTTCCTGGAATAAGAGAGTCTGTGGGCGCTGTTGTAGCAGCTCCTGTGCCACTGTCCTTCCCAGCCCCCAGCATAGAGGGCAAGACTAGGAAAAAGGGGGCATTGTCAGACTACCATTACATTCCAGGGATCCTCGGCTGCTGAAACAGTCCTTATGGACAGCTGGCATCTGGTGGGATTTAGAGCAGCCCTGAAGCTGCCTCAAGTTGCACCAGGTAGAAGTGGCTTTCAGCTACCTTTACACAGAGCCCTTCTGAGCTATGCCAGGTGCAAGAAAGTCAGCCCCAAAGATGTGGCCCATTGGAGATTTGTCATTGATTTCAAGGGAGCAGGTCAGAGCCCTAGTCTCATGTTCTCTCACACAGAAAAATTAAGCAATTTTCCTTAAGTGCCCTTATGCAACTACCCTAAACATTAAGGTGCGTTCATTTAGTAGAAGAATAGATACTGACAAGGAAAAAAAGCTTCCAGTATCTGCAAGGAGGACAAGGTTGGAGTTGCATAGCAGTTGCTGATGCAAAGGCAATGAGCAAAGAGCTACAATACCTTATGATAGTGCAGCAAATGATTCTGGAGAGAACTAAAATAACTGAAACTGGGATATTCAGGGAAAAATAAAAGCATGCAGAGACTCCTCTTCCCCCCCACCCTGTTTCTTTTTTAAATTAACAGTTGGGGCTGGAGAGCTGTAATATACACTGGAATTCACCCATCTCCATTAGTTCATTTATCTTTGGGTGGGGTTGTTTTTTCTCCTCCCTGCCCCTTTGTTCCTATTGGTCTTAAGTTTACCCTTTAACTTACTTTCTTATCTATGATTGCTAATTTTTTATAAAATTAAGATTATGGGGCAAAATATCAAATGGATTTAATCAACTGTTACACTTTATCTGCTGCATGTCACAGGTTTGACAGTTGCAAGAAATAGCAAGATTAACACTGGTTAAAAAATCCACTTAAGACTTTATTATATAAAATATAAACACAAAGCTTTTCCAGATAAAGGACCCACTACTTCCAAGACAAATGGGATTTTTTGCATGAGCAAGGACAGCATCAGCCTAAAAGTATTATTTAAGAATATTTTCTTTAATCCAGAAGTAATGTTCTCTTATAAGATACAGAAAAGCATAAAATGCACAATGAAATTAAACAGATCTTTTTGGACCAGGGGCTTGATTCTGATCACATTTAATCTGGTTTAACTTCAGTGGACTTACTCTGGAGTGCAAGCATGATCAGAATCAGGCCTGATGGCAATCGTAGAACAAGTGTGCAATAAAACTCTACCAAAGACACTGAGCTGCAATTTACATCACTGTAACTGAAAGCTAATTATAACTCTTGGTTCTTAATAGCCTAACAGGCTTATCCCAAATCACTTTAAAATGACAAAATAAACAAAACCAAAATAATACTGATCTTCTCCTGCCTTTATCTGCATTTAACAGCATTACACACCGATTCAGTAAAATATATTTACAAGTGTTGTGACCAGTTATAAAATGTTGACAGTACAGAGTGTTTATGTACTGTAGTGTAGTAAAATTGTCCCCCTGTTAATGCTAAATCAGTCTCCGAATAGGTATTGGTGCTTTTTCAGCTGTAGTGGAGCTCTAAAGAAAATGTCATCTGTGATGTCTGTAGCAGCATTTCTGCAACGATGAATGTCATGGCTGAATTGACACATTCTATAAAGGTATAAACTTACCGGATTTGGTATAACTGAATTCTAGAGACAGATCATATTTTTGTAAGACAGTTTTTTTGTTGTTGTTTTTTTAAATGAACAAATCAAGAATGGTAAACTTCAGTTTGATTAATATACAGTGTCATCTACACACAGCAGCCGTATCAGCTCATGCTGTTATCTCATCAGATCTCATAAAACAAAGCAGTGCCAGGACTTGTTAGTATGTGGCAGAGAGACCTCCTAGAAATACCTGCCTGCTGCAGGATTTAGCCTTGTTGATTTAGCAGGTGCATTCCTCTGAGTCAGTACTAAACCAATGCCACAGGAGGTTGCATGGGATCACCATACTGTGAGAGATGCCACCTTTTGAATGAAGAGTTGACCACTTATGTTGTTGAAAAATCCCACAATGCTTTTAGCAAGAGAGGCATTATCTAGAACTGTGAGAAACACCGCAATTTGGGTTTGCAAGGGTTCATGCACATCTACTTTTTCTGATTCAGGGGTATGTGTCTTTCCTTTGCTCGCTTTGAACAAATCAAAGATTTCAAAGTAAGACTCAAACAAAACCATCAAGTTTCACTTAGACTTGGCCTACACTACAAAGTCTTGCTGGCAGAGTTACGTTGGCTAGTAATATGAAAAAAACCACACCCCCTAGCTGACACAGCTGTGCTCGCAAAAACCCTAGATAGATGTGACTATACCAACAGAAGAGTGGGTTTTTTTCCAGCATAATAGAGTCATTGGGGGAAGTGGTGTAGCGATGCCAGAACTCTTTTTGCTGACATATGCTGTGTCTCCATTAGGGGGCTTTGCTGCCACAAATATAGCAGCATAACTGTATCTGCAGAGGTAACTAATGGGCTGTGCTTTAACTACCCCATGTAGACCTTGCTGGAGCACTCTAAGATGTACCTAATGTTTCTTGTGGACTACATTAATGTAAATTAGGTATCTTTTAGAATGCAAAACACCCCTCCAGGGCAGTGCTTCTCAAAGCCGGTCCGCCGCTTGTTCAGGGAAAGCCCCTGGCGGTCCGGGCCGGTTTGTTTACCTGCCGCGTCCGCAGGTTCGGACAATCGCAGCTCCCATTGGCCACGGTTCGCCGCTCCAGGCCAATGGGGGCTGCGGGAAGTGACACGGGCCAAGGGATATGCTGGCCGCCCTTCCCGCAGCCCCCATTGGCCTGGAGCGGCGAACCGCGGCCAGTGGTAACCGCGATCGGCCGAACCTGCGGATGCGGCAGGTAAACAAACCGGCCCGGCCCACCAGGGGCTTTCCCTGAACAAGTGGCGGACCGGCTTTGAGAACCACTGCTATACATAATTACAGTAGATACCTCACTCCGTTACAAATACCTCAGAGGTTGTTTGTAACTTTGAACAAAATGTTATGGTTGTTCTTTCAAAAGGTTACAACTGAGCATTTACTTAATACAACTTTGAAACTTTACTATGCAGAAAAAAAAATGCTGCTTTTAACCATCTTAGTTTTAAAAAGGTAAGGGAATTGTTTTTGCACTTTCATTTTAAAAAAGGATTGACCTTGCCTTTTTTTTTTTTTTTAAATAGTTTATGTTTAACAGTGCTGTTTGTGTTTTGGATTTTTTGTCTTTGCTGCCACCTGAGTGAGTACTTCCAGTTCCACAGAAGGTGTGTGGTTGACTGATCAGTTTGTAACTCTGGTGTTAATAACTCTGATGTTCTAATGTATAGGCCCTGATCCCAAAAACCCATTAGAGAAGGCTAACTGCTGTACCAAGCCCCATTAACTTTTAAGAACTCCAGTGGTGTAAGGTGTTGCCTGCGCAGCCCCTATCAGGCACATAGTTTGTAAAATATGCTGAACTCTTGGGTCTTTATAAATATTGCTCATGAACAAAGGAATTAGTTTTCAAAGGAACAAATCTCCTCCAAATCTCTTGCAACAATTTGGTTATGGGACTCATGCTTCTTGAAACTTCAGACAAGTACTTCATTTCCTTATTGCTGTGACTGAGACAGATAGTCCACATTTAAGTCTTATGAAATCTGTTTAATAGCATATGTATACTCTACCTTGTAGAAGCAATGAGATACTCTACTGCATCTCAACTAATGAGAGAGCATTACTGATAAGAGGAAGGCTCATCAGAAATTTATTTTCTGATGATCAAATGAAATTTTTTATATTAAGTATTATGTTAAACAAACAATTTAGGGGCTACTGTTAGATGAGCATACAAAGAATTGCCTCCAAAGTTAAGGCTTGTACTTGTGAGATTGTTTTAGTCAATAGAAATTGCTCATTGCCCATTTAGAATTTAAGAAATTAGTCCTTTTCAATGCTTTAATACTTTTCTCTATTAGTTTCCAATCTAACAGTCTCTTCCTCTCTTTTTAAATGAGGAAACAATATCTTTCCACTCTCTCCTCTAAATACTTCAGGTCCCTAAGGTTAGAGTTTATTTTAAGCCATATATTCTCATTGTTGTATGCAGTGTGTTGTAACCACGTCAGTCCCAGGATATTAGAGAGACAAGGTGGGTGAGGCAATATCTTTTCTCTCTCTCACCAACAAAAGTTGGACCAATAAAAGATATCACCTCACCCACCTGGTGCCTATATATTCCCAAGCATTTTTGTAGTCTCATGTGCTCTAATAAGCTTCCTTTTCTGTGAGGTTCATAGGGTTCAGTAATGGAGAAAGTGTTAATGGTACCAGCTGCCAACAATCTTTCCTTTAAAGTGATGGTTAAGTATTTCAGAAGTAAAAGCTTCTTTTCCCAGAAATCTGCCATTGATCTTTGGGTCACCAGTTCATAACTGGCCCAGGCTAATAGGTGGCCAAAAGTTACTACCTCCGTCAGTAATGGGGAATGCCTGCAGACAGGCATCTACCCCAACAGAATCACCCATCTGGCACTAATTAAAACATATGTTAACAAGTCACAGCAGAGAGATTAGAGGCCCAATTTCTTGTTTTTGCTCTTCTAGGTAATTATTCCACATCAGAGTTGAGGTGAATTGGCAAGAGAGTATAGAGAAGCCCATGTTTTTATATTTTACCTGTTCTGTGGGTAAACAGATGACTTTCTGTTCCAAACCTTTAATAAGTCACTTTTCAGAAGTACTAAAAGTCGTTAAAAGTGTAAAATATGATACTATATTTTATTTATGGTCTGCACCATCTACTCGTATACTAGGGCTGTCAAGCAATTGAAAAAAATAATCGTGATCAATCGCACTGTTAAAGAATAATAGAATACCATCTATTTAAATATTTTTGGATGTTTTCTACATTTTCAAATATATTGATTTCAATTACCACACAGAATACAAAGTGTACAGTGCTCACTTTATATTATTATTTTTGTTTAAATATTTGCACAGTAAAAAACAAAAGAAATAGTATTGTTCAACTAACCTAATACAAATAATGTAGAGCAATCTCTTTCATGGTAAAGTTGAATTTACAAATGCAGAATTTTGTAAAAAAAAAAAAAAAAAAAAACTGCACTCAAAAATAAAACATTGTAAAACTTTAGAGCTTACAAGTCCATCCAGTCCTACTTCTTGTTCAGCCAATCACTCAGACAAACAAGTTTGTTTACATTTGCAGGAGATAATGCTGCCTGCTTCTTGTTTACAATGTCACCTAAATGTGACAACAGGTGTTTGCATGGCACTGTTGTAGCTGGCATCGCAAGATATTTACATGCCAGACGCGCTAAAGATTCATATGTCCCTTCATGCTTCAACCACCATTCCAGAGGACATGCGTCCATGCCAATGATGGGTTCTGCTCAATAACAATCCAAAGCAGTGCAGACCAACGCATATTCATTTTCATCATCTGAGTCAGATGACACCCGCACAAGGTTGATTTTCTTTTTTGGTGGTTCAGTACTGTAGTTTCCACATCGGAGTGTTGCTCTTTTAAGACTTCTGAAAACATGCTTCACACCTCATCACTCTCAGATTTTGGAAGGCACTTCAGATTCCTAAACCTTGGGTCGAGTGCTGTAGTTATCTTTAGAAATCTCACATTGGTACCTTCTTTGTGTTTTGTCAAATCTGCAGCTAAAGTGTTCTTAAAACGAACTACATATGCTGGGTCATCATCCGAGATTGCTATAACATGAAATATATGGCAGAATGTGGGTAAAACAGAGCAGGAGACATACAATTCTCCCCCCAAGTTCAGTCACAGATTTCATTAACACTTTTTTTTTTTTAACAAGCCTCAGCAGCATAGAAGCATGTCCTCTGGAATGGTGGCTGAAGCATGAAGGGGCATACGAATGTTTAACATATCTGGCACGTAAATATCTTGCAATGCCAGCTACAAAAGTGCTATGCGAACGCTTGTTCTCACTTTCAGGTGACATTGTAAATAAGAAGCTGGCAGCATTTATGTCCCGTAAATATAAACAAACTTGTTTGTCTTAGCGATTGGCTGAACAAGAAGTAGGACTGAGTGGACTTGTAGGCTCTAAAGTTTTTACATTGTTTTGTTTTTGAGTGCAGTTATGTAACAAAAAAAAATCTACATTTGTAAGTTGCACTTTCACGATAAAGAGATCCACTACAGTACTTGTCTGAGGTGAATTGAAAAATACTATTTCTTTATCATTTTTACAGTGGAAATATTTGTGATAAAAATATAAAGTGAGCACTGTACACTTTGTATTCTGTATTGTAATTGAAATCAGTATTTGAAAATGTAGAAAAACATCCAAAAAAATAATAAATTTCAATTGGTATTCTATTATTTAACAGTGTGATTAAGAGTGCGATTAATTTTTTTGAGTTAATTGCATGAGTTAACTGCGATTAATCGACAGCCCTATCTATACATGTGACCAAATGGTTATACAGCAAAAAGCTATGTTTATATTTATATTTTTGCATTTGCTAAAATCTCACTGTACCACAAACAGAAGAGAATCAACCTCATTTGTAGGGCTGGCTGAACAAAAATTACATTTTGCAAAATATGGTTATTGTGGGTTGGGCAGATCTCTCTGACCAGAAATTCCATCCTGGCATGAAAAGTCTTCCCAACAGACGTTTATATTAAACTTGGTTTCTGCAAAAAGTTTCAGTTTCAGCATGTTGGCATTTTCCCCAACTAAAAATGTTTTGTTGAAAAATTCCCAACCAGCTCTACTTATTTGCACTTGAAGTGTGAAATAGTTCCTAAAACAGATGGGATTGCTATCGAAACCCAAGAATGCTAACACTGGAAGCCCAAAAGCAAGATTACACCAGATAACAGGGTAAAATGATACAAATGGGACCTTATTCTCATCCTGTGTGAACCAGTTTTACGCTGAAGTTTGACTTCAGTAGACTTACTCCTGATTTATATTGATGTGACAGAAGAATTAGACCCATAGACTCTAGCCCACTAAGAACTCTGAATGTTGAAACAAAGGGCTTACCTCTGTCTCCATTTAAGTCAATGGAAATTTTGCCATCAACTTTAATGGGCTCTAAAAGTCTTAGACTAAATCTGATTCTAACAGGCAGACAGTTTGTGTAGGCAGCAGGCAGGCAATTCTGTCCTTCCTCAAGTTCCACCATAATCACAGCCACAATGGAAACTAGCTGCAGGCTGTCTTTTGGCCAACAAAGTATACAGTGCACTATGGTCTGGCATAGATGAAAGAATTCACAGGCCATTCTGGAGACTATTCGGATTTCCACTTCAGCACAAGAACAACAATATCCTGAGATGCCAAAATGATAAAAACCTTCCTTGACTACTTGCGTCTCCTAATTATCTCACATCAGACCATGGTCAGTCTATGTAGCTGTCTCTAGGGATAAGAAAAACTCCCAAAATATGAATGTAAAAATATAAGGACAATGGGGGAAGACTATGCAGTGCCATTAGCTTCATCCAGGCATTATGTATATGGGAAACAATTTCATTATCTCATGGGTCCTTTAAAAGGGATTTGTCAACACGAAACACTAATGCAAAAATGCATTAGTACTGCCACTGGCAACCATCTTAAACCTTCTTTCTGCAGAACTGTGAGATCCTTTTCATTAGCCTCTCCCCTACAGGTTCGTCAGCAATATCTTATCAGGCACAGATATGATGGTAACACAGTAATTAGGAATCTGCTTCCCTAAGAACATCGCCTAATTATGATTAAAGGACATTTAAGTTGATATCTTCATGGATACAGGCTCTTCTTTGCATCACAAGCTACACATACTCAGAATAGCTTCTTTCATCTTTAATTGAAGATGCACAGCAGCAAGACCGTATTCTCTGAGCTGAGGACAGACTTCCTTAAGTAAGCAAAAACTACATTTGTGTGATAATTCAGTCAAATCATTTACTTTATGAAACTCACCCACAGGCTACTAAAATTCCAAATCTTTAACAGTATAAATTAATAAACAAAGTTTTTTTCTTAATTTTTCAGAATACAAATAAACTATGGCCAAAGAACTAAGTAGAAATGTTTGAATTGCTTTTATTTATTTTTACCCCTCAGGAGCAATTTCACTTTTTTTATTTCCAGCAAAGCAAGATTGATATGGCCTTTAGCAGAGTACAGTGCAGCCAGCAGCTCCTGCCACATCACTGAAAATAAGGCCAGCTGACATCACCAATGACTTTCGAGCCGTTAAAATAAAATGCCTCCATTAAATATTAATGTCAATACACAACGTGGCATTAAAATGGAAAAGGTTATGTTGACAATACAACTTTAGAATTTTCTACTGATTTTAAAACATTTTAAACTGTTAGGGTCCTATCCTCCTACTCCCACCCCGCACATGTATTGAAAAACACAGTAGTTAAAACATTTTGTCAAATGCTGGAAGAGATTGCAGCCATAAAAATAAAAGTGCCAAAAAATCAGTGGCATATCCTCTTTGGTTTACTTACATGCAAGACAGCATGGGTGACTAGATGTGCTACAGGCATGCTAGAGAGAACTACATTTAATGTAGGAAGGATAAATCATGATTCAAATAAACCTGCAGTTCTATAAATAATTAGAGTGATCTGTAGAGGGGACTGTTCAGTGACTTTGGCATTCTTATGTGTAACCCGTAAAACTAACTAGCAAGCTTTACTTCTACATTTTATTAATAAATTGATATCTATTATCTGAATGTATATACTGGTGTATAACCCATTAGTACTTCCTCCTGAGATGTGCTAACTGAATGTGTAACATTATTTTGCCCTTAGTATTAATGCGGACAATCGTGTTGTTTATACCTAAGGTTAACCACAAGCAGCTTTTTTTTAAAATACATTAACTGTCCTTACACATAACTTTGTGAGGGCTAGGGATATTTTATGTAGAACTGGTTGAAAAAGCTGACAAAACTTTTCCTGATGAAAAATGTCATTTGCTTAGATGAAAAGATCCATGGAAGCATACAGCTTTCAACAAAAATTCCACCAGGAAAGTTTCTCAGATCCAGGAGGAAATGTCTGGTCAAAATACGAGACACCAAGACCCATCCCGGAATAGCCAATAGCCCAGTGATCAGGACACTTGCCTCAGATGTGGAAACCTAGGTTCAAGTTCCTGCTTTATCTAATTCCCCTCTTTACCCATACGATTCCTACAAGAAAAAATCAGGTTCAATATCTCCCCTGTGGGCCTCAGGAGAGTAAGAAGTTACAGAAGAATTCTGGGAGGCCATTCCATCACTGCAGGTACTCTAGTGTATGCCATGATTGTCAGCACTTTAAGGCAGGAACAAACATTTTATGTATCTGACAGTGCCTAGCACAGCTGAGTCTTGGTCTGTGACTGGGGTCCAGTGATGCAACCATAATACAATACTAATAATAATGAGCAATAAAGTTACTGTGTGTCCTGCAAATGGCTCCAGGCATATAGTTCTTTACATGAAGCTCTTAACAGAAGTGATACAGTCTCCCTTAATCCTCCAATAGTCTGGAAACCATACAAGGCAGTAGGAGCAGAAGACATCCCCTCTGTACTCCTTCAACTCTAGAACTGTTGCTCAGGAACTGAGAAGGGGTAGACACTCTCTAGAGAACTACTAAGAGCTATGGATGGTGGGCATCTCCTGCCCCTCCCCTTCAAAGGACTGGAGGAGCCACTGCCTCTTCAAGATCTGACATCAACTTGAATACCTTGAGAAAGATTGCAGGACCCTTTCCCAATATTAGGGTAGGCCCAGTCCTGTAATACATTTAATGGTAAAAAGGAGTCCCAGTTTTGAGGTGTACTGAGCAAAACAGAGGGGGAGCTGAGAGGTTCTATACACCCTCCACGTAAACTAGCATCCGTTAGTCTGGTGCCCTGACCTGTGAACTGAAACTTGTACATAGCTCTATTCAGGTGCAACTGAGATCCACATTAAGACTTTGGAAAGACAATGATCCTCTGACTAAGGAGAAATGGTTTGGACTCCTGTCCTAAATGGCTTTCTATGAGAACATTTAATTTAGATTTAGGAATTTCCATAGAGAATTCTTATGAGGACATTTGGGGGCTTTTTATAGATTATGGACTAAATTGAGACATGATGCATAAAGCTGGTGCTGCTCTTTTGAAAAGCTTCTAATTTATTACCAACTTGTAGATGGCCATGTTTATACTAAGCCTGTCTTATTGTAGGATTTTACTTGGATTTTCCATTGTTTGTGAGGGAGTAACTTCTCCTAAATAAATGGATATCTAGCATCTAAAAGAGAGTAGGAGAGGTAAAGGCTTAGGTTGAGATTTTCATTTCAGTTTGAATGTGGTTTATTATTTTTGGACTGTTTTAAGATAAGTTAAAAATAATATTAAAATAAAATTAGGTATGCAAATGTTTGTTTATATTGAAAACAAAATTATGCAGGCGAAAAGAGTGCTTGATTTTTGGCCTCAGTTTTAGATCACACACTCAAATAACTTTAACATTACCACCAGACAAAGCAATTGCATTACCAAGCTTTGTCATAAGTATTGATGACTGAGAAATCTCTTCCTCTCTCATTTTCATTTGGATGAGCTTCATCTGTCACATTGTGGGTCCTTCATTTTTGATATGTACTCATAAATTATTGACTGTGGTGCAGCTCAGACCTTCAGCTCTCACTGCACCTGTAACCTTTACAGTCAAAAGATTAGACTGATGGCTCAATTTTCACTGTAGTAATTGCAAGTGAGGGTAGTAAGACCAAGGCATAGAGTGCTACAAATAATTCACAACATGCAAATTGTGATGTGCTCTATTTGGTTATTGTCCTAAAAAAAAAAAAACATCCAAAAACTAGTAATTAATGCAAAGTTTTCATGATTGATTATGTAACACAAGGTTCCATGAGCATAGCTGTTAGACAACAAATAACTCCCTGCCCTACATGGGACTGGGTCATCAAAGGTCTCAAGGGCTTTCCACTGGAGACAGGGTCCTTTCCTGCTGGTTCAGGGGATCTGCCTGCTCAGTCACATCCCACCTCAATCACTAATATGACTGAAGCAATCTTGACTGTATGCCCTGAGGCCATGGTCACATCTTCTTAGCCCTTTCAGCTGCCCTTGCATCTCCTTGGTTCCACCTATTTCACCAGAAAACTCAGAAATTGCAGCATCCTACTTCCCACACCCTGAACCACTGCCTTCCCTCAGATGGCTGCCCCTCTTGAGGTCACTCCATGACCAGAAATTACTGCTGGATTTCTTGACCCTGGTGCCTCCTAGGTCTAGAAGAGTAGAGGGAAATAACTTGAACAACCTCTCATTAGTCTTGGATTAAATGCCTTGGATGCAAACTGTCATGCGATCAGCTTAAGTCACTTTCAACCTGTCTTGGTGTCATTATCCCCAAATAGGTACCCACTGTCACGAAGTGTGAGGGAGACAAGGTCCTGCACCCCTTCCTGCGATTCACTGTGACTCTTAGCCAGCCACTAAAACAGAAGGTTTATTTAGACGACAGGAACACAGTCCAAAACAGGTCTTGCAGGTACAGACAACCGGACCCCCTCAGTCAGGTCTATCTTGGGGGGCAGGGAGCTTAGACCCCAGCCCTGGGGCTCCCTCTGTTTCTTCAGCCAGCTCCAAACTGAAACTCTCCAGCCCCTCGTCTGGCCTTTGTCTCTTTCCCGGGCCAGGAAGCCAAGTGATCTCTTTGTTCTCCAACACCTTCAGTTGGCACCATGGCAGGGGAGGGGCCCAGGCCATCAGTTGCCAGGAGACAGGGTGTCGGCCATTCTCTGTGCAGACTGCATCACACTGGCCCTCTCGGGCTCTGCAACAATCACACACCCTTATCCCACCACCTTGATACTTGAGAAATGCATAGGGAAAACTGAGGCACCCACACAGTATTCAGAGAAAACATTAAGAACATTCCCACTTCGTCACATCTCTCCCCCCTTCGAGATCAAACTGAGCGGGGTCACTTTAGCCAGTGACCTGGGGAAGTTCGAACCCACCAACATTCCCATGGATGCCCCAGCACCTCTCCCATTCCTTGAGTGTGCTTGATGGCACTCGCAGGCTGCATTTGGGAAGATTTATGTGGCCTGTGCTCTTTTGCCACCCCAGTACCCCTGGGGTTCAAACTGAGAATGGGTCTTCACAGCCCTCCAGACCGGAGTGCTTGGAGATTTGGGCTTTCTTGGTTAAGAGCCCCCATCTTGACCTTGGCCACCCTCTGACCAGGTGTCTGCGTCACCAGCAGCTTGACATCAGCCCCTTTCATTTGATGCAGCCACGTCAGAGGAGAATGGTCAGTATACACAGTAAAGCACTGCCCAAATAGATACAGCTGCAGCTTTTTGCTCAGGTACCCAATGGGGTATCTCTCTCCCTTAGCATCGGCTTGCATCAGCACCATGCCCAGCCCTGCGTCTGAGGTGTCGATGAACACTGAAATCTGGGTTTACCAGACTTACCGGGCCCTGGATTAGAGCCTCCTTCAGTGCACAGAGAGCCCTCTGGCACTGCTCGGTCCAGACCACCTCGTCTGGCTTCCCATTCTTACATAGCTCAGTGATGGGGGCAGCTCGGGAGTTCAAGTAGAGTACAAACCTCCGGTAGTACCCCGCCATCCCGATAAAGGCTGGACCTGTTTCTTGGTCTGGGGAACAAGCCAATCTCTGATCGCCTCCACATTGGCCGGCTCTGGGCTTGGGCAGCTGCTCCCCACCTTGTGGCCCAGGTATGGTGCCTCTGCCATCCTCACCAGTAACCAATCCACCTGGCACTGGGAGGTGGCCGACACTCCCTTGAGGTTGAAAGGCAGGACCAGGAAGTCAAAGAGCCCCAAAGGGATGGTGAAGGCAGATTTCAATCTAGCATCTGGGTCCAAAGGCACCTGCCAGTCACCTTTGGGGAGATCCATAGTAGAGAGGTAATGAGCCCCCCACAGCTTGTCTAGAATCTCACCAGGCCTAGGCATGGGGTAGGCATCGGACACGGTGATGGCATTAAGCTTTCGATAGTCCACACAGAATCGGATTGACCCGTCTTTCTTGGGGACCAGCCCCACGGGTGAGGACCATGGGCTGTTGAATGGCTGGATCACCTCTAAAGCCAGCGTGTCCTTGACCTCTCTCTGCAGGTCCTAGGCTGTTTTCCCAGTGACTCTGAATGGGGGACACCGGATGGGAGGATTGGCTCCCATCTCATGGAAGAGATCCACCAGGGGGTCTTCCCCCTTCTCCCAACCGTCCCTTACCAGGTCCAGGGGTCACCTCACTCTCCTCCCATACAGCAGCTTGAAAGGGAAGAACCTTGTGGATTCCTGGGGCACTTCCCTGTACCGCAGGTGGGGCAGGTACTTGTCCCATCCCTGTGAATGCTGATTCATAAAAGTCCTCGGCATCATCCTCAGGGTCCCATAAAATCTCTCCACCAGCCCGTTGGACTGAGGGTGATATACAGAGGCCCAGGTGGGCCAGACCCCACATTTATCCCACAAGCCCCAGAGCAGGGCTGACATGACATTGTACCCCTGGTCTGTAAGAACCTCACTAGGGACCCCCACTCTGCTGAAGATGGTCAGCAGCATGTCTACCATGGTGTCTGCCTCGGTGGAGGACAGATCCCCCGCCCCTGGGTAGCGGGTGGCGAAATCCGTCACCACCAGAATGTATTTCTTCCCTGACTGGGTCACCTTGCTGAGGGGCCCCACTATGTCCATAGCCACCTTATGGAAAGGCTCGTCTATGATGGGCAGAGGTCTCAAGGGGGCTTCACCCTTATCCCGGGCCTTCCCCACCCTCTGGCAGGGGTCGCAGGACCTGCAGTACTGCGTGTCAGACTCTGGGCCAGTAAAAGTTCTGCAGCTGCTGCCTGGGGCGCTGGATCCCCTGGTGTCCCGAGGGAGGGACATCGTGGGCCAGGTACAATAGCCTGTGGCGATACTTCTGGGGCACCACCAGCTGCCTCCTGATTCCCCACAGTTCTACTTCCCCTTGGGGAGCCCATTCCCAGTACAGGAATCCCTTCTCCCACATGAATCTTTCCCAGCAGCCTTCCCCAAGAGGGTTTGCAGCGCTGTGGCCAGCAAGTTCCCTCAGCTTCTCCAAGGAGGGCTCCTTCTGCAGCTCAGTCTGGAATTCAGCTGCTGAGGAAGGGAATGGGACCTGTTCCCTCTCGCTGGCTGGGCCTGGGGTCACAGCCCCGCTGAGCCCTGTCCCTGGTAGCTCCCTCCCTGCTGTGGGATCACTTCCCAGCAGCACATCTGGACCAGGCAAACGTGGTGGGCAGCCGACCTGCCCTGCCTGTTTTTCCCCCCCACTCAGCTGGGGTCTCAGCTTCCACCATGCTCAGCTCTGCCCTTGCTGTCCCAGTGGGGGTAGGCAGCGAGCTCGCTGCTTTGGTCACAGCATCAGAGCCAGTGTGAGCCCCTTCTCCGGTGTGCAGGGGAGCGGGGAGCATCTCTCCATCCCACTCAGCCCCTGGGGCCTGGTTACAGACAGGCAGGTATCCTGAGCCTAGCAGCTCCTCCCCCCTGCCAACCAGGTCATTCGCATTTTCACTGACAATTTCAGTCTCAGACAATTGGTTCCCTGGATTCAAATTCAAAACCTCGGCCATTACAGGAGCAGGGCCTGGATCCTGTCCCAAAGAGAGACAGTCATCCCCCAACAGGACCTCACAGCCGATATCCTGGAGAACCCCAACTACCAGCCAGCCCGACCCCTCTTGTGTCTGCACAGGGATCTGGGCCATAGGCAGGGCAAGGGTCTTCATCCCTGGGACCTTCACCCAGGTCACACAGCCCTTCAGCATCTGGTGGGGCTGCACCTCCCGGGGCCTGACAACAGTTCTCTCTGTCCCAGGATCTCGCCACCCCAGGAATGTCTCCCCATTGACCATCACCTTCCACTCCCACTGGGGTCCGAGGGGCCTGAGCCCAGGAGAGTCCATGCAGACGTATAGGCTGGGGCCAGGAGTGGAAGCCTGTCCTCCACCCACCCATCTGTCTGACAGCATCTATGGCCTTGGGACCCAGCAACGGAGCTAGATACCGGGGCTTTTCCACAGGACCCCCCCTGGTTCAAATCGCCAGTGTGCTCAAAGGCAGTGAGGTGGGCATCCACATTCCCCCCCCCCCCCCCGCCTCAACCAGGGGCAGCAATTTAGTATCGAGGTTCCCTGCGGAACTGGCACCCCGGGGTCTATCCCCACTCACCCCTGGGAAGTCCCCTATGCCTCTACGCTCCACCATCACCAGTTCATGCTGCTGCTGCTTCTCCTACAGCTCTTTCTTGGGCTCTCGCTGTCTCTCACGGTCCTCTCGCTCTCTCTATCTCAGCTTCAATCCCATCCATCTCTGATCCTCTGATGGGGAACCTGATCGTGAAGACCCCTGTCTGGTCGGGGACAGGAGTCTTGGGGGTGTCTGGCTACCACTCCAGCTGTTCCCAGATCCTCTTGTAGCCCCATTTGGGTCAGGAATCTGCTCCTTAGAGTGGTCATCGTCCTCCAACTGCACGATTAACTGTGCTTTGGTGAACTTTCCAATGCATAACCCTCTCTTTTTGCACAGGATTACAATGTCCTTCTTAAGGAGATGGTGATAGGCCATCACTTCGCTGTTTCCAAGTTTCTGTGGACTTGTAGGCCTGTGTGCTCTCAGCTCCCCACGTTTTCCAGGAAGAACCCCTAGTGTGTCAGCCCTTCTCAAGGTCACCACCTCTCTCCCAACGTCAAGCCATAGACTCCTCCACCCCTGGGACCGTTCACTACAGTCCCCAGGGGGACCCCATTACTGCAACAGTCCTTCTCTCTCCCAGGGTCAAGCCGCAGGCTCCTCCGCCCCTGGGATCGCTCACTGCAGTCCCCAGGGGGACCCCGTTACTGCAACAATCCTTCTCGCTGGTCACACACTCCCAGGGGTTAAGCGTAGATCCTCCGCCCCCCAAAACCGCTCCTCTCTGAGCCTTCAGTATGCCTGGTCCTCGTCAATACCCCTTCATTTTACTGCTCCCCAGTCACCTACTGCAGGAAGCGCCATCCACGGGGTGCAGTCCATCCCACCTCTGCCAGCAGTTGTCACGAAGTGTGGGGGAGACAAGGCCCTGCACCCCCTGCTTCCTGTGATTCACCGTGATTCTCAGCCAGCCAGTAAAACAGAAGGTTTATTTAGATGACAGGAACACAGTCCAGACAACCGGACCCCCTCAGTCAGGTCCATCTTGGGGGGCAGGGAGCTTAGACCCCAGCCTTGGAGCTCCCTCCGTTTCCCGAGCCAGCTCCAAACTGAAACTCTCCAGCCCCTCCTCTGGCCTTTGTCTCTTTCCCGGGCCAGGAGGCCACCTGATCTCTTTGTTCTCCAACACCTTCAGTCGGCACCATTGAAGGGGAGGGGCCCAGGCCATCAGTTGCCAGGAGACAGGGTGTCGGCCATTCTCTGTGCAGACAGCATCACACCGGCCCCCTCGGGCTCTGCAACAATCACACACCCTTATCCCACCACCTAGATACTTGAGAAATTCATAGGGAAAACTGAGGCACCCACACAGTATTCTTCAGAGAAAACATTAAGAACATTCCCACTTTGTCACACCCACATTGGGAATAGAAAGTTTTTGCAGATTTGCAACCAAATCACAATAAATATATGGAGGGTGGGATTTTCAAAAGGTCTAAGCAAATTAGTGAGCACCTAGCTGCCACTGATGATGAATGGGAGTCAGGCGCCTACACTCATTTAGGCCTCTAAAAAATTGACAGCATCCACAACCACACTGTTCAGACATAGAACAGTTTAGCAACCCAGTAAAATGTTTCATGGAAGTGTTACCATGAGCATGTTATGATGCATGCCCTATGGTAGTTATAAACCAACATTCATGAGCATTAAGTGAAAATATTTTGCCAAGCCTAAAGAAGAATATGGCACTAGCCTTGTTTATACCTAGCTATTTCCTTCTTTTTTCAGAGTTCAGGGATGTTGATCCTATTACTTTCATTATTAATGAAAGTCTGTGAAATGCTAGAGAAACTAGCACTGTCTCTGAAGAATTGCTTTGCTTTACCAGAAAATAAAGGCGTATTTTCTCCATTTGCCTACTGTATATCTGTACTTTACTTTCCCCATCAGTGAAATGGGGGAAATGAAACTGATCTACTTTGTCAAGTGGTTTGAGATCTACTGATGAAAAGCATTAGGTATTAATTATTATTAAATGATCATTGTCATTTCTTAGACAGGTACAAACAATTACAACACATTTGCATTAAGTTTCCTCAATCTATGAGTAGGGCTCCGTGTCTGTCACAGAAGTCATGGATTCTGTGACTTTCCATGACCTCCATAACTTCTGCAGCAGCCGGTGCGGCTGACCTCCGGGCCACCCAAGCAGCTGGCCCCAAGCACAGCCACACCGGCTGCTACTAGAGTGGCTCCGCAGCCAGCCACATCAGCCACTGCTGGAGCGTCCCCAGCCTAGTAGTGGTCCCTGGGGACTGCCTGAGTAGTGGTCCCAGGGGCGGTGGAGCAGCTGCTGCTTGGTGGCCCCCGCAGCTGGTTTGTCTGGCCCCCCCAGCCCTCCCCACTGCCACTGCCCCCACCCCCAACTCAAACTAAGAGTTAGTCAGGGGTATATGGTACAAGTCATGGGCCATGAATTTTTGTTTATTGCCCGTAACCTGTTCATGACTTTTACTAAAAATATCAGTGACTAAATCGTAGCCTTATCTAGGAGAAAATTGAAAGGGATACGGCATGCAGATCAAAAGACAGACATAGGTAATAAGGCACAATAGAGAGCAGTGACATGTCTCCTACATTCAAAGAAGGATGTTGAAATAATATTTCATGGTGCGTTTTACTTCCTTTTACCTAATTACAAGTTGGCAGCAGGCTCCAGCCACAAATCCCATTCAACAGGTTACATTCAGTAAACATGGTAAACTCAGGCAGTGTCCCTTATAAGGCCAAAAGTTTCAGGGGGGTCTGGGGCAAATCTGAAATTCAGGACCCACGCACAGGTGCAAAAACACCGAGGGAAGGCTCACAAATGAGCCTGCCCTGCACTCAGCCCACAGCAGCAGCTCCTGACCCATACAGCTGGGCATGGCTACCTGCTCATGGCATTGCCACCTGGCACACAGGGTCACAGTGCCATTAGGAGGGGCAGCCAGGCCAAAATTGTGTGGCACTGCAACCCTGTTTGCCGATCACACCAACACTCTGTTTGGGGACCCTCACATACAGGAGGTCAAGGAAAATCTGCCCCTTTTTCCTCTTGGTGGCCCTGAATGCTTATATTTATGCAAGTCATATCAGAGATCACTGTGAGGAGATAATTGATCAAATGTAAGTCATTGGCTGGACTGCCTATGATAGGCAGGGCTGGTAGCACTGCCTGTTAAGGTTGCCTGACACTTCCCATGCTACGATGCTGCTTTCAGTTGACTGTAATTTTGCTGAATTTTAACCATTTGGGCTGAAATTCTAGGTGTCTGCCTTAAGCCGAATATTTCTGGAATATTGATTACTCACAGATACAACCAAAGTCAACAGGTGCTGTGCTTTGATCCAAAAGTGCTACATAATGCTAAGAACTCTGAAAATAATCAGGTCCTGGTCCTTTCAAACTGGGCATTCAAAATTAATGGATACTTTTGATCGTAATCTCTCTGGCCCAGATTTTTAAAGGTATTTAGGCACTGCTGCATCTAACTGATTTAAGAACCTAAATCTCATTTTCAAAAACAATTTAGTCAGTCAGGAGCCATAATCTCACTGACAGACTGAGTTAGAGAATCTCTTGTAAAAAACTGGATTTGAAAGGAACTTGACTAGCCTCACATAGGAACTTTGTGGCTGAGGCAGACATTCCCCAGGACAACATTCAACTGCCTTAGCTGTGAGACCCTATTTTTTCTTCCTGGAGTCCCCTGCCTCATTCACTGCACAACTTCTGCAACTAATGGAGCAGGCATCCTGCAGACAATAGTCTCTTTCACTACACAACCCTGATTCAACCTCAGAGCAGATCCATCCTATGTGCAGAATGAAGCAGGGGTACTGTGAAAAAAAAAAAAGTAAGTGATCATGTAATTAAAATCTGCATTAAGGTTGCACAGGCAGCTTTAATTCTAGGCTCTCCTAACTTTTGAATGGTTGACTTTGTAACCTTAATGTTCTTTTAACATAGTTTGTGTGTAACATATAATTTGTTTTGCAATACTGTGAAATGCTTAGATCCTTCTGTACCAGAGGATATCCATCCTCTCCTTCTACCTTTTGGAATTTCTCAAATTCAAGTTGTTCGCCTTTTTTTGTTTTTTAACCCTACTCTTTCAAAATATAGCTCTTGCAGAACAATAGTGAATAGTTTAGTTTCTTGCTTCAGGGAAGATAATTGAAGATCTTACTTTTCTAGCATTGGTACTAAAAGATCCTTTTAATAGTATCTATCATGGAATGAGAGACTTGTAGAATTTCCACATGTAAAAGTGCATCTAGCTGTAGGTATGTATTATTATTCAACACCAGCAACAGTTCTCATTAAAACTTATTCTTAGTTTCTTCAGGTTTCTCAGAACATCTGCTTCTTGTGGTAACTGTTTTCATAATTATATAAACCAGATTTCTCTAGTGATACTCTTTTAGTTGAACAAACAATGAGACACAAGTTAGTTATTTTTATAGCTTGGAGAAACAAAACTTGACTGCAACAGAATTCCTTAGTGCATTTTTTTCAGATATATTGTTTTAAATGTCTGAAAGACATTGCACCTGATTGGGTTCTTTTAATCCCATATTTACAGTAATTGGCCTATTTCTAAAACAGCTCAAAAAGGTTTCATAGCTACTTTATAGCATCCCATAATCCTATCATACTGCAATTCAAAGCTATAGGTCAGAAGTTGAACACAATGTGCAAAGCAGAAGGGTACAGGAATTGCAATGTAGAATTACTGAAAGATTTATGGAAGCTTTTTATGCTTGATGGACTCATCATGACAATCCATTTATATTTTAAAACTTTAAAATGTAAGTGATGTGTCATTAAAAGAACTTTGCATAAACCATACAACCAAGACCAGAAAAACAGGTTTCCACAAAATCCATATAAAGGGAATTAGCAAAGGGACAACTTGTGCAATTTCCCTTGGATGTTATGATTCTGAAGATTAGCAAATCCACCAGACTTTCAGGGATTTAAAACTGGAATGTAGGTTCTAAATTCTCAGTTACATTATGTTGGTCCTAT
The DNA here is from genome assembly GCF_028017835.1 of Emys orbicularis. Lineage (NCBI taxonomy): Eukaryota > Metazoa > Chordata > Testudines > Emydidae > Emys > Emys orbicularis. The sequence goes on along the minus strand of NC_088691.1, from coordinate 75,911,959 downwards.
TGCTTGACTAAAAGAGCGCAACTCTTATGATGTTTCTGGTGTACATGCAGTGGTGGATTAGCCACTGGGACCCATGCCCAGGGGCCCTGGCCAATTGGGGGGCCCCAGAAAAATGGGCACCCCTGTGCCCCCACCTGGCCTAGGAGCAGGGCCAGGGCGCATGCCAGGGGGCAGGGACTGCAGGCAGGGCAAGCCCCCCTGTGCACCAACCCCACTCCCCTGCAGGAGCACCGGGCAGGGGGGACTGCAGGTAGCAGGGGTGGGGAGGGGCCCCCCACTTGCTCTGGCTCAGGGTCCCACAAAACTGTAATCCACCTCTCTGTACATGCTTCCAGAAAGTACTTTTTTTTTTTTTTTACATCAATGTCTTGCTTCTGAAAGCAGATCTTCACATAAGGCTTGCTCTGCCCACACTGAGCCTACTGACTTCTGTTTGGACTTAAGAATTCACCCACGTGGATTAGCTTGCAGGAATGGGGCCTTAACATTTTTTTTTTTCATGAGTATTTGAAATTATGGGTCTAAAATTCAATCAATGCAAACATTTAACTGGTAGACCTCAATTGCTCAAAGGGTCACACAAAGAATACTAAAGGTGCAAACTCCATTGAGATAAATTCATTAACAATGTAAACAAACAATACAAGCATTGTTCTGTGAGTTTGCTTAGTGTGATGTGAGACACTGACTATAATGAAGGACTGCTTCCTACTTTTAACTACCTTAAGAATCAAAATAAATTAAATGGTTAATAATTAAATAGACTTTTTAATTATTCACCATTACCATTTTCCTTCTGGTCATTAAACCAGCATTACCGCACTTTGGAAATTATGTGGAAGTTCACTGTACACTAGGCACTTTCACTAATGATGTCACCATTTAGCAATATGCTGCCAGTAGCAGAGAATTAAAAAGACCAGTTTAAAAATTTATTTCAGAATAAACCTCCCTGGGTTTTTATTATAAGAAATGCAAGTTACACTTTGAACATTTTAGGGTCCAATTCTGTGAGGTCCTCTGAAATGAACTGGAGATGATGATGCACAGAAACTTACTGATTCAGGCCTTCAGTTCAGATTGCTAAACTGAGCAAAACAAGCAGTGGTTTCATCTAAGTGATATTTTGATATAAATCTGGTTTTAACTAGCTAAATAACTGGTTTTAAGTAGGCCAGTGCCATAACCATAACAGTCAACATCCCTCCATACTGCAGTCATGTTCTCTGTCAATCAGTGCAGTAAGCACTCCTTTATCTTGGTAGGTATATGGTATGGTAAATATGCTGTGCCAGAAAGCTGTGTTTGCACAACAGAGAAATTTGGGGTGAAATCCTGGTCCTATTGAAGTCAATGGCAAAACTCAGTGAAAGAGGATTTCTTAATATTTATATCTTTCTCTTAGACCTTGATTCAGCAAAGGCTGTGCGTAAGACCCATGGGATTCAATGTGACTTAAGCACATGCCTAACAATGCTTTACTGAATCAGGAGCTCAGAAAGCATATACTGTATATTAAACATAATTAAAAACCAACTTTTACCAACAGCTACCATACCATGGACATGAGATACTGCTGTGTTTTCTTACTCTAAGAATAGAAATATAAGTGAGGTATTTGCAGTAACTGATCAATGGAGTGTTTTTAAATGTTGACTCTCAACCACTACTTCTCCCAATAGTCCCAGGCCCAACAGTCCTTCTGGCCTTGTGTCTGGGGTCTTCTAACTACTCCTCCCAATTGCTCCCTTTACCCTGCGTTCCAGCCCGGGGACCCTTGTGGTAAGTGCTTAAAGTCTGACTGGTCAGACCTCTTGCTACTTCCAACAATGCATCCATCTTCTCCTCACAGGGCTCATTCTCATCAGGGATCTTCCCTGGGGCCCAGCCCTAGTCTCAGTCTTCAAGGTAACATGAAAATGAATTAATTTAGAAATAAAGAGCGGCTCCAGCTTCTCGGTCCTACCCAGAGATCCTCCAGCTGCCTGTCTGATTCCTCCGTATTCACAGACAACCCAAGATAACAGGCCGTCTGCCATGCTCCTCTCCGGGAGCTGAGGAGGAGAGGTTTGTCCACCTCCTGTCTGGGGCTTTTTAAATGGAGCTTCTCCCTTTTAAAGGCTCCTCCTTCAAGATTGGCATGCTTTGCAGGTGCAGCAGGCAGGACTGCCTGAGCCCACAGCTGCAGCTCTTGCCTCCTGGTGTGGCATTTGTACACTCCCACAGTGCCTTTTCTTTAAAATTCAACAAGAGAAGTCATTTCCCTCCACAAAAAAAGATTAATTGTACAATAGAAAAAAAGAACTAACCTGGGAAACCCTGACGGCAGTATTACAGGACTAAAGATGTGAGCTATGGTAAATGATTAATACTTATTCATTTGGTCTGGGATTATGCCACTCAGGTATTATCTGCTCATTTTTATCATAAGATTGTAATGCAAAACCAAGCACCACATTTTTAGAAAAAGAGAACCCATGACCCACTTGAGAAATGACAACTCTTACGCCTTATTAAATGTCAAATAACTAGGTCTTTTAATGAAAACCACACAATCTAATTAAATGTATTGGGTTTCTTGAGAAAGAAAGAAAGTATCCATTATGCAATCCTTCTATATGACTTTTGCTGATACCACCATGGACACTTTTTATAAGTAGCTAAGAGATTAAATCAGCCAGCCTAGTGTTAGAGAGACTTACTAGCCTCTTAAAGGGCACTCGAGTCCATTTAAATACCCCCTACAATGCTCACTTCCTTTACTAATGATAAATGCTCAGTCTTCTCCCATGTCATGCCACTTCACTACCCATATTAACTTTCATCCTTTTTATTGTTCTGAGTATCTCAGAAGCTACTTGTAGAAGAAGGGTGCCTTCGAAAAGGATAAAGCCTTTCATTCAAGTCTATAATACTGAAATCCATTGCGTATTCTGTCCCAGGGCCCCATGCATAACTTGCATCACTATCAGCTGGAGCTCTGAATGTGGAATGCACATTGTGATGGGTTGGATCACAGAAACCCCCTTTGGGACTGCCACCTGATGTGCTTTGACTACCTCTGAGTCTGTTTTTCCTGCCAGCTTAGGACTTCAGTGCCCTGCCTGGTTTGATCCAGACACGCTTGCCTGCCACAAACACAGACCCAGGTCTGAACTACATCCTCTAAAAGCTGCAGGTTTAACTGAAAACAGCTTAAGAAGTGTTCCTGTCTCCAACACCCAGATGCCAAGCTCCCAATGGGGTCCAAACCCCAAATAAATCTGCTTTACCCTGTATAAAGCGTATACAGGGTAAACTCATAAGTCGTTCGCCCTCTATAACACTGATAGAGAGATATGCACAGCTGTTTGCACCTCCAGGTATTAATACATACTCTGGGTTAATTAATAAGTAAAAAGTGATTTTATTAAATACAAAAAGTAGGATTTAAGTGGTTCCAGGTAATAACAGACAGAACAAAGTGAATTACCAAGCAAAATAAAACAAAACACGCAAGTCTAAACCTAATACAGTAAGAAAGTGATTACAGATGCAATCTCACCTTCAGAGATGTTCCAGTAAGCTTCTTTTACAGACTAGCCTTCTTCTAGTCTGAGTCCAGCAATCACTCACACCCCTGTGGTTACTGTCCTTTGTTCCAGTTTCTTTCAGGTATCCTTTGGGGGTGGAGAGGCTATCTCTTGAGCCAGCTGAAGACAAAATGGAGGGGTCTCCCAGGGGCTTAAATAGCCTTTCTGTGGGTGGAGACCCCCTCCTCTCTCCTATCCAGAATCCAGCTCCAAGATGGAGTTTTGGAGTCACATGGGCAAGTCACATGTCCATGCATGACTGAGTTCCTTACCAGCCAGGCCACATTCCTGGGAAAGCTCAGATGTGGATTGGCATCTCCAAGTTCATTGTTAGCTTAAGTGTTTCTTGATTGGGCACTTACTGAGGAAGTCTTTTCTCAGGAAGCTGACCAACTGCTTCACTGAGGCTACTTAAAATTAAACAAGTACATAGCCAATATTCATAACTTGGAATATAAAAATCATACATGCATACAAATAGAATGAATATATTCAGTAGATCATAAGATACAGAGATATGTTACATGGCATATGTGACATAAAACATATTCCAGTTATGTTATATATACATTTATAAGCATATTCCCATAAAGCATTATGGGGTGCAACGTCACACACATAGAACATGCATTAGAGATATTAAGTACAGACTGAAGGGATATTTGCTCTGGAAGTAGAAATGGAATTTGCAGCGGACATATAATACTTGATATATTTATTATATTTCCGAGGCACTCATCATACCATCTGGGTGTTTTCATGGACACAGGATTGTTATCCCATGACTCTCAGTGACACTTCTTCCTGCTTGTACTGAGTCTACCTATGCTAGGTGGCATATGCTCACATGAGTAGTCCCATTAAACTCAACAGGACTTCTTCCAGAGTAAGTAGTCAGAGTGACCATGGGTGGTAGAATAAGACTGTTAGATGTCTTCTTCCTTTTTTTGAGAGTCTTTCACGGTATTTATTTAAATGGCTCAGGTATGCTTTTCAATGGATCTGTTTCTGTACCTCTTGGCTTTTTAATATCACTGCATAGTGCATTCTTATGAGAAGCATAGAAGAGCAAGAATGGTGAGGAAACAGTTTTGGAGAAGACATCGGATCACTTCCTTGAACAGGTTATCCATCATTGGGAAAAGGGTTTAACTGTTCAAGACAGTGTTGTTTTAAACGCAGTGTTTATATGCTTATAACAAACAAAAAAACAAAAAAACCCTAACAGTAGAAAACATCTGATTGACTAGTCAGTGTGCTCACTTTCTGAAAGTTCAAATCCCTTTTAAGTATTTAAACTTTAATTTTCCCACCAGACTGCTTAAGCTGATTTAATAGGAAGAGTGGGTCAACGTACAGCACAAATCAAACTGATATTCAGCTTAGCTGAAAGACTGTATTCACGCATCTCTCTAACTGAAGACATTGAATGTCACATTTCATGGGTGTTCAAAGGCTATTCCTTGGTCTCTGTACAGTATTAGCATTAGTATAATACTGTATACTACAGTATTATGTAATAATGACTAAGACATAGCACTAAATTATATTGTCATTTATCTTACAACTAGAACTCTCAATTGCCAATTACAATCCAGTTTACAACATCCACATGAGAGATGCTTGAGATTATACAATAGCATCAAATCACCTAACAGCTACACTATATACACACACAACCACAGTGAAGTGTCACCATTTCTTGGGTGGAGAACAGAACAAAATTGGAATGATACACCACAAGCAGCATTGGTGGATCATTGACACTGGAACATGCCTTGATATCTTTAGTGTCTTGAAGAGGAAGAAATCTTGAAAACAAGTGAGTGGAGAGTAGGCATGCCAGTATTATTTCTTCTGTCACATGTTGACATTCCAGGCAACCTCACCCTCAGGTCATAAATTTCCACTCTGCTTCTTTTCTCACTTTTACAGGCCAAAGTTCTCATTCAGAAGAGAAAAATATTTTCCAAAAATTGCAACTGGAATTAAGGGTGCATATAGCAGGATGCTCAGCTTGGAGGTCAACGTAGAGGTCAATCATGAGAAGAATGAAAGCAGCTCATAGGGCTAGGGTTGGCTAACAATGGATGCTGGTGTCCCAACATGACCATTCTGCCTAGTCCTCTGCCTCACAGAATCCAGGTCCTTTCATCAACCCTGCATTGGGGAAGTTCTCAGATATTTCTGCTCTGCACCAGTCATGTTACACAGGGAAATTAGCTTTTCAAGTTGCCCGACTTGCTGGTTATATGACTTGTACTGCTACATGTTTAAGATATTCTTGTATTATATTTTTGAGTTATGACAAGACCACCAAGAGTATATGGATGGGGACTCATTTAGCATTTGTGTAAGTCTAAATGATATAGTAAACCACAAATGTAAATCAGACTCACTGAAATTGCATGTAGCTATTGAAACAATATTATTGTTTTGATTGTTCAAATGGTATTAAATATCAAGGCAGAATGAATAGGAATTTACATTCTCTAACATTCAGGTACAGGAAACGGCATTGTTCAGCAAATGGCCCACATCCCAATGACAGAAATATGAAGTCCAGTTGAAAACCTTAGCTTTTAGATAAAATTACAACTCTTATGGCCTGAACATTTTCAGATCTTACACCAAGTGGATTCTATTTTCTTTCAGCACAGAATCCACAGTGCACTAAGCAGGACTGGTAGGAAATGGAAATTGCAAGCCAAGGACACAGCATGCCAATAATACATCATCCTTGGCACATTAAATCCGATGAGGCACAGTGAAAACTGGTTTTATGAAAACACCTTTTACTTGTATTCATACATTTACATGTATTGTAATAAAATATTTGTCTACTTCTATGTGACATACTAACTAAAGTCAAATTGTCTAGAAATAAACCATGTTTTAAGTCATATGGAAAACTCATAAAAGCATCTAAAAGTGTTCCATCAAAAGAATCGGATATGATGTTCACATGTACTCCACTACTTTCATAGACTGTAATTAGCTTTTTCACAAAGAACTTAAATACAGGATCTGTTAAATAACTTAAGCATGCAAGTGTTTGTGTGTCTAATATGCAAATAATTAGCCTTTAAGCCTGGTACAAGATGATTAAAAAAACTGTCACTTTTTTCAATATTTGGAATAATTTGAGGATAACATTGCTTGACACTAAAGTTATTGCAGCTCAGATGGAGAAGCATCCTATTGCTGAAGTTCAAAGAAGAACAAAGCAGTGATATTTCAGATTACAAAAGATTAAAAAGCAAAGAGGAAGCTGTTTGGGGCTTGATCCAAAGCTCGCTAAAGTCAATACAAATTTATTGATTATAAACATTTTCTCTTTACAGCTCTCCAATTCCCCAGTGACTATCACTCACTAATTGTTTCATAATTTGAAGCTTGCTAACTTTACCTGGGAGAACTTATACTTGGCAGTGATTCTCTGAATGAGGTGATTATTTGGCTTACCTATGTTTTCTGTTTATGCCATCAGCTCAATGACAGGCAGAGGATAACCAACCTCAGATAAATGAAGCATGGAAAAATCTCATTTTTACTTGATGTCATTACGGTATATCAAAATTACATGTTTACAATATGCACTGTAGGAAAAAAAATCATACCTGTATTAAAATGTACAATATTTATATTATATCTACATACACAGAACGGTATCTTGGCATTTAAACAGCACTTATAATACATAAGTACTATTGTGGTGCTTAGTCATAAAGGATCAATCCCTTCCATATTTCCAACAGCATTCTGCAGTTTCTAACATACCTGATGCTACATTAGAAAAAAGTAGTACACCTAGACAGAAAAGACTTATCTGCAACTGTAATAAATAATCTGAAACTGCCTCTCTGTGAACCACTCTGACCCAATATTGTTGGCTACAATTGTGTGGAATTATTAGGAGAAACAGCTAGTCAGCCATACTGAACGTATGCAGGCACAAACACATAGCATAGCTGGTCTGACTTACGCTTAAGGCGGCCCAGGCACATGCCAGAACCATCCTGGATTAACAATGCCACACATGTATACATTTAGGGGTTGATCCTGCAAGGTGCTGAGCAATCTGGTTCCTATCCAGCAAAACATTTAACTTTAAACACCTGCGCAGCTGCATTCCAGTCAATAGGATTAATCGTGCTTATAGTTAAGCCTATGCTTAAGTATCTTGCTGGGGAGGTGAGAGTGCTCAACACTGTGCATGATCTAGCTCAAAGAATAAAATATTTGTTGTACAAAGAGGTTTATTTAATATTATGTATCTTCTCTTCATGTACAGTGAACGGAGACATTGGCAGACAAAAATGATTAATCTTTTCTTCCGATGTGTTTCACTTGGATAGGCATTATTTAAAAAAAAAAACCAACCATGTACTCACTTCCATTCTATTTCCCTTGCAACATATTTGTTCCAGAGAAATAAGGAAATAGCCAATCTTCCAGGAGACCAAATGGCTAAATGCATGCCCTGAGGAGCAGTGTGTTTATTTGGGAGAGAGGAGGTCTTAAATGGAATGAAAGTTAAGTGAAAATACTGTATGTGTAGAAGAGGAAGAGGAACCATAATTTTTAAAGACAGTTTGAAAATGTAAGCCAATATTAAATGACCCTCTCTTTATTTCAAGGCCAGACTGAATGCAAAAAAAAATACCCACCTTCCATCTAGTGCCTGACATGCTGTAAAACAAAAGTTTTATTCTATTGCATTGTGAGAATTATGTGCACTAAGAAACTAAGGAAATATATTCTAACTAAAAACATATTTACGATATATTTTCAATGCAATGTCCAATAATATATTTCTTTTTATATGTCTCTGTATATCATTGTGATGTATTTATGGGAGTTTTGAAATATGCTCCCAGAACTAGCTTTCAAGATCTTGTTTTAAAATACGTCATATTTGACTAATGTTTTGCAGGTGTGTTTCACCTATAAACGCTCCCTTCTGCTCTCTCAACCAGCTCAACAGCAGCTCCTTTCCTGAATCTAATTCTCATTTTACCTCCATCCCTTTCTTCTTCCTCACTTCTGGCAACATATGCCCCAGATTAAGCCACATCTACATACACAGGCACTTCCCACCTACCTCTATGTTCTGCCTTTTTCTCCCTCATAGCATATCCTCATTATTTGCCTTGTCCCTTCCCTCCTCACTGCAGTTCATGACCTCTGTTCTCCCACTCACTACACTTCCTCAGTCTCCGAGACCCAGCTTTCCCCTGCTGACAGCCTCTGTTGCAGTCCCCATCCTCAAACATTACCCTTGCCCAGAGAGCCACATTGCTGATACTGGACTACTTCTTTTCCTCTTCATTTCCAATCCCTTTCTTATTCCCCAATCACCTCCCCTTCCTTCGAGTTGCCAGCTCTTGTGCTTTTATTGCCAGTTTTGCAATATTTGGTCCTTCTTAAAGATCCAGCTCCTGGAGTCAGGTGATCAATGGCTCCATGTCTAGTTGGCAGCCGGTATCAAGCAGAGTGCCCCAAGGGTCGGTCCTGGGGCTGGTTTTGTTCAATATCTTCATTAATGATCTGGAGGATGGCATGGACTGCACTCTCAGCAAGTTTGCAGATGACACTAAACTGGGAGGAGTGGTAGATACGCTGGAAGGTAGGGATAGGATACAGAGGGACCTAGACAAATTAGAGGGATTGGGCCAAAAGAAACCTGATGAGGTTCAACAAGGACAAGTACAGAGTCCTGCACTTAGGACGGAAGAATCCCATTCACTGTTACAGACTAGGGACCAAATGGCTAGGAAGCAGTTCTGCAGAAAAGGACCTAAGGGTTACAGTGGACGAGAATCTGGATATGAGTCAACAGTGTGCCCTTGTTGCCAAGAAGGCTAATGGCATTTTGGGCTGTATAAGTAGGGGCATTGCCAGCAGATCGAGGGACGTGATCATTCCCCTCTATTCGGCACTGGGGAGGCCTCATCTGGAGTACTGTGTCCAGTTTTGGGCCCCACACTACAAGAAGGATGTAGAAAAATTGGAAAGAGTCCAGCGGAGGGCAACAAAAATGATTAGGGGGCTGGAGCCATGACTTACAAGGAGAGGCTGAGGAAACTGGGATTGTTTAGTCTGCAGCAGAGAAGAATGAGGGGGGATTTGATAGCTGCTTTCAACTACCTGAAAGGGGGTTCCAAAGAGGATGGATCTAGACTGTTCTCAGTGGTAGCAGATGACAGAACAAGGAGTAATGGTCTCAAGTTGCAGTGGGGGAGGTTTAGGTTGGATATTAAGAAAAACTTTTTCACTAGGAGGGTGGTGAAGCACTGGAATGGGTTACCTAGGGAGGTGGTGGAATCTCCTTCCTTAGAGGTTTTTAAGGTCAGGCTTGACAAAACCCTGGCTGGGATGATTTAGATGGGAATTGTTCCTGCTTTGAGCAGGGGGTTGGACTAGATGATCTCCTGAGGTCCCTTCCAAACCTGATATTCTATGATTCTATGAGTCTGTGAGAATATAAGCTTTCATTCCGGGAAAAATAAAGGGAGGTTTCTAGCCCTCCTAATTTATGGAGGGAAGCTTAAAAATGTGACTCCTAAAGGCAAAGGCAAATAAGCAGAACCCAACACTGATTTTTAAAACCTCATGCTTTTAGGGGCTCTGATTAGTGATTGCTTGGTGCTGAGTGCATTGGAAGCTTGGGGATGGCAATTCTGAGTTCCATTCATCAGCTATCATCCTCTTTATTTCCTTTAAACACTGATCGTTCACTCACCCTTAGGGTATTCATGGCATCAGATTTCTTGCAAAGTACCCAAGTGGCATACATCAAGTAATTGTTAAATTACTTTGTCTAGCATTCTAGAATCCCTGTGGTGTTCCCATTGGAATGTCCTGTAGGTCTGCACTGCCTCTGCACCTAACATAAGTAGCCTTGTAGAGCACTTCACCCTTTCAGCTTTCTCTTCAATACCCCTGGCTTGCAGGAAAATCTGGAAGCATTGCAATCAGCTCCTCCACTTTTCTGTCAGCTCCCCTCTTGGACTGAGGGATTTTGGGGGCTTCATTTGATTTATTTTTGCCAAATATTTAGTTGTTTTTGCCAAATATATTAGTGTGATAAAGGTTTAACTCTCAGGAGTGCAGGTATGAGACTGCGGTTTAATTATTGGTCCCACTCACAAAGTTATGGGTCAGGTTTATAAAAGCTTAATATCAGATCTGGTAAAAGTTTTCCACATTATGAGCTTGGACAAAAATTGCCAAAAAATAAATTTGATGAAAAAAAAAAGAGGACAATTTTAGGATGACAACTATAAAGATGGTCAAATGTTCAGCAAACCATTGATGACATTTTGAAGACAGGTAAAGTTTTTGAAAATTCCAGGGGTTTTTTGGTGTTTTGTTTAAACCAGTTCTTCATACTCTTGCCATGAGTCAGTATCAACTGATTCCAGTGGCTGTTGCTACAAGAACCATGAGAATTTCTCTTTAGGTCATACGTGACTGTGACCGTAAGTGCCCCTCAATGCCAATGGACCTACAGTTCTGTAGACTCCCATCAGGCCTGACATGCTTACTATGCCTTATACATTACCGACATTGTATTTATCTGTAAAAAGTGTCATGTGAAGTATCAAAGGAAAGCTGGTGAGACAGAAGTCAGTAATATCATTGTGTGGTATACAGAGGGATGGTGTGTAAAGAGTAACGTATGTGTGCCAGAACTATGTTCCTAAAATATGTTTTAGTTTGTCCTACACAAAGCAATGTTCATTTACCTATCTGCCCAAAGCCAGAGACACTGAAAGTTACATTTGCATCTGAGTCAACAGGAAAAGTAAATTGGGAGAAGGATGAAGAGGACAGCATGGCATCAGCACACACATAGCAGGGGAAGCGAACTTCTGGGGATACACTTCAAAAGAATACATGGCAAAGATTTATTGGCTTATAAGAAGGGGAGAGAACCCTGATGTTATCCGTCACTGAGGAAACAAAGAGGTCAGTGCTCTTTGCAGCTAGGTGGATCCTCAACCATGTGGGTTGGTGATGCTGAAAAGTAACTAAGTCAGAAAACTGCTTTAGACAAAGCATGGAGCCTGCTAAGGTTATATGCAGACTCTTAGGGAATGTCTACATAGCAAAGACAAACCCACAGCTGGCCCGTGCCAGCTGATTCAGGCTCAGAGGGCTCAGGCTGAGGGGCTGTTTCATTGCTGTGCAGTCTTGCTGTCGCAGACCTGCAAGGTGGGAGTGTCCCAGAGCTCAGACTCCAGTCCAATCCCAAACGTCTGCAAATTGAAGACTAGCACTAATCACCATCATTAGTGTCCTGATCGCTACTCTAGAAATGTAGATTGGCATTGCTCAATATATATTCCTCCCTTTCCAATATTTAATTAGTTCTGGAGCCAATTTAGAAAACTCAGGGGTCAGTGCCTCTGCCAATAACTTTTTACAGTACCTTGCTCTCCTTTCCTTATTTCCAAATGAGATACACATTTCTCTCACTCAACACATACTTTTCCCATATTGACTGTCATCTCTCGTTACATAAATCATTTCAGCTTGTAAGGAGAGAGGCAATGAAGATAGCTGCTTCCTTCTGCAGCTGATGTTTCAGTAAATGGTTTTCCTGCTACAACTCATTTGAGACTTTGCTGAACCTTAACAGAGTAACTAAAGCACTGAAGATTTTATTTACTTTTTTCTGAATACTGAGGAGAAAGCCAGTAATGAACAGGTCCTAACACTAATCAGTGTGTCACCAGTTTTGTATCTCTTAACATTGGTGTTCTGTATCCACAGTTACTCCAGATTTACACCAAAGTAACTGAGAATAGAATTGTGCCTTATGACATCCGAAGATACCATTATTAAAACTCTGATATTATAAACTAAAGAAGTAAAAAATTCCTTTACTATAGGAAGGTGCAATCTGTGTTATCAGATCTATTTTCAAACTGGCTACCATCCATGACCATAAACACTAAAATGAATGTAGTAGTTGAAAGTACTACCATCAATGCAGAGTTGAATTAAATACTTGATCATTTGAATATTCCCAGATAAACTGTTAATGGCTTTCTTCAATCATTTGTTTCACTTCTCCATCTCTTACTGCATAGATATTTTTAAACATCAATCACAAACAGGCACAAGATAAAGTTCAAGTAAGATGTTCAGAAATACTGTTGGCCAAATTCTTCTCTCAGTTATATATGTGCAACCCCACTGAGGTCTGTCGATGCACATTGACATTTGAAGTGTCTTCTAGCATTATGTAACTACTGCAAAAAATCAAAGCATTCCTAGCATATCACTACTCTGTTCCAGCAGTCTCTCACTAAATAATAAAAGGGCAATATAAATCCATGGTGTAACAGCACTGACTTCAAAGGATTTAGACACTTATTTCCCGAAAACCCAGAGGTAATGAGACACAGGGATTTGCTTCATTGTAATACCAAGATGGCCCATCTGTGATCTGGATTTATGTTTTTCTGTGGGGTTTTGATGGTTCAAACCCAACTCAAATAAAGCATTAAATTCCATGTCTAAGATCAACAGTCAGCAAGCCCCGTCAACTGCTTTTACCAATCTAATTTTGCAAAAACTATGAGGAGTCCTTGTGGCACCTTGTGACACATTTATTTGGACATAAGCTTCCTCCCTTCTTGTCAACTGTTGACAATAGCCCACTTCCACCTTAATTGAATTGGCCTCATTAGCACTGACCCCCCACTTGGTAAGGGAACTCCCATCTTTTCATGGGCTGTGTATTTACACCTGCCTCTGTATTTTCCACTCCATGCATCTGATGAAGTGGGTTTTAGCCCATGAAAGCTTATGCCCAAATACATTTGTTAGTCTCTAAGGTGCCACAAGGACTCCTCGTTGTTTTTGCTGATACAGACTAACACGGCTACCACTCTGAAACCAATCTAATTTAGGTATCACTAATTTGGCATTCTGAGAACACTCGGTTAGAAAGATGTCAATTTCATGGTGCGGTCACAACATGCACATGATGATTTACAAAACACAGATCCCTGAAACTGTAGTTCCAGCAATGCTCACAGACTTTGGCACCCCATCCCTCTTGTATTCAGGCTACTCTTGAGTAATTCAGCTATTAGCTGCACCTGCAGGCAAGCCTTTCAATCCCACCTCAGCTCTATTTTTAGCTCATAGCATGCTATTTAGAGCTTGCAAAACAGCATTTTTTATACTTTTTTATATTGTGAATCTGGGACATGAAGAATATATTATATAGACAAACAGTCCACTCCACAATCAATCTGTTGAAGACAACAGAAGATGATATTTTGGACAACACAGCCTTTATTCTGGCTGTAAAATAAGATAAGGAATTTATTAGATGGCTCAGTGGTGTTGTAAAAAGCAAGCAAGTGAGATTCAGTAACTGCCTCTTGGATAGTAATTGAAATATCTGAGACAGATTCACTCCACTGGTACAACAGCAGAATATCCTCCTGGAACAGAAGCTCAATGAAATGAGACAAGCCATCTGCAATCTCTCCTCTACCAGGGGCCCGAAGGCAACCTATGCACTCCAAAGGTAGGCAGGAACAATCCAAGACAGGACAGAGCTGGACAGTAATTTTCTGACAAATGTTTTTTCGTTGTAAAATGCCAATTTGATGAAACAAATTTTTGTGGGAACAGGTCAACTTTTGGGAATATTTCTCAAATCCATGATGGAATTTGTGGTCAAAAACAGAGAGACGGACAGGCAGCCTAGTGGTTAGGGCATCCATCTGGAATGTCAGAGTCAGTCTCACTCTCTTTCTCAAGCTGGAGCTGTTCCGCTTTGCATAAGTAATTAAATATTCATTAGGGCAGGCAGAGTCTGACTCCATAGTCCAGTGGTTCTGGGATTCACCTCGGAATGGGAGACCTAGGTTCAAGTCTCTACTCCAATGAATAATTACTGATGCAAAGTAGAATAGCTCCAACAGAGGGGTCTGAGAGAGCCCCACCTCACAATAGCCTGGTAGTTAAAGGATTCATCTAGGATATGGAGATCTGGGTTCAAGTCATTGCTCCAAATCAGGAAGATCAAGGAATTGAAAATCCATCTCCCATATCTTGTGTGTGTGCCCTAACCAACTACCTATTCTGGGGGTGGGTCTCTTTTTTGTGTGTATGGCCAAAATCAAAACTTTGAAAGGTCTTAGTTGTGTCCAGATGCAGAACAAGAAAATGGTGAAATCTAATAAAAAAGTTCACAAGTTGGCAAAACCCTTTCTTGCACAACTCTAGATGGAACCAAGCAGGCCTGAAGACCCACTGAGTCAGTGCTTCTCCCACTCATTTTCCACGGGCAGGCCTTCTGTAAAGGACAAATTGGATTTCAAAGCTGCCCCACCACAGTAGATGCCCAGAAGGCCCCACTTCTGCAAAGTTACCCCACAGGCACACTTGTAGATCACATCGGGCAGCCTGTATGAATTTTACGCTTGCCTAAGTACAAATCATTGTTGCACCTTTTGTCACTTGTAATTTATGCACATTTTTGTGACTGAATCAATTGATGGAATGCCAGTATTTCAGAAAACAACTGCTAATGACCCTCTCTCCCTTCACCACCAGGCAGGGCTCCATTATATCACAGACACCAGAGAGCAACAAAATAGCTAAATAGTTTCCTGACAGAAATTAAGAGTTATTTAGTCCCACTCTCTACCTGACCAAAACCACTTTTGTTAAATCATTGGCTGCAGTCAAATTAGGCTGCTTGTTAGAGAAGCCTGATCAGTCATTAGCCATTTAGACTCCTGCAAGGGACTAAATACTTCAGCATTTGGCTGCTTGGATATTAACAGCTAATGCCTTTTGTTTATATGTAAATACCTCGAATGTGTATTAGAAACCTGTTACAAAGAACAATATATCATCAAACTATAATTTTGGTTTTGCACAATTTTTCATGGAACTCAAAGTATTCTTGGCATATTTTTAGAAAAAAAAACCTAATCTGTCCCATCGCCCCTACCACCAACAGCAGCATCCCAGCCATCGTCCTTGTAGAAGAAAAAAAATGCACATCTTTGCCCATCATCGAGATGCAGTAGTTTTTCCTTGAAGCAGCTGTAGAAGTGCTTGCTAGGAAAGGGATGCTCAGAGGCAGTTGCCTTTGCTAAAATGCATAGAACTGGGTTGCTGAATTTGTCTATATGGTGGATCTGTGTCAGCTGCCTACAACATCACAGATAGTTATTCAGATGCTGGGGTGGCATAATTGTGGGAATTATCAAGGTAGTAAATAAGTAGTGGGGAACTGTGGTTACCAGGGAGTTACCAGAACTAACGAAGGCTACAGGCTAACCAAGACTGATCCCTGCTTCACAATAATAAATGCTAATACTTGGTCTAATGTAGCACAGTACTTTTTGCAAACATTAATGAACTGGGCCTTAATACACAAATGAAGCAGTAAGTATTATCGTCACAGAGAAATTGAGGGCTAGGTTATGCCCTGGGCAATATCAATGGGGATAGATGGGAGCAGAGGGGTTGCAACTAATGTCCTCAGGAGGAATTCTCCTAACACAGAATACATTGCAAGACTTGCTAGGCAACACATACTGCCATGCTTGCATTGAAGAGGATGCAGGGCATTCCCTCTGTCACATTATAATGGTAGAGTCAGAGAAAAACCCACTTTCTTCTACCACACAACAAGCATCAAATGCTCTGTCTCTCACCACCACACTGGGGAAGTTTAAGCAGAAATTCTTCAGTGAGGCAGTTTATGAGATTGGAGGTAGGACAGGAGCAGAGGGAATCAGTGTACTTGATGTTGCCTAGGGTAACATTTGAACTGTAGCCAAGGATAAAAGGTATCAGGTATATTTAGGATGTAGAGATGAAATTTACATATTAATTAATGTTATAACCCAGGGTCTCAGGCCTGTAAAATATTTAGCTTAGTCAAATTAGGGTTTAGGATATGTGAGCTATATTATAAAGATAAGTTAAATTGACTATAAGCTTGCTGAGTTTGTATCTATGTTTGTGATATGCTGATGTTTTGAAAATAACTGCTGAGGCACTTGGATAATAGTGCCTACAGGAGATCAGCAGGCACCACAAGATGACCAGAAATAGATGGGGTGAAATGTTAGAGGCCTATTTAAAGTAGCCACTTGTAACTATGGTGATAAGGTGACAAAAATATTAATGAGTATAAGGGGAACTAAACAAGTTAGCCTATGGAGAATGGGGCTTCCCAAAAGTGATGGGGTGTGGAAGTTCAAATAAAGAAAAGGCATGAAATGAATTCCGGTGGGCATCAGCGTAACACATTATAAAAGCTATATCTTGGCCTGCATGCCTTGGGGGGAGGAAGACGCCAGGATGACAACTGGTGGTGGATGATGAGGAGAAGGAAGATTAATTTTGGATTATTCCACAAGGCATAGTGTGAGTAATGCAAATAGTATGCATTCTGTATTAGTCTCTCTCTCCCTTACCGGACTGCAGTGTGTGTATTGTTTGGTTGGCAAATAAGACTAAATATTATAGAAAGAGCACAGTGTAGTCTGTGGTACACTATGGGGTCCCCCTTCTGTTTGTAACCTCTCTATTGTAATGGATCTTGGGGACTGAATTCTCAGGTTAAATTAGTTGTAAACCCTCATCTTGTGGTGGGCAAATAGTTAAAGTATGGATAAGGCTACAAAACTATAACTCAGCCTTTAAAATGTGCCTCAGTTTCCCTATGGAGATAACAATACTTGCTTACTTCACCAGTTTGCTGTAAAACTTGGATCATTAAAGTAGTCCATTCTCTACTTGTCTCTCAGATACTATTTGAAACAAACAGCTCTCACATCATCTCACTCCACCCCTTCCATGTCCATCCAGTTCTATTGTACAGGCACTGATAGGGGAATAAAACTATGACCCAGCCCTCCACAGCCTGTTTCCTACTTCACCTTCTAGAGGATGCAAGGAGAGAACAGAGATTCTGTTCTAGATGCTCTGGACAGCCCCCATGCAGAGGCATAAGGTGAGCTGAGGCAGGTAACTCCATGTTCAACATGTGGGGACTGGTCACAATCTGTCCTTTAAGTGATTTCACCGACGTCACACTGGCAGCCTGGGACAGAGCCGGTAAGAGATCCCTGACAGCTTGAGTCTCCATTCCATGGTGTCAGGGCCTTGCCATACCTCTATAATACCATTCAATGTACAAATTTTGGAACAAAGTAACTGACCAGTCTCAAAAATTAACACAAAAATCATTCAGTTCATGTCAATATCCCAGCTGGCAAATACTGCCTTGTGAAGATGCTGGAAGGAGAGCTCAACAGTCAGTAAAGCCTGAAGGGCATTTATGGGGAGAAAAGGGGCGGTCAGGAACCTGTCACAGATCATAGACAGGTGCCCATATGGCATGGCTGGAGTCAGAAAGATACAGGTGTCCAGTTAGACAATTCCTTTGAAACCCCAACGAAGGGGTTAATTGAACAAGAATGGTGTCTTTTAGAAGTTGGCCCAGTACAACCAACTAAGATAGAGTGTACACAGCAATAATGAAGTCCAGCAATTCTCCCCCCCTCCTCCCTATTTTCAGCCTACCACCTTTAAGTTTTCAGAGGCAACTGTATATGCATGAAAGGAAATGCATGGATACAAAGTCACAGCAGAGGCATTGACTTCTACAACTTAATGCTAATATTCTCCTAAAAGATACAACAAAAATGCATTCCGTGGCACGAAATACACTCTTCACACCCTCCTGGCATCCACTGCCTCTAGTTGCATGTTGTTTTCCAGGCACATACATGTGTGTTGTGCTTAATGGCAGTGATCCAGTCCTGCCAACTCCCGCCACAGTAATTAACTCACCGGTAGCATTCTCAGCTGATGCCCACATGCAAATTTTCTAAATGCTTTTTTCTTTGTCAAATATTTCCCACTATAATTACACACAGGGAAAGTATAATAAAGCAGTGTGTGACGAATGTGTCTCAGTTGATCTAAAACTATTAAGACATAATAAAAGCCAAGATGGAGTAGTGCTGATGCTGAAGGTCTTTTTGCCCTTACAGTAACAATTGTTGAAGGCTTATAGATTAGGAAAATATATGTTTTCTGTATTCCTGGGCTTGGGAGCTTCAAGGACTTCTACAGCTCATTTGCTGCAGAGGTCAAATCCAGTTAATGAAAACTCTCAAATTTACCCACTGTAGCTCCTGCAGACTATGAAAGAATAATCCCCTCTTTGCCTATCTATGGAAGATGCAACACACCTGGGGTGCAGCATAAGGAAAAGGGATGTAACAAGGAGAAAGAGAACAATCAGAGCCATTTCCAATGTGTCAATGACAAAGTCAATTTGAAAATATCCCCACAACATCGTACAGGCAGATCTGCCCTAATGTTTTGCGGACAGTCATTTCCAGGCTCTGACCCCCATAGGGAACATATTCCAAATCTATTGCATCAGTATTCTTTCCTCCTCCGCGAGGATGCTATGGAAGGCCATGTATCTATGAAAAGGACACAGGAGTTTCCTAGGATCTTGCAGCACTTTGGGAATCTTTCATTGATAAAGTATTAATCGCAGTCTCCTCTCCCCCACCCCCAGTGCATTCCTAGTTCTTCTCAGTGGCCAACACTAGGGGTATGTCTACACTACGGGATTAATCCGAATTTATATAATTCGAATTTGGGAAACAGATTGTATAAATTCACTAAGCACATTAATTCGGTGGTGTGCGTCCATGTACCGGGGCTAGCGTCGATTTCTGGAGCGTTGCACTGTGGATAGCCATCCCATAGCTATCCCATAGTTCCCGCAGTCTCCTCCGCCCATTGGAATTCTGGGTTGAGATCCCAATGCCTGATGGGGCCAAAAACATTGTCGCGGGTGGTTCTGGGTATATCCTCCCCCCTCTCCAGGAAGCAACGGCAGACAACCGTTTCGCGCCTTTTTCCTGGGTGAACAGTGCAGACGCCATACCACGGCAAGCATGGAGCCCGCTCAGCTCAAGACAGCAGTCATGAACATTGTAAATACCTCGCGCCTTATTGTGCAGTTTATGCTGAACAAGAACCTGGAAAACCAGGCGGCGAGGAGCAGGCTACAGCAGCGCGGCGAGGAGAGTGATGAGGATATAGACATGGAATTCTATCGAACCGTGGGACCCGGTGCTTTGGAGATCATGCTGTTAATGGGGCAGGTTATAGGCATGGAACGCCGATTCTGGGCCCGGAAAACAAGCACAGACTGGTGGGACCGCATAGTGTTGCAGGTGTGGGACGATTCCCAGTGGCTGCGGAACTTTCGCATGCGTAAGGGCACTTTCATGGAACTTTGTGACTTGCTTTCCCCTGCCCTGAAGCGCCAGAATACCAAGATGAGAGCAGCCCTCACAGTTGAGAAGCGAGTGGCAATAGCCCTGTGGAAGCTTGCAACGCCAGACAGCTACCGGTCAGTCGGGAATCAATTTGGAGTGGGCAAATCTACTGTGGGGGCTGCTGTGATGCAAGTAGCCAAAGCAATCACTGAGGTGCTGCTACAAAAGCTAGTGACTCTGGGAGATGTGCAGGTCATAGTGGATGGCTTTGCTGCAATGGGATTCCCTAACTGTGGTGGGGCGATAGATGGAACCCACATCCCTATCTTGGCACCGGAGCACCAGGGTACCCAGTACATAAACCGCAAGGGGTACTTTTCAATGGTGCTGCAAGCACTTGTGGATCACAAGGGACGTTTCACCAACATCAACGCGGGCTGGCCGGGAAGGGTTCATGATGCTCGCGTCTTCAGGAACACTACTCTGTTTAAAGGGCTGCAGCAAGGGACTTACTTCCCGGACCAGAAAATGACCGTTGGGGATGTTGAAATGCCAATAGTTATTCTTGGAGACCCAGCCTACCCCTTAATGCCATGGCTCATGAAGCCATACACAGGCAGCCTGGACAGGAGTCAGGAGCTGTTTAACTACAGGCTGAGCAAGTGCAGAATGGTGGTAGAATGTGCATTTGGCCGTTTAAAAGGTCGCTGGCGATCGCTACTGACTCGCTCTGACCTCAGCCAAAGAAATCTCCCCATTGTTATTTCTGCTTGCTGTGTGCTCCACAATCTCTGTGAAAGTAAGGGGGAGACCTTTATGGCAGGGTGGGAGGCTGAGGCAAATCGCCTGGCTGCTGATTACGCGCAGCCAGACACCAGGGCGATTAGAAGAGCACACCAGGAAGCGCTGTGCATCAGAGAAGCTTTGAAAACCAGTTTCATGACTGGCCAGGGTACAGTGTGAAATTTCTGTTTGTTTCTCCCTTCATGAAAACCAGCCCCCTTTATTGACTCATTCATTCTCTGTAAGGAACCCACCCTCCCCGTTCCCCCAGCTTTCTTTCAAAGGAAATAAAGTCACTATCGTTTAAAAATCATGTATTCTTTATTAAGTGATTATAAACATAGGGAGAGAACCAAGAAGGTAATCTGGATGAGGTTTGGGAGGAGGATAGGAGGGAAGTAAAAGGCCACTGAACAAATTCAATATAATGACAGCCTTTTGGTTGGGCTGTCCACTGGGGTGGAGTGGGAGGGTGCACGGAGCCTCCCCCCCCCCCCCCCCGCGTTCTTACACGTCTGGGTGAGGAGGATATGGAACATGGTGAGGGGGGAGGGAGGTTATACAGCGGCTGCAGCGGCACTCTGTCATCCTGCTGGATGACATTCTGGAGAAAGGGGTAAACAGTGAGGTGGCAAAGTTTGCAGATGATACTAAACTACTCAAGATAGTTAAGACCAAAGCAGATTGTGAAGAACTTCAAAAAGATCTCACAAAACTAAGTGATTGGGCAGCAAAATGGCAAATGAAATTTAATGTGGATAAATGTAAAGTAATGCACATTGGAAAAAATAACCCCAACTATACATACAACATGATGGAGGCTAATTTAGCTACAACGAGTCAGGAAAAAGATCTTGGCGTCATCGTGGATAGTTCTCTAAAGATGTCCACGCAGTGTGCAGAGGCGGTCAAAAAAGCAAACAGGATGTTAGGAATCATTAAAAAGGGGATAGAGAATAAGACTGAGAATATATTATTGCCCTTATATAAATCCATGGTACACCCACATCTCGAATACTGTGTACAGATGTGGTCTCCTCACCTCAAAAAAGATATTCTAGCACTAGAAAAGGTTCAGAAAAGAGCAACTAAAATGATTAAGGGTTTAGAGAGGGTCCCATATGAGGAAAGATTAAAGAGGCTAGGACTCTTCAGTTTGGAAAAGAGAAGACTAAGGGGGGACATGATACAGGTATATAAAATCATGAGTGATGTTGAGAAAGTGGATAAGGAAAAGTTATTTACTTATTCCCATAATACAAGAACTAGGGGTCACCAAATGAAATTAATAGGCAGCAGGTTTAAAACAAATAAAAGGAAGTTCTTCTTCACGCAGCGCACAGTCAACTTGTGGAACTCCTTACCTGAGGAGGTTGTGAAGGCTAGGACTATAACAATGTTTAAAAGAGGACTGGATAAATTCATGGTGGCTAAGTCCATAAATGGCTATTAGCCAGGATGGGTAAGAATGGTGTCCCTAGCCTCTGTTCGTCAGAGGATGGAGATGGATGGCAGGAGAGAGATCACTTTATCATTGCCTGTTAGGTTCACTCCCTCTGGGGCACCTGGCATTGGCCACTGTCGGTAGACAGATACTGGGCTAGATGGACCTTTGGTCTGACCCAGTACGGCCTTTCTTATGTTCTTATGTTCTTATGTTATGCTGCCGTTCCTGAAGCTCCACCAGATGCCGGAGCATGTCCGTTTGCTCACGCAGCAGCCCCAGCATTGCAGCCTGCCACCTCTCATCTCGAGCGTCCCTCAAGACCTCACGTTCACTGGCATCTTTCCTAAATTTAGATACAGTGTCCTTCCACTCATTCAAATGAGCTCTTTCATTGCGGGTGGATTCCATTATTTCTGTGAACATGTCGTCTCGCGTCCTCTTTCTACGCCGCCTTATCTGAGATAGCCTTCGGGACGGAAGAGGGAGGCTTGAAAAATTTGCAGCTGCTGGAGGGAGGGTTGAAAGAAAGGAGAGAAGTTTTTAAAATGATACATTTTACAGAACAATGCTTATACTCTTTCATGGTGAAAAACACTATTCACATTACATAGCACATGTGATTTCAGTACAAGGTCGCATTTTCCATCTTAATATTGAGTGCCTGTGGCTTTGGTGTTAGAGATCACAGACGCAGGTCCGGGCAACAGAATTCAGCTTGCAGGCAGCCATGGTAAGCCATTGTCTTTCGGCTTCTGCGCCCTCCTTTCCCACATACCAAGCAAAGCCTGTTGACTGCTGCGGTTTTCCTGTTAACCTTCAGCAGCAGAAAACAAACTACCCCCCCCATCCAATTCTCTGGGATGATCGCTTTATCCCTCCCCCCACCGCGTGGCAGGTATCAGGGAAGATCCCTGCAGAAACCAAACTAACCCCCCCGCTACCCCCCTCCCGCCATGAATTCCCTGGGATGATCAATGTACCCCTCCCCCGACCGCGTGGCTGGTAACAGGGAAGATCCCTGCTAGCCAAACGCGAAAAGCTCAGGGCCAATTCCCCCCCCGTGCTTGGCTAACTGCAGGGAAGGATTTCTTTTCAGCCACAGGCAAACAGCCCAGTAGGAACGGCCACCTCTGTCCCCTTAATTAAGTTCCCGTATTTCAACCGGGTTACCATGAGCGATGTAACTGTCCTGAGGATTACACAGCAAGATAAAGAACGGATGTTGCTTGAATGCCAGCAAACACCGGGACCATACGCTGCCAGGCTTTGTCAGGCAATGATACCAGATTACTTGCTGCAAGCATGGCGTGGTCAAGTGTCCTACCATGGAGGACGGAATAAGGCTGCACTGCCCAGAAACCTTGTGGCAAGGCTTTTGGAGTACCTCCAGGAGAGCTTCATGGAGATGTCCCTGGAGGATTTCCGCTCCATCCCCAGACACGTTAACAGACTTTTCCAGTAGCTGTACTGGCCGCGAATGCATCCCAAGTCCTCAGGGCAAATTAATCATTAAAAAAACGCTTGCTTTTAAACCATGTTTTATATTTTAAAAGGTAAACTCACCTGGGGTCATGGTCTTGGCTACTGGCTTGGGAGGCTTGGGAGGGTACTTCAGTCAGGCTGAGAAAAAGATCCTGGCTGTTGGGGAGAACGGAGTGCTGGGTGCTCTCTGCAAGCTCGTCCTCCTCCTCCTCCTCCTCTTCCCCATCCGCAGAATCCTCAGGTGTAGCTGATGAGACTATCCCCGACCCGGAATCCATGGTCACAGGTGGGGTAGTGGTGGCGGCCCCCCCTAGAATTGCATGCAGCTCGGCGTAGAAGCGGCATGTCCGCGGCTCTGACCCGGAGCGACCGTTTGCCTCCTTTGTTTTTTGATAGGCTTGTCTGAGCTCCTTGACTTTCACGCGGCACTGATCTGAGTCCCTATTGTGGCCTCTCTCCATCATGCCCTTGGAGATTTTTTCAAAAGTTTTGGCATTTCGTCTTTTCGAACGAAGTTCTGCTAGCACTGAATCCTCTCCCCATATAGCGATCAGATCCAGTACCTCCCGTACGGTCCATGCTGGTGCTCTTTTTCGATTATCAGCCTGCATGGTTACCTGTGCTGATGAGCTGAGCTATCTGTGGTCACCTGTGCTCTCCACGCTGGGCAAACAGGAAATGAAATTCAAATTTTCCTGGGGCTTTTCCTGTCTACCTGGCCAGTGCATGCGAGTTCAGATTGCTGTCCAGAGCGGTCACAATGGTGCACTCTGGGACAGCTCCCGGAGGCCAATACCATCGAATTGCGGCCACACTAACCCTAATTCGAAATGACAAAATCGATTTTGGCGCTACTCCGCTCGTCGGGGTGGAGTACAGAAATCGATTTTAAGAGCCCTTTATTTCGAAATAAATGGCTCCGTTGTGTGGACGGGTGCAGGGTTAATTCGATTTAACGCGGCTAAATCCGAATTAAAGTCATAGTGTAGACCAGGCCTAAGGGTGAACCATGAAGGGGCTTAGGCATTGTGACAATCAGTGTTGCAACAACTAACTTTAATGTGCCTAGAAAAGTCACATGAACAACAGTGATCCACAAAGCCTGTGTGAGGAGCCTATACAATAAATGGAGACCGATAGGCACCTTACACTGAGATCCAGTAAGCTGGCATGCGAGATGAGGAGCTGCCTAAGCTAGACAATGGAAGATGCTAACCCCCATCCCCTCTCAAATATAGGCACCTAAGCCCAGGTTGCACAGAGGTGCCTAGCTTTGCTAGTGATCCACAAAGGTACTCAGCCATCTAAGTTGCATGTGGGACCCCCAGCCCCCCAAAAAAACCAGCCAGAGGAGGAAGAGGAGCTCCCCAATAATCTTTAGCCTAGTGGATAGGATACTGTGGGAGGCCCCCAGTTCAAGTCTCCCCTCCTCCAGGAGATAGGCACTTGGCTGCCTAGAATGAGGCTTCAGTATACATGCTCAGAGGAAAACAAACGTATGCACCGGGGTGTGGATCTCAGTGGTGCCTAAAAATGGAACTTAGGCACCTAAATACCTTTGTGGCTTTGACTATATGTGAAGGAGCAATCTACCACAGAGGCTGCGAAAGCCCAACAATTAAGGGCTAGCAAAACAGCTAATCCAAAAGAAGTATCCTCACTGTATAAAACCTTCCCTTGGAACCTTTAATGAAGCCCTAAGGGAAAGGCTCAGAAGGATATAAATGCAGAGCTGGTTTTCTCTCTCTTATCATTGTATTCCAAAGCCTTACATCAGTCCTGAACTCTGGTCCATACAAGTGCAGGGACCCACCTGCACAGACTTCATTACAAGATAAAGGGATAAAGAGATCTAGACACTCTTACCTCAGGGAAGTGTTGTTGTTTTTTTGTTGTTGTTGTTTGTTTGTTTTGTTTGTTTTGTTTTGTTTTATAGAAACTGTACTGGTATTTCCTCTAGATCAGTTCTTCTCAAAGCTGGTCCACCGCTTGTTCAGGGAAAGCCCCTGGCAGGCCGGGTTGGTTTGTTTACCTGCCGCGTCTGCAGATTCGGCTGATCGCAGAATGGGGGCTGCGGGAAGTGGCGCGGGCCAAGGGGTGTGCTGGCCGCCCTTCCCACAGCCCCCATTGGCCTGGAGCGGCGAACCGCAGCCAGTGGGAGCCGCGATCGGCTGAACCTGCGGACGCGGCAGGTAAACAAACCGACCCGGACCGCCAGGGGCTTTCCCTGAACAAGCGATGGACTGGCTTTGAGAAGCACTGCTCTAGATGAAGTAGCAGCCTACAGCTGTTTTACTGATGGACTACATGTATATGGATCTTGTGAGGCATCCCAGGAATGCAGCAGATTTATAGCCTCACACAGCACCACATAGTGGCAAAAACATAGCACTGCAGCTTCACATTAAGGTGAATGGGGAAACTGCCAAAATGTTTAATTAATTAATGTACCTAATTTTACCAGAGAGCAACTGCCTTTTCTCAGCAGCATCCCCTGGCTGTTGCCAGCTTCCTAGCTTTATAGGTCCCACCTGTTCCTGCAGAGCCAAGCCTGCTTGCAATCAATTCCCTGCTCCCTGGCTCTCCCTCCAAGTGCAGCCTGTGGAGTTAATAGGCCTACCTGGCCATCTTAACCCCATCACAGGGAGTTGCATGAATAAATCCTTACAACCGTAGCTGGAAACATATCTCAGGTAGTTCTCCCAATTTGAATCACTCACCAGATCAAAATTTCATGCAATCACCAATGTAAAGTTTCAACTGAAGAGAAGTGAAAAAATTGTTTCAAGGAAGATCACGCTTTCTCTGTAGAAAGCAAATAAATTGGCTGACCAAAATTCCAAAAGACACTTTGCCACCTATGAAACAATCTTGGTTCTTGAATTCAGGTTGCAAGTAGTAGAAATATTTGAATCTTCTAATTTAAGGCAGAGCACTACATTGCAATAAATTATCAAAACCAAAGATAAGTCATTTCTGCATAAAGCATAGGTTATTTTGGGTTTTTTTTAAACAAAACAAAACAAAATCTCTTCTAAAGGGATTGCTATTTTCACTGCCTTCTTAATAAGTCACCATGTGTTTTTTCTCACTGAAAAATAACTTTTCACTAATGCAACATAAATTGGCAATCCAAACTATACAGTCTTATCTGAAAGAACATGAGAATGGTTTTTTCCTTGGAGAGTTGACGTTTCCAGTTTTAACCATGGCTATTTTGTATCTCACATACTTCAATTTTATTCCAGTAAACAAACTTAGAATCCTTATTTATTTTACTGTTCAAAGACGTGTTACTGCATTTACAATCAGTCTTGGAAACACCTTAAGCTCTCACTGGACTTCTATTTGAATACACCAGCAGCATTTTTAAGGAGTAAAGGAGACAAAAACAATCATTATAATAATATTGACTCCAAAAAGAAAGGGATCCAGAATATTTAATTCCTAATCTTCAAAGCAGATTCAAAATTATGTATAAAGGAAGTCTATGATTTCTTAAAGCTTTCTTAAAGCTATTCACAGTCTGGTGAAAGTCCTTCTAATTTGTAATTTAGAATGAAAATAATTCCCAGGATGCCTTTATTAAAATAAATTCACCTCATCTTAATTTACCTCCCAGAATAATGGAATATTTCATATTTACTATGCATATCCATGAGATATCACAATTTCCCCCTAAAATGCCTCTCTTATTGTCTAAAGCAGCTATTTAAAAGCATCAAAAGGTTATTTGTCAAGGCATGAAAACCTCTTTGACCAGGTTCAATCAATGTAAGGAGATAAATCACAAATCTCCCCACTAAGATCTTCATTAAAATCTTTAATCAGCACTGTGGAGAGCTATAAGCTTATACAAACTACAATAACCTGGCTCCATTCTTTTAAATATAAGGGGGATATTTGCACATTTAGTAGTTTGCTTCCAGATAAAGCTTAGTTGAATGTGTCAGCGCTTCTAGGGCAGTAAGTGAAGCTATTAGTTTGTAGTGTTCTGCTCTATGTACTATCAGGCAGAATGCTTTTCTATTTTTAG
The DNA here is from genome assembly GCF_028017835.1 of Emys orbicularis. NCBI lineage: Eukaryota > Metazoa > Chordata > Testudines > Emydidae > Emys > Emys orbicularis. The sequence continues at coordinate 75,884,332 of NC_088691.1, read as the reverse complement.
CCTTCATACAGTCTCATTAGTTTATTATGAAGACAAATGGACTATAGAACATTAATGAGCTTCTCTTTGCCACTGATAACTTAAAAACAAAACATAATGGGCCTGATTCTCATTTAAACCTCTCTCCTACAAAACACCAGCAGTGTAAAAGTTCCTTAATATCAGTGTACATGTAATTTATGTCTACTTTAAGGTCACTTTACACTCCCAGAATGGTTTAAAGAAGCTTAGTGTAAATGAAAATCAGGCCTGATGTCTTATTAGAAAATTTTAACTTGAACATGACTGTCATAAACATACAGCTATGGGTAGCATAAAATTCCTCTTTACCCTGTAAAGGGTTAATTCCTCTTTTACCCGTAAAGGGTTAAGAAGCTCAGATAACCTGGTTGGCACCTGACCAAATGGACCAATAAGGGGAAAAGATACTTTCCAATCTGTGGGGGAAGGTCTTTGTTTTGTTCTCTCGGAGTCAGAAAAGGAACCAGGGCAGGGTAAATACATCTCCCTAAGCCATAGCTGGACTAAGCATCTAGTATTGCAGAAATAGTAAGTAATAGCAAAGAAATTTGTTAGATTATCTTTTGTTTTAGCTTGTGAATTTTCCCTGTGTTAAGAGGGAGGTTTATCCCTGTTTTTGTAACTTTAAAGTTTTGCCTAGAGGGGAAATCCTCTGGGTTTGGAATCTTTATGTTACCCTGTAAAGTTATCTTCCATCCTGATTTTACAGAGGTGATTCTTTTATTTTTTTAAAAAAATAAACTTCTTTTAAGAACCTGATTGTTTTTCAGTGTCCTAAAGACCCAGGGGGGTTGATCTGTGCTCACTTTGTAACCAGTTGGTTAGGATATTATTATCAAGCCTCCCCAGGAAAGGGGGTGTAGGGGCTTGGGGGGAGGTAAGGCTCCAAGTGGCCCTCCCTGAATGTTTGTTTAAATCACTTGGTGGTGGCAGCGATCAAGGACAAGGTGGAACTTGTGCCTTGGGAAAGTTTTAACCTAAGCTGGTAAAAATAAGCTTAGGGGGTCTTTCATGCGGGTCCCCACATCTGTACCCCAGAGTTCAGAGTGGGGAAGGAACCCTGACAATGACAAACTTGTTCTTAGATTTGTAGTTTTCAGAAACTACCCTTTTTGGGGCCCCAATGGACTTGGATTCAAAACATTAGAAAACAATAGCTTATTTTCCTGCCATAGCAATAAAAGCCAAAAGTATAGCTAATTCAAATTCCATTTTGAGATCCTGATTCAATGCTACATGATGGGCCTGATCTCTCAAATACTATTAACAGATCTCATGATGAAATGTGAATTAAAGGTAGATAAGAGCATTCAGCACCTTGCAAGACATGGATTGAGTCCTAATTCTACTTTAGAGCAATCGTACATTAAGTGAGTTAGCATTCATTTGTTATCACACTCCCAGCAGGTATCTTGAAGTTTATATGTCTCATTCTATTAAGTTTTGTTAAGATTCCCATACATCCTGTGAGCTTACTGAGATATTCAGAAATAAATTTAATATTTAACTTAATTTACCAGAAGACATTATTGTCCCTGACTTCCCCGGACAAAATGAAAGAACATAATAATGATGACATCCTCTTATAACACAAAATATACAGGGCCAAATCCTGCTCCAGCAAATGAAGTCAGTGGGACAACCTTTTGTAAGTCAGACAGCCAGAGCTGGATTGTATCTATGGTACTGGAACCATATACCGTACACTATATTTTTTGTGTATAACTCTGTAACCTCTCTTACCCTTTCCTGTGTTTGTGTGTAATATCAGAAAGATGAGGTTTTAATTCAGTAATATCACCATTAATTTAATTATAATTAATCAATTAAGCTTTAGTTGAAATTGAAATCAATCATCTACTGATTTCATCTGGAGGGGGGCCTTTACTAATATCCTGAAAATGGAATATCAAGACTTTTTTTCTACCGAGCTTGTGTTCAAATCCTACCCAAGTATGTAGGGACTGAAAGTCATAACCTTCGGATGTTGTTATTTAATGTGTGCATAAAATGAGTTAGTAGTCTAGTTCCACGTCTTAGTGGGCAAAATCAGACTACACAATCACAACTACCTTTTTGGCATTCTCTGTAAAGAGGCCAAAGAATGAATAGATATGGAGACTGAACTCTGGTCTTGTCCCCAGAAGTGAATGGTGTAGGTCAGAGATGAGGCACACTGGCAGGACATGGAGAAGCTTGAACTGGTAATTCTCTCATCTCTTGTTTATGAGTAAGTAGAGGACTTCATTCAGGAAGGATGTCAATCAGCAATTTTCACAACCACAGCAATCAGTTCAGTACATATATATGAATGACACCCTTGAACAGCCCAATTCCTGCCTACTTTATTTATAAAACAGGTGTTTGGGAAGAAGTTAATCTGAGAAATTGATCTTTTTATAACTAAAAATTGGCTTTTCTTCCATGTTCAGAGTGACAGTCATAGCTGGACATACTTAATTAGCCAGTAAGTCTACCACCCAGCAACTTGTCCTGTGCTTAAGCTTATGAGAGATTTGTGAACAATTTAAACGTAACAATGGTCAAAATGGTCATAAGTGGGGGGGGGGTAAATTTAGGTATCTGAATCCATATTTAGGCTTCTAGAGCAGCAGTTCTCAAACTTTTGGGGCTCAGGACCAATTTGTAAATGTTTATGGCCTGTTGTGACCCAGTACATAGTTTGTGGATGGAGGCCCTGGGATGGTTTCGGTCGGATCCTGCCCCCCGGGGGTTCGGTCCTGCCGGGCACTCACCCAACAGTGGCAGCTCCTGTGCTGTGGGGTTGGCTGGACTTCGGCATTGCAACCTCCCGGGTTGCAGCACTGCTCAGATTTGGCCCCGCCCCCCTGACTGGACCAAATGTGAGTAGAGATGTGACCTGGCTCATGGAGTTGCAGTGCTACTCACTCAAATTTGGCCTATCTGGACTCCCATCATCATGACAGCTGGCCAAACCTGAGTGGCACTGGGACCATAGGGTTTGCAGTGCCTAGAGCAGGGAGGTGAGCCCAGCCAGCCCCATGGGACAGGAGCCACAGGAGCTGCCACATAAACCTTTGAAACATTCTGGTGACCCAATTTTAGGTCCAGACTCACAGGCTGAGAAACCCTGATCTAGAGAACTGGCTTGGTTTTAAGAGGCTTTATCTGTTATGCTTTACGGTATTTTTCAGTGAGCACACATTTCCATATGGTTCACTATTTTATATTAAGCATTGCTTTCTCTTAGCGTAACAATTAATGGAGGCACCTTCTGCAGCACTGTAGCTTCAGTTTCTGTTAGAGACAATAATCGTTGATTACAAATCAACACTATTTTAACAAAATGTCAGAAATTCAAAACTAGAAGAAAATGAGTTCTTCTGAATCACGTATATACCCAAAGACCAGCTCCACATATGGAAATTATCAAAAGGTCAGACATAAAAAGCATCAGTTCATAAATACTAATTAGTGCCTCACCAGTGATTGCATGATAACATTTACTGATGCATAATTGAATACCGGAGATTTAAAAAACAGAGAATGTGGGTAGATTTAATAATTCATTCCTCCCACACTAATCAGGTTTTCTGTCTATTTCATCCAACACAATCACAAATAGGTATTTATTCTTCCTTTCTTCCTTTTTCTTCTTCTTCCTTTGTGACTAACCAGCCAAGATTATGTTTCTTTAATACTCCCATGTTAAAAGCTAAGGGGAAGGGGGCGGGGAATGGGACACACTCACTGTAATGAATGTAGCAAAAACATTTGAAACCATTTAAAATTAAAATTGTTTCTGTTTATATATTTTTGCTTCACTATTTTGTATCACTGAGGTTCTTTGTTTTAGAATGCAATATGAGCTCCAAAATATCCTATTCGAATCTACATTTTTTCAAAATGATATGCTTGGTATTCAGTCCATTTTTATTTTGGTACTTTTGTATTTCTTTATATTAAGAGGCATCATTTGCTACCACTGAAGCAGCATCAGAGGTGAGGGTATTACATCTCAGTTTTTGTAGTTTTCTAATAGGTGTAAGAATTATAAAGAATTGAGCCAATACAGTCAGTTAGTTATGCAGTTTATTAGTCATGCCAAGTCCTAACTGTGTGGGCTGAAGGACCCAGATCTGGAGGCAGACACAGTGAGCCCATTAGTCCTTTTACTGTGGAAAAAGGATACAAGTAGAATGGCATGCATTGAAAAGGAGGCTAGGCACGTGGGTCACTATGTCCCAGAAAAGCATGTCTGTAGATAGTGCAGCAAGGAATCTGAGAGGCCCACAGAAGAACTGCAGGATGGCCATGCAGGGCAGATTTTCAAGGGGCTCAGTACCCAGCAATTCCCATTAAATCTGCCAGAGCTTTTTTGAAAACCTGACTGTTTCATTTACATGCAGAAATTGGAGTTTAACATTTGAAAATCTGGCCTCAATTGTGAGTTTTGAGACCTTCCCAAACATTCTGGCCATAATGGCAAAGAGACCATACTCATGGTGACTTATGTAACCAGTTAACAACTAAGCAGCACAACTTTCATTTCAGATTCTGAATTTTGAGCTGCAAGGCATAGAACAAACAAAATGGACACAAATGTTGAATAATTTTTAATAATGAATAACTTTTATATATCTACATTGCAAGTGATTGTGAATTAGCATTTTGTGAACAGAAAAGGAAAACAAAATTTGTTGAATCAAGTTTTTATTAACAATTATTCCCTCAGCTGTGCTCTCCACATTCATGATCTCTATCACAATAGTCTGACACCAGAATTGGGACACCAGGGATGTCTAATAACCCTACCAGACATGTAGCAGAAGTAGTAAGCCAGTATATCAGGTAAACCAGCAACCTGTGGCTGCACTACCAAAGAGACATGTCTGTCTTGTACTAAGGCCTGGATCTTGCAAACCTCTATGCATGTGCTTAACTTTAAGCATGTAAATAGTCCTATTGACTTCACTGGGACTACTCACATGCATAAGGGTTTGCAGGATCAGGGTCGTTGTTTGCCTTAGTAAATGACCCAGCATGGTGCCTATATAAAGTAATAAAACAATAATTAGTGACAAGCATTGTCTGCAACTGGTGAGATGTTACTTGTTCCAGAATTATTCCAGGGTCCATCCCCTATCATCCGCAATGATGTGTACTGTCAGCACACTGTGCAGTGCAATGCTGATGCATTGTGCAATGCTGATGCATTGTGCAATGTGCTAGCCACACCACTGTTCTATGGAAGGTTTATGCTTATGGTTATGGTTGTTGCATAATATACAAAAAAGTCCTAAACTCCCAGGTAACTGTGAGATCAGTTGAATCTTAACAGCTTAACCATTGTGTGACGCTGGCAGGCCAGATGCCAGCTCTTGCCAAGGCTATTGGTAATAGCTAAAAAGTGACAGATTCATAGCTGGAGACCAGATCAGTTCACTTATGTATTAGTGTTGCTCAAAATAGGTATTAATCTTATAAGAATGTAGTTAGTCTTTAGACTGGATAGAAAGCTTGTAAGTTGCTGCATGCATTAACCTCACTTGTAATGTCTGTATTCCATGCTATAAGAAAATATGTACATTTTGCTTTATAACTCTGAAAATGTTTGCTCTGAACTTGTGAACCCAGGCACGAGAATCATCCCGCCCATCCAAGAGGACTATCAAAATTTAAGTGAGCCATTATAAGACAAAAACTTTAATTGCCCCATTCACCCATGGAGAAGTACGTGCAGAAGGCCTTGTCACATTGCTTTGAATGCTGGAAGAGGGAAATAAAAATAGTTAATGTGAAGGTTTTTCATCGTTTTGCTGTTTGAACTCTCACAGGGCCAGAGAGACCAAACTAAAGTCAGACATGCCCAGGGGTTTCCTCCTGGGTCTGCCCTGAAAGACACTTTGAATTGACAGATCACTACAACTCTGTCACTCTTAGGGTTTAGATGGTAAGTCATTTGTGTGTATATGTTTCCTTGCTTTAACCTGTAAATAACTCTCGTATGTCTTATTCCTCGTTAATAAACCTTTAGATTGGCTACAGCGTTGTCTTTGGAGTAAGATCTAGGGTACCAATTGATCTGGGATAAGTAATTGATCTCCTGGGATCAATTACTTATCCAACCTGCATATGGTGTGATTTTTGGTGTAAGTGGCCATTTATCACTATGTCCAGTTTGCTTGGATGGCAGAATAGATTAGAGAGTCTAAGAGGACTGTCTGTGACTCCATGGTAAGAGTGGTATAGTGATCCAGGAGTTCACATTTCTTACTGGCTTGGTAAAATCTATTTATAAAATATACCACTAGTTTGGGGTACCTGCCCTGTTTATGATAGTCTGCTCTGAGGAAGGCACTCAGTCATGAGCCAGTCCAGACAGCGTGACACGTTGTATTTCAGGGATTTAGAGGGGGCCTATATTTTATATAATAAATGGGAAACAGTTTTATAAACACTCATGAAAACTGATTTTTATACCCAAAAAAGAGCCATGATTTGGCAAAAACAAAACAAAAAAGGAAAATGGAAGGGGAAAATATATCAGCACATGAAACCAAATCTCCTAATATTATTATTTGGGGCAGTCTGTATCATTAATAATAATTTCTATACCAAATGAAGTGGAATAAATATGTCTAATGAATCCAGGGTGAATTTCACTTTAAATAGTGTCGATAACATCCTATCGAACGAGAACCAATACTATATACATCCTAGCCAAATGTTCTGGAATGAAACTATTTCTCTCCCAGGAGGCCAACCTGTGTATGACATGTGAGATGCAGCCTTGGTGGCCCCTACAAAGTGTGATTGAGGTTCAGAGATCAAATTATTGAAGTGTTCATTCTCCACACTCAGTCATCTCTTTGGGCCTCCAGCAAGATACTGCAAGCTCTACTGGCTCATATCTCCTGTGTCACAAGTGAGCTTTGCTGTGGGTTAATTAAGTAAAGGGACTTCAGAACCCTCTGGCAAGAAGCACAAAGCAAAAACCGCCCTTCAAAATCACTACTTACTGTTTTTATAACTTTGCATGGTCTGATAAAGGATGCATTGGCTACAGGGGAGGCAAACTCAGATACTAACGTTTCACAGCACCCTTTCTCCCAAACAGAATAGCAACACTTGTACTAATAAGCACTGCCACATCAAAAGCATCTTCAAACGACACCACTGCCCCCCCCCTTTCAATTTACCTTCCATGGCCTTGCTCCAATTAATTCAGTTAAAACTAAACTCAAAAGAGTTGTGAGTCTAATAAGAGAGGTCCATGGTATTTGTAAATTAGTTGGAACTGTGCAAGTAGAAAGCACTGTAAGGAATTTTATCAAATGAGTCTTTTTCTTCAGTTGAAACACCCAAAGCTAGTAATACAGATTTCTAAGTTTTCTAAGCTACTAGTAAAAGCATCATACCTGGCAATGGAGAATAGTTTATAATAACCTAAAAGTTGGCTGTCTTTTATTCTATCATTACAAATATTCTGCCTCTCTGTTCCAAGAGGGCACCATCTTTTGAGGAATTCATCTTTTACCTGGCACCTCACCCTGATGATGTATTACATGAATACATCATCAGCGAGAGCTGTCACTAATGATGTATTAGTATAACACATCCCCATTTTGCCCTCCAAAGAGACACTACTCCCCAGATTAAATTTTATCATCTTGTGAAGGAGGAGCCTAGAAGTGAACTGAAGGATGGGAAGGAATGGACCCTAGACCCCAAATGTATCCACATCTAAATATTTTGGCTTAGAGTCATAGTTTGCTCTCAGCCCTGTGTATGGAGTGGTGCCTAGTTGGGCTGCCCCAGGGGAATCCCTGACCAGCAATTGTCACACATGGCCCCTTAGATCCTGGGGGGAAATTAAGGGTAGACCTGGGAAGGTGCAATTTAATTTTACTGGCCAGTGTCCAGGGGGAGAGAGGTAAGCAAGGCTCTGCCTGTTCCCTCCTGCATCACCTCACCCACTTACTTGTAGGGGGCAGTACCAGATACCATGTAACCAGTAATGGTCTGCACCAGACTCAAGATTTGGGGAGCTCTTACATGGCTGAACACAGGCGTGGAAGACTCTACTTCCTTTTACTCTCCTGCAAGTAAGACTGAGGCACATCCTAATCTTTGGTGATATGCATTCCTATCTTAAGGTTAATTGTCCCAACAAACGTATTGCCGTTTATCTAATAACCCCCATTCTCAGAGCATCTCACAATTGTCAATTTCTGTAATGTCATAGCCCTGCTGCACATTAAGGCTGTGCTGTTATCCCCATTTTACAGCTGGGGCACTGAGGCACAGACACACTTGCTTCAGGTCAGTTGGTGGCAGAGCAAGGAATTGAGTCTCAGTCTCCTAAGTTGCCAGCTAGTGCCCTAACTGTTAGACCATCCTTCCTTTGTACTACTCACTTGAAAAAATATTGGTAGATTCCAGGCTCAGGACCTGTGAAATGAATAAAGGGAAAGGCAAAAGTAGTAACAATGTGGTGGACCAAAGCTATGGAAAGATACAAATATATTCAGGGCAAAATTTCTTGATTAAAGCTAAAAGCAGGCGATCAGCAAAACTGTTCCACCTGGTTGACTTTACATCACCTGGGACTGTCAGAAGGAGCAAACAAGCACAACCCCAAGAGTATTTCTTAAAAATCCTTTTCTGCCATGATGTTCTGAGTAGAGGTCTTTTGTAAGGCTTAGAAGGAGAAAAAACACCTAATCCTGCCCAGCATCAGACTTCAGCATTTCAGAAGCAAAGATGTTAAGAAGAAACAGAGAAAATATGATGATGGGCCAAAAATTCAGCTCTCAGTTCTGTTAATCTAACCAATTTAATTCATCACTGCAATTGCTCTGATTTACACTAGTGTAATTCAGAAGAATCTAGCCATTTGTTTTGCAGTTGTTTCTCAGTTGTATTAATAGAGCTCCTCAGCATCCGAAAATGAAAAAAAATCAGCATTAAGGGGAAAAATTGCTTTGCTTTGCTCAGTTCTTCACCCCTTCAAACATGATTTAGTAATAGGTTGCCCCATATTGCTGATAATGGGCTACAAAGTCAGCTGTGCTGAGATACTCCACAATGATTTTAAGCAAGCTATGTTTTCTTTTTTTCTTTAAATATAAAATTTTGTTTGGCTTTGTCTTCACTACCCGCCGATCCGGCGGGTAGCAATCGGTTTTTCGGGGATCGACTTACCGTGTCTAGTGAAGACGCGGTAAAATCGATCCCTGATCGCTCTGCCGTCGACTCCGGAAATCCACCTCGGCAGGAGGCGGCAGCGGAGTCGGCGGCAGCGCGGCAGCGGTCGACTTTCCCGCGTCCTCACCGCTAGGTAAGCCGACCTAAAATACGGTATTCACGTAGCTGAAGTTGCGTATCTTAGGTCGGACCCCCGCTGCAGTGTAGACCTAGCCTTAGTATAATAGCACATCAAGCAAGTGCCACACATTGCCTCTGGGCCACATCATTCAAGAAAATCAACTTCTGTAATAGATGACTAGCTGCTAATCTAAAATATCTATCCGTGATACTTATACAGCCCCTGTTACTCTAGTATCTGTGTCTCTCACAATCTTTTATGTATTTATCCTCACAACACCCCTGTGAGGTAGGGAAGTGCTATTATCCCCATTTTACAGATGAAGAATTGAGGCACAGGTAAAACCCAGATCCACAGGGACTTAGGCATTGCCTCTGGACTATAAAGTGATTCTCACTTTTTCTCTGAGCCATTTAATATTTAATTATTCAGTTATTTAATTAAAGTGGAACAGCTTCAATAAGAGAGATTCAGAGAGCCCCATACAACAGAAAATCCCCTAGTCCAGTGATTAGGGCACCCCAGTTCAAATTGGTGTCTCCTCAATAGGAAGAAGGGAGAATTGAACCAGGGCCTTCCACACCCTGAAGTACTCTAACAACTTGGCTAAAGGTTATGAGGGAGGCTGCTTCAGCCTCCTCACTGTTTTATGCATGCCTACTGGAGCAGGTCCCACAGGTGAGGTAGGTGCTCCAGTTTGTAGATTGCATTGGGGCCCAAAGTGAGACAGCAGTACACATGATCAAAGGCAGAAACATATGTGCCTAGAGAAGTTTTACAGTTTAGGCAGCCATTAAGCAAGGGATTGTGGATCACAGTAAGAACATAAGAATGGCCATATTGGGTCAGACCAAAGGTCCATCTAGCCCAGTATCCTGTCTTCCGACAGTGACCAATGCCAGGTGCCCCAAGGGAATGAACAGAACGGGTAATCATCAAGTGATCCATTTCCTGTCGCTCATTCACAGCTTCTGGCAAACAGAGGCTAGGGACACCATCCCTGCCCATCCTGGCTAATAGCCATTGATGGACCTACTCTCCATGAACTTATCTAGTTCTTTTTTGAACCCTGTTATAGTATTGGCCTTCACAACATCCTCTGGCAATGAGTTCCACAGATTGACTATACGTTGTGTGAAGAAATACTTCCTTTTGTTTGTTTTAAACCTGTTGCCTATTAATTAATTTCATTTGGTGACCCCTTGTTCTTGTGTTATGAGAAGGAGTAAACAGCACTTCTTTATTTACTTTCTCTACACCAGTCATGATTTTATAGACCTCAATCATATCCCGCCTTAGTTGTCTCTTTTCCAAGCTGAAAAGTCCCAGTTTTATTAATCTCTCCTCATACGGAAGCCATTCCATACCCCTAATCATTTTTGTTGCCCTTTTCTGAACACTTTCCAGTTCCAATATATCTTTTTTTGAGATGGGGTGACTACAGCTGCACGCAGTATTCAAGATGTGAGAGTACTATGGATTTATATAGAGGCAATATGATATTTTCTGTCTTATTATCTATCCCTTTCTTAATGATTCCCAACATTCTGTTCGCTTTTTTGACCGCCGCTGGATGTTTTCAGAGAACTATCCACAATGACTCCAAGATCTCTTTCTAGAGTGGTAACAACTAATTTAGACCCCATCATTTTATATGTATAGTTGGGATTATGTTTTCCAGTGTGCATTACTTTGCATTTATCAACATTACATTTCAGCTGTCATTCAATTAAATTCCATCTGCCATTCATTAAATATCATCCCATAAAACTGGCACTTAAAATTGGAGTTTAGGGGCCTAAGTCCCTGTGTTGATCTGGCTCTAAAAAACTTGCCCAAGGTCACACAAGAAGTCTGCAGTAGGAACTCTGGTCTTCCAACGCCCAGGCTGATGCTTAGACAACTGGACCATCCTCTCCTTAACAGTTCCCTCTC